>NC_092050.1:90611190-91811190 GCF_003086295.3 Arachis hypogaea | reverse complement strand
TCTTCTTCTACTCTTTCTACAATTTACACTTCTTTATTTCCTTTGCAATTGATTCTTGCTGGATCTAGGAAGGCAGTGAGATCTAGACTCAGCTATCTAGTCTCTTGAGTCCTGAGATCTACAGTTTTAAATTTCCAATTTCCTTATTTCATTGCTACACCAGGCTTTTTCTCATTTCCGTTTTAGATCCGGTTTAATTCAAGTCATCTTCTACTTTTCTATGTATTGCATTTTACTTTTCCTTGTTTAATTTCTGCAAATCCACTTCCCAATTCCCTTTACAATTCAAGCCATTTACATTTCTTGCACTTTAAGATTCTGCAATTTACATTTGTTGCAATCTAAGTTTCTGCAATTTATATTACTTGCACTTTAAGATTTAGCCTCTTTAATTTCTCTGCACTTTAAATTCTTGCCAATTGTCCCTCTCCCTTTTAATTTCATGCAATTTAGCTTCTGTCGAATACAAACTACTCAAATCAACTCTTGATTTGCTAGACTAAGTCACCCACTAAACTAAAATTGCTCAATCCTTCAATCCCTGTGGGATCGACCTCACTCCCGTGAGTTTTATTACTTGATGCGACCCGGTGCACTTGCCGGTTAGTTTCGTGTTGGATCGTTTTCCACACATCAAGTTTTTGGCGCCGTTGCCGGGGATTGAAATAGATTGACAGTGATTAAGTGAAGTGGAGATCTAGATCTAGCATTTTTATTTTCTGTTTCTCTAACTTTAGACTAACCCACTAACTGTTTGAATTTTTGCTTGAGCTAACTACAATTTCATCATGGATTGAAGTATTGCTATCCTTCTAGTTTGGTATGATTTTTATGTCTTGTTTGCATGTCAGGGACAAGGAGAGCTATACCAACCTTTTGTGAACAAGACGAAAGAACCCTCAGGAGATTAAGAAGAGCTGAAAGAGGGAAAAACATTGTTGGAGACGAGGATTCGGAAGAAGAAGAGTTCCAAAATATGGAGAAACATACAACAATTCCAACTAATCCACAAGGAGGAGCAGCTAATGACAACAACAATCCACCACAGAGAAGAGTTCTGGCTTCCTACACATTTGAAAATCCTAGACATTGTGGGAGTAGCATTCATACCCTAAATGTTAATGCAAATAACTTTGAACTAAAGCCACAACTCATCACATTAGTTCAAAACAATTGCTCTTATGGAGGAGGACCACTTGAAGATCCAAATCAACACTTATCCACTTTCTTGAGGATTTGTGACACTGTTAAAACCAATGGAGTGCATCCTGACAGCTATAAGCTACTGCTGTTTCCATTTTCTCTCAGAGACAAAGCCACCCAATGGTTGGAATCTTTCCCAAGAGACAGCATTGACAATTGGGATGATCTAGTGAGCAAATTCCTTGCCAAATTTTACCCACCTCAAAGGGTTATCAGATTGAGGACTGAAGTAAAAACATTCACCCAAATGGAGGTTGAACCATTATATGAGGCATGGGAAAGGTACAAGGCTCTGATCAGAAAGAGTCCCCCTGGAATGTTCAATGAGTGGGATAGATTGCAGAATTTCTATGAAGGCTTGACATTGAAATCTCAAGAGGCCTTGGATCATTCAGCTGGAGGCTCTTTGCAACTCATGAAAATTGCAGAAGAAGCTCAAAGTCTCATTGATATGGTAGCTAACAACCAGTATTTCTTCGCTCACCAAAGGCAACGCCAACCATCACAGAGGAAGGGAGTGATGGAGTTGGAAGGAGTGGACTCAATCCTAGCTCAAAACAAATTGATGCAGCAGCAGATTCAACAACAATTTGAGCAAATGGCCAAGAGGATTGATATCCTCCAAATTGCAGCAGTAAGCACCAATCAACCATCAACCACATGGTGAACAAATGAAGAAACTCAAGAGGAGCAACAACAGGAGCAAGTCCAGTACATGCACAACCAAAACTCTGGATCAAATGAAGTCTATGGTGATACTTACAACCCTTCATGGAAGAACCATCCAAACCTAAGGTGGGAAGATAACCATAACTAAAACCAACAACCATGGCAAAGAAATTCAAATCAAAACACTTCAAGAAATAATCAAAACAACAACAAGCAGCAAACCACCCAAAACCCTTACAGAAAACCCCAAAACAACCACCCCAACTCCAACCATTATCCATCCAATAACCAACCCACAAACCAAAACACTTACCACCAACTCTCAACACCCCATAACCAGCCAATTTCACATGACTCTCAGAGAATCACTAACCTGGAAACCTTGATAGACAAAATGTGGAAACACCAAGAAATGATAGCCAAAAATCAAGAAGCCTCCATAAAGAATATGGAGAGGCAAATTGGCCAGCTCTCTAAACACCTGGCAACAGAGAGACCATCAAGTTCCCTGCCAAGTGACACAATTCCAAATCCTAAGGAAGAATGCAAGGCAATACAGTTAAGAAGTGGGAGAACATTGATGAGCAACAATGACACTACAAGGAAGCAAGCAGAGAACAGCAAAAGGCCAATAGAGGAGGAAAAGCCAACACACGCAGAGGAAGCCAATGGTGATGATGCAATGGCAAGCAAGCAAACTTCAAAGCAAACTCAAGAAAATGAGGAACAATCAAAAATTCCAAAAAAGGGGAATGAAGCAATTGAAGAGCCAACCAAGAATCAAAAGCAACAAGCAGAGAAGAACTTTGTACCTCCACTGCCATATCCCCAGAGATTCAACAAGGAGGCAAAGGATCAACACTTTCATAAGTTCCTTGAGACTTTTAAGAAGCTAGAGATCAACATTCCCTTGGCTAAAGCACTTGAGCAAATGCCTCTGTATGCCAAGTTTTTGAAGGAGCTTATTAACAAGAAAAGAAGTTGGCTAGAAAAGGAAACTGTGATGCTCACTGAAGAATGCAGAGCATTGATTCAAAAGGGACTTCCCCCTAAACGTGAAGATCCTGGGAGTTTCTTTCTACCCTGTGCCATTGGTAACATGACCATCAGCAAGGCGCTGTGTGACCTAGGGGCTAGTATCAATCTGATGCCCTCCCCTCTAGTGAAAAAGCTGCGCATGAAAGAAGTGAAACCAGTACAGATGTCTTTAGAATTGGTGGACAAATCAGAAGTGTACCCAAGGGGTATAGTTGAGAACCTTCTTGTCAAAGTAGACATATTCATTTTCCCTACTGATTTTGTGATCTTGGAATCTGATGAGGATGATAGTGACTCTATTATACTGGGAAGGCCATTCTTGGCCACTGCTAGGGCCATTGTAGACGTAGAAAAAGGAGAGTTGACCCTTAGGCTACATGATGAAAGTGTCACACTGAGTGTCTCTCCATAAATAAAGTTCATCAATGAAAAAGAAGATAGCATGGAAACTGGCGAGATAGAACTGCAGAGGAAGGAAGAAATTGACAAGATGATCAGCAATCACCTCCCAAAGCAAGAAGTAGATAATGCAGCATGGGAAGAAGAAAAAGAACTTGTACAGAGCAATGGAGAGATTCATGAAAGCATTGATGTGTTAGTTATCAAGAAGAAGAATCCCAAAATAAAGCCAACTTGCAAGCAGAAATGATCAATAAGCAGAAGGAAGAAGAATGAAAACAGAATAAAAAAGGGTTGGAAGAACAAAAAAATTCCAGCAAAAGGGCTTTCCAAAGGTGACAAAGTGCAGTTAGTCTATCAACAACTGGGAGCAACCCAACAGATTGATGATTACTATATTGTGAGCAAAATACTCTCACTAGAACATGCTGAGATAGAACACCAAGGAACAAAGAAGAAGCTCACAATCAGAGGGGACAAGTTGAGGCACTATAACCATCAACCACCATGAAAGAAAGCCCCAATGTCAAGCTAGTGACATTAAAAGAGCGCTTGTTGGGAGGCAACCCAACCAGAGGTAGTTTTCTTTTCATAGCCTTTTCAATAAAAATGTTGAATAATTTGGTATGCATTGCAAGGAGCTAAGTTTGGTGTTACACACCAAAACAATTTAAAGGAGAATGAACGATTATAAGTTTGGTATTCCACCAAAACATCATTTAAAAACACATTCTCACTTCTTGCACAATACTCGCTCCAAGCAATCAAACAGATTATTCAATTACTTAATTGCTCTCTAGTTTTAACTTCATAACCTTTAGCAACAACACAAGATTTTACATATAGTTAACCTGTTGCATCAGAGGAAGTGGCAAGGAACTAAGTTTGGTGTTCCCACACCAAATTAAATCCAAAAACCACACTCAATTCATGCATACTAACCAGTCACTTAAGGGCTTGAGAAGCAAGCAACTTTTGAGAATTATGCAGGGAACTAACCATCAATTGAAGACATTATGCACCATGACTCAAAAGGGGACCAACAGAAAGAAGGACAAAAGAACTGCAAACCAATAGGTTGTATCTATACTTAACTTCAGCTGTTGAGAGATGCTATGATTTATATCTTGCTAAAGTGTTCATCTAGTACAAGTAGAATCAATTTTTTTTTAAATAAATAAGCTAGTCTAAGTGTGTGCTTGTGTGTTTACTTTCAATTAACTAAATGCAAGCTTTGTCCCCTGCATTTGTAATTCAATAAAAGAAATGTTTGGAATGTGAAGTAAGATAGTTCTTTGTTAGTGGGAAGTACAATAATAGTGAGTGGTGGTATGTATGTGTGATTGTATGATAGCTCACTTTTAGGGAATAAAAGGACTAGACTGTCTCCTTTTAAGTAGAAAATAGCTCACTGTCTATGAATCTCAACAAGATAAAAGTCCTTGGCTAAAAAGAAGAACAAAAAGAGAAAAGAAATAGCCAAAGAGTGGCAACAGAACAAAAGAAAAATAAAAAAAAAACAAAGCTAGACACCAATAGCTTGAACTTTAGAATATATGCCTGTGATGTCTTTGTACTAGGATCTGCTTGGATTATTAAGTTCTTTGGAGTGCATCAACACTTGGTAACTTAGGTTATCTAACCCGGGATTATCAACTGAAAGTCCACTATCAAGAGCAATCTAGTTACAAGGCATTTAGTAACCCAAAGAGGTGCTGGGCATCAATGTTCTAAATAGGAATGTGAGCCAAGTGTCTATAGTGAATAATATGTCAAGTATAAAGAAAGAAAAGAACTTGTTACACATGACACTGAACTAAAGCTTATAGAGAAAAGTAATAGTCAAGGACAAATGAATAATGAGAAGTCATAGCAGTGTGTTGCTTGATACTTGAAGGAGACTTTCTAGGCCTAAAATTCAATAATAAGTGAGTGTTTACATATCCACATAAAACCCCATGAACTACCAATAATACTCTGCTAGCATGAACATTTTCTTCCATTTCATTCTTTCTTCTCAATAATTCTTTTCTTGCTTGGGGACAAGCAAGCTTTAAGTTTGGTGTTGTGATGACAAGTCATCTTAGCCTAGTTTCACTAGTCTTTTTCTTTTGTTTTCAATTGTTTTTATGCACTTTCTTGAGCCATAAGCAAGCCAATTGGGTAGAATTTCATATTTTCTTTGATTCAATCAACCATAGATGAATTAATGCAATTTCATGAGATTTTGTGGTATAATTGTCATATATTATGAAAGAATAACAAACTCATGATTTTGAGCATAGCTTTGATGTGTTTGGTTGATTGATGATAGGTGAAAAGAGCTTTGAAGAAGGTTGAAGAAAGAAGAAAGGGCAAGGAGCAAGAGAGAACAAAAAGCTTGAGCAAAAGCTTGCCTCAAACTTTAGCTCAAGCCTTTGGAAGAGTGAATTCACATTGGTTGGAGCAAAAAGCTTGCGCCAACGTTTGCCTCAAGCTTTTTGGCAAACATTGGCGCTACACACCAACACCCTGGAGGAGAAAAGCTTGCGCCAACGTTTGCCTCAAGCTTTTTGGCAAACGTTGGCACCACACACCAACACCCTGGAGGAGAAAAGCTTGCGCCAACGTTTGCCTCAAGCTTTTTGGCAAACGTTGGCGCCACACATGCACACAAGGGGATCAACGTTTGGACTAAAGTTTGACCTCAAACTTTAGCCTAAACGTTGGTAGCAGCAAATGGGGGCATCTGATATGAAAAGCTTGAGCCAAAGTTTGCCTCAAACTTTGACTCAAGCTTTTATGATTTATAGCCCGGTTCATAATGGATTTCTCTCCAACTCCAAGAGCAATCAACCGAGGCCTTTATCAACCCAATTCCATCAAGAGCAAAGGCCCAATCCAAGGCTTGAAGACCATTTGAAGAAAGTGTATAAATAGCTTAGGATTTAAGTTTTTCAGAGAGCTTTTCCTGGAAAATTATTAGAACACTTACAGAGAGCTCACCTTTACATTTTTGAATTGTTGCTTTAGAATTCTAGAGAATTAGGAAGGAGAATTGATCTCTCTTCTTCCTTGTTCTTGCTTGAGCATTCCTTACTTTTCTTGCTTTGGATCTTGGGTGGAGAATTGAAGAACTTCTGTTTCAATCTCACCTTGAGATCTTGTTTAAATTTCTGCATAATTGAATTTCCATTCCAGTTAATTGCCTCTTCTTCTACTCTTTCTGCAATTTACATTTCTTTATTTCCTTTGCAATTGATTCTTGCTGGATCTAGGAAGGCAGTGAGATCTAGACTCAGCTATCTAGTCTCTTGAGTCCTGAGATCTACAGTTTTAAATTTTTAATTTCCTTATTTCATTGCTACACCAAGCTTTTTCTCATTTCCGTTTTAGATCCGGTTTAATTCAAGTCATCTTCTACTTTTCTATTTATTGCAGTTTACTTTTCCTTGTTTAATTTCTGCGAATCCACTTCCCAATTCCCTTTACAATTCAAGCCATTTATATTTCTTGCACTTTAAGATTCTGCAATTTACATTTCTTGCAATCTAAGTTTCTGTAATTTATATTACTTGCACTTTAAGATTCAGCCTCTTTAATTTCTCTGCACTTTAAATTCTTGCCAATTGTCCCTCTCCCTTTTAATTTCATGCAATTTAGCTTCTGTCGAATACAAACTACTCAAATAAACTCTTGATTCGCTAGACTAAGTCACCCACTAAACTAAAATTGCTCAATCCTTCAATCCCTGTGGGATCGACCTCACTCCCGTGAGTTTTATTACTTGATGCGACCCAGTGCACTTGCCGGTTAGTTTCGTGTTGGATCGTTTTCCACACATCAAAAAGAAGAATAGAAGGAGGAGGTAGATGGAAGAGAATTCAAACATATAAAGAAGGAGGGAGTTCGAATTGTACCTTGAAGAGGAGTGTTAGTCCTTTAAATAGAAGGATGTGAGAAGAGGGGAAAAATTTTCGAAAATTAAAGTAAAAGATTTTGAAATAATTAAAAGAAATTTTGAAAATTTGATTGAGATTTTCGAAAATTAAGATTAGGAAAGAAATTAAGTGATTTTTGAAAAGAGTTTGAAATTAGAAATTAAAAAGATATGATTGAAAATTGATTTTGAAAAAGATGTGAGTGAAAAGATATGATTGAGAAGATATGATTGAAAATCAAATTAAAAAGAGAAAGTTTTAAAATTAAAGTTGATTACTTGACTAACAAGAAATTAAAAGATATGATTCTTAAAATTGAAAATTTGATCCTTTCTTAATAGGAAAGTAACAACTTGAATATTTTGAAGTAAATCATTAATTTTAGCAAGGATTTTCGAAAATAGTAATAAATAAAAAAATTGAAAAGAAATTGATTTTGAAAAGATGTGATTGAAAAGATATGATTTGAAAAAGATTTGATTTTGAAAAATTATGAAGATTTGAAAAAAAATCTGAATTAAAAACAAAATCTTACCTCTAGTGTCATCCTGGCGTTAAACGCCCAGAATGGCATCCATTCTGGCGTTTAACGCCCAAAATCCTACCTTTTTGGGCGTTAAACGCCCAGCCAGGTACCCTAGCTGGCGTTTAAACTCCAGTTTTCATTCTTCACTGGGCGTTTTGAACGCCCAGCTTTTTCTGTTTGATTCCTCTGCTGAATGTTCTGAATCTTCAATTCTCTGTATTATTGACTTGAAAAGACACAATTTTGAAAGTATTTTTGAATTTTTAATGATGAGAAACAATAAAAAATGCAACTAAGATCAAATAAACAATACATACAGGACACCAAACTTAAAAATTTTTATATAGGAGACACTAACAAATTGAGAATGCACATGAGAAACAACAAAACACACAAAACAAGAGAATTTAAAGATCAGAGCAATGAAATCATTAAGAACAACTTGAAGATTAATGAAGAACATATTGCATGTTTTCGAAAAATGCAAGAAGAATGCAATTGACACCAAACTTAAAAATTGATGAGAAACATAAAATATTTTTTGATTTTTATGGTTTTATAATTTTTTTTTGTGATTTTCGAAACTTATATGGAAAAGAAAATAAAGATAATCAAAACTTTTAATAAGAATTCTAGGAATCATGCAATGTTAGTCTAAAGCTTCAGTATAAAAAGATTAGACATGTTTGGCCAAGCTTCAGCAGGACATTACATTTAGTAGCTAAATTGATGAGAATCAATCAGCTTTTGTGATGTTAAGAACATCACCTTGAAACTCTAGAATTCATTCTTAAAAATTCTGAAAAGTACCTAATCTAAGCAACAAGATGAACCGTCAGTTGTCCAAACTCGAACAATCCCCGGCAACGGAAATTGTGATCATCAACAATGGCGCCAAAGGACTTGGAGCTCTTAAACGTGAATCTCACTTTGTCACAATTCCGCACAACTAACCAGCAAGTGCACTGGGTCATCCAAGTAATACCTTACGTGAGTAAGGGTCGATCCCACGGAGACTGTCGGCTTAAAGCACGCTATGGTCACCTTGTAAATCTCAGTCAGGCGAATTCATATGGTGATGGAGAATTGATAATTAAAAGATAAATAAAACATAAAATAAAGATAGAGATACTTATGTAATAATTTGGTTGGAATTTCAGATAAGCGTATGAAGATGCTTTGTTCCTCCTGAACCTCTACTTTCCTATTGCCTTCTTCCAATCATTCATACTCCTTTCCATGGTAAGCTTTATGTTGGGTATCACCGTTGTCAATGGCTACTTCCCGTCCTCTCAGTGAAAACGTTCCAAATGCGCTGTCACCGCACGGCTAATCATCTGTCGGTTCTCGATCATGTCGGAATAGGATCTATTGATCCTTTTGCGCCTGTCACACGCCCAACAATTGCGAGTTTGAAGCTCGTCACAGTCATCCCTTCCCAGATCCTACTCAGAATACCACAGACAAGGTTTAGACATTCCGGATCTCAGGAATGACCGCCAATAATTCTAGCCTATACCACGAAGGTTCCAATCTTAGATTAGAAACCCAAGAGATACGCATTCAAGCCATTGCTAGTAGAACAGAGGTGGTTGTCAGGCACATGTTCATAGGTCAGAATGATGATGAGTGTCACGGATCATCATATTCATCAAGTTGAAGAACGAATGAATATCTTGGAGAAGAAACAGACTTGAGTTGAATAGAAAAATAATAGTACTTTGTATTAATTCATGAAGAACAGCAGAGCTCCACACCTTAATCTATGGTGTGTAGAAACTCCACCGTTGAAAATACATAAGAACAAGGTCTAGGCATGGCCGTGAGGCCAGCCCCCAAACGTGAAAAGGTCTATCAAAGTCTGTGTAAAAGATGAAAATACAATAGCAAAAGGTCCTATTTTTAGAAAACTAGTAAACTAGGGTTACAGAAATAGGTAATTAATGCAGAAATCTACTTCCGGGCCCACTTGGTGTGTGCTTGGGCTGAGCATTGAAGCTTTCATGTGTAGAGACTTTTCTTGGAGTTAAACGCCAGCTTTTGTGCCAGTTTGGGCGTTTAACTCCAGCTTTTGTGCCAATTTTGGAGTTAAACGCCAGAATTCTTGAGCTGACTTGGAACGCCGATTTGAGCCATCAAATATCGGGCAAAGTATGGACTATTATATATTGCTGGAAAGCCCAGGATGTCTACTTTCCAACGCAATGCCAATTGGGCTTCTGTAGCTCCAGAAAATCCACTTTGAGTGCTGGGAGGTCAGAATCCAACAGCATCTGCAGTCCTTTTTTAGTCTCTGAATCAGATTTTTGCTCAGGTCCCTCAATTTCAGCCAGAAAATACTTGAAATCACAGAAAAATAAACAAACTCATAGTAAAGTCCAGAAGAGTGATTTTTATTTAAAAACTAATAAAAACATAATAAAAACTAACTAAAATATACTAAAAACATGCTAAAAACAATGCCAAAAAGCGTATAAATTATCCGCTCATCAAGCACCAAGAGCTGACAAAGAGTTAGCTACCTTGTTGATTTTGGCTATGTACTCGATCACTGTTGCACCTTGTTTCTTTATTGTTTTCAGCTATGCCTTCAAGATTTGTATTCTTGATTTGAGTCTGGCGGTGAAGTGTTCTTCCAATTAATCCCAAATTTTGTGCACGTAATCATATTCAATAACCTTGTTTACAAAGGCTTCATTCATGGAGGAGAGCATCCATGCTAGTAAGCATTCATCTCTTTGTTCCCATGCTTTGAATTCTTGTGAGATTTTACCTTCGACTCAATCCTGCTCCGAATTGAATCTTCTCAGAATTGATAGTGCTATGATATGATTCTGGAGTTTGTTAGATTTAATACACGCAAGAGCTTGACATTTCCACACTTTGAAGTTGACTTTGTTGAGTTTAATTATGGATGGAAAGTTTGCAATTGACAGCATTGAAGTTTGCTGTGTAGCTTAAGCTGGTGTTGCGGACGGAACGTGGTCATCCATGGATTAGAACTGCAGCTCTGATACCATGTGAGATACTAGAAGCTTGTAGAAGAATATAGAAGAATTGAGAAGAAAGAAGCTAAGACTGTTATTAAAAAATTAAATTGAGTTTGTTACAATGTACGTATTTATAGGTGATAAGTAAATGAGTGATTGTGACTTTAGGTTGGTTAAGGAGTAACATATTCTAACGGAATTGGGCCTAGTAAGAATAACTGTCTTGACAGCAAGCTGAAGAGGGAAGAGTTCATATCAGCTACACTAACAAAGATAACCTATAAATACTAGAGAGTAGTGTTGCAAAGTCACCTCTCAACTTCACATTTCTCACAAAATGGATTGGTTATTGAATGTATAATTGTTGCTGTCTATTCAGATGCAATAATTAGAGAAAACAACGATGGTATATTTTTTAAATGCAATGATGCAACTGTAATGCATACTTGGCAGTTGCAATCATTAATTGATCTTAACAATTTTATTATTGTGAATTTGGGTTTATTAGGAAGGATGCACATAGAAAAGTTGGGTATCAAATTTTATGTTTAGACGACAATCGAAGTGCCGAAAGAAAATATTTTGGCTAAAACATGACGAGAAAGTTTGTGCTATGCCCGATTGCCAGGGGAATATTGAAGTGCAACAAATGATAGAGCTTTACATTAAGTTCGTGGATATTGGTAGTAGTTCTTTATCTTCTTGTTCAGCTACATCGAGTATTTGGGCAGGAGTAAGGCATAGTTAAAGAACCGATTTCAGTGGCCTGAGGGTTGCATCATTAGAACACAGTTTTGTACTAGTGGGTGCTGGGTTTTAGAAGACTTAAAGACAGACGATGAGTACGTTCAAACTAGTTCTGATAATGATAGCAATGATGATATAGAGTTTGTTCCAGAAATCTAACTTTCTAGGTTTCCACTGCCATCACCTTCCCTTCCTAGTCGTTTACAACAACAAAAATCCTAAACATACCTCGTCGCAAGTGAAAAAGCCCCAATGTCTCTATCAGGGGGCACCAACATGGGAATTTACGAGTTTGCGTTTGTTTCTGAGAATAAGACATAGAGGACAGAGACATAATTTAGTGTTCTTTTATTTTGTTTGGTGATAAAGTAGAACAAATTATGAAAATCTAATTTATTCTCATTTTTTGCATTAAAAAAATTTGAGAATAAAAATATAATAGTAAAAATATAATTAAGAAAAATTAACAAGAATAATAAAAGAAAAAATAAAAAATAAGTTGTTTCCCTTGTTAGTGTCTCTGTATCTTTCCTGTCAGGATAAATACAAAATGCACTAATTTAGTGTCTCTGGACACAATGTCTCTATCCATGTCTCATTTGTTAAACACAATTTTATATCTCTGTGTTCCTGTCTCAGTATTCTGCCCCTGCAAACAAATGCAGCCTGATATATCCACGACAAGATAAGTGGGATGCAGCCAACTAAGTCTCCCACATGGTAGTTAATTGCCATGCAAAATGAGTGGTATATCCACGCAAGCACAGCCGATCCCCAGGAGTATTATTAGCACCTTCCTAAGTCAAGGAGCGAACGGACTTATTGGATATGCATAATGGAGCGAGATTTATCCATCGTCAATAGACCACCAATTATAGAAAGATGTAACATAGTTCATAATGTCTCAGCACGGTTGATACATCAACTGGCATGTTCCTCAGCTGTGTCTTCAGCCATATCATCTTAATACTGTATGGCTAGAACAATGAATGCCCTTCCTGAACCTGTTGCCATGGAAGCATTTCTTCAGCTGCGTTTGCTATCAACTCCAAATGATTGTGCCCACACCATATCTAGAAATTCCTAGTGCATCTTCAAACTGGTTCTACATCTGTGCATGTAAGCCGAGATGAAATGTGAAATTCTAAAAGGTGATCATGCACTCACCTCATTGTCAGATCCAGAACTTTTTAAAATTTTTTATTATAAATTAATTTCAAATTCACTTATTTATTTATAGCTTTAATTTCAGAAATTACCTTATTAAAAATAATTAATGCAAGTTTTGATTAATTGGATTTGAAATAAATTAAGGTTCTTATCCAAACTCTATAATTATGAATTATTTTTCTATTTACAATTTAAGGTTTTAGAAATTCAAAAATAATGAGGTTTGGTTATTTAAATTAGAATTTTATCTAATTTTACAATTATTGAGTTATTCCCTATATTTAAATTACAAAGTTAGTAGTTGTCAAATAATAAGAATTTTATATGATTTGATTTAAATAATTTATATTTTTATAATTTAATACTTTAAGTTTTAAGGATAAAGAAAATTAATTTTTACCATGTATTTTCAATTAGAATAATTGATTTAGAATTGATTAGTATTTTAATACCACAAATAATATTTCTAAAGTAATTTTTAGAGATTAAATTAGATTTTAAATTAACATTTTATGCCCTAATTTTATTAAAATTACCCTACTCAAACTACACCCAAAATCCCCCAAATCAAAACCCTAATTTTTGACCTAACCGTAACCCACTCAAACAACACACACAATACACACTCACACAACACGCACAACACACACTCACAACACACACACACACACAGCACACACTCAACGCACACTCTCCACACAAACACACACACATACACACACACACACACACACACACACACACACACAAATACACACACACACACACACACACACACACACACACACACACACACAGTGATGGAGAAGAGAGGAAGGGAGGGGAGAGCGTCGCCGCCAGTGGAAGGAGGGAGGAGTTTCTGCCTCTCCGCCGCCGTCCAGCTCGTGCCGCCACTATGCCACGCTCTGCCACCAAGCTTACCTCGCCGTCACGTCTGTGCTGCCAGCTTCGTCGCCCGTAGTTGTCACGCAAGAAAAGGAGAAGGAAGGAGACGAGCTTGCAAGGGAGAAGAGGAAGCTGCACCGCCTAGCCGCCACTGTCATCGTTGAGTCGCCGGGAAGGAGAACCCGACGCGAAAGGAATAACGCGCGAAGGAGAGGGAGAGAGGTCTGAGGCTGAGCTGGTCTCTATCACCGCCGTTCTGCCCAGCCACCGTCGCACGCTATGTTGTTGCCGCTGGTGATGGGTGATCGAACCTCTGGCTGCCGGGAACAATTCAGTGGTCGTAGGGACCACCGCCGAAGCTTCTGTCATTTGGTTTAGTCAGTATTCCTTAGTTACAATAAGTATCTCTGTCTCGGAACCTTTGCCATTCATATCCCATTATGCGTTTTAAGGTTTTCGCAATATTAATGTTTTAGGATTAAGTTATCGGGGCCGCAAGTTGCGAGTAAGGGCTCATTTAGAGCTCTATTGCTCAAGTTATGATCACTTGAGTACGAAGAGGTCATGATTGACAGCTCTACAAATCCTTCACTTCTTGATGAATTCTCCACGTTTGCATGATTTTCCTTCATCCTTCCAAGCTATCCTCTTGCCTTCTAAAATTTCAGTCACTTAAACAAACACATCAAGGTATCGAATGGAATAGAGGTGAAATTAAAATTAGCAATTTTAAGCATAAAAAGCATGATTTTTATCACTAAGCATAATTAGGAGAAATTCACAAAACTATGCTATTTCAATGAATAAATGCAAGAGAAGTCAATAAAATCCACCTAATTAAAGCAAATAAATACCATAAAATGTAGACTTATCACTAGTCAAGTAATACATCAGAGATTTATAAAAGGCTTACTCCTATCTCTCGACGTTTTAAACAAAAGCCTCTAAGGCAACAAATTTATACTTATACAAAAGATGAGAGAATAACTACAATAAAAGTAAAATAGATACAAAATAAAGTGAAGCCGTCCTCTGCTCTGTCACTAATCCACAACTCACACAGGTGAGTTGCGATCTGCATCTAAAAACAACAACATATGGTATGAGAACTAGAGGTTCTCAGTACGGTAACAGTGCCCAATGGATAAGATATAAGGTTCCGAAATGCCAAAGACAATCCTAGAACTTCACATCGAACATAAGATTCAAACTTAGAAAATATTTAAGTAAAACCATAAAAGGTCATCTAAATTCTAAGGATTTTCTAACTAATAGTAAATACCACCACTGTCCCACAGCCCGCACCAGCCCATCCTCCATACGATCCCATCACCACCACCTACCGAGACTCCTCAATCCCAGTAGAAAACACAAGTAAATGCAAGCAAGTAAATGACAAGTAATGTTCATATACAGCAAGTAAACAGATAGCAAATAAGCATGTGAATCGTTTAAGCATAATCGAAATTAAGCAAAGCAAACAAACATATAGAAGTTGCATATGATGAATACTTGTTCCTATTGGCTCGTGTATCACTTGTCGGTCCATAACTGCCAACCTGACACATCTCTTCGAATGTAGCCTTTCTGCCACTCCTAGGGATATAGTGCCCTGCTCACTATCAAGTGCACCTAGGGATATAGTCTGCTACTCACTATTGACCTGTGGATATAGTACCCGGCTCACTCGCATGTGTAACATAGGGATATAGTGCCCGGCTCATTGTTGCGGCAGAGGAGGTTATGTGAGTGGGATACCACGCCAGCCCTCATATCTAAACGTAAGCGGGATTAACCACCATGCTTATGCCGACGCCGTAATCTTGACAAGTAGAATTCACCACCTCCCTTGCCCGAGGCGCACAGCGACTTACTAGCACAATATATCATCATAATTTATTCCAGAGATATAGTGCCCTGCAATTTAACACCCTATCACCCTAAGCCTTTTCTTTAGCCGTAAAGCGAAGGATAACAAAGTGCCACGATAGTCCTAAAACTCATACATTAATATATATGGAAAGAAATAATAATACTAGGATCCTGCTGAAGGAATAAAAGCTCAAAGTCTCATAAAGCGAAATTACAAAGTGCAAAGCGTTCACACACGATAACTAAACGCGTAAGCAAGATAAGAACATAACATATAAATATACAACCTTGCATTAAAGCCCCAAGATACAAAGGCGTAGCTAATAAATAAACAAACTATATATATATATATACACAAAAGAAACTAGTCATAGCCTACAGAGTTTAGGCCGACTAGACAAGAAAAACATTAGAGGTTTATAAAATGCTTACTCCTATCTCTCGAAGTTTTAAACAAAATCATCTAAGGAAAAAAAGTTATAATTATACAAAAGATGAGAGAATAACTACACAAAAGTAAAATAGACACAAAATAAAGTGAACCGTCCTCTGCTCTGTCACCAATCTGTAACTCACATAGGTGGATTGTGACCTACATCTAAAAAATAATAACAACATATGGTATGAGAACTAGAGGTTCTCAGTATGGTAATAATGACCAATATATAAGATATAAGGTTCTGGGATGCCAAAGGCAGTTCTAGAACTTCACATCGAACATAAGATTTGAAATTAGAAAATATTTACGTAAAAGCACAAAGGGTCATGTAAATCCTAAGGATTTTCTAACTAACAGTAAACACTGCTATCCCACAGCTTTCACCACCCTATCCTCCATGCGATCCTATTGCCACCACCTATCGAGCCTCCTTAATCCCAGTAGAAAACACAAGTAAATGCAAGCAAGAAAATCACAAGTAATGTTCATATACATCAAGCAAACAGATAGCAAATAAGCACGTGAATCATTTAGGCATAACCGAAATTATGCAAAGCAAAAAAATATATAGAAGATGCATATGATGAATGCCTATTACTATTGGCTCGTGATATCACTTGTCGGTCAATAACTGCCAACCTGACACATCTTTTTAGATGTAGCCTATCTGCCACGCTCAGGGATGTAGTGCCCTGCTCACTATCAAGTGCACCCAGGGATATAGTGCCCTGCTCATTATTGACCCATGGATAGAGTTCATGGCTCACTCGCATGCGTAACCCAAGGATATAGTGCCCTGTTCACTCTTGCGGCAGAGGAGGTTATGCAAGCGGAATACCACCCAGCCCTCACATCTAAACATAAGCAGGATTATCCACCATCCTTACGCTGTCGCCGCGACCTCGACGAGCGGAATGCACCACCACCTTTTCCCGAGGCACATAGCGACTTACCAACACAATATATCATCATAATTTATTCTAGGGATATAGTGCCCTGCACTCTATCATCCCAAGGATATAGTACCTGGCACAGTTTCAATATCCAACAAGTTCATCATTCCTTTCAAAGATCCCAGTTCATCAATAACCATTATCAACTCTCAAGTTTCCAAATCCATCACAAATATAGTACCCTGCAAATTTGCCCAACTAGTCCATACATAGTACTTCAGAAACCTAAGTCTCTATCTTCTAAACTCATGACAAAAATTTATAATTCTTAAGTCATTTAACTCATCTTCAATAGCCTCAAAGTCTAATTACTAGTTAGGAGTCTTAAATATAAGTTAATGAAGTTTAGAAAGCTAGAGAAACCCTTAAGGTGAAGAAAAATAAGTTTTTAGAAAAATAGGGATCTCGCATACGCAAGCCATTGTCCCAGGTGCGCAAGGTTGCAAAAATGGTGGTTGTGTATCCAACACCTCCCTCGCGTACGCGAGAATCCCAAACCGAAGGGAATCCTCGCGTCGCGTGTTAAAAACTCACGTACGCATGACTTAAAAATATGTGCTCGTGTATGCATGCTAGTGCCCATGTACGCAAGAGCACCTAGCAGTGGCCAATGCTCGCGTCGCATGCACATATCCACGTACGCATGCCTTATCAGACTTAAACAATTTTGAAAGCTATAGAATTTCAGATTTTTTGCCCTGAACTTTAAATGCGCATGACATTTTCGTTTTAAAATATTTTGTATCCGTGCTTCAAATGTCTTAAAGCTCTCGGACCCAACATTCATTTAAATCAAATTTTATCAAACACAAAGGTCCAGAGGACAAGTTATGCCACGCCAAAGTTTGTCAAAAACAAGGTTTTTACAAAATTTAACAAAGTTTTCTAGTTTCCAAAACATCAAAACGAAACTAATAAAAACACACTCAAAACAACCTAAATATCTATAGTAAATACTCTCTAATAATTTCTCAATCATATAGCTATTAAACCATCTAATCCTCACAAATTTCCTTAAGATCATATCAATATAATCATCATAAAACATCATCACTACAATCCAAATCCATCAATATTCTTATTCATCAATTCAATCAATCATCAAAGCTCACCATTCACCACCATTTATTATCAACATCACCACAAGATTCCATACCCAATATCATCATCATCATTTATCATCAAACATCAACAATCACCATCATCATTCATCAAATCATCATAATCATCAACAATCATCAAGCATCATCAACAATTCAAACATATCCTAAGGTCCACTAGCGTATGTTTCACAAACATTATATATTACATAGAAAAAACCAAAACCATACCTTAGCCGATTCTCAAGACACACAATTCCACCAAAACCCTCTTTCACAAACCTTCAAATCTTGAACAAGATCCATAATTTCCAGCCACCCAGTCCAGATTAGCAAGCTCTTTAACTTGTTAAATTCACTCTATATAACACCAAATAAATCTAATTTCATATAATATTAGTGCACAAATTTGTGACTCGCACAACTGAACCGGCAAGTGCACCGGGTTGTCCAAGTAATACCTCAGGTAAGTGAGGGTCGAATCCTACGAGGATTACCGGATTGAACAAGCTGTGGTTGTCCTGTAGATCTTAGTTAGGCGAATAGAAGATAGTTGTTGGTTGTTGTAGGCGCATAAATAAACAATAACAAAAGCGATAAAGGATTAAGATAAAAATAGTAATGAGGGATCAGTTAAGGCTTCAGAGATGCTTCTTCTTCTGGATTAACACCTCATACCAACTACTTCAAGGATGAATGATTCCTTCAATGGCAAGGCTATAAGTGATTAAGACATTGGTGGTGGTCATTAATCTCCTCAGGTCCAAACCAAATATCCGAACGGACTAGATGAATCTGGGAGAGGGTGAAGCATGCGCAATTCAATCTCTTTGATGATCCTACTGAAAATGCCATAGACAAGGTCGGATCTTCCAAATTAGAGACTGATGCTCTTATGGTTCTAGCCCTTAGAGCCACAGGAACCTCAATTGCGCTTGACTAACGAGGTTTTATGTCACATACCCCAATTAGCCCAGATAACTTATTGGAACTTGTGATGCATTCTCAAGCCGTAGCTCAATACAATCCAGGTCAGGACTCATAAGAAACTCATGTAGAATCAAGATTCATAAAGATGAAGAACGAAAATACATCATAGAATAGAATCAAACACAGATTGAATTAGAAAAGTAATTGTATTAATCCATAGGAATCAGCAGAGCTCCTAACCTTAACCTAGGTGGTTTAGTTGCTCATACTGTATAGAGAGTAACATAAAAAACATGTAAAGTGTCAAAAAAAGGTTCCAAGAGCTCCTAACGAGAGTGATCTTGCTTCAATATATATTACTCTCCTTATTAAAAATTACAAAAATGAAGTAAACTAAGTAAAATGGTGCGAAAATCCACTTCTGGGCCCACTTGGTGAGTGTTTGGGCTGAGCTTGGCTTCTAACTTAAGAGAGTGGGCGTTGGACGCCCATGAGGGAGTGAATATGCTGCTTCCTTGCTCCCTTTGTGGCATTGGACGCTAGGTTTGTGCGTTGAGCACCAGCCTTAGTCCTCTTGGGAAGTTAAACGCCTCCTAGGGAGTAGTTTAGACGTTCAATGCCCGTTTTGGGTAGTCCAATCTAAAGAAAGGTATAGACCATTATATATTGCTGGAAAGCTCTGAAAGTTACTTTCTGACACCATTGTGAATGCGTCATTTGGATCTCTGTAGCTCCCAAAATTTCTGTTTGAATGCACGGAGGTCAGAATCTGACAGCATCTGCTATGCTTTCCTTGCCTCTGAATTAGACTTTGCCAAAACTTGCCAAATTCACCCCAAATTTACCTAAAATCATAAGAAAAACACAAAAGCTTAAAGTAGCATCCAAAAAGTGAATTTTGCATTAAAACCTACTAAAACATAATAAAACGTAACAAAACATACTAAAAACACTAAGAAAATGATGCCAAAAAGTTTATAAAATATCCGCTCACCAGAACACCTAACTTAAACTGTTGCTTATCCTCAAGCAACCAAAAACAAGTAGGACTAAAAATAAGAGAAAGATACAATAAATTTTAAAGTTTTTCAATGAAGCTCAATTCCAAATGATGAGCAGGGTTAATAGTTCTTTACTTCTGAATAGTTTTGGCATCTCATTTTCCTTTGAAGTTCCGAAATATTGACATCTCTTGGAACTAAAATCCGGATGATATTATTGATTCTCTTAGTTTAGTTTTTCCTGATTCTTGAACACATCTTTCTCTTTTGGTGCTTTGCACCTTTTTGAGCCTAGCTGTGAGTCTAAGCGTTTTGTTTTCCCGTATTACCACTGGATACATAAATGCCACATGCACTTAACTAGGGGAACCCTTTGGATTCAAATTTAGCTTTGCTCAAATTCCCAGTTAGTGGTGCCCAAAGTTCTTAAGCGTACTCTTTTTCTTTGGATCACGACTTTAACTGCTCAGTCTCAAGCTTTTCACTTGACACCTTCACACCACAAGCATTTAGTTAGGGATAGCAGCTCATTTGAACTTTTTAGGTTGATTTTTAACCCTCCTAACCATTAATGCTCAAAGCCTTGGATCCTTGCTCTTTTGATTTTTCTTTTATGAGCATAAAACTTGATAGAGTATTATCGTCGGTTAGAAATTTCACACAAAATAATTACGTTGATAGTATAGTTCCCAACCAACAAATAATACTCAAATCAAAGTTTAATTTTTGGTTGTCACAAGTCCAACCCAATAAAAATAACCGAGAGTATTAGTCTTGGGTCGTCTTCTCAAGGAATTGCAGTGAGGTATGTGTATTATTGGTTATGGTATCCAAGGGGTGGGTTGGTAAAAAGAGGCAAGAAATTAAATGGCAAGAAACTAAAGCAACAACTAAAGAAAACAAGTAATAAAAAGAGGCATTCATGGCAAGGATTGAGAATATAGGCTTTCTATCCTAGTCACTAATCATATCACAATACTTATCAAGAGTTAATCTTATTTTGTCATCTCCAACACCGAAAGAAGATACAATGCTATCTTCAACATAAGGAGAAAGTCAAATAAGACTAGTTAATCTCAATCCAAAAGTCCTAATCAACTCACTAATTGAATTAGCAAGAGATTAGAGTCAATGGAAACAAAATTAACTAACAACTCTAGATCACCAACATAAGTTGGGTATTAATGACTCAAGATTGCCTAATTTCTCTTTCAAAGCCAAGAATGATAAAAAAGCTACTCTAACATCCAACCAAGCATTTTGTTAAACACTTGGAAGGCATAAAAGGAAAGCATAATAAAGTGCAAGGAAAAATAAATTCTACAACTACCAAATACGAGAAAAGTAAGATTAACAACTCAAGAAAGCAATAAAAGACATGGAAACATAAATTGCATTAAAAGAAAATCCAAATCCAACAAGGGTTCATCAACATAAAAGTGACATGAAAGGAATATCAACAAGAGAAAACTAGGGATTAAACTACTAGAGCATGAAAATGTAAAAGAAATAAGATGAAAACAAGAAATTCAACCTAGATCTAAGAGGAAATAAACTTAAGAACCCTAATTCTAAAGAGAAGAGGGAGCTTCTCTCTCTAGAAAACTACCCTACATGATACCTAAGCTACACTAAATGCTCCCCCTTGACCCATCTTGAATTCTGCACGAAATAGTCTCAGAAATGAGTTGGATTTGGGCCTGGACAGCTCAGAAATTGCCGCAGCGAATTCACTTTAAGTGAGTCACGTGTCGCTCGTCACTTGCAAAATTCCTTCTCACGCGTACACGTGGCTGACTCGTGCGCGTGGCTTGAAGATCTCCTCTTACGCGTGCGTGTGGGTGACGCGTGTGCGTGGCCTTCAATCCTCCAAATGCTCATTTCTTCATGAATTCTCCACTTTGCATGCTTTTCTCTTAACTTCTTCCATCCAATACTTGCCTTATGAATCTGAAATCACTCAACAAACATATCAAGACATCGAATAGAATTAAGGTGAATTAAATTTAGCTATTTTAAGCCCTAAAAAGTATGTTTTCACACTTAAGCACAAATTTTAGGGGAATTACAAAACCATGCTATTTCATTGAATAAATGTGAGATAAGTTGATAAAATTCTCCAAATTAAGCACAAGATAAACTACAAAATTGGGGCTTATCAAACTTCCCCACACTTAAACTAAGCATGTCCTCATGCTAAACTCAAGAAAGAAACAAAGGGTATTAATATTTATTCAATGCAAACTATCTATATGTAATCTATCTAAATGAATGCAACTACTTGGTCAAAATAAATCAATTTCCAAGAATACGTATGTGAATACAAGGGCTAAATATATTAACAACCAAGTCAAACCCACAATTAGATTGAGTTATCGAAAATATTTTACAAACTTGCAAGAAAAGATATGATCACGGGTGAAAATATGTAATTGAGCAATTGAACCCTCACCGGATGTGTACCCGCTCTAGTCACTCAAGTGTATAGGGTTTATTCACTCAATTCTCCCCTAATCATGCTTTCCAAGATTTGTTTTTCATCTAACAATCAACAATTATTTCATGCATGCATACAAATATCATGAGGACTTATCCAAAGGTTGTAATGGGGCTAGGGTCAAGGTAGGATTGTATATGGTTAAGTGGACTAGAATTTGAATCTTTGATTAACTTAAGCTTCCCACCTAACCTATATAACAACCCATAAAATTCAAATGCTAACCTAACTACCCATTCTTCACTTTTTCACACACTCATGCATTCTCTTTTTTTATCACAATCCATATGCATTGATTATTATTGAACTTCACTTTGGGGTATTTTGTCCCCTTTTTATTGCTTTTCTTTTTCTTTCTTTTTTTCTTTTTATTTTTCTTTTGATATATTTTTCTTTATTTTGTATTTTTTTTGCAATAAAGTATATACAAGAGTATCAATGCATATGGTTTAACATTTAATTAATACATGAGTATGTACCCAATTCCTAATATTTTCAATACAAAAACACTCTTTTATCCCAACCAATGTTTCCAACTCTCCCACAATTAAATGATAAACACTCTCACTAGCTTAAGCTAATCAAAGATCCAAACAAGGGACTTTTATTGTTTTTCGCTTTAAGGCTTGTAATGTGCTAAAATTAAGAACAAATGGGTTTAGCCTAGGCTCAAAATTGGCTAACAATGGAAGATAAAAGGTAAGGCTATTTGGGTAAGTGAGCTATTTGAAACAATGGCCTCAATCATATAAGTGCATTCATACACAAAATAATGGACATAAAGAATCAAACGAATCAAAGATTGCAATAATAGAAAGAGAATAATACACACAAGAAGGAAAAAAAGTGGTTATATGATGTAACCACACAATTAGGCTCAAAACTCACATACTTATGTGTTCTTAGCTCAAAAATCATGTTCCACAATGTATAGTTCAAGCAAGTTCTAAAAAAATTTTACTCAAATCAATTGAGGTCTTGAAAAATTTGATTATTTTGACTAAGCTTATTATATTACATACTCAAAAGAAGAAAATGCAACTAAAAATCCTAAAAGACCTAAATATGAAATGCAAAAGTGTTGGAATTAGAAATTGTCATCCAAAAATGCGGATTGGTTGGACGACCTCCCCACACTTAAAAGTTTGCACCGTCCTCGGTGTATTCAGCGGCTTTTTGGATTGCCACCTTCAACTGATGGATCAACCGGTTGCTGCGTGTTCTTTCTCCCGCTTCCATTTATGCTTATGATGACTCACCAATGAAAAACAGAAAATAGCACAGTAAGATGAGAAGATACAAAAGCCAGGAAACGTAAATTATTTGAATGAGGTAAAAACCACTAGAATTGAGTGAGTGAATTAGTGTAACATTTAAGAAGAATAGTGTATGAGTTCTAAGTTTCATGCGGTTTAGAGACACTAGCATAAAGAGCTATGTCACAATTACACAAAAGAAAGTATGCACTTCACTCATTCTAGTGTGCTTGAAATACTTCAAGGAAACTTGTAAGTTAAGATAAACAAACAAGCGATAAAGAAGCATAAAAGCATTCAAGCAAAAATCAAGCAATTGTGAAATGGATGATGAATGAACATTGATTGATGTGCAAGTAAACTTAGTGAACCAAATGAAATATAGAACTCACACATCAAACAATGACACATATTGAAGTTTATTTGCAACACCTAAGTGACATAGAGGTGAAACACATGGGTGCTATGGAATTTAGGAAAAAGAAGATAGAAATTAAAATCAATCACATAGCAAGCATGGTCCACAAAACTTTACAAAGCTAAAAAATATGTCACTATGTAAGCTTTCAATCCAATTCCACGTTTTCACGATCTCAATACATGAAATAGGTGATGTAAATAAGGGTCAATCATAAATAGGCATCACCTAACAAAAAATGCATTGACAATACATAATTGCCTAACAATGGATGATGAATGCTTTAAATTACATGGTGGCCAAAATATGCAATTCAAAAGATTTAGAAAGCTTGAAGGCAATGTAACATGTACTTGATATTCAAAAACATTAAGCATTAAGAACTCAAACCAAGTAATAATTTGTAACCTCAGTAAAGAAATCCAACAATGAAAATTAACAATAATGATGTTAAAATAACATCTTATCAATAATCAGCAGCAGTAGATAGCAAACAAGATTAATAATCCAACACTTATAATGAAAAATGGAAAAAAAATAAACAAAAATTAAACTAACTAATTAACTAATAAACTAAAAGATGGTGATTGGTAGTGTTGGATGATGGTTGAAGGAGGGAGAGAAAAGAGGAGAGAAGAGAAGAAGGAAAGAAATGGAAATAAGAGAAGAGATGAAATAGAGATGGATGGAACAGGGTTCCCACGCATACGCGTGGGGTGACGCGTAAGTGATAAACCCCGATTTTGTGGTTTATCTTTTACTTAATTTGGGGGATTTTATCACCTTTTCCCACATTTATTCAATGAAATAGCATGATTTTGCAATTCTCCCTTGATTTGTGCTTAAATGTGAAAACATGCTTTTTAGGCCCTAAAATTAATGATTTTAATTCACTTTAATCCCATTCGATGCCTTGATATGTTTGTTGAGTAATTTTAGGTTCATAAGGCAAGTATTAGATGGGAGAAGTGAGGAGAAAAGCATGCAAAGTGCGAGAACTCATGAAGAAATGAAGGAACCGTAAAGCTGTCAAGCCCGACCTCTTCGCACTCAAACGACCATAACTTGAGCTACAGAGGTCCAAATGAGGCGGTTCTAGTTGCGTTGGAAAGCTAACATCCGAGACTTCGAAATGATATAAAATTTGTCATATGTTACTTTGCGCTCATGGGCGCGCACGTGCCACGTACGCGTGCCCGCCGATGCTGTCCGTGGCCCACTAAAGAGAAATCGCCCCCAGCGATTTCTGAAGCATTTTGGGCCCAATCCAACTCATTTCTGATGCTATTGAACCCAAGGATTGGAGGAAAAATAAACCAAGTAGTCATAGTTTAGTTTTCATGATGTTTTAGGGTAGAATTTTAGAGAGAGAAGCTCTCTCTTCTCTCTAGAAATTAGGGTAGTTTAGGTTTAATTTTCTCAAATCTAATTTTCAATTCTTGTCTTGATTTAGTTTTTTTTTCCTTCTTAATTTCTTTTATTACATCTTTTCTCTTCTAGTTTTACTTGTTCATTTCCCTTATTTTGTTACTTTTATGTTGATGAACCATTGTTGGATCTAATTTCCTTTTAATGCAATTTCATGTTTCTATGCTTCTTTTATGTTGATCTTGATTGCTATTGTTGATTTCTTGTTTCCTTGCAACTTGTAGTTGGTAGATTTTACTATTCTTGCTCATTTACCATGCTTTCCCTTTGTACCCACCAAGTGTTTGATAAAATACTTGGTTGGGCTTTAGAGTAGATTTTTGAGCATTCTTAGCTTGGAAAGAGTAATTAGGCAATCTTGAGTCATAAAAACCCAACTCATGTTGGTTATCTAGAGTTGTTAGCTAATATTGTTTCCATTGACGCTAATCTTTTGCTAATTTAATTAGTAAGTTGATTAGGACTTTTGGATTGAGATTAGCTAGTCTTGTTAGACTTTCTCTCATGGAAGATAACCTATATCTTCTTCCAATGTTGGAGATGACGTAATAAGATAAATTCTTGTTTATTATTGTGGTATGATTGATTAATCTTGTTTGACTTTCTCCCGATTTGTTGGAGTTGACTAAATAAGATGAATTAATCATTGTATGACTAGGATAGGAAGTCTATGATCTCACATGAATGTCTCTCTTTATTAATTGCTTTCTTTAATTGCTCTCTTTACTTTTCTTGCACATTTATTTTATTGCCCCTCTTATCAAAATCAAACCCCCCCTTGTATTTTCATAGCCGATAATTGAGCACTTCACTGCAATTCCTTATGAGACAACCTGGAGTCTAAATACTTCGGTTAATTCTTATTGGGGTTTGTACTTGTGACAACCAAAATTTAATTTGATGTGAGAGTTGTTCGTTGGTTTGGATCTATGCTTACAACGAAATTCTTATTTCTAGAAGAGAAATTTCTTACCGTCAACAATTCTTGCTATCAAATTAATGGCGCCATTGCCTGGGAGTTGCAATGGTGTTATGTTATTGGCTATTGTGAATATGTGAATATGTTTGCTTTTTGCTTATTTGTTAGTTTTTGTTAGCTTTAGTGCTTTGTTTCTTATTTTTGTAGCTTATATTTTTATTTGCAATTATGAATTCTCACCCCTTTGGCTATGAGTTTGGCTCAAATTATGTTGTAGGAAATGGAAGCTTCAATGGGGATGTGCATCAAGGATGGAACAATCAAAGGTGGGAGGAGCCTCAAATGATTGATCACCCTTCTTGGCAACAACCCCCTCCGGTTTCTTATAGGTATAACTCCAATCCTAATGCATATCAATCTAATGGATGTGGTGACCCTTATTGTGATTGTCAAAACCCACCACCACATGCCTATGAACCACCCCCTCAACATGACTTTGAACCACCCTACTCACAAGCCCCCTACCACCAAACACCTCATTATGACCCTAATTCTTATCCATCATACCAACCACCTTATGAACCATATGAACCACACATGGAACCACCACCATTCCAACACAATTACTCTCAAGAACCACCTCAATATACACCGCCTCCATACCTTTACCAAGATGAACCAACTTCCAATTATGAAACCTCCTTCCCAAACGTTGAAACTTCTTTTTCCACACCACCTCCAATGGATGATCCTCTCCAAGAATGTGTTAGTTCTTACATTCGAAGGCAAGAAGAGAACCAAAAGGAGTTTAAGGAGCTAGAAGCCAAGATGGCTACCCTAGCGGAAGCCGTTAGCAATATGGTCTCCTCCCGCCTAAGCCTATGCAATCAAGGAACTCCCATTATTGAATGTGGAGTAGCGATCAAGGAGCATAGTGAGGGAGTGAGCTTAGAGCTTCAAGGTGAAGAAGAGGAGTTGAAGCAAGAATTGTCACAAGGGGAAGAAGTTGAAACAATTGAGCCGGAAGAAGTGGTTGAAGCCTTTGAAGAGGTTGACCAAGAGATGGATTCAATCACTGAAGAATTCTTATGTACACTTGAATCCTCTCCGATTGAGTTTGACATAGAAGGTATGGAAGAAGATACCTCACCTCCCATACCCTTGGTAAGCAATCTAGAAAAAATTGAATTGGAAGCAAGCCACCAAGAGGAAGAGGTTAAAGTTGAGGAAAGTTGTAAAGAGGTGGAAATAGTCAAGGAAGAGCACAAGGGAGTGGAGCTTGCAAGATCATTGGGACCACCCCTTCCTAAGTCGCCATCCAATACAACATTCAAGTGGGTAAAATTCTTATCCCTAATCTTTAATTTCTCACTTGAGTATGGTTTGTTTGAGACGGATCGGCAACTTAGAGCTCTTTGTGGAGTTAAGAGTAGGAGAGAATTGGTTAGTGGGTGGAAATGCCAATCGAGGTTCCTTATAGTTGGAAGCTTAAAGTCTAAGTGCAATGGTTGGTATAGTCCTCAACTAAAGGGGTCTAGGAAGATGCTTTGGTGTTTACTTGAGAATTCGGATCACTTCTCACCCAATTGGAATTGTGATGATCAACTTGAAGATGGGTGTAGAAACAAGATTTGGGATCCGGGTATATATGAGGATCAATTTTGGGAACCCTTAGCTTGTGAAGGACTCCATCAAGACTTGTTGCAACTCATTAGAAATTTTGGAGCACAATGGAAAACCAAGCATTGGTGAAGGTTCCAAGATGAATTCAAGCACAAGCCACCATAACAAGGAGCTCCCTATAAGTCCAACTTAAGGACAATAAACAAAAGTGCTAGGTGGGAGACACCCCACCATGGTAATATCTTTTCATTTTCTCTTTTGTAAATATTGGTAGAATTAGTTTAAATTCATATTTAGAGTAGTTTGTTGAGTCTATTTAGTAGTTTAATATGTTAAGTAAGGTTTTATGGTGTTTGGGTAGCTGTTTGGAGGCTTGGAATGCTTGGATTGGTGCAAGAACATGGAAAAATTTTGAAAAATAGAGCACCAACCCGCGCGTGCGCGCACTTGGCGCGTACGCGCGCCTCAAGCATTTTTGATCATCCACGCGGACGCGCCATGTACGCGTACGCGTGGATGCCAAAAATTCATCCCTCCATACATTGACCCGATAGTTGTGCCTACACTGCGCCAGCACCATGCCTGAGGCACAAACCACCTGCGCGTGTGCGCACCTAGCGCGTACGCGCCGTTGACTCAAATCGCGTAATGCGCGTGCAGGCACGCTGTGCGCGTGCGCGCCGATAGCGCCACTTGCCCTCCTGGTACATGTTCCAGAGAATTATGCCCAGTTTGTGCCTATTCTGTGCCTGCAACCCACGCGTGCGCGCACCTGGCGCGTACGCGTCCTTTGGCCAAACTGCGCATCGGCGCGGAAGCGTGCATGACGCGTCCGCACTGGAAAAAAAAATTTCTTTTCTTCCATTTTCTTTTATTGCATTTGCCTAGTGTTATTCATTGCATTTTAATTTTGTTTTATAACTTGTTCTTGTTTTCTTTTCTAAGTTCTTGTTTTAATAATGGAGTTGAATTTTCTTACTCAATTGTTGAGAATTTCTTGGTTAATCTTGGTGCTTCATGACTTGTTTGATATTGTTGAGTGATGAAACTTTTAAATCAATGCTTAAGCTTGTATAACTCTTATATTCTTTGTGCATTGATATGAACTTGCATGTCTTTCATGACCCACTCTTTCTAGTTGAACTTGATGCTTTTGAATGCTCTTCATGCTTTAACTTTACTCTTGCATCAAGTGTTAGTTAATACGCCTTAGCTTATATTATTTTCTCACTCACATGTTGTAGCTACCAGGTAGTGAGAACCATACTCTTATTTGGCATCAGCCCCGCCTATGTTCTACTTGCTCTGATATCTTTGATATAGGCTTAATTATCCTTCTTTCTCTTTCCTTTTAGGTTGGCCACCAAGAAGGAAAGGAATGGAAAGACTTCTAAATGGGGTAACAAACAAGTTCACCCGCACAACCTTTTGAAAGAGCTCATCAATTGTAGCAACCTGTCCACTTTGCTCTCCTTTGCATGCACCGAGGACGGTACAAATTTCTTAGTGTGAGGAGGTCGTCCGACCGACCTCCATGGGTAACAACTTCCTTTTTCAACACCAATTTTTAATTTTTGTCTTTGTTAGATTAGTTGTTGCATTGCATGGTAGGTTGCATGCTAGTTAGAAATTGTACATATTTTACCACTTCTTTTTATGTTAGGACTACTTGGTTAGGGTGATGATTTCTTTTCCAAGAAACTGTTTTTAGGGCACCCTACCAATTTGAAAAAAATTTTCTTGTTGAACTTGCTTGAAGAATTTATTTTGGAACATGGTTTTTGAGTTAAGAACACAAGCATGTGAGTTTTGAGCCTAATTGTGTGGTTACATTTTATAACCACTTATTTCCATTCTTGTGTGTATTATCCTCTTTCTATTATTGTAATCTTTGATTTGCTTGATTCTTTATGTCCATTATTCCATGTATACATGCATTTATATGATTGAGGCCATCATTTCATTTAGCTCACTTACCCAAATAGCCTACCTTTCATCAACCATTGTTAGCCAATTTTGAGCCTATTTAATCCATTTTGTTCTTAATGTTAGCACATCACTACCTCTAAGTGAAAAACAATAAATGTCCTTAATTTGGATCTTTGATTAGCTTAGGCTAGTGAGGGTGTGTATCATTTGGGTATGGGAAACTTGGGACATTGGTTGAGAGGAAAATGTGTTTTTATATTTTTGTTGAAGATTTTTGGGATTGGGTACATATTCATGCACTATATGTAAAACCATATGCATTGATATGTTTGTATATACTTTAAAAAAATGATGATAAAGAAAAAAAATATATATATATATATATATATATATATATATATATATATAAAATATAGAAAAAGAAAAAAGCAAAAAAGAAATAAAAAGGGGACAAAATGCCCCAAAGTAAAGTTCAATAAAAATCAATGCATATGGAATGTGAATTAAAGAGAATGCATGAGTATGTGAAAAAAAAGTGGTAATCATGGGTAGCTAGGTTGTGTATTAGAATTGTATAGGTTGTTACATGTGTTAGGTGAGAGCTTAGGCTAATCAAAGATACAAATTTCAAGCTCACTTGACCATATGCATCCTTACCTTTACCCTAGCCCCATTACAACCTATGAACAAGTCCTCATGATGAATGTATGCATGCATTGAATAACTGTTGATTGTTAGAAGAAAAACAAATCTTGGAAAGCATGATTAGAGAAGAATTGAGTGAATCGACCCTATACACTTGAGCGACTAGAGCGGATAAACTTCCGGTGAGGGTTCGATGCTCAATTCCTTGTTCCCAGCTTTCATGAGCGTTCTTCTTGCAAGTCTATTTGGACTTCATTTTGATATTTGAATTGGTAGAGTTTGTGAGTCGTCATATGACCTTTGGCCTACTTGCTTATATATGTTCTTGGAGATTGATTTACTTTTAACCAAGTAGGTAGAACCATTTTTGCATTTAGTTGCATTCATATAGATAGGTGCACATAGTTTATTTGCATTGAATAAATGTTCATACCCATTTCTTGACCTTCTTTATTCTTAGCATGAGGACATGCTTGGTTTAAGTGTGGGGAGATTTGATAAACCCCAATTTTGTGGTTTATCTTGTGCTTAATTTGGGGGATTTTATCACCTTTTCCCACATTTATTCAATGAAATAGCATGGTTTTGCAATTCTCCCTTGATTTATGCTTAAATGTGAAAACATGCTTTTTAGGCCCTAAAATTGATAATTTTAATTCACTTTAATCCCATTCGATGCCTTGATATTTTTGTTGAGTAATTTCAGGTTCATAAGGCAAGTATTAGATGGGAGAAGTGAGGAGAAAAGCATGCAAAGTGGGAGAACTCATGAAGAAATGAAGGAACCGTAAAGTTGTCAAGCCCGACCTCTTTGCACTCAAACGACCATAACTTGAGCTACAGAGGTCCAAATGAGGCGGTTCCAGTTGCGTTGGAAATCCAACATCTAGGGCTTCAAAATGATATAAATTTGCCATACGTTACTTTGCGCTCAGGGGCGCGCACGCGTCATGAACGCGTGCGTGCCGATGCTGTCCGTGGCCCACTAAAGAGAAATCGCCCCCAGCGATTTCTGAAGCATTTTGGGCCCAATCCAACTCATTTCTGATGCTATTGAACCCAAGGATTGGAGGGAGAATGAACCAAGTATTCATAATTTAGTTTTCATGATGTTTTAGGGTAGAATTCTAGAGAGAGAAGCTCTCTCTTCTCTCTAGAAATTAGGGTAGTTTAGGTTTAATTTTCTCAAATCGAATTTTCAATTCTTGTCTTGATTTAGTTTTTTTTCCTTCTTAATTTCTTTTATTACATCTTTGCTCTTCTAGTTTTACTTGTTCATTTCCCTTATTTTGTTACTTTTATGTTGATGAACCATTGTTGGATATAATTTCCTTTTAATGCAATTTCATGTTTCTATGCTTCTTTTATATTGATCTTGATTGCTATTATTGATTTCTTGTTTCCTTGCAACTTGTAATTGGTAGATTTTACTATTCTTGCTCATTTACCATGCTTTCCCTTTGTACCCACCAAGTGTTTGACAAAATGCTTGGTTGGGTTTTAGAGTAGATTTTTTAGCATTCTTGGCTTAGAAAGAGTAATTAGGCAATCTTGAGTCATAAAAACCCAACTCATGTTGGTGATCTAGAGTTGTTAGCTAATATTGTTTCCATTGACGCTAATCTTTTGCTAATTTAATTAGTAAGTTGATTAGGACTTTTGGATTGAGATTAGCTAGTCTTGTTATACTTTCTCTCATGGAAGATAACCTATATCTTCTTCCAATGTTGGAGATGACGTAATAAGATAAATTCTTATTTATTATTGTGGTATGATTGATTAATCTTATTTGACTTTCTCCCTATTTATTGGAGTTGACTAAATAAGATGAATTAATCATTGTATGATGAGGATAGGAAGCCTATGATCTCAATTCTTGCCATGAATATCTCTCTTTATTAATTGCTTTCTTTAATTGCTCTCTTTACTTTTCTTGCACATTTATTTTGATGCCCCTCTTATCAAAATCAAACCCCATTGTATTTTCATAGCCGATAATTGAGCACTTCATTGCAATTCCTTGTGAGAAGACCCGAAGTCTAAATACTTTGGTTAATTCTTATTGGGGTTTGTACTTGTGACAACCAAAATATAATTTGATGTGAGAGTTGTTCGTTGGTTTGGAGCTATGCTTACAACGAAATTCTTATTTCTAGAAGAGAAATTCCTTACCGACAACAATTCTTGCTATCAGTAAGCGTGGTGAGGTGAAAGGTGTGCGACGCGTATGCGTGGCCCACGCGTATGCGTGATGGTCAAATTAGAGAGAGGCAACGCGTATGCGTGGGTGTATTTTGTGCTAGAGGCACAATTCCATCCCAAAATGGGCGCAACTCTCTGGTTTTTGTATGGGTGGTGAAAATTTTGGATGTCTCACGTACGCATGGAAGAGGCGTACGCGCGATCAGTCAAAACACTTGGGGTCACGGGTATGCGTGGGTGATGCGTATGCGTGGCTGGATGCTCTGTTTTTCAAAATTTTTCCAAGTTCTTGCACCAAACCAAGCATTCCAAACCTCCAAACAGCTACCCAAACACCATTAAACCCTATTTAACATACTAGACTCACAAATAAACTCAACAAACTAAACAAAACATGAAATTAAACTAATTTACCACTATGTACAAAAGAGAAAAATGAAAAGATTTTACCATGGTGGGTTGTCTCCCACCTAGCACTTTTGTTTATTCACCTTAAGTTGGACTTATGGGGAGCTCTCATCAAGGTGGCTTGTGCTTGAATCCATCCTTGAACATCCACCAATGCTTGAATCTCGAATAGGCTCCATCATTAAAAATTAATAGCTCCAAGCTTTGATGGAGTTCTTCACAAACCATGAGCTCCCAAAGTTGATCCTCACATTGTAATCCGGGATTCCACACTTTGTTTTGCCACCCGTCTTCAAGTTGATCATCATGATTCCATCCGGGTGATTTACAAGTTTAGGCACCAAACGAACCTCCTAGACCCATCCATTTTGGTTCTACACTAACCATTGCTCCTAAACCTTGAGCTTCCAACCATGATGAACCTAGAGTGATTCCTCGAACCACTAACCATCTCCCTTTTGCTCTTAAAGCCACAAAGAGCTCTAAGTTGACCATCCGTCTCAAGCAAACCATATTCAAGTGGGATAATAAAGCTTAGAGATGAGAGGTTTACCCACTTTAATGAAAAGATGGATGGTGATGGCTTGGGGAGAGGTGTCTCCAATGTCCTTGCAAGCTCTACTCCCTTGTATTCTTCCTTGACAACTTCATCTTCCTTGGAAGCTTCTTCAACTTCAACCTCTTCTTCTTAGTAGCTTTCTTCTAATTCAATCTCTTCTTCATTGCTTACCAAGGGTATGGGAGGTTGTGTATCTTCTTCTTTAATCTCTATGTCAAGTCCAGTGGGAGAGAATTCAATTGTAGATAGAAACTCATCAATGATTGAATCCATCTCTTGATCAAGCTCTTCAAAGTCTTCAACCATCATATGCTTTGGAGGTTGTACACCCTCCTCAACATCAATATCAAGTTTCTTGGAAGAGGGCTCCATAATTCTACATTCCCATGGACTTCCAACATCTCCTAAATCTTCAACCACTCCTTCCGGCTCAAATGTCTTAACTTCCCCCTCTTGTTGCAACTCTTGCTTCAACTCCTCTTCTTCACCTTGAAGTTTCAAGTTCACTCCCTCACTATGCTTCTTGGTTGATCCTCCACATTTTTCAATGGGAGTACTTGGGATGCATGAGCTTAGGTGGGAGGCCATGTTGTTAATGGCTTCCGCCATGGTAGCAACCATGAATTCTAGCTTCTTTAACTCCTTTTGCTTTTCTTCTTGCCTTTGGATATAAGAGCTAATATCTCTTCATTGTTCTTGCAAGAAGGTTTGGAGAGATTCATCTATTGGGGGGGTGGTGGAAGAGAGGGTTCATTATTTGGGAGGAAGGGTTCATAATTTGAAGGTGGTTCATCTTGGTAAGGATATGGAGATGGTGTATATGGAGGTAGTTCTTGGGAGTAATTATGTTAGAATTTTTGTGGTTCTATGTATGGTTCATATGGCTCATAAGGTGGTTGGTATGGTGGATAAGGATTAGGGTCATATGGAGATGTTTGGTGGTAGGGGGCTTGTGAGTATGGTGGTTTAAAACTATGTGAAGGAGGTGGTTCATAGGCATATGGTGTTTGTGGTTACCACATCCATTAGATTGGTATGCATTAGGAGTTGGATTATACCTATAAGAAACTGGAGGAGGTTGTTGATGAGCGGATATTTTATACGCTTTTTGGTGATATTTTCATGTAGTTTTTAGTATATTTTAGTTACTTTTTATTATATTTTTATTAGTTTTTATGCAAAAATCACATTTCTGGACTTTACTATGAGTTTGTGTGTTTTTCTATAATTTCAAGTATTTTCTGGTTGAAATTGAGGGACCTGAGCAAAAATCTAATTCAGAGGCTGAGAAAGGACTGCAGATGTTGTTGGATTCTGACCTCCCTGCACTCGAAATGGATTTTCTGGAGCTATAGAAGTCCAATTGATACGCTCTTAATTGCGTTGGAAAGTAGACATCTTGTACTTTCCAGCAATATATAATAGTCCATACTTGGCCTGAGATTTGGTAGCGCAAACTGGCGTTTAAACGCCAGTTTCTTACCCTTTTCTAGCGTTAAACGCCAGAACTGGCATAAAAGTTGGAGTTAAACGCCCAAACTGGCACAAAAGCTGGAGTTCAACGCCAGGAATAGCCTATGCACGTGAAAGCTTCAGTGCTCAGCCCAAACACACACCAAGTGGGCCCTGAAAGTGGATTTCTGCACTATTTATTTTAGCTTACTCATTTTCTGTAAACCTAGGTTACTAGTTGAGTATAAAAACTACATTTAGAGATTTATTTTGGACCTCATGACATTTTTAGATCTGAATTTTGTATCTTCTATGGCATGAGTCTCTAAACTCCATGGTTGGGGGTGAAGAGCTCTGCTATGTCTTGATGGATTAATGCAATTACTACTGTTTTCTATTCAATCACGCTTGTTTCTATTCTAAATATTCACTCGCAGTTCAACATGATGAATGTGATGATCCGTGACACTCATCACCATTATCAACCTATGAACGCGTACCTGACAACCACTTCCGTTCTACCTTATAGATTGAGTGTATATCTCTTTGGTTCCTGGTTCACGAGTTTGATTGCCTCTCCTGACAACAGAGCCTTCAAATTTATGAGATCAGAGTCTTCGTGGTATAAGCTAGAATCAATTGGCAGCATTCTTGAGATCCGGAAAGTCTAATCCTTGTCTGTGGTATTCCGACTCGGATCCGGGAAGGGATGACTGTGACGAGCTTCAAACTCACAAATGTTGGGCGCAGTGACAGTGTGCAAAAGGATCAATGGATCTTATTCCAACACTAGTGAGAACCGACAGATGATTAGCCCAACGAAACCCGTAGCTGGACCATTTTCACTGAGAGGACGGATGGTAACTATTGACAACGGTGATCCACCAACATACAGCTTGCCATGGAAGGAGCCTTGCGTGCGTGAAGAAGAAGACAGTAGGAAAGCAGAGATTCAGAAGACAGAGCATCTCCAAAACCTCAACATGTTCTCTATTACTACATAACAAGTATTATTTAATCCATGTTCTTTTACTCATTCCAATTAAAACTGAGAATTATTATTGATATCCTGACTAAGAGTTACAAGATAACCATAGCTTGCTTCAAGCCGACAATCTCCGTGGGATCGACCCTTACTCACGTAAGGTATTACTTGGACGACCCAGTGCACTTGCTGGTTTATTGTGCGGAATTGCAAAAGTGTGATTATGATTTTGTGCACCAAGTTTTTGGTGCCGTTGCCAGGGATTGTTCGAGTTTGGACAACTGACGGTTTATTTTGTTGCTTAGATTAGGAATTTTTTTTTTTTGGTTTAGAGTCTTCTATTATTGTTTTTCGTTAAAATTTTAAAATCCTTATTTTATTTTTCTAAATTATTTTCGAAAATAATCAAAACCAATAACTTCATAATTTAGTCTTCTGTTTGAGTTTAGTTTCATATTTTAAGTTTGGTGTCAGTTGCATAAGTTTATTTTTCTTTCATTTTTTTTCGAATTATTAGTGCTCAGAGTATAAAAATTTTTAAGTTTGGTGTCCTTTGTGTTTCTGTTTTCTTAAAAATTTTTCAATAGTTGCTCTCAGTGTTCATCTTGATATTCAAAGTTTTCCTGTTTGTTTTCTTTGTTTTGATCTAAAAATTCTAAGTTTGGTGTCATTTTATTATTTTTCTCTTTCCTCATTAAATTCAAAATCCCTTTCAAAAATCATATCCAAAGTTTTTCAAATCTTCTTAATTAAGTAATTATTTTAGTTTTCGAATTTATTTTTCCTTTTTCTCTTAGTTTTCGAAATTTATATTTTAATTTCTAATTATTTTATTTTATCTTATTTCTTTTTTATTTATTCGGTTTGTTTTTAACTAAATAAAATAAAAATAAAAATATATTTTATTTGCAATTCACATTAATTCCCTTTTATCCATCATGGACCTAAGTGGAAATGAACAGTCTAGAAGGATTCTGGGGTCATACGCTAACCCCATTACGGCTGCATATGGGAGTAGCATCTGTATACCTCCCATCAAAGCAAGCAGTTTTGAGCTAAATCCTCAGCTTATTATCATGGTGCAGCAAAATTGCCAGTATTCTGGTCTTCCACAGGAAGAATCTACTGAGTTTCTGGCACAGTTCTTATAAATTGCTGACATAGTATGTGATAAAGAAGTGGATCAGGATGTCTACAGATTATTACTGTTTTCATTTGCTGTAAAAGATCAAGCTAAGAGGTGGTTAAATATCCAACCCACAGCAAGTATAAGAACATGGAAACAGCTATCAGACAAATTCTTGAATCAATATTTCCCTCCAAAAAGGATGACACAGCTAAGGCTGGACATCCAAGGCTTTAAACAAGAGGATAATGAATCTCTTTACAATGCCTAGGAGAGGTACAGGGGGATGCTAAGGAAATACCCCTCTGAAATGTTTTCAGAGTGGGTGTAGTTAGACATCTTTTACTATGGGCTTACAGAAAAAGCTCAAATATCTCTAAATCACTCAGGTGGTGGATCTATACACATGAGAAAGACAAATTGAAGAGGCTCAAGAGCTCATTCATACAGTTGCTAGAAATCAGCATCTGTACTTAAGCAGTGAGTCCTCCTCGAAAAAAGAGGCTAAAGCAGTATCCACTGAATTTAGTCCTCAAGAACAAGTTGCTGAACTCAATCAGCAATTGCTTATTATAACAAAACAGTTTGTAGAATTCAAGGAGATGCTCCAAGACACTAAAAATGCTAACCAGAATATGGAAGCACAATTGGATCAGACAAGACAGCAGCTATCTAAACAGATAACAGAAGAATGCCAAGATGTTCAATTAAGGAGTGGGAAGACAATAAATGTCTCAACTTAAGGCAACAGAAAGTCAAGGAAGGAACAACTGACAGAGGATGAACATACCACTGCCCGAAATCCCTTTGAGGACAGTAAGAGCCCAGAGAGAAATAATTCTGGCATTCAAACGCCAGAAAAGGGTGAAAAACTGGCGTTAAACGCCCAATTCATGTCCAGTTCTGGCGTTCAAACACCAGAAAAGGGTGGGAATCTGGCGTTAAATGCCCAATCCATGTCCAGTTCTGGCGTTCAAACACCAGAAAAGGGTAGGAATCTGGCGTTAAACGCCCATCCATCCCCCTATCCTAGCGTTCAAACGCCAATGAGGGATCAGACACCTACAAGTGCTGATAATAACTCCCTCAAGAAGGCTTCTCAACCTGCCTCTGTAGGAAATAAACCTGTAGCAACTATGGTTGAAGAATATAAAACCAAAATGCCTTATCCTCAGAAACTCCGCCAAGCGAAACAGGATAAATAATTTGCCCGCTTTGCAGACTATCTCAGGACTCTCGAAATAAAGATTCCGTTTGCAGAAGCACTTGAGCAAATACCCTCTTATGCTAAGTTCATGAAAGAGATCTTAAGTCATAAGAAGGATTGGGGAGAAGCTAAAAAAGTTTTTCTTACTGAAGAATGCAGTGCAGTCATTCTAACAAGCTTACCAGAGAAGCATGCACATCAGAGGGTACTTGTACCAAGACAGCTCTATGTGACCTTGGGACAAGTATCAACCTAATCCCTGCAACTACTATCAGAAAGCTTGGCTTGACTGAAGAGGTCAAACCAACCCGGATATGTCTTCAACTTACTGATGGCTCCATTAAATATCCATTAGACATAATTAAGGACATGATTGTCAAGGTTGGGCCATTTTCCTTTCCCACTGAATTTGTAGTGCTGGAAATAGAGGAGCACAAGAGTGAAACTCTCATTCTAGGAAGACCCTTCCTAGCAACTGGACGAACTCTCATTGATGTCCAAAAAGGGGAAGTGACCCTGAGACTCAATGAGGATGGGTTCAAGTTAAATGCTGTCAAAGCTATGCAGCAGCCAGACACATCAAATGACTGCATGAGCATTGATATTATTGACTCCTTGGTGGAAGAGATCAATATGACTGAGAGTCTCGAATCAGAGCTAGAGGACATCTTTAAAGATGTTCAGCCTGATCTGGAGGAACCAGAGAGAATAGAAGAACCTCTAAAAATTCTTCAGGAATAGGATAAGTGATTGGAAGCAGAAGCTGGTTAATTAAAAATTTATTAAAATGGTTACGTTGCGAGTATAGTTCTTAACTCACCGAAAATCTGCCTATCAATTTAGAAATATGTCACAGAGAGTTTAAATTAAAATTACTGGGAGTTTTAAGTCCCAGGTCGTCTCCCAACGAGTTGCAGAAAAGTGTGTTGTTTTATTAATTAGATGTTCCAAGAAGTTGAGCTAAGTAAATTGGAATTTAAATTGAGGAATTTTAAATAATATAAATAAAAGCCTTGACTGGAAATTGATCAGTTAGAATCTCTATCATTGATGGAGTGATTTTTAAGATTGATTTATAATTAACGGTTACTCTGTTTGGTTATCCTTTACTAGGTAAGGGAAAGTCAAACAAGTTGGACTGCCAAATCTATTCACGAGTTACAACCCACTTAGTTCAAAGGGATTGGCATTGGTGACAGGATAGCAATCTAACATTTAACCCAACTATAAATTTCTCCTTCGATCCTTCCAAATCAAGAGTTCTGATGAGCAGATAATTTATACGCTTTTTGACATTGTTTTTAGTATGTTTTTAGTAGGATCTAGTTACTTTTAGGGATGTTTTCATTAGTTTTTATGTTAAATTCACATTTCTGGACTTTACTATGAGTTTGTGTGTTTTTCTGTGATTTCAGGTATTTTCTGGCTGAAATTGAGGGACTTGAGCAAAAATCAGATTCAGAGGTTGAAGAAGGACTGCTGATGCTGTTGGATTCTGACCTCCCTGCACTCAAACTGGATTTTCTGGAGCTACAGAACTCGAAATGGCGCGCTTCCAATTGTGTTGGAAAATAGACATCCAGGGCTTTCCAGAAATATATAATCGTCCATACTTTGGCCAAGAATAGATGACGTAAACTGGCGTTCAACGCCAGCTTTCTGCCCAATTCTGGCGTCCAGCGCCAGAAAAGGATCCAAAACCAGAGTTGAACGCCCAAACTGGCACAAAAGCTGGCGTTCAACTCCAAGAAGGACCTCTACACGTGCAACACTCAAGCTCAGCCCAAACACACACCAAGTGGGCTCCGGAAGTGGATTTATGCATCAATTACTTACTCATGTAAACCCTAGTAGCTAGTTTATTATAAATAGGACCTTTTACTATTGTATTTGGCATCTGGATTGTATTTTGATCCTGTGATCACGTTTTGGGGGCTGGCCATCTCGGCCATGCCTGGACCTATCACTTATGTATTTTTAACGGTAGAGTTTCTACACTCCATAGATTAAGGTGTGGAGCTCTGCTGTTCCTCAAAGATTAATGCAAAGTACTTCTGTTTTCTATTCAACTCATCTTATTTCGCTTCTAAGATATCCATTCGCACCCAAGAATGTGATGAAGGTAATGATTATGTGTGACGCTCATCACCATTCTCCCCTATGAACACGTGCCTGACAAACACTTCCGTTCTACATGAAATAAGCTAGAATGAATATCTCTTAGATCTCTTAATCAGAATCTTCGTGGCATAAGCTAGAATGATGGCGGAATTCAAGAGAATCCGGAAAGTCTAAACCTTGTCTGTGGTATTCCGAGTAGGATTCAATGATTGAATGACTGTGACGAGCTTCAAACTCGCGAGTGCTAGGCGTTAGTGACAGACGCAAAAGGAGGGTGAATCCTATTCCAGCATGATCGAGAACCGACAGATGATTAGCCGTGCTGTGACAGAGCATGTGAGCATATTTTTCACTGAGAGGAGGGGATGTAGCCACTGACAATGGTGATGCCCTTGCATAAAGCCAGCCATGGAAAGGAGTAAGACTAATTGGATGAAGATAGCAGGAAAGCAGAGATTCAGAGGAACAAACGCATCTCTATACGCTTATCTGAAATTCTCACCAATGAATTACATAAGTATCTCTATCCCTATTTTATTAATTAATATTCGAAAACACCATTATCAATTTATATCTGCCTGACTGAGATTTGCAAGGTGACCATAGCTTGCTTCATACCAACAATCTCCGTGGGATTCGACCCTTACTCACGTAAGGTATTACTTGGACGACCCAGTGCACTTGCTGGTTAGTTGTGTCGAAGTTGTGAACCATGGTATTGGCACCATGTTCTTGGCGCCATTGCCAGGGAAAGAAAGAGCCATGAATTTCACATAATCAAAGCGTAATCACGATTGCGCGTACCAAGTTGCTCACGTTGCCAGGGATTGTTTGAGCCTGGACATCACAATTTCGTGCACCAAGTTTTTGGCGCCGTTGCCGGGGATTGTTCGAGTTTGGACAACTGACGGTTCATCTTGTTGCTCAGATTAGGTAATTTTCTTTTTGTTTTCTTTTCAAAAATTTTTCAAAAATCTTTCAAAAATTTCTCACCTGTTTTCGAAAAAAAAATAAATAAAAATGTTTTCAAAAAAATTTTATTCAAAATTTTTAAAGAATGAATTCTAGTGTTTCATGAAGCATGTTGAAGCCTGGCTGGCTGTAAAGCCATGTCTAATTCCTTTGGGAATGAGTATGTCAGGCGTGTCATGTATGAATTACATGCTGAAGCTTGGCTGGCCATTGGCCATGTCTAGTGTTTTGGACCGGAGCTTTCATTGAAAGCTTGGCTGGCTAGTGAGCCATGTCTAATTCCTGGACTGAAGCTTTAGACTAAGAATGCAAGATTCCTGGAATTCATATTAAAATTTTTGGAATCCTTATTTTTTCTTTTTCAATTAATTTTCGAAAAAAAAAATAAAAAAAATTAGAAAATCATAAAAATCAAAAACATTTTTTGTGTTTCTTGTTTGAGTCATGAGTCATGTCATAAGTTTGGTGTCAATTGCATGTGCATCCTGCATTTTTCGAAAATTCTCATGCATTCATAGTGTTCTTCATGATCTTCAAGTTGTTCTTGGTAAGTCTTCTTGTTTGATCTTGATGATTTTTTGTTTTGTGTCTTTTATTGTTTTTCATATGCATTCTTGAATTCTTAGTGTCTAAGCATTAAAGAATTCTAAGTTTGGTGTCTTGCATGTTTTCTTTGCATTAAAAGTTTTTCAAAATTGTGTCTATGATGTTCATCTTGGTATTCAAAGTGTTCTTGGTGTTCATCTTGACATTCATAGCATTCTTGCATGCATTCATTGTTTTGATCTAAAAATTTCATGCATTGCATCATTTTTCTTGTTTTTCTCTCTCTTCATAAAAAATTTCAAAAATCAAAAAAATATCTTTCCCTTTTTCTCTCATCAAATTCGAAAATTTGGATTGACTTTTTAAAAAATTTTTAAAATCAAAGTTGTTTCTCATGAGTCAAATCAAATTTTCAATTTGAAAATCTTATCTTTTTCAAAATCTTTTTCAAAATCAAATCTTTTTCAAATTCTTAGTTATTTTCGAAAATTCCAAAATATTTTTCAAAAATCTTTTTCTTATTTTTATATCAAATTTTCGAAAATAACATAATCAATTAATGTTTTGATTCAAAAATTTGAAGTTTGTTACTTGCTTGTTAAGAAAGATTCAAACTTTAAGTTCTAGAATCATATCTTGTGATTTCTTGTGAATCAAGTCATTAATTGAGAATTTAAAAATCAAATCTTTTTCAAAAACTAATTTCTGTCATATCTTTTCAAAAATATCTTCTTATCTTTTTCAAAAATTTGATTTCAAAATATCTTCTCTAACTTCCTAACTTCTTATCTTTTCAAAATTGGTTTTCAAAATTTGTTTCAACTAACTAACTAACTTTTTGTTTGTTTCTTAACTTTTTCAAAACTACCTAACTAACTCTCTCTCTCTCATTTTCGAAAATATCTTCCCCCTTTTTCAAAATTTCTTTTTAATTTATTAATTATTTTAATTTTTAATTTTTAAATCTTAATTTTCGAAAATTACTAACATTTTTCAAAAACTATTTTCAAAAATCACTAACTCTTTTTCAAAAATCATTTTCGAAAATTCCTTCTCTCTCATCTTATTCTTTTATTCATCTACTAACATCTCATCTCACATCTCTGCCATCCTCACAGTTGTGTTTCTTCCATTATATTACATTCTGTCTCCCCCTCTTCTTCTACTCACACAGGGATCCCTATACTGTGGTATAAAGGATCTCTATCATTATTATTATTTTTCTGTGCCCTCTTCTTTGTCATATGAGCAGGAGCAAGGATAAGAACATTCTTGTGGAAGCAGATCCAGAACCTGAAAGGACTCTGAAGAGAAAATTAAGAGAAGCTAAAATACAACAATCCGGAGATAACCTTTCAGAAATTTTTGAACAGGAAGAGGAGATGGTAGCCGAAAATAATAATAATGTAAGGAAGATGCTTGGTGACTTTACTGCACCTAATTCCAATTTACATGGAAGAAGCATCTCCATTCCTGCCATTAGAGCAAACAACTTTGAGCTGAAACCTCAATTAGTTTCTCTGATGCAGCAGAACTGCAAGTTTCATGGACTTCCATCTGAAGATCCTTTTCAGTTCTTAACTGAATTCTTGCAGATATGTGATACTGTTAAGACTAATGGAGTAGATCCTGAAGTCTACAGGCTCATGCTTTTCCCTTTTGCTGTAAGAGACAGAGCTAGATTATGGTTGGATTCTCAACCCAAAGACAGCCTGAACTCTTCGGATAAGCTGGTCATGACTTTCTTAGCCAAGTACTTTCCTCCTCAAAAGCTGAGCAAGCTTAGAGCTGATGTTCAAACCTTCAGACAGAAAGAAGGTGAATCCCTCTATGAAGCTTGGGAAAGATACAAACAGTTGACCAAAAAGTGTCCTTCTGACATGCTTTCAGAATGGACCATCCTGGATATATTCTATGATGGTTTATCTGAGCTATCAAAGATGTCACTAGACACTTCTGCAGGTGGATCCATTCACCTAAAGAAAACGCCTGCAGAAGCTCAAGAACTCATTGACATGGTTGCTAATAACCAGTTCATGTACACTTCTGAAAGGAATCCGGTGAGTAATGGGACGCCTATGAATAAGGGAGTTCTTGAAGTTGATACTCTGAATGCCATATTGGCTCAGAATAAAATATTGACTCAGCAAGTCAATATGATCTCTCAGAGTCTGCATGGAATGCAAGCTGCATCCAACAGTACTCAAGAGGCTTCTTATGAAGAAGAAGCTTATGATCCTGAGAACCCTGCAATAGTAGAGGTGAATTACTTAGGTGAACCTTATGGAAACACCTAATGTAAGGAAGATGCTTGGTGACTTTACTGCACCTAATTCCAATTTACATGGAAGAAGCATCTCCATTCCTGCCATTAGAGCAAACAACTTTGAGCTGAAACCTCAATTAGTTTCTCTGATGCAGCAGAACTGCAAGTTTCATGGACTTCCATCTGAAGATCCTTTTCAGTTCTTAACTGAATTCTTGCAGATATGTGATACTGTTAAGACTAATGGAGTAGATCCTGAAGTCTACAGGCTCATGCTTTTCCCTTTTGCTGTAAGAGACAGAGCTAGATTATGGTTGGATTCTCAACCCAAAGACAGCCTGAACTCTTCGGATAAGCTGGTCATGACTTTCTTAGCCAAGTACTTTCCTCCTCAAAAGCTGAGCAAGCTTAGAGCTGATGTTCAAACCTTCAGACAGAAAGAAGGTGAATCCCTCTATGAAGCTTGGGAAAGATACAAACAGTTGACCAAAAAGTGTCCTTCTGACATGCTTTCAGAATGGACCATCCTGGATATATTCTATGATGGTTTATCTGAGCTATCAAAGATGTCACTAGACACTTCTGCAGGTGGATCCATTCACCTAAAGAAAACGCCTGCAGAAGCTCAAGAACTCATTGACATGGTTGCTAATAACCAGTTCATGTACACTTCTGAAAGGAATCCGGTGAGTAATGGGACGCCTATGAATAAGGGAGTTCTTGAAGTTGATACTCTGAATTCCATATTGGCTCAGAATAAAATATTGACTCAGCAAGTCAATATGATCTCTCAGAGTCTGCATGGAATGCAAGCTGCATCCAACAGTACTCAAGAGGCTTCTTATGAAGAAGAAGCTTATGATCCTGAGAACCCTGCAATAGTAGAGGTGAATTACTTAGGTGAACCTTATGGAAACACCTATAACTCATCATGGAGAAATCATCCAAATTTCTCATGGAAGGATCAAAAGCCTCAACAAGGCTTTAATAATGGTGGAAGAAACAGGTTTAGCAATAGCAAGCCTTTTCCATTATCCACTCAGCAACAGACAGAGAACTCTGAACAAAATACTTCTAATTTAGCAAATTTAGTCTCTGATCTATCTAAGGCCACTGTGAGTTTCATGAATGAAACAAGGTCTTCCATTAGAAATTTGGAAGCACAAGTGGGCCAGCTGAGTAAAAGGATCACTGAAATCCCTCCCAGTACTCTCCCAAGCAATACAGAAGAGAACCCAAAAGGAGAGTGCAAGGCCATTGACATAAGCACCATGGCCGAACCTACAAGGGGAGTGGAGGACGCAAATCCCAAGATGGAAGACCTCCTGGGACATCCAGTGATCAATAAGGAGCTTCCCTCTGAGGAACCAAAGGACTCTGAGGCTCATCTAGAGACCTTAGAGATTCCATTGAACCTCCTTATGCCCTTCATGAGCTCTGATGAGTATTCCTCTTCCGAAGAGAATGAGGATGTTACTGAAGAGCAAACTGCCAAGTTTCTTGGTGCAATCATGAAGCTGAATGCCAAATTATTTGGCATTGATACTTGGGAAGTTGAACCTCCTTTGTTCATCAATGAACTAAGTGATCTAGATCAACTGACATTGCCTCAGAAGAGACAGGATCCTGGAAAGTTCATAATACCCTGTACCATAGGCACCATGATCTTTAAGGCCCTGTGTGACCTTGGTTCAGGGATAAACCTCATGCCCCTCTCTGTAATAGAGAAACTGGGAATCTATGGGGTGCAAGCTGCTAAAATCTCATTAGAGATGGCAGACAGTTCAAAAAAACAGGATTATGGACAAGTAGAGGACGTGTTAGTAAAGGTTGAAGGCCTTTACATCCCTGCTGATTTCATAGTCCTGGATACTGGAAAGGAAGAGGATGAATCCATCATCCTAGGAAGACCTTTCCTAGCCACAGCAAGAGCTGTGATTGATGTTGACAGAGGTGAAATAGTCTTTCAATGGAATGAGGACTCCCTTGTGTTTAAAACTAAAGGATCTCCCTCTGCAACCATGGAGAGGAAGCAGAAAAAGCTTCTCTCAAAACAGAGTCAACCAGAGCCCCCACAGTCAAACTCTAAGTTTGGTGTTGGAAAGTTTCAACAATGCTCTGAACATCTGTGAGGCTCCATGAGAGCCCACTGTCAAGCTATTGACATTAAAGAAGCGCTTGTTGGGAGGCAACCCAATTTTTATTTATCTAACTATATTTTTCTTAGTTATATGTCTTTGTAGGTTTATGATCATGGGGAGTCACAAAATAAATATAAAAATTGAAAACGGAATCAAAAACAGCAGAAGAAAAATCACACCTTGGAGGAGCATCTGTCTGGCGTTCAGCGCCAGAACAGAGCATGGTTCTGGCGCTGAACGCCCAAAATGGGCAGCTTCTGGGCGCTGAACGCCAGAACAGGCATGGTTCTGGCGTTCAACGCCAGAAATGGCACACAAATGGGCGTTGAACGCCCAAAATGGCCACCAACCTGGTGCTGAACGCCCAGAGTTGGGTGCAAAGGCATTTTTACATGCCTAATGGGTGCAGGGATGTAAATCCTTGAACACCTCAGGATCTGTGGACCCCACAGGATCCACTCAGGATCTGTGGACCCCACAGGATCCCCACCTACCTCCACTCACTTCTTCTCACCACTCTCTTTCACACAACCCCATAAACACTCTTCCCCAAAAAACCTTCACCAATCACCTCAAACTCTCTTCCCCATCACCTCTTCACCACTCACATCCATCCACTCTTCCCCATAAACCTACCTCATAAACTCCACCTACCTTCAAAATTCAAAACCAATTTCCCACCCAAACCCACCCATATGGCCGAACCTTAACCCCCCTCCCTTCCCTATATAAAGCCCTCCATTCTTCATCAAATTCACACAACACACCCCTGTACACCCTTCTTGGCCGAAAACACTTACCACTCTCCATCTCCTCCATTTCTTCTTCTTCTTCATCTTTTCTTTCTTTTCTTGCTCGAGGGCGAGCAAAATTCTAATTTTGGTGTGGTAAAAGCATAAGCTTTTTATTTTTCCATTACCATTGATGGCACCTAAGACCGGAGAATCCTCTAGAAAGGGGAAAGGGAAGACAAGAGCTTCCACATCCGAGTCATCGGAGATGGAAAGGTTGATCTCCAAAGCCCATCAAAACCACTTCTATGATGTTGTGGCCAAGAAGAAAGTGATCCCTGAGGTCCCTTTCAAACTCAAAAGAAATGAGTATCTGGAGATCCGACATGAAATTCAAAGAAGAGGTTGGGAAGTTCTAACAAATCCCATCCAACAAGTCGGCATCCTAATGGTTCAAGAGTTCTATGCCAATGCATGGATCACCAAGAACCATGATCAAAGTAAGAACCCGGATCCAAAGAACTATGTTACAATGGTTCGGGGGAAATACTTAGATTTTAGTCCGAAAAATGTGAGGTTGGCGTTTAACTTGCCAAACATGGAAGAGAACGCACACCCCTACACAAGGAGAGTCAACTTTGATCAAAGGTTGGACCAAGTCCTTATGGACATATGTGTAGAAGGAGCTCAATGGAAGGTTGACTCCAAAGGCAAGCCGGTTCAACTAAGAAGATTGGACCTCAAGCCTGTAGCTAGAGGATGGTTGGAGTTCATTCAATGCTCAATCATTCCCACTAGCAACCGGTCTGAAGTTACTATAGACCGGGCCATCATGATCCATAGTATCATGATTGGAGAAGAGGTGGAAGTTCATGAGATTATACCTCAAGAACTCTACAAGGTGGCTGACAAGTCCTCCACTATGGCAAGGTTAGCCTTTCCTCACCTCATTTGCCACCTATGCAATTCGGCTGGGATTGACATAGAGGGAGATATCCTCATTAAAGAGGACAAGCCCATCACTAAGAAAAAGATGGAGCAAGCAAGAGAGCCCAGTCATGGAGCTCAAGAGGCGCAAGAAGCTCATTTACATGAGATCCCGAAGATGCCTCAAATGCACTTTCCTCCACAAAATTATTGGGAGCAAATCAACACCTCCCTAGGAGAATTGAGTTCCAATATGGGACAACTAAGGGTGGAACATCAAGAGCACTCCATCATGCTTCATGAAATAAGAGAAGATCAAAAAGCAATGAGGGAGGAGCAACAAAGACAAGGAAGAGACATAGAAGAGCTCAGGGACATCATTGGTTCCTCAAGAAGGAAACGCCACCATCACTAAGGTGGATTCATTCCTTGTTCTTATTTCTTTTGTTTTTCGTTTTCTATGTTGTGTGCTTATCCATGTTTGTGTCTTCATTATATGATCATTAGTAGTTAGTAACTTTGTCTTAAAGTTATGAATATCCTATGAATCCATCACCTTTCTTAAATGAAAAATGTTTTAATTCAAAAGAACAAGAAGTACATGAGTTTTGAATTTATCCTTGAACTTAGCTTAATTATATTGATGTGGTGACAATGCTTCTTGTTTTCTGAATGTATGCTTGAACAGTGCATATGTCTTTTGAAGTTGTTGTTTAAGAATGTTAAATATGTTGGCTCTTGAAAGAATGATGACTAGGAAACATGTTATTTGATAATCTGAAAAATCATAAAAGTGATTCTTGAAGCAAGAAAAAGCAGTAAAGAACAAAGCTTGCAGAAAAAAAAAATAGGCGAAAAAAAAATAGAAAGAAAAAGAAAAAGCAAGCAGAAAAGCCAAAAGCTCTTAAAACCAAGAGGCAAGAGCAAAAAGCCAATGACCCTTAAAACAAAAAGGCAAGGGAAAATAAAAAGGATCCCAAGGCTTTGAGCATCAGTGGATAGGAGGGCCTAAAGGAATAAAATCCTGGTCTAAGCGGCTAAACCAAGCTGTCCCTAACCATGTGCTTGTGGCGTGTAGGTGTCAAGTGAAAACTTGAGACTGAGCGGTTAAAGTCAAGGTCCAAAGCAAAAAAAAAGAGTGTGCTTAAGAACCCTGGACACCTCTAATTGGGGACTTTAGCAAAGCTGAGTCACAATCTGAAAAGGTTCACCCAATTATGTGTCTGTGGCATTTATGTATCCGGTGGTAATACTGGAAAACAAAGTGCTTAGGGCCACGGCCAAGACTCATAAAGAAGCTGTGTTCAAGAATCATCATATTGAACTAGGAGAATTAATAACACTATCTGAAATCTGAGTTCCTATAGATGCCAATCATTCTGAACCTCAATGGATAAAGTGAGATGCCAAAACTATTCAAGGGGCAAAAAGCTATAAGTCCCGCTCATGTGATTGAAGCTATGTTTCATTGATAGTTTGGAATTTATAGTATATTCTCTTCTTTTTATCCTATTTGATTTTCAGTTGCTTGGGGACAAGCAACAATTTAAGTTTGGTGTTGTGATGAGCGGATAATTTATACGCTTTTTGACATTGTTTTTAGTATGTTTTTAGTAGGATCTAGTTACTTTTAGGGATGTTTTCATTAGTTTTTATGTTAAATTCACATTTCTGGACTTTACTATGAGTTTGTGTGTTTTCTGTGATTTCAGGTATTTTCTGGCTGAAATTGAGGGACTTGAGCAAAAATCAGATTCAGAGGTTGAAGAAGGACTGCTGATGCTGTTGGATTCTGACCTCCCTGCACTCAAAGTGGATTTTCTGGAGCTACAGAACTCGAAATGGAGCGCTTCCAATTGTGTTGGAACGTAGAAATCCAGGGCTTTCCAGAAATATATAATAATCCATACTTTGGCCAAGAATAGACGACGTAAACTGGCGTTCAACGCCAGCTTTCTGCCTAATTCTGGCGTCCAGCGCCAGAAAAGGATCCAAAACCAGAGTTGAACGCCCAAACTGGCACAAAAGCTGGCGTTCAACTCCAAGAAGGACCTCCACGTGCAACACTCAAGCTCAGCCCAAACACACACCAAGTGGGCCCCGGAAGTGGATTTATGCATCAATTACTTACTCATGTAAACCCTAGTAGCTAGTTTATTATAAATAGGACCTTTTACTATTGTATTTGGCATCTGGATTGTATTTTGATCCTGTGATCACGTTTTGGGGGCTGGCCATCTCGGCCATGCCTGGACCTATCACTTATGTATTTTTAACGGTAGAGTTTCTACACTCCATAGATTAAGGTGTGGAGCTCTGCTGTTCCTCAAAGATTAATGCAAAGTACTTCTGTTTTCTATTCAACTCATCTTATTTCGCTTCTAAGATATCCATTCGCACCCAAGAATGTGATGAAGGTGATGATTATGTGTAACGCTCATCACCATTCTCCCCTATGAACACGTGCCTGACAAACACTTCCGTTCTACATGAAATAAGCTAGAATGAATATCTCTTAGATCTCTTAATCAGAATCTTCGTGGCGTAAGCTAGAATGATGGTGGCATTCAAGAGAATCCGGAAAGTCTAAACCTTGTCTGTGATATTCCGAGTAGGATTCAATGATTGAATGACTGTGACGAGCTTCAAACTCGCGAGTGCTGGGCGTTAGTGACAGACGCAAAAGGAGGGTGAATCCTATTCCAGCATGATCGAGAACCGACAGATGATTAGCTGTGCTGTGACAGAGCATGTGAGCATATTTTTCACTGAGAGGAGGGGATGTAGCCACTGACAACGGTGATGCCCTTGCATAAAGCCAGCCATGGAAAGGAGTAAGACTGATTGGATGAAGATAGCAGGAAAGCAGAGATTCAGAGGAACAAACGCATCTCTATACGCTTATCTGAAATTCTCACCAATGAATTACATAAGTATCTCTATCCCTATTTTATTAATTAATATTCGAAAACACCATTATCAATTTATATCTGCCTGACTGAGATTTGCAAGGTGACCATAGCTTGCTTCATACCAACAATCTCCGTGGGATTCGACCCTTACTCACGTAAGGTATTACTTGGACGACCCAGTGCACTTGCTGGTTAGTTGTATCGAAGTTGTGAAACATGGTATTGGCACCATGTTCTTGGCGCCATTGCCAGGGAAAGAAAGAGCCATGAATTTCACATAATCAAAGTGTAATCACGATTGCGCGTACCAAGTTGCTCATGTTGCCAGGGATTGTTTGAGCCTGGACATCACAATTTCGTGCACCAAGTTCCTTTTAATCAACTCCCTATCAAGTAATGAAACTACTCACGCATTGTAAATAAAGAATCCATGGCACATAAAAGGGAATTAAAAGAAGACATGATTATTGGAATTAAAATTGAATTAAAGAGAAATAATCCTTGCATTAATTAATCATAAAAGTATCTGAATGACAAAATTGAACATAACAAAGAACATGGAAGAATAAAACCAAGTTAAGAGAACAAACTAGAATGATGAAGTCTTGATGAGGAAATAACTCTTCTCAATGTTCCAATGCTAAGATCAATTGAAAATTAAAATCCTAAAATCTAGAGAGAAAAACCTAAGAGAGTGAAAAAACTAGATCTAAAACTACTGAATGAATGCGTGTGTTGTTTCTGTATATTCTCTGACTCTAGTCTACTGTTCCGAGCCTAAAACTGGGCCAAAATAAGGTCCAAAATCACCCCCATCGAATTCTGCAGATTATGCAGATCGCACATGTCACGCGATCGCGTCATCCATGCGGACGCGTCACTTGCGCTTTTTCCTCTCCACGCGTTCGCGTCGTCCACGCTACCGCGTCACTTGCGCTTTCCAATCCGCGCGGCCGCGCAAGCCAGACGGCCGCGTCGCTGCGATTTGCGCTCCTTCGTGCGGTCGCGTGAGCCATGCGACTGCGTCACTTCTCGCTGGTTATCTCCTCAAATTCTTGTGTTCCTTCCATTTTTGCTAGCTTCCTCTCCAATCTCCATCTCATTCATGCCCTATAAGGCCTGAAACACTTGACACACAGATCACGGCATCGAATGGAACAAAAGAGAATTAAAAGTAAATAATTAAAGTCTCTAGGAAGCAATTTTCAAACATGTACTGAATTTAGGAAGGAAATCTAAATGCATGCTAAATTGATGAATAAGTGGGCAAGGATCATGACAAAACCACACAATTAAACACAATATAAACCATAAAATAGTGGTTTATCAATAAGCCTCCTAAACCTGAGCTCAAACCACTACCACCATCCCTGAAATATGCATTTTTGGGAGAAGGTGACACTTTTCCGGTGATCATAAGCTTTGCTTTAGATCCACAGGAAGAGAAAGCACTAATTCAGGTGCTAAGGACACACAAGACAGCTCATGGGTGGTCCATAAGTGATCTTAAGGGTATTAGCCAGCAAGATGCATGCACAAGATCCTATTGGAGGATAATGCTAAGCCAGTGGTTCGACCACAGAGGTGGCTAAATCCAGCCAAGAAGGAGGTGGTGCAGAAAGAGGTCACTAAGTTACTGGAGGCTGGGATTATTTACCTTATTTCTGATAGCCCCTGGATGAGCCCTGTCCAAGTTGTCCCCAAGAAGGGAGGCATGACAGTGGATCATAATGAAAAGAATGAACTGGTTCCTACAAGAATAGTTACAGGGTAGCATATGTGTATTGACTACAGAAGACTCAATACAGCCACCAGAAAGGATAATTTTCCTTTACCATTCATAGACCAGATGCTAGAGAGACTAGAAGGTCTTGAATACTACTGCTTTTTCGATGGCTATTCAGGTTACAACCAAATTGCAGTGGATCCTCAGGACCAAGAGAAAACAGCATTTACATGTCCTTCTGGAGTATTTGCCTACAAAAGGATGCCATTTGGTCTGTGCAATGCACCTGCAACCTTTCGGAGGTGCATGCTCTCTATCTTCTCTGATATGGTAGAGAAATTTCTGGAAGTCTTCATGGATGACTTCTCAGTATTTGGAGACTCATTCAGCTCCTGTCTTGACAATCTAACACTTGTTCTTAAAAGGTGACAAGAGACTAACCTAGTTTTAAACTGGGAGAAATGTCACTTTATAGTAACTGAAGGAATTGTTCTTGGGCACAAAATTTCAAACAAGGGAATAGAGGTGGATCAAGCTAAGGTAGAGGTAATTAAAAAATTACCACCACCTGCCAATGTTAAGGCAATCAGAAGCTTTTTGGGACATGCAGGATTCTATAGGAGGTTTATAAAGGATTTTTCAAAAATTGCAAACCTCTGAGCAATCTGCTAGCTGCTGACATGCCATTTGTCTTTGACACGGAGTGTCTGCAGGCTTTTGAAACTCTGAATGCTAAGTTGGTCACAGCACCAGTTATTTCTTCACCAGATTGGACGTTACCATTCGAACTAATGTATGATGCCAGTGACCATGCCATTGGTGCAGTATTGGGACAGAGACATAACAAGCTTCTGAATGTCATTTATTATGCTAGCCGTGTTCTAAATGATGCACAGAAGAATTACACAACCACGGAAAAGGAGTTGCTTGCAGTGGTTTATGCTATTGACAAGTTTAGATCCTATTTAGTAGGATCAAAAGTGGTTGTGTTTACTGAACATGCTGCTCTTAAATAGCTACTCACAAAGCAGGATTCAAAACCTAGGCTCATAAGATAGGTGTTGCTTCTGCAAGAGTTTGAAATAGAAATAAGAGACAGAAAAGGGACAGAAAACCAGGTAGCTGATCACCTGTCCTGGATAGAACCAGTAGCAGGGGCGTCTCTTCCTCTAACTGAGATCTCTGAAACCTTTCCGAATGAGCAACTCTTTCCCATTTAGGAAATACCATGGTTTGTAGACATTGCAAACTATAAGGCTGTGAGATTCATATCCAAAGAGTACAGTAGGCAGCAAACGAAAAAATTAATTTCTAATGCAAAGTACTACTTGTGGGATGAACCATATCTCTTTAAGAGATGTGCAGACGGAATGATCTGCAGATGTGTGCCTAGAGAAGAGGCATGGAAAATCCTATGGCATTGCCATGGATCACAGTATGGAGGACATTTTGGAGGTGAGCGAATAGCCACCAAGGTTCTCCAATGTGGCTTCTACTGGCCTACTCTCTATAGAGACTCCTGAGAGTTTGTACGTAACTGTGACAGTTGCCAGAGAGCTAGTAATCTGCCTCATGGTTACGCCATGTCTCAACAAGGGATCTTAGAAATTGAGTTATTTGATGTATGGGGTATTGACTTCATGGGGCCTTTCCCTCCATCATACTCAAACACTTACATTCTGGTGGCAGTAGACTATGTATCCAAGTGGGTAGAGGCAATTGCATCACCCACTAATGATACTAGGACAGTACTGAAGTTCCTCCAGAAGCATATCTTCAGCAGATTTGGTGTCCCCAGAATACTAATCAGTGATGGAGGAACTCATTTCTGCAATAAACAGCTTGACTTTGCTCTGATCCGATATGGAATTAATCACAAAGTCGCAATTCCATATCATCCACAGACAAATGGGCAGGCTGAAGTCTCAAATAGAGAACTAAAACGAATCCTAGAACGGACTGTAAGTACCCGTAGAAAGGATTGGGCAAGGAGTCTGGATGATGCTCTATGGGCATATAGAACTGCATTCAAAACTCCTATAGGGACCTCTCCATACAAGCTTGTGTATGGAAAATCCTGTCACCTGCCAGTGGAACTGGAACATAAGGCCTACTGGGCAAAAATTTACAAGGAGAAAGCAAAAAGGTGGCATGACAAGAAGCTGTCATCCAAAGTCTTTGAGCCAGGATAGAAGGTTCTGCTGTTTAACTCTAGGCTCAGATTATTCCCTGGGAAATTAAAATCCCGGTGGAGGGGACCATATGTGATTACAAGTGTGTCACCATATGGATATGTAGATCTTCAGGATGCTGACTCTGACAAAAAGTTCATTGTTAATGGACAGAGAGTCAAATATTATCTAGAAAGCAATGTTGAGCAAGAATGCTCAAAACTGAGACTAGACTAAAGCTCAGTAAAGGTCCAGCTAAAGACAATAAAGAAGAACTTGCTGGGAGGCAACCCAGCCATTAGCAAAGTTTATTTGTTATTTAAATAATAATTATAGGAGTTTGATATAAATTATCTTCAAGGTTAATTATCAATTGCAGGAGTTCACAGAGTTACAGAAGAATTCAGAGCATAAAGCAGAGAAAAGGAGCTCACTGGCACGAAAACACCAGTAAGGGGTATTTTGGGCATTAAACGCCAGAATGGGTACCATTCTGGGCGTTTAACGCCAGTAAAGATACCATTCTGGGTGTTTAACGCCAAAATTGCAGCATCCTGGGCGTTCCGAAAAATGCCCAGTGACAAAGGATTTCTGGCATTTAAAGCCAGCCAGGGTACCTAGCTGGGCGTTAAACGCCCAAAAGGAGCATCAAATAGGGTTAAACGCCAGAATTGATACCTGATTTGTGAAAATTGTCGTGTCAGTCTAGATTTTCTTCTTATAGAAAGAATTACTTCATTGTAAGAATAGCTCCAAACTAAAAAAAAAAAATTCTCCCAATCAAAAATATTGGTTGTCACAAGTACAAACCCCAATGAAAATTAACCGAAGTATTTAGACTCCGGGTCGTCTCACAAGGAATTGCAATGAAATGCTCAATTAGTGGCTATGAAGATGCAAGGAGGTTTTGATTTTATATTGATGCAAGAAATTAAATGATAAGAAAAGTAAAATAACAAGAACTAATAAAATAAAGGAAAAGAACTCTTGGCTAAGACATGGGAAATTGAGATCACCATCCTTGTCTACAAACCAAATATTGATAATTATGAGAGTCCAACCTATTAAGTCTACTTCCAAAAGCCTTAAGTACGTAATATCTACTCCTAGGCTTGAAGTACGTCAAAGAGGTTTGATCACATCAACCCATAAGTCCCAACCTACCTACTAATTAGATTAGTAGTGGGTTGGCATCAATGAGTATCAAATTGATCACCAAGGGTTCTCAAATCACCAAATCATTGAGACCCAATAACTCAAGGTCACTCAATTCCCTTAGCCTAGGCCAAGAGCAAAGAAAACTACTCAAAAACTAGAGGAAATATTTTATCAAACACCTAGAATGCAAGAAAAGTAAACATAACAAAATGCAAGAATTAAAGGAAACCCATAACTATCAATAGAAAGAAATCAATAATAGTAAGCAAGATTAACATAAAAGAACATGGAAACATAAAATTGCATTAAAGAAAATTAAGATCCAACAATTGTTCATAAACATAAAAATGGAAAAATAAAAGAAATGACAAGTAAAACTAGAAGAATAGAGATGTAATAACAAGAAATTAAAAGGAAGAACTATATCAAAACAAGAATTATAACTTGGATCCAAGAGGAAATTAAACCTAAACTACCCTAAATTCTAGAGAGAAGAGAGAGCTTCTCTCTCTAGAATTCTACCCTAAAACATAGTGAAAACTAAACTATGACTACTCGGTTCATTCCCCTCTCAATCCTTGGGTTCAATAGCATCAGAAATGAGTTGGATTGGGTCCAAAATGAGCTAGAAATCGTTGGCCACGATTTCTCTTTAGTGGGCCCATGTGCTCAATCGGCATGCGCGTGTACATGGCAACTGGAACCGCCTCCTTTGGACCTCTGTAGCTCAAGTTATGGTCATTTGAGTGCGAAGAGGTCAGGCTTGACCGCTTTACGGTTCCTTCATTTCTTCATGAGTTCTCCCACTTTACATGCTTTTCTCCTCACTTCTTCCATCCAATACTTGCCTTATGAACATGAAATCACTCAACAAACACATCAAAGTATCGAATGGAATTAAAGTGAATTAAAATCACCAATTTTAGGGCCTAAAAAGCATGTTTTCACTTTTAATCACAAATCAAGGGAGAATTGCAAAAGCATGCTATTTCATTGAATAAATGTGGGAAAAGGTGATAAAATCCCCCAAAATAAGCACAAGATAAACCATAAAATTGGGGTTTATCAAATCTCCCCACACTTAAACCAAGCATGTCCTTATGCTAAGAATAAAGAAGGACAAGAAAAGGGTATGAACATTTATTCAATGCAAATAAACTATATAAACCTATCTACATGCATGCAACTAAATGCAAAATGATTCTACCTACTTGGTGAAAAGCAAATAAATCTCCAAGAGCATGTATGAATAAGTAGGGCTAAGATCATATGATGATTCATGAATCCTACCAATTCAAATATCAAAATGAGGTACAAATAGACTTGCAAGAAGAAAAGCTCATGAAAGTCGGGAACAAGGAACTGAGCATCGAACCCTCACCCGAAGTGTATCTGCTCTAGTCGGGAACAAGGAACTGAGCATCGAACCCTCACCCGAAGTGTATCTCACCAAACACATATAACAACCTATACAATTCTAATACACAACCTAGCTACCCATGATTCCCACTTTTTTCACATACTCATGCATTATCTTTAATTAACATTCCATATGCATTGATTTTTGTTGAACTTTACTTTGGGGCATTTTCGTCCCCTTTTTATTTCTTTCTCTCTCTCTCTCTCTCTCTCTCTCTATATATATATATATATATATGTTCTCTTTTTTTTTCCCATTTTTTTCTAAAGTATATATAAATATATCAATGAATATGGTTTTACATATAGTGCATGAATATGTACCCAATTCCCAAAAATCTTCAACAAAATACAAAAATACATTTTTCTCTCAACCAATGTCCCAAGTTTCCCAAACCCAAATGATACACACTCTCACTAGCCGAAGCTAATCAAAGATCCAAATTAATGACATTTATTGTTTTTCACTTAGGGTAGTGATGTGCTACAATTAAGAATAAAATGGATTAAATAGGCTCAAATTTAGCTAACAATGGTTGATGAAGGGTAGGCTATTTGGGTCAGTGAACTAAATGAAATGATGGCCTCAATCATATAAATACATGTATACATGGAATAATGGACATATAGAATCGAACAAATCAAAGATTACAATCATAGAAAGAGAATAATGCACACAAGAATGAAAATAAGTGGTTATATTATGTAACCATACAATTTGGCTCAAAACTCACATGCTTGTGTTCTTAGCTCAAAAACCATGTTCCAAAATAAAATCTTCAAGCAAGTTTGTCCCCAAAAAAAATTTATTTTTTCAAATTGGTAGGGTGCCCTAAAAACAGTTTCTTGGAAAAGAAATTATCACCCTAACCAAGTAGTCCTAACATAAAAAGAAGTGATAGAATATATACAAATTATAACTAACATGCAACCTATCATGCAATGCAACAACTAGCTAACAAAGGAAATCAAGAATTGGTGTTGAAAAAGGAAGTTATTACCCATGGAGGTCGGTCAGACGACCTCCCCACTCTTAGAAATTTGCACCGTCCTCGGTGCATGCAAAGAAGAGCAAGGTGGACGGGTGGCTACAATTGATGAGCTCCATCAAAAGGTTGTGCGGATGAACTTGTTTGTTGCCCCATTTAGAAGCTTTTCTATCCCTTTCCTTCTTTGTGGCCAACCTCAAAGGAGAGAAAAAGAAAGAAAATTAAGCTTACAACAAAGATATGAAAGCAATTAGAACATAGGTGGGGGCTAATGCCAAATAAAAGTATGGTTCTCAAATACATGGTAGCTACAACATATAAGTGAGAAAACAATATAAGCTAAAGGCATATCAACTAATACTTGATGCAAGAGTAAAGTCAAAGCATAGGCAAATGACATGAAGAGCATGTTGCATCAAGCTTAATCAATAATTGACACAAACAAGATTAATGATAAGCATGAGAGCATTTGGTCCCATCCTAACTCAATGATGATGAGGTACAAAAACAAGGGATCATGAGTCAGGAAGAACTAAAGCACTAATCTTGTGTGTAGAACAAATATTACAATTAATGCCAAACAAGTCACAAAGCACCAAGATTAACCAAGAAATTCTCAACAATTGAATATAAGAATCTAACACCATTATTAAAATAAGAAACTTAGAAAAGAAAACAAGAACAAGTTATAAAAACAAAATTAAAATGCAATGGGTGATAATATACAAACGCAACATATAAAAGAAAATAAAAATAAGAAAACTAAAAAGTGGAATTTTTAAAAAGAAAAGAAGAAGGGAAAGAAAGTAAGAAAGGAAGAAAGAAGAAGAAAGAAGAAGGAAGAAAGAAAACAGGGGAGAAACAGGACGCGTGTGCGCGGGTGGGCAGACGGGACAAGCGACGCGTACACGTGGATGTGAAGATGGCGACCAACGCGGACGCGTTATGCACGCTTGCGCGTGGGTCTCGAACACATAGCAGGCACAACTTTGGCACAACTCTCTTGTTTTTGTACCAGGAGTGCGATATGTACCACCGGCGCGCGCATGCACAGTGCGCTTGCGTGCGGATGCCCATTTTTCCCTTTTTTTTTCAAAAACAGGGCACTCCCCTAATCTATAAGCATTCTAAAACAATCAAAAATCAAATTTAACAACAAATCTTTTTAGTTTTGAAAAATTTTCAAACATACTAAAAACAAAACTTATACTACAAGTAAAATGCAATTCAACAATTACTAGACTAATCAAAGCTTGAATGCAACAAACAACCTATCAATAAAAGCAAAATGCATAAGAGTATAGAAAATAAGAAGAACTACCTACAATGGCAACTCCAATCACTTATTAACCAAATCTAAAAGAGAGTGGAAAGAGTTTACCATGGTGCGGTGTCTCCCACCTAGCACTTTTAGTTTAAGTCCTTAATTTGGACATTTGGGAAGCTCCTTGTTATGGTGGCTTGTGCTTGAATTCATCTTGGAACCTCCACCAATGCTTGGCAAGAATTTTCAACTTCAATTCCTTGCCCACCAACTTCTTTCACACATTCTTCATTGGTGGAGCTTGCCTCTTGATCATCCTCTTCCAATCTTTCATCATTCATACTATGCCTTGGAGGTTGCGCATTATCCTCCTCAACACCATATTCAAACTCATTGGAAGAAAGTTCAACAACTTCCACAAAATCATCAACAATGTCACTTGGTGTGGAAGTGCTCTCAAGTTTGAAATCCACCTCTTGCTCAACTTCGCCTAGCTCTTCAACCACTTCTTCTTCTTCAACAATCTCTTCCTCCTCCACTTGTTGTAAGACATACCCCATCTCCTTGTTCTCATGTTGAGATTCTAAAATCTCCTTCATGCTTCTTTCTTCGGTTGATTTCTCACATTCATCCGTAGAGATGCTTTGCTTGTTGCATGAGTCCCATGAGTCCAAGTTGGCTTGAATTTTGGCAAGGTTAGCCTCGATAGCTTCATAATTCTTTTGGGCTTCCTCTTGCTCCTTTTGACGGATTATTGCTTGAAGCCGATCCATGGTTTCCTTGAGACGATCCATTGGCTCTTGGATGGATGGATATGGGTGTTCTTCCTTGGAGGGTTGTGGTGGAAAGGGAAATTCATTTTGTGGTTGAAAGTTATCATACATGGGAGGTGATTCATCTTGGTAATAGTGTGGAGGTGGTGGTTCTTGAGGGTATTGGTGGTGGAATTGGGGTGGTTCTTCATATGGTTCATATGGTTCACAAGATGGTTGGTATGGTGGATACGGGTTGGTGTCATATGGAGGTGTTTGGTGAAAAGGGGCTTGTGAGTAAGGTGGTTCAAAATTATGTTGAGGAGGTGGTTCATAGGCATATGATGGTGGTTGTTGACAATCATAATAAGGGTCACCACATCCATTAGATTGATATGCATTAGGATGAGAGTTATACCCATAAGAATCTAGAGGTTGTTGTTGCCAAGAAGGGTGATCAATCCCTTGAGGCTCTTCCCATCTTTGATTATTCCATCCTTGATGCACATCCTCATTGTAGCTCCCATTTCCTACAACATAATTTGAACCAAACTCATAGCCAAAGTGGTGAGAATTCATAGTAGCAAGAGAAAATAAAAACAAAACTAGTAAGAACTAATAAAAACTAACTCTTAAAACAAGCAAAAACTAGCAAAGAAGAAAATTAACATATATACAATAGCCAATAACATAGCACAATTACAATTCCCTGGCAACGGCGCCATTTTGATTTGTGAAAATTGTCGTGTCGGTTTAGATTTTTTTCTTATAGAAAGAATTACTTCGTTGTAAGCATAGCTCCAAACCAACAAACAATTCTCCCAATCAAAAATATTGGTTGTCACAAGTCCAAACCCCAATGAAAATTAACCGAAGTATTTAGACTCCGGGTCGTCTCACAAGGAATTGCAATGAAATGCTCAATTATTGGCTATGAAGATGCAAGGGGGTTTTGATTTTATATTGATGCAAGAAATTAAATGATAAGAAAAGTAAAATAACAAGAACTAATAAAATAAAGAAAAAGAATTCTTGGCTAAGACATGGGAAATTGAGATCACCATCCTTGTCTACAAACCAAATATTGATAATTATGAGAGTCCAACCTATTAAGTCTACTTCCAAAAGCCTTAAGTACGTAATATCTACTCCTAGGCTTGAAGTACGTCAAAGAGGTTTGATCACATCAACCCATAAGTCCTAACCTACCTACTAATTAGATTAGTAGTGGGTTGGCGTCAATGAGTATCAAATTGATCACCAAGGGTTCTCAAATCACCAAATCATTGAGACCTAATGACTCAAGGTCACTCAATTCCCTTAGCCTAGGCCAGGAGCAAAGAAAACTACTCAAAAACTAGAGGAAACATTTTATCAAACACCTAGAATGTAAGAAAAGTAAATATAACAAAATGCAATAATTAAAGGAAACCCATAACTATCAATAGCAAGAAATCAATAATAGTAAGCAAGATTAACATAAAAGAACATGGAAACATAAAATTGCATTAAAGAAAATTAAGATCCAATAATTGTTCATAAACATAAAAATGGCAAAATAAAGGAAATGACAAGTAAAACTAGAAGAATAGAGATGTACTAACAAGAAATTAAAAGGAAGAACTAAATCAAAACAAGAATTATAACTTTGATCCAAGAGGAAATTAAACCTAAACTACCCTAAATTCTAGAGAGAAGATAGAGCTTCTCTCTCTAGAATTCTACCCTAAAACATGGTGAAAACTAAACTATGACTACTTGGTTCATTCCCCTCTCAATCCTTGGGTTCAATAACATCAGAAATGAGTTGGATTGGGTCTAAAATGAGCTAGAAATCGCTGGCCACGATTTCTCTTTAGTGGACCCACGTGCTCCATCGGCGCGCGCGCGTACATGGCTCTTGCGCGCCCCTATGCATCAGGAAACATATGACAAATTTTTTATCATTTCGAAGCCTCGGATGTTAGCTTTCCAACGCAACTGGAACTGCCTCATTTGGACCTCTGTAGCTTAAGTTAATGTCGTTTGAGTGCGAAGAGGTCAGGCTTGACTGCTTTACGGTTCATTCATTTCTTCATGAGTTCTCCCACTTTGCCTGCTTTTCTCCTCACTCCTTCCATCCAATACTTGGCTTATGAACATGAAATCACTCAACAAACACATCAAGGCATCGAATGGAATTAAAGTGAATTAAAATCACCAATTTTAGGGCCTAAAAAGCATGTTTTCGCTTTTAATCACAAATCAAGGGAGAATTGCAAAACCATGCTATTTCATTGAATAAATGTGGGAAAAGGTGATAATATCTCCCAAAATAAGCACAAGATAAACCACAAAATTGGGGTTTATGAATACCATTCTAGTCTTTTAACGCCAGAAAAGGCAGGGGGAGGAGATTTCGTTTCCACTTCAAATTTTTTCAAACTTTCATGTTTTAATTCATAATTTTCTGCATAAACATGTTACAAATTTTCATCACTCACACTCAATCTTCAAAAATTTAATAATCTTCTAAATCCCTTTTCAATTTTCTTTCAAATCCTTTTCAAATCTTTTTCAAAAACTCATTTATCTTTTCAATTCCTTTCCAAATCTTTTCCAACTCATCATATCTTCTTTTAATTCTTAGATGCATTAACAAATTTTCAAATTTAACTTCTTTATATCTTTTTCATATCTTTTGAATTTTAAAATCTCATCTTTTTCATATCATGATTCATTTTTTTACCAATCATATCTTTCCATCATATCTTTTTCAAAATTTTCGAAACCCCACCCCTCCACTTTTAAATACATGTTCGGCCACCCCCTCTCCTCCACAACACGAATTTGACTCTCCTCCTATCCATGTCCTTTCCTTTCTTTTACTTGAGGACAAGCAAACCTCTAAGTTTGGTGTGTTTTTTCCGTGATCACCAAACTAAGACTCATTAAGATCATGGCTCCTAAGGGAAAACAAACCACTTCAAGAGGCAAGAAAGAGAATACTCCAAAGCCACTTTGGAATCAAGAGAGGTTCTTAACCAAAGAACATGCAGACCATTACCACAAAATAATGGGTCTGAGGTCAGTGATCCCGGAAGTTAAATTCAATCTGAAAGAAGACGAATATCCGGAGATCCAAGAGCAAATTCGAAACAGAGGCTGGGAAATTCTAGCTAATCTTGAGACAAAGGTGGGAAGAAACATGGTTCAGGAATTCTACTTAAATCTGTGGCTGACAGATAAGTAGAGAATGACTGGAACTGCCTTCCATACCTTTTGAACTATGGTCAGAGGGAAGATTATTTACTTCCACCTTGACAAAATAAGAGAGGTCTTCAAGCTGCCTCAACTGCAAGATGATCCAGAATCCTTTAATAGGAGAATGGTGAGAATAGATAAACGGTTGGACCAAGTTCTAGAGGACATATGCCTCCTTGGAACTAAGTGGATAACCAACTCAAAATGTGTCCCAAACCAACTCAAAAGAGGAGATCTCAAACCAGTCGCTAGGGGCTGGTTGGACTTTATTAGGCATTCTATACTGCCCACTAGCAACCGCTCTGACGTCACTGTCAAAAGAGCAGTGATGATTCATTGCATTATGCTGGGAAACGAAATGGAGATTCATCATCTGATTTCTTGTGAGATTTACACAATTGCGAATAAGAACTCCACTGAAGCCAAATTGGCTTACCCAATCTTAATCTCTCTGCTATGTAAAGATGATGGGGTGAAGATGGGAGTAGATGAGTTCATCCCAGTCGAGCACCCAATCACCAAGAAGTCAATGGAAGGACAACAAGTGCAAGATAACTCAACCAAAAGGAGGGCGCGGGAGTTCCTCCCAGAAATCCCTCAGATTGACTACTGGACCCGCCTAGAAGCATCTGTCACCAAGCTGCAAGAAGCTATGGATCAACTTAAGGAAGAACAGCAAAATCAAAATAGCATGCTCTGCAAACTGCTTAAGGAGCAAGAAAAGCAAGGGCGTGAGCTACAGGAGCTGAAGTGCCAGAGGCTCTCCCTTGAGGGACCAGACACCCCACAGATTGAAGGAGCATCCATCTCCCAAAATAAAGGTTGTTGAGTCCTAATCTTAACTCTGTGATAACTTTTATTATTAGAAACTGATGCACAGAAACTTGTCTCTCAACAATTTCCCTCGGCAAGTATACCGAATTATCGTCAAGTAAAAACTCACAATAGAGTGAGGTCGAATCCCACAGGGATTGATTGGTCAATCAACTTTAATTAGAGGAACATTCTAGTTGAGCTAAGCAGAAATTGATTTGAGAATTGCAGGAAATTAAATGGCGGGAAAGTAAATGGCAGAAAATGTAAATGCTGGAAATAAAGAGCTGAATATAAATGACGGAAAGTAAAGTGTAGAATCTTAAATGGGGAGTGGGTAATTCAGCATGAAAGTAAATTGCAGAAATTAAAGAGAATGGGTAAGATCAGAAATGGGGGATTCATTGGTCTTAGGAGATGTTGCATTCTCCGGATCAAGTTCATTTTCATCTCTTCCTCAATCAATGCATTCATTGATCTCCTTGGCAATCTTAAGTGATTGAATTCAAATTCTTTGGTAATTCAATCTCTCAAATCTTAATCAATAGCCAATTCCTTGGTCTAATTGCTCATGAGAAGAGATGAAGTATGGTCACTGATTGCACCACATGTATTTCCAAATCAAAGTATTGGGAGAATTATATGTCACCATATCCGCCCAACCCCCAATTTGGTCCAACATGAGAAAGCATTTCTAGCATGATCCCTTCATTCCTCTTCCAAGGTTCCGAAGAGATCCAAGTATGAATAGCTTCTTTTCCAAGACAACTATCCAATTGGATAAAGATTGAAAGCTCTCTAGTAAAATCAAGAGAAAAGAAAGAAGAAGAATAATGAAAACTATTATTGATCCATCAAATTACAACAGAGCTCCCTAACCTAATGAAAGGGGTTTAGTTGTTCATGGCTATGGGAATGGAAAACAAAGATGGAGAATGCATTCTGAAAGTAAAACTAGAAGTTGCAGAGAAAGTAAAATTATACAGAGAGTAGTCCTCTCAATCCAAAAGCTCCTCTCTAGTTCAAAACTACTCCTATATATACTACTCTTCTGATCTTCCAGTTGGCTCTTCAAGTCTTGGATATGAGCCTTTGGATCTTGAGTTGAAGCAGTTTGGAATCTTCAGTGGGCTCAGCTTTACTTACAGGGAAAGTGTGAAGTAGGCATGGACTTTGGCTAGGACGTTAGTGGCATTAACGTTAAGTGAAAACGTGGGTTCAAGAACGTTAGTGACAATCACCTTTTGCACTAACGTTCCTAGCCCAAGATGAGTTACGTTAACTTCAACGTTAGTGGCACTAACGTGACCACTAACGTTGCCTCTTGGTCCATTGCGAGCGTTATTGGCGTTTACCTTTGCCAATAACATTGCCCTTAGCCCCTTTTTCTCACGTTAGAGTCCACGTTAGAATAACTAACGTGGCTCTTAACGTGGGCATGCCTTAGCCTCGAGAGCGTTAGTGACACTGACCTTTTTCACTAACGCTCCAAACGCCCCTTCTCACGTTAGTGCCCCACGTTAATTGTCTTAACGTGGCCACTAACGTCTTGGTGATTGCCATCTCCAACGTTAGTGACAAAGGTGAGTGTCACTAACGTTGGCTCATCAATTCTTTCCTCCACGTTAGCCTCCACGTTAATGCACTTAACGTGGTAACTAACGTGGCTCATAGTGGCTTAGTCCAACGTTAGTGACAAAGGTGAGTGTCACTAATGTTGGCATTATCTTCCTCTTCCACGTTAGAGTTCACGTTAACTGAGTTAACGTGACTCTTAACATGGCCAATTGCCCTTTTGGGGCGTTAGTGGCACTTACTTTTACCACTAACGCTTGGAGCTTCCTTTTCTTCCACGTTAACTACCACGTTAATGTAGTTAACGTGGTAATTAACATGGGCTATGATGGCTTTGAAGACGTTATTGGCGATTACTTTTCTCATTAACGTTGCAAGCTAGCTCCCATTCCACGTTAGTGGTCACGTTAGTTAGACTAACGTGGCTACTAACGTGGCTTTTCCTTGCTTCCTTTGTCCTGAAATCAAGCAAATAAAGTGCATCAAAGCTCTAATCTAAGTTATGAGTCATGCATCATCCAATTTGTCATTAAATTCATGCATAATTCTCATGAAATCATATAAAATTCACAATGTTTGCTTGAATCAAGATGTAAGTAAAATTCTACCCAAAACTTGCTTATTTCCTAAGAAAATGCATGAAACTACCCTAAAACAGTAAAGAAAAGGTCAGTGAAACTGGCCAAAATGCCCTAGCATCACAACACCAAACTTAAAGCTTGCTTGTCCCTAAGCAAGTACTGGAACAAGAGAATGATGAATGAAATGACAAGAGAAATGAATCATTATTGTGGAAGTCATGTCCTTGGTTTTATGGAGTTTCATGCATAGCAACTTAGGTTCATTCCTTTACTAGCTTTCAGACCTTTATCATGCCCTGGAGTACTCACTTGATTGCACCCTTTTAGACTTTTATTTGTTGACCCCATTGTCTTTTCAAGGTTTATTGTATCCTTAGGCTAAGTGCTCTGTGAGGGGGCGACTCTTTAAAATAAGCTTTCAGCCAACACTCCCGAACCAGTTGGTTCAAGGTGCTAGGTGTTGAGACACCCCTAAAAACTTACTCCCTCAAGTCTCTCTCTCCCATACATGCACACCACAGGCACATGGTTTGTTATTTTCTTTCCTTGAGGCCTTGGTGTCCAGCACCTCTTTGGGTTACTAAATATTCTGTAGCAAGGTTGCTCTTGATAGTGGATTTTCAGTTGATAATCCCGGGTTAGTTAACCGAAGTTACCAAGTGATGAAGCACTCCTAAGAACTTATTCATCCAAGCAGATCCTTGGTACAAGAGCACCACAGACACATCCCTCAAGATTCAAGCCCTTGGTGCCTAGCCTTATTCTTTATTACTTTTCTTTCTTTTTCAACTCTTATTGTTCTTTTCCTTTTTCTTATTAGGATCTTGTTATTTAGCTAGTCTCATGGGGGTGTGTTTCAAGCATATGACTTCAAGACAGATAGTTGCCTTCCTACCTTGTTGGTGAACCAACTTAGCTAAGTGATTACTACACCATAAATTTAAGGACCTACTCCACAACTTGAACATCACTCTGGTCTTTTCATAACATCTCTTTTTATTTGACTCAAGGGGCAAGCATACAAGTAAGCAAGGTGAAAATGAAGACAGGTAACTTGAACCAGCACACATATGACAAAGGCAATGAAAGCAAATATTAAATTCTAGTGATTTAAGCTAAAGAGTAACTATTAATCAGGGGCACATTCAGACTTCCAATTTTTTTTAACATCTCCAAGCATATGGGATCAAGTAGCAATACAACCTTTTGGTGGTGCCTTCTGGTTATCTCTTTGTTGTCATCATCCATAGCTTCTGCGTCCTTCTTCGCCTCCTTGGATGGTGGTGCACTGTTTTTCTAGAAGGTTGATTGAATTCCTGCAAAGTTATTAGAAGTTGCTTGTTCCCCAAACACTTGAGGAATAGTTAGCTTGCATGTATGCTTGTAAATTTCTGGACTTAATTTGGTGTGTGAACACCAATACGTAGTTCATTGCCTAATGCAGAACCTCATGTGCTTTTATTGATAAAACAACTATGAAATAGAAACTAAACTATTGTTAAGCGGTTTCCCTGATTGGTTGGGGCTAGCAACTTGCCATTGAAGAGGTGTAATGTGATTCTAACTGAAATCTTTGGTGGAACACCAAACTTAGAATTACACATTCACTCTTGGATTGGAGTTTCCCAGGGAAAAGTCTTAATTTGGAATTGTAGAGGAGCACTTGCTGTCCTTTTTCGAAGCTCCTGGGTGCCAGATGGAGGTCGTGCCTTCTCTTTGCCTTTTCTTTATAAATCTTGGCATTTTCATAGGCTTGAGATCTGACTCCTCCATTTCCTGCAGCTGCAAGACCCTCTTTTCACCAGCAGCAACGCTATCAAAATTTAGTAGCTTGAGAGCCCAGAGGGCTTTGTGTTCTAGCTCCAGTGGTAAATGACAAGCTTTTCCATACACCAGTTGATATGGGGACATCCCGATTGGTGTTTTGAATTCCGTTCTGTATGCCCAAAGAGCATCATCCAGCTTCTTCGACCAATCCTTTCTTGATGCTCCTACAGTCTTTTCCAGAATCCTTTTTAGCTCTCTGTTAGATATCTCAGTTTGCCCACTTTTTTGGGGGTGGTAAGGCGTGGCAATCTTGTGTTTCACCCCGTATCGTAGGAGGAACGCTTCTAGTGGTCTGTTACAAAAATGGCTCCCTCCATCACTGATGAGTGCTCGGGGGACTCCGAACCGGCTAAAGATGTTCTTTCTGAGGAAGTTTATGACTACCTTGTTGTCATTCGTTGGGGTTGTAATAGGCTCTACCCACTTTGAAACGTAATCCACTGCTACCAAGATGTACTTATTTGCATATGAGGTTGGGAATGGTCCCATGAAATCGATTCTCCACACATCAAACAGTTCCAGTTCTAAGATGAAATTCTGTGGCATCTCATTTCTTTTGGGTAAGTTTCCAGCTCTTTGACATTCATTGCAGTTCTTTACTAGTTCTTTGGCATCCTTGAAAAGGGTGGGCCAAAAGAATCCGCTTTGTAACACCTTGGCTGCAGTTCTATCCCCTCCAAAATGGCCTCCATAGCACGAGCCGTGGCAGTTCCACAAGACTTCTCGTCCCTCTTCTTCCAAAACACATCTTCTCAGGATTCCATCTGAACACTTCTTGAAGAGATATGGTTCATCCCAAACAAAATACTTTGCATCATTGATGAGCTTTCTCTTTTGATGTTTATTGATCTCTGGAGGTAAAGCCCCAGTTGCCTTGAAATTGGCAATGTTTTCAAACCAGGGTGCTTTGTGAACCATCATTAACTGCTCATCTGGGAAACATTCATTTACACTTGAATCATGTGTTCTACCTTTGTCATGAGGGATCCTGGATAGGTGATCGGCTACCTTGTTCTCCACTCCTTTCTTGTATCTAATCTCAATATTGAATTCCTGCAACAATAAGATCCACCTTATCAGTCTTGGTTTTGACTCTTGCTTGGCAAACAAGTATTTAAGTGCTGTGTGGTCTGTGAAAACAATCACTTTGGCACCAATGAGGTATGATCTAAACTTGTCAAATGCAAAAGCTATTGCCAGCAACTCTTTTTCAGTGGTGGTGTAATTTCTTTGAGTGTCATTGAGGACTTTGCTGGCATAGTATATCACATGGACTAAGTTATCTTTCCTCTACCCTAACACTGCCCCTACTGCAAAATCAGATGCATCACACATCAGTTCAAATGGTAAGTTCCAATCAGGTGGGGAAATGATAGAGGCAGAAGACAGCCTCTTTTTCAAGTTTTCGAATGCTAGCATGCATTTTTCATCAAAGACAAATGGTGCATCAGATACAAGGAGATTGCTCAAGGGCTTGGCTATCTTTGAAAAATCTTTAATAAACCTTCTGTAAAAGCCGGCATGCCCTAAAAAGCTCCTAATTGCCTTGACATCACTTGGTGGGGGTAATTTTTCAATGAGTTCCACCTTAGCTCTATCTACCTCAATGCCTTGGTTAGAAACCTTATGGCCAAGAACTATTCCCCCTGTCACCATAAAATGACATTTCTCCCAGTTCAAGACCAAGTTGGTCTCTTGACATCTTTTTAATAACAGGGCCAAGTGATTTAGGCAATTAGTGAAGGAATCTCCGAATACCGAAAAGTCATCCATAAAGACTTCAATGAATTTTTCTATCATATTTGAGAAAATGGAGAGCATGCAGCGTTGGAAAGTTGCAGGTGCATTACATAGCCCAAATGGCATGCGCCTGTAGGCAAACACTCCATATGGGCAAGTGAATGAGGTTTTCTCTTGGTCTCTCGGATCAACCACTATTTGGTTATATCCTGAATAACCATCAAGAAAATAGTAATATGCGTGTCCTGCAAGTCTTTCCAGCATCTGATCCATGAAAGGAAGGGGGAAATGATCTTTTCTTGTAGCTTCATTGAGTTTTCTGTAGTCTATGCACATCTGCCATCCTATGACGGTCCTTGTAGGGATTAGTTCGTTCTTCTCATTGTGGACTACATTAATTCCTCCCTTTTTTGGGACAACTTGCACGGGGCTGACCCATGGGTTGTCGGAGATCGGGTAGATTACCCCTCCCTGCCATAACTTCATAACTTCTTTCTGTACCACTTCCTTCATGACTGGATTCAGCCTCCTTTGGGGTTGAATCACTACAAGAAAAATACCCATTCAGCCACACTTTTTTTAGGCTACATTTGAAAAGTGTGCTACGCTTTTCTCCGTGTTGCCTTTTTATAAAAGAAAAGGATACACAAATGCGGCATCATTTAAAAAGCGTAGCCTTAGGTATTAAATATATCACTTATAAAGCGTAGACGTAGGTTGATATCTATAGGTTCACTTTTCGTATCAAAGGAGACACTTTTAAAGGATAGCCTATTTGTTAAGTTTTGGGTGCGTTTTAAAAGTGATGCCTAATGTCTCTAGAGCCAAAAACTTAACACTTAGTAATTTTTTTCCTTGTTTTTCCTGAAAGCAAACTGATGAGTGATGACCTTAACACTTAATAAAACTTAGCAAACTTCTTGAGTCTCAGTCACCTTCGATAGCTCAGTCACCTTCATCCTCGTAAACCCTCGATAGCTCAGTCACCCTCGATAGCTCACCATCGTCGCCCCCCACTCACTCTCTTCACTCTCGCCATTGACCCTCTCACTCTCGGTCTCGCCATTGACCCTCTCACTCTCGCCATTGACCCTCTCACTACAAGCGGAAACCCTCTCACTCTCGCCATTGAGAGTCGTCGCCTCCCACTCACGACTCACCTGCACCACTCTCCACATTGACCGTTGTCACTCCTTCGCCATCGCTTGCACTGATCGTCGCTGTGCCGCCCTCACTATCGTCGCTGTGCGGCCCTCACCATCATCGCTGCACCGCTCTCACCATCGTCATCTCCGTGCTTCTCATCATCGTCTTCGCTGTGCTCACATCATTGAATAGGTATGTATTGATTTTTATTTGCTTCTGAAATTGATCAGTGGCTTAGGGTTCCTATTTTAGGGGTTTTAATTTGGGGCTTTTAATCTCTGAAATATGGGTTTGTGAACTGTAATTTGATAACATGCATGCTGTTGTTGATGAAGATGTGTGGTATTTTAGGGTTTGTGAACTGTGATTTAATATACAGCTTGTCTATTTTCTCTGTATTTTTATTTTTGAGACTGAATCCAAATGCAGCGTTAATAAGCTTTTGTTTCTGTGATTTCTCAATGAATAAGTTGGCTTCCGTTTCTCTGTTTTCAGCTTCCTGTTTCTAACAGAGTTCTTACACTTTGAACGGTTTCTTGGTTAGCCAGAAACAGAAATGTGTGAAGAATGAAAAGAAGACAAGGAGTAGAGAAGAAGTAGAAGAGGAAGAAGAAAGGTGAGCTGAATTGTAAATTGAATTGAAAGAATAAATCTGATTAACATGAAAACCAATCATATACAATCCTGTTTATGTAGCCATATCAGGTGAGCCTTCAACAAAAGCAATAACCTTGTAAATACCAATAAATATAAAAAGAATATGTTATTTAAGCTATAATATATATAATTAAAATTAATAATTAAAATTTATTAAAATATTGATATACTGATATATTTAAAAGCTTGTCTGATTCCTTGCTAGTTTTATGGTGCTCTCATCAGAATAAATATTATCTCAGGTGCTTCTCAGCAATAACCCCAAAGAGAGTTTAATTTGTCTTCTGCAACTTCTTCATCTTTTTCAAGCACAAAATCTTCTACTTCAGGTATGAATTGGGTTTAGGATGCCTCAGTTGTAGAAATCTGATTATTTGACATCTCCATTGTAGAAATCTAGGTATTCATCTATAAAAATGGGGACATTATAGTTACTTATACCCCTTTTGACTAAAACTACAATTTTTCCCTCAGTTGCTGATTCTTATGGTAATTCTTTTCTGAGACTAAAGTTGATTTCATGAATAGGTGAATGATTTAATGTGTTATGTGTGTAATATTGAAACCTTTTTGTTTTGAAAGTTTTTGTACTTGATTAAATGTTTCTCTTTGATACTTTTTTTTTCTTTTAAACTGTTAGTGCGGTAATTGGCTTTCTGCTAGAACCTGTGGTTTAAAATTGTTTGTGTTTGATTTTTTTATTTGTTATTTATTTATTTTTTTGCTGAACTCGGTTTGTTCTGTGAGTTATTGGCATGAGGGTTTGTGCTAGGTTTGAAAAAATTGTTATGACATGAACTTTGTTGTGATAGTTCAATATAAACATCATGTGGAGCACAATGCAAGAATGTTGTAAGTGGCTAATTAATTTCCACCATTGAGTTGAGTTAGCTCTAATGATTCTTGAAATGTTGGTCTATTCCTACATTTCAGCTTTTTTCAAACCCATAGCTTATTATTAACAATTGGAGGGAAATTTGCTAAACTATAAGTTGAAGGAACATTGTTGGCTAATGAGGTAAAGGTTTTCTACATCAATGGAACGAAATTGGTGTTGGTGTTTACTATTTTGAAAAAGTTATTAATCCACGGATCAAACCACAGTATGTTACACTTTTGTGGAAATAGGGTGGCAATTTTATTCTGCTTTTTGCTGGGTTGGTTAATGATATATGTGCATAACTATTGTTTGGTTAAAATTGAATTGATTAAATTTCAAAACAAGAAACTGTCCGAAACTCACTCTTCATGATTACCTTTACTATATGATTAATGCCAAAAGGGGTACTCAGCAACTTGGCAATGATCACCATAAATCCTTAGAAGAAAATCGTAATCTTGTTAAACTATTCTTTTTAAAAAAAAAAGCATACTAAATATGTAGATTGAAATGAAAAACAAAAGAAGGCTAGAAAGAAAAACATAAATCCGAGAATGTGGGAGGAGACCGAGTCCTATTTATACTAACCAACTAACTAGTTCTTGAATCCTATGTCGTCAGCCAAGCTCCATTCCGCGAATCTTGGCTAGCCGGCCAATATAACTGCTATGCAGGTTTTGCCTCGTGCGATCTTTATCCACACGTGCATCAGCATAGACCTTACATTGAATCTGAGCTCATTTCCTTTCTTGGGTCAGCTGGATCACTCTTTGACTTGACACTTCCTCTCTTTAGGCGCAACGACACGTGCACCAACTTCGTGATTCATCTCTGCGAAGCTCTGAACAACGAACAGCAAGTCAAAGTGGTCATAGATGAGGATCTCCCAAAGGGGCAGAGCATAGGGCCTTCACTCTCAAAGGCTATTGAAAGTTCACATGTATCTATTGTTGTTTTCTCATAGGACTATGCTTCCAGCGAGTGGTGCTTATATGAATTGGTCAAGATATTAGAGACCAGGAAATAAAAAGGACAGGAAGTTCTCCCGATTTTTTATAAAATACAAAAATTATTATTTCACTTAAAAATAAGTCAGTTGGTTTAATATGGCAGTTGAGTTGTGTGTGAAACTCTTATTCTCTCCAATTTAGATTTCTTTTAGCAAAAGAATAAGTATATCTAGTATGCTTTTTAATTCTGGTTTATTTTCATATTATGCTAGGGGTGATGCTGATCTTATTAAGCATATAGTCAAATATGTTCTGCAGATAAAGAATTGCCCGTAGCGAATCCAAGGCTTGAGGCGAGGAATCTTGTGACTTGACTTAATTTGCTAAATTATACTTATTTCATGAATTCACAAATCATAACATAACATTGTGTCTCCGTCTATCTCCCTCATGAATTCATAGACAGTAGAGAGAGGGCAAGGAACAGAGGAATAGCCAAAGCACCAGGGAGTAAAAACAGGAGCGTTCTTCAAGTTTTTGGCTCTTCATCAATCATAGCACCGAGAGAAAGAGAATGATGGCCAAGGAGGGAGCTGACTGAAGCTTAAGAGGGAGCTGCGTTCCACTCACCCCAACTGTTCTTCGAGTTTCTTTGCTAGGTGAGGACAGCGACTTCATCTTCTTTTTTTTCTCCTCTAATTCAAAATTCTGATAATTCTCTTGCTCCATTTTTTCCAATTTATTCAATTTCTTTTAACACAACTACCACCACAAGCAAAGAGAGGTGAGTGATTTTCTCTCCTCTGTGTTTAATTTGGTCGAATGACCTTGTGAAATGTAACCGAAATTCTGGTTCTTGGAACGGTTAAGGTTTGGGCTCAAGAGAAAAACAGGGATAAGTCTTGTGTATTTGATCAACAAAGAGGTAAGGGTTAGAATAGTTAGATATTGATTTTAGCTATATTTGGTGATTAAATGGCAGAAACCTTTCCATTGAGTATGTTTATTCTCAAATAAGTTAGGCTACATAATATATTTATTGACCAGTCAGCTGCTTGATTCTTGGATCTGTATGTGAATGATTGTTGCTTTCTTAATCAGAAGTTTACTTTATAGTGGTAAATGGTAATGTTCTAATAAACAAAAATCAAGTACTAATGGGGACTATTATTCATTTGTCTAGAATAGTTTACTGATTTCATGTTAATTATTTTTGTTGCATGTGGATTATAATGTGGACTATTATTCACTTACAAAATCCACCAATATCATGGTTTTGCAGATTGACGAAGAGCTTCTTCAGGAAGTGGTTAATATGGGATTTGACAGAAATCAATTGGTTGAATCTTTATGCAACAGGATCCAAAATGAGGTCTGTGCCCTTCATTCTCTCCTTTCATGTCTTCTTGATTGTCTCTTATTATTATCTATATATTTCTGGTACTGTGGCAAACTACTTGTTATTGGATAACTGGTTCCATGTTTCTAGTGGCTATCTTGGAGCTGAGTTTCAAGAGACTATGGTTGACTCTTTACCTTAGATAGTTGACTCTTTTAAGTCTTAATGGATCTAATAATATCTCTTCCTCTGCTCAATATCTCCCACTTATTTATTTATTTTCATGTGGTTTTGTTGTTACCATGTTTGGTTAATGTGATTGTTGAGCTGAAAAAGAGTAATGTCTGTGTTCTTTTAGCAATTGACTAATGTTGTTGGGACCCTTCATTTTTAATGTTTTCCTTTAATTTTTCAATATGAAGTGAATGACCCTTTTTGCCTTGTGAACATGGAGGTTACTAAGGAAGAGCTTAATGCAAAAATGAGAGAAAAAAGTTTCCAACTTTTGGTCTGAAAAAAACCATGCAAAGTTTCCTACATGTTTGTGTTTTGTTTTGTGGCAGATGGGGCCGGTGATGATTTGTTTAAAGAGCTATGGAGGCTGTGCAGGGCCATTAATGGATGTTCCTTGTGTTCAAGACAGAGTTTTCTATTTCCCTCAAGGTCACATTGAATTGGTATGATATACATGATGACATGTCACCATGTCATGTTTTTCTATGCTTTTTCATACAAGAAATTGATGATTTGTGCTTGAATATTGAATGCTTTTATGCTTAATTGATACATTTCCTTGATCTTTTGATTTTATAAATTTTGTAGGAAATAAGAAGAAAAAGAAGCAAAAAGCACAAAATATGCTAAAAAGGAGAAAAAAAAAAAGAGCTTTAGGGTACACTTTGAAGTTGGAGCACACTTTGGAGGCTTAGGCCACGCTTTTAAAAGCGTGGCCCATGACCAAATTAAAGGAAAATTTGCAATCAGCACACAAAGCTCCGCTCATGCCAAGAGCGGAGCATCATCCTGATGCAATTTCAACTTGGAAGCAAAATTTTCGCTAAGTTAAAATCTGGGCGCTCACAGCATGACCATGCCTCCTTCAAAGGGCTATAACTTGAGCTACAAATGTCCGATTGATGTGCTTTTAGTTGCGTTGGAAAGCTGACATTTAGAGCTTTCCAACAATATATGGCAATCTATGTTTGGCATGAAATTGAGGCACGAATGAAATGCATCTTTAAAGGCCAAAAACAAGCAAAAATAGACCAAAGTGCAAACACCAAGATTCGAAGAGGGAGCCTCACTCCAAGGCAAAGACGCGCTTCTAATAGCGCTCACTTGGAGAGCACAGCGCTCTCTTGGAGAGCATTGTCGTGCTCTCTTCATAAAAATTCAAGGAAAATCTTTTCTCCAAATGCTTTCAGAAGGGTTTGAACTTGGGACCTCCCCTTGGAAGCACCAATGCTCAGCTCACAAGGAGAGCAGAGCGCTACTCCTTGGTGCACACAAGCATCATGACACGGACAGAGGAGGCAAGGCACGCATAAGACAAGCCAACTGAGTGCTACTTCCCCCCCCCCCTCCACATTCCTCACCTTGTCACGCACCAAAAGGGCCAAGGAAACAAGCACTAATGCTGCGCTCTCCCCATGAGCCGAGCATTTCCCTGGGAGCAACACCCATGGGCCAAAAATTCAATAAAATTTCATTTTAATTCAATTCTTCACCAATTGAACCAAGGCCATCCAGATCCACTCTTCCTCAAATCCAAAGCAAGCTAAGCTCATTATCATCACTCAAAGGCACAAGGATTAATTAGCTTAGGAATTTATTTTATTTTGTAATTTGTTTTTAATTTCATTTTCATTTTGTAGAAAGCCTATATAAAGGCATCATTCTCATTTTATGAGAAGGAGGCTAGCTCCACTAGGGAGTAGTAGGATTAGAAAACTCTCTCTTTAATTTTCATTTCTGTTTTAAATCTTGGATTGAGAGTGGAAGAAATTCTGTTTTCATTCTCTATCTGCAACTTCTCTTTACTTCTTCTGCAATCTTTCTTTTAATTCTCTGCAACTTTTCTCTTGTTGGATCAAGGAAGGACTTGAGATCTAGACTTGTTTTTTAGTCTCCTCCACCCCTGAGATCTTCAACATCCTTTTAATTGCTGCAATTTAGCATCAGTCATTTTCTGTTTTTAATCTTTCAAGCATTTTTACTTTCTGTTGCATTGCTTCCAATTTACATTTCCTGCAATTGCTCTAAGTTCTTATTCACTGCAATTTTGCTTCTCTGCTTACATTGTTCCCAATTTATTCTTCCTGCAATTTAAATTTCCAGTTGCGTGATCTATTGCTCTCTTTAATTTCCAACACCCCAGCCCCTTTACTTTTCATGCAATTTACTTTTCTTGCAATTTAAGTTTCAGCTATTTTACTTTCTTGTTCTTTAAGTTACTTGCAATTTTAGTTTCTGCATCTTTAAGATTCATTGCAATTTACTTTCTGTTGGCTACATTTCACACAATTCACTCAATGTTAGCTTGACTAAACTAATCACCCACTAAAATTGCTTGATCCATCAATCCCTGTGGGATCGACCTCACTCTAAGTGAGTTTTACTACTTGATGCGACCCGGTACACTTGCCGGTGAGTTTTTGGGTTTTGGAAATTCGTTTTTCCATAAAAACACCCTCAGGTTTTTGGCGCCGTTGCCGGGAATTGATTTAGATCAACAATGATTAAGTGGGTGAGAAGTCTAGATCAAGCATTTTCTTTATTTTTGTTTTCTATTTTAAATTGAAACCAAGGTGTTTGAGTTTTTGCCTCACTTAGAAATTCTCATCTCTGATATGAGTAATTTCAATTTTCCTTGGTGTTGTGTTTTCCAAAATTTAAATGGAGTTCAACTCATCTTATGATCAAACAAATTTTATGGGATATCATCCAGCATCATCAATTTCTAATCGTAGCTGGGAATATCACCAAGAAAATACAAATTCTAAGCACTCTAATCCATGGGGATTTGCTTCAGAGACACAAGATGAGCAAGAAAACCATATGGAACATTTCCTTCCACCACAAAATGATGCAAGTCCTGATTCTAATGGTGGCTGGGAAGGGAATTCTAATGCTCCATATGATATTCATCGAAAGATATAATCACTTGACCATGCGTCAACAGAAAGCCCCTTTCAAAACTCACCACCCACACAAACTTCCATGAACCACTCAAGGTTCTCAAAGCTTGAGTCCATGCTCAAAAGATATGAGGAGAAGACAACGAAAGTTTGGAAAGAACAAGAAGACTCCCTCAAAAACATGGAAGTGCAGCTAGCTCAATTGGTGAGTGCAACGAAGAAGGAGGAAAAACAAGAGGAAGAGGCTACTGAGTCAAGTGGATTTTTAGTGAAGAAAAAAGAGGTGGTGGAAATATTTGAACCTGAACTTGCATATTCACAGAAGCCACTTGAGATGACAAGGGAACATGAAAACTCACAACTCTCTCAAACCTCCTTGAAACAAAACGGCTCAATAATTGAATCCATGATTGAAAGATATGAAGAGGAGATGAAGAAATGTTGGAAAGATCAACAAACCTCCTCAATGAAAAAGCTATTAAGTCAAATGTTGAGTGCAAGGGAGGAAGTGGAAGAGCAAGAAAGTGAGAAAGACAACCAAAGAATTCCAAACTCAAGTGAAGCAGAGAAGTACATAGAGGAAAAGATCATGGAACCACCAATTCAAAAGGCTCTGGATGAATACAAAACTCCAATAATCACACAGCAACCAAGTCTTGAATCCAAAGAAGTGAAGGCAACTAGCAAGAACACTAATTTTGTCCCTAATCCAGCAAGCAAGATCAATCAACCCATTTGCAAAAGGAAGCTTACTGAGGAAAGGCCAAGACAAGGGACACTAGCTGAATCTTTCCCTCCTTTGAGGTCATTCCTCTTAACAACCTGGAAGAAGAGGAAGAAAGTGAAGAACAACATGTCAAGCTAAAGACACTAAAAGATCACTTGTTGGGAGGTAACCCAACCGTAGGTAACATTTCTTATCTGCTTTGTTTTCGTTCTTTGTTTTGTTTAAATTAAATAAATTGGCATATGGTTACATTCTAAGTTTGGTGTTGCCTTGCAACAAATTGTTTTCAATCTTTTTGGATGATTGCATCAAATCAAAAATGAAAGTAACACACCAAGATTCTAAGTTTGGTATGCCACTTATTTTTCTATGCAATTTATTCAAGCAACACTACTTGTCTGCATAATCATAATGCCTCTGCAGTTTTATTTTCTCTTTTGATTTGACAATTTTTCATTCTACTTGCTTTAGTCATTTTTCTATCTTTACTTGCTTTCATTTAATTTGCTGTTTAACTGTTCTTGTTAATACTTCACCAAGACATCCTTATTCATGACAGATTCTTCACTTGGTGATTGTATTTAACATATAACAGTCTTTCTTTTTTTTATTTAGTATTAATTCAAATAAATTGACATCGGATTGCATTCTAAGTTTGGTGTTGCTATGCAACAAAAATTTGGTTCCCATATTTACAAGATACTTGCATTAATTCCAAGTGAAAGTGTCACACTAAGTTTGGTGTGCCACTTATCTTTTATGCAATGTATTGTGCACACCTTCTTATATATGCAATCACAATGTCTCTGTCTCTTGTGCCTTGATTGTTATCTTTAATTTTGCTCGCTTGAAACACATGTATTGCTAACATTTCATTGTGTGAGACACTCATGATCCATCTTAGCCCCATAGCCATTATTCTAATTGTTGCTTGAGGATGAGCAAGCATTCTGAGTTGGTAAGGGAAAGAGGAAGAATAGAGGAAAAAGGACAACAATGATGAAGATGAACTACAAGGTTGTAGAGTTCCTTTTCCTCTCATTTATTTCCAGCACTTAAATTGCATGATTGTCTTCATCCTTTCTATTTACATATGTGAATGAATAAAGCATAGCTTGAATCTTGATTTGTAACATGTTGCTGTGGCATTATGACTACCAACTTGAGTTTTGTAAAGCTTAAAGCAGTAAAGTATCATGATCATAAACAAACAAGGTATTAAAGAAGAACTTAGCATGTGCATAAAAGTTTTGGAAAGCTAGTATGATCAATTGTTGCTCAATTGCATTGGATTTTATTTAATTAAAGTTTTCATCTAGGACATTTTGTGAAATCTTTTGAAAATCATGAAAACCTTGAAGAAACAAATAAAGCAAGAAAAGAAAAAGGGAAAGAATGAGAAAGCTGAAGGCTCTGAGTACCAATGGCAATTTATTTGCTAAGTACTTGTGGTGTTTATGTATCAAGCCAAATGCTTGAAAACAAAACACTTAAAAGTCAAGGTTAGGCTCAAAGTGCAAAAGCACTCCCTCAAAGCTCAAGGCTCTGAGCATCAATGATTAGAGAGTCAAGAAAAGAAAAGAAAAATGAGCTTAATGATGTCCTCTAATTAAATGCTTGTGGTGCTTATGTATCAAGTGGTAATACTTGAAAACGAAGCATTTAGAAGTCGTAGCTTTGTTATTAACTCATGGGGCAAAGCACCCAAAAGGAGAAGCTAATAAGAAAATCAAGAGCTTGTTTCAAGGGAAAATTATAAGGAAAAGATTTCATAAATTGAGCTAGATAGAAGCATCAATCATTTACATCTCTTTTGTGATTGAAGCATGCTTAGAAAACTAGCTAACCATGAACATTGAGTTGCTATTCTTCTTACCTTGGATTGTCAATCTTTAATGCATGATTCTTTTCTTGCTTGGGGACAAGCAAGGTTTAAGTTTGGTGTTGTGATGACATGTCACCATGTCATGTTTTTCTATGCTTTTTCATACAAGAAATTCATGATTTGTGCTTGAATATTGAATGCTTTTATGCTTAATTTTTACATTTCCTTGATCTTTTGATTTTATAAATTTTGTAGGAAATAAGAAGAAAAAGAAGCAAAAAGCAAAAAATAAGCTAAAAAGGAGAAAAAAAAAAGAGCTTTAGGGTACACTTTGAAGTTGGAGCACACTTTGGAGGCTTAGGCCACACTTTTAAAAGCGTGGCCCATGACCAAATTAAAGGAAAATTTGCAATCAGCACACAAAGCTCCGCTCATGCCAAGAGCGGAGCATCATCCTGATGCAATTTCAACTTGGAAGCAAAATTTTCGCTAAGTTAAAATCTGGGCGCTAACAACATGACCATGCCTCCTTCAAAGGGCTATAACTTGAGCTACAGATGTCCGATTGATGTGCTTCTAGTTGCGTTGGAAAGATGACATTCAGAGCTTTCCAACGATGTATGGCAATCTATGTTTGGCATGAAATTGAGGCACGAATGAAATGCATCTTTAAATGCCAAAAATAAGCAAAAATAGACCAAAGTGCAACCACCAAGATTCGAAGAGGGAGCCTCACTCCAAGGCAAAGAGGCGCTTCTAATAGCACTCACTTGGAGAGCACAGCACTCTCTTGGAGAGCATTGTCGTGCTCTCTTCATAAAAATTCAAGGAAAATCTTTTCTCCAAATGCTTTCACAAGGGTTTGAACTTGGGACCTCCCCTTGGAAGCACCAATGCTCAGCTCACAAGGAGAGCAGAGCGCTACTCCTTGGTGCACACAAGCATCATGACACGGACAGAGGAGGCAAGGCACGCACAAGACAAGCCAACTGAGTGCTACTTTCCCCCCCCCCCATACTCCTCACCTTGTCACGCACCAAAAGGGCCAAGGAAACAAGCACTAATGCTGCGCTCTCCCCATGAGCCGAGCATTTCCCTGGGAGCAACACCCATGGGCCAAAAATTCAATAAAATTTCATTTTAATTCAATTCTTCACCAATTGAACCAAGGCCATCCAGATCCACTCTTCCTCAAATCCAAAGCAAGCTAAGCCCATTATCATCACTCAAAGGCACAAGGATTAATTAGCTTAGGAATTTATTTTATTTTGTAATTTGTTTTTAATTTCATTTTCATTTTGTAGAAAGCCTATATAAAGGCATCATTCTCATTTTATGAGAAGGAGGCTAGCTCCACTAGGGAGTAGTAGGATTAGAAAACTCTCTCTTTAATTTTTATTTCTGTTTTAAATCTTGGATTGAGAGTGGAAGAAATTCTGTTTTCATTCTCTATCTGCAACTTCTCTTTACTTCTTCTGCAATCTTTCTTTTAATTCTCTGCAACTTTTCTCTTATTTGATCAATGAAGGACTTGAGATCTAGACTTGTTTTCTAGTCTCCTCCACCCCTGAGATCTTCAACATCCTTTTAATTGCTGCAATTTAGCATCAGTCATTTTCTGTTTTTAATCTTTCAAGCTTTTTTACTTTCTGTTGCATTGCTTCCAATTTACATTTCCTGCAATTGCTCTAAGTTCTTATTCACTGCAATTTTGCTTCTCTGCTTACATTGTTCCCAATTTATTCTTCCTGCAATTTAAATTTCCAGTTGCGTGATCTATTGCTCTCTTTAATTTTCAACACCCCAGCCCCTTTACTTTTCATGCAATTTACTTTTCTTGCAATTTTAGTTTTAGCTATTTTACTTTCTTGTTCTTTAAGTTACTTGCAATTTTACTTTCTGCATCTTTAAGATTCATTGTAATTTACTTTCTGTTGGCTACATTTCACACAATTCACTCAATGTTAGCTTGACTAAACTAATCACCCACTAAAATTGCTTGATCCATCAATCCCTATGGGATCGACCTCACTCTAAGTGAGTTTTACTACTTGATGCGACCCAGTACACTTGCCGGTGAGTTTTTGGGTTTTGGAAATTCGTTTTTCCACAAAAACACCATCAAGTTTTTGGCACCGTTGCCGGGGATTGATTTAGATCAACAATGATTAAGTGGGTGAGAAGTCTAGATCAAGCATTTTCTTTATTTTTGTTTTCTGTTTTAAATTGAAACCAAGGTGTTTGAGTTTTTGCCTCACTTAGAAATTCTCATCTCTGATATGAATAATTTCAATTTTCCTTGGTGTTGTGTTTTCCAAAATTTAAATGGAGTTCAACTCATCTTATGATCAAACAAATTTTATGGGATATCACCCAGCATCATCAATTTCTAATGGTGGCTGGGAATATCACCAAGAAAATACAAATTCTAAGCACTCCAATCCATGGAGATTTGCTTCAGAGACACAAGATGAGCAAGAAAACCATATGGGACATTTCCTTCCACCATAAAATGATGCAAGTCATGATTCTAATGGTGGCTGGGAAGGGAATTCTAATGCTCCATATGATATTCATCCAAAGATATCATCACTTGACCATGCGTCAACAGAAAGCCCCTTTCAAAACTCACCACCCACACAAACTTCCATGAACCACTCAAGGTTCTCAAAGCTTGAGTCCATTCTCAAAAGATATGAGGAGAAGACAACAAAAGTTTGGAAAGAAGAAGAAGACTCCCTCAAAAACATGGAAGTGCAGCTAGCTCAATTGGTGAGTGCAACGAAGAAGGAGGAAAAACAAGAGGAAGAGGCTACTGAGTCAAGTGGATTTTTAGTGAAGAAAAAAGAGGTGGTGGAAAAATTTGAACCTGAACTTGCATATTCACAGAAGCCACTTGAGATGACAAGGGAACATGAAAACTCACAACTCTCTCAAACCTCCTTGAAATAAAATGGCTCAACAATTGAATCCATGATTGAAAGATATGAAGAGGAGATGAAGAAATGTTAGGAAGATCAACAAACCTCCTCAATGAAAAAGCTATTAAGTCAAATGTTGAGTGCAAGGGAGGAAGTGGAAGAGCAAGAAAGTGAGAAAGACAACCAAAGAATTCCAAACTCAAGTGAAGTAGAGAAGTACATAGAGGAAAAGCTCATGGAACCACCAATTCAAAAGGTTCTGGATGAATACAAAACTCCAATAATCACACAGCAACCAAGTCTTGAATCCAAAGAAGTGAAGGCAACTAGCAAGAACACCAATTTTGTCCCTAATCCAGCAAGCAAGATCAATCAACCCATTTGCAAAAGGAAGCCTGCTGACTAAAGGCCAAGACAAGGGATACTAGCTGAATCTTTCCCTCCTTTGAGGTCATTCCTCTTAACAACCTGGAAGAAGAGGAAGAAAGTGAAGAACAACATGTCAAGCTAAAGACAATAAAAGAGCACTTGTTGGGATGTAATCCAACCGTAGGTAGCATTTCTTATCTGCTTTGTTTTCGTTCTTTGTTTTGTTTAAATTCAATAAATTGGCATATGGTTACATTCTAAGTTTGGTGTTGCCTTGCAACAAATTGTTTTCACTTGATGCGATCCGGTACACTTGCCGGTGAGTTTTTAGGTTTTGGAAATTTGTTTTTCCACAAAAACACCATCAATACACTTCTTTACCTTGTTTCTGATTTTGTTTGTGAATTTCATTTTTTTCCATTTTTGTGCTATGTATGCTTTCAAATTTAAGCCTTAGGGGGTTTAGTAAGTGTTATATAATTTTAATTTTTTTTCTTTTGTAGTTGCCAGAACCTACACAACAAGATTTGAGGCAGATGAAGAACTAGAAATCTCCCAAATACGATCTTCTGTCGAACAAGATATTTAAAGAACAAGATTTTTTTCTCTTCTATCAGAAGGTTAATAACTTTTATTAGAAGATACTTATGTAGGATACAATAATTTGGTTTTTTTATAGTTTATTAGTAGTAAATTCTAAGTGGTCTAACGTATATTTTGATATGGGTATGTTTAATTTAGTGTGAGATGTATGAATACTCATTTATGATCATCCCAATATTTTTAGTTCATTATAAATATATTTTGTTAAAAGATAATTTTTATTATTTAAAGAATATTGTATGGTATTATTATATATTTATTTTTATTTTATAATTTTTAACTAATTTAATTAAAAAAATAGGATTATATATATAATCATATTACTAAATATTAGGTTTTAGAAAAAAAATGATTAGAATATATATATATATATATATATATATATATATATATATATATATATATAGAAAATAAAAAAAAAACAATGAGGGACCTAAGGCTACACTTATATACAGTAGCTATAGTATACAAAAAAAAAAAAAGGAATCTAAGGCTACGCTTATAAAAAGTAGCTATGGTATACAATGTGGCTACGCTTTACAAGTGATGCAGTAGTGTTGAAAAGCGTAGCCTATTCTGAAAAAATGAAAGCTGAAAAGCGTAGCCTTTGGTCCTGGACAGCATCACTTGAAAAGCGTAGCCTATTCCCAAATGCCAAAAGCGTAGCCCTTGGTGCAGAAAAGCGTAGCCTTTGAGAATAGGCAACGGCCGAATAGGAATCACTCCAAAAAGCGTAGCCGTAGCCCAAAAAGCGTAGTGATGAGCGGATATTTTATACGCTTTTTGGGGTTAATTTCATATAGTTTTGAGTATGTTCTAGTTAGTTTTAAGTCTATTTTCATTAGTTTTTAGGAAAAATTCATATTTCTAGACTTTACTATGAGTTGTGTGTTTTTCTGTAATTTCAGGTATTTTTCTGGCTGAAATTGAGGAAGCTGAGCAAAAATCTGATTCAGGCTGAAAAAGGACTGCTGATGCTGTTGGATTCTGACCTCCCTGCACTCAAAGTGGATTTTCTGGAGCTACAGAACTCGAAATGGCATGCTTCCAATTGCGTTGGAAAGTAGATATCCAGGGCTTTCCAGCAATATATAATAGTTCATACTTTGCACAAGGATAGACGATATAAACTGGCGTTCAACGCCAGTTCTCTGCCCAATTCTGGCGTCCAGCGCCAGAAAAGGATCAAAAGCTGGAGTTGAACGCCCAAACTGGCATAAAAACTGGCGTTCAACTCCACAAATGGCCTCTGCACGTGAATTGCTTAAGTCTCAGCCCAGCACACACCAAGTGGGTCCCAGAAGTGGATCTCTGCATCATCCATCATAGTCCACTCATATTTTGTAACCCTAGGCTACTAGTTTAGTATTTAAACAACTTTTAGAGACTTATTTTGTATCTCATGACATTTCAGATCTAAACTTTGTATTCTCTGACGGCATGAGTCTCTAAACCCCATTGTTGGGGGTGAGGAGCTCTGCTGTGTCTCGATGAATTAATGCAAGTATTTCTGTTTTCCATTCAAACACGCTTGTTCCTATCTAAGATGTTCATTCGCGCTTAACTGTGACGAAGGTGATGATCCGTGACATTCATCACCTTCCTCAACCCATGAACGTATGCCTGACAACCACCTCCGTTCTATATCCGATTGAATGAGTATCTCTGAGATCTCTTAATCAGAATCTCCATGGTATAAGCTAGAACTGATGGCGGCATTCATGAGAATCCGGAAAGTCTAAACCTTGTCTGTGGTATTCCGAGTAGGATTCAAGGATTGAATGACTGTGACGAGCTTCAAACTCCTGAAGGCTGGGCGTTAGTGACAGACGCAAAAGGATAGTAAATCCTATTCCAACCGGATCGAGAACCAACCGGTGATTAGCCGTGCTGTGACAGAGCGCGTGAGCGTAGTTTTCACTGGAAGGATGGAAGGTAGCCATTGACAACGGTGATCCACCAACACACAGCTTGCCATAGGAGGACGTGCGTGCGTGAATCAGAAGACAGAGGAAAGCAGAGATTCAGAAGACAAAGCATCTCCAAAACTCCAACATATTCTCCATTACTGCACAACAAGTAACCTTTAATTTATGCTCTCTTGGTTATTCACAATTCAACTGATAAACATAATTGACTTCCTGACTAAGATTTACAAGATAACCATAGATTGCTTCAAACCAACAATCTCCGTGGGATTCGACCCTTACTCACGTAAGGTATTACTTGGACGACCCAGTGCACTTGCTGGTTAGTGGTACGCGTTGTGAAAAGTGTGATTCACAATTCGTGCACCAAGTTTTTGGCGCCGTTGCCGGGGATTGTTCATGTTTGAACAACTGACGGATTATTTTGTTGCTTAGATTAGGAAAAAATTCTTTCTTTTTGGTTTAGAGTCTTTTATTATTTATCCCTTGTTAAAACACTTTAAATTTATAGCTCAGTTAGTTAGAACGTGGTGTTTATGTTCATGGTAATTGGCTATCATATTTTTAAAACCTTCTTCAAAAATCATTTTTCTGTTAAATCATGTGCCAAACTTTAAGTTTGGTGTTTTCTTGTTGATTTCCTTTGATTTTCAAAAATTTTGGTTTGGTCTTGATCTTAAAATCTTTAAGTTTGGTGTTACTTGGTGTTTTCCCTCCAAATTTTTCGAAAACAAGGAGCACTAGATCTAAAAATTTTAAATCTTGTGCTATCCTATCGTTTTTCTCTTTCCTCACTAAATTCAAAAATATCTTTTCTCTCTACTTTCAAAACAAATTTTCGAAAATTAAATAAAAAAAAAATTTTTTTAAAATCTTTTCCAAATCATATCTTTTTCAAAACTTTCTAACCACTTTTTCTCCCCTCACTTTTTCGAAAATCATAAGTTTTGTTATTTTTATTTTTGGTTAAGTTGTCCTCTTTCCATAAAATAAAATAATTAAAAAGGTAAATCAGTCCAAGTTATATCCATATATCCATCATGGACATAAATGGAGATGAACAGTCCAGGAGGACTCTGGGGTCATATTCTAACCCCTCCACTGCTTCATATGGGAGTAGTATCTGCATACCCTCCATTGGAGTCAGTAGCTTTGAGTTGAATCCTCAGCTCATTATCATGGTGCAGCAAAGTTGCCAGTATTCCGGTCTTCCACAGGAAGAACCTACAGAGTTTCTGGCACAATTTCTACAAATTGCTGACACAGTACATGATAAGGAAATAGATCAGGATGTCTACAGACTATTACTGTTCCCATTTGCTGTAAAAGATCAAGCTAAGAGGTGGTTAAATAACCAACCTAAGGCCAGCATAAGAACATGGAAACAGCTGACAGAAAAATTCCTGAATCAGTATTTTCCTCCAAAAAGGATGACACAGCTAAGGCTGGACATCCAAGGCTTTAAACAAGGAGATAATGAATCTCTTTATGATGCCTGGGAGAGATACAGAGAGATGCTACGAAAATGCCCCTCTGAAATGTTTTCAGAGTGGGTTCAGTTAGACATCTTCTACTATGGGCTTGCAGAAGGAGCTCAGATGTCTCTAGATTACTCAGCTGGTGGATCTATCCATATGAGAAAGACAATTGAAGAGGCTCAAGAGCTCATTGATACAGTTGCCAGGAATCAGCATCTGTATCTAAGCAGCAACCCTTCCATGAATGAAGAGGTTAAAACAGTAACTGCTGAATTCGGTACTGTAAAACAAGCTGCTGAATTCAATCAGCAATTGGATTTTCTAACAAAGCAGTTAGCTGAATTCAAGGACAGGCTACAGGAGACAAGGATAGCTAATATACATATGGACGAACAGTTTAAGCAAACAAAGCAGCAGCTATCAAGGCAAATAGCAGAAGAATGTCAAGCAGTTCAATTGAGGAGTGGGAAAACACTAAATACCCCACCTCAAGGCATCAAAAATTCAAGAAATGAGCGACCCACCAAAGATTCACCTGAGGACAGTAAGAGCCCAGGGAAAAATAATTCGGGCACTAAAACGCCAGAAAATGGGTGGAAGGCTGGCGCTGAACGCCCATACCATGCCCAAAACTGGCGTTCAGCGCCAGAAACAAGGCAAGATTGGCGTTCAACACCAGAAATGGGCAAGAATCTGGCGTTGAACGCCCAAATGGGGTAGAATCCAGTGTTGAACGCCCAAAATGGGCACATTTCTGGCGTTCAGGCGCCAGGAACAGACAGTGAGCTCGCGTCTAACGCCACTCCAGCTTCTGACTCTGGCATTCAATTGCCAGTGAGGGATCAGACACACACAAGTGTTGATAACAACCCCTCTAAAAAGGCCTCTCTAACCACTAAGGTTGAGGAATATAAAGCTAAGATACCTTATCCTCAAAAACTCCGAAAAGAGGAGCAGGATAAGCAATTTGCTCGCTTTGCAGATTATCTAAGGACTCTTGAAATAAAGATTCCATTTGCAGAGGCACTTGAACAAATACCTTCTTATGCCAAGTTCATGAAAGAAATCTTGAGTCATAAAAAGGAGTGGAGAGAAACAGAAAGAGTTCTCCTCACTGAAGAATGCAGTGCAGTCATTCTGAAAAGCTTTCCTGAAAAGCTTAAAGACCCTGGGAGTTTTCTGATACCATGCATATTAGAAGGTGATTGCACCAAGACAGCTTTATGCGATCTTGGGGCAAGCATCAACCTAATACCTGCAGCCACTATCAGGAAGCTTGGCTTAACTGAAGAAGTTAAACCAACCCGGATATGTCTCCAACTTGCTGATGGTTCCACTAAATACCCATCAGGAGTGATTGAAGACATGATTGTCAGAGTTGGGCCATTCGCCTTTCCCACTGACTTTGTTGTGCTGGAAATGGAGGAGCACAAGAGTGCTACTCTCATTCTAGGAAGACCCTTCCTAGCAACTGGACGATCCCTCATTGACGTCCAACAGGGGAAATAACCCTGAGAGTCAATGATGATGAGTTTAAGTTGAATGCTGTCAAAGCCATGCAGCATCCAGACACATCAACAGACTGCATGAAACTTGATCTCATTGACTCTTTGGTAGAAGAGATCAACATGGCTGAGAGTCTCGAATCAGAGTTGGAAGACATCTTTAAAGATGTTCAGCCTGATTTGGAGGATTCAGAGGACATGAAAGAGCCTCTGAACTTTCTTCTGAAAGAGGAAAAACCTCCTAAACCCGAGCTCAAGCCACTACCACCATCCTTGAAATATGCATTTCTGGGAGAAGGTGACACTTTTCCAGTGATCATAAGCTCTGCTTTAAATTCACAGGAAGAGGAAGCACTTATTCAAGTGCTAAGGACACACAAGACAGCTCTTGGGTGGTCCATAGGTGACCTTAAGGGTATAAGCCCAGCTAGATGCATGCACAAAATCCTATTGGAGGATAATGCCAAACCAGTGGTTCAACCACAGAGGCGGCTAAATCCAGCCATGAAGGAAGTGGTGCAGAAAGAGGTCACCAAGTTACTAGAGGCTGGGATTATTTATCCCATTTCTGATAGCCCCTGGGTGAGCCCTGTTCAAGTCGTCCCAAAAAAGGGAGGCATGACAGTGATTCATAATGAAAAAAATGAACTGGTTCCTACAAGAACAGTTACAGGGTGGCGCATGTGTATTGACTACAGAAGGCTCAATACAGCCACCAGAAAGGATCATTTTCCTTTACCATTCATAGACCAGATGCTAGAAAGACTAGCAGGTCATGATTATTACTGCTTTTTGGATGGCTACTCAGGTTATAACCAGATTGCAGTAGATCCCCAGGATCAAGAGAAAACAGCATTCACATGTCCATCCGGGGTGTTTGCTTATAGAAGGATGCCATTTGGGCTATGTAATGCGCCTGCAACCTTCCAGAGATGCATGCTCTCTATTTTCTCTGACATGGTGGAAAAATTTCTGGAAGTCTTCATGGATGACTTCTCAGTATATGGAGACTCATTCAGCTCCTGTCTTGATCACCTGAAACTTGTTCTGAAAAGATGCCAAGAAACCAACCTAGTTTTAAACTGGGAAAAGTGTCACTTCATGGTGACTGAAGGAATTGTTCTTGGGCATAAAATCTCAAACAAGGGAATAGAGGTGGATCAAGCAAAAATAGAGGTAATTGAAAAATTACCACCACCTGCCAATGTTAAGGCAATCAGAAGCTTTCTGGGGCATGCAGGATTCTATAGGAGGTTTATAAAGGATTTTTCAAAAATCGCAAAACCTCTAAGCAATCTGCTAGCTGCTGACACGCCATTTGTGTTTGACACAAAGTGCCTGCAGGCGTTTGAAACGCTGAAGGCTAAGCTGGTCACAGCACCAGTCATTTCTGCACCAGACTGGATATTACCATTTGAGTTAATGTGTGATGCCAGTGATCATGCCATTGGGGCAGTATTGGGACAGAGGCATGACAAGTTTCTGCATGTCATTTATTATGCTAGTCGCGTTCTAAATGACGCCCAGAAAAATTACACAACCACAGAAAAAGAATTACTTGCAGTGGTTTACGCCATTGACAAGTTCAGATCATACTTAGTAGGATCAAAAGTGATTGTGTATACTGATCATGCTGCTCTTAAATATCTACTCACAAAGCAGGATTCAAAACCCAGGCTCATCAGATGGATATTGCTTCTGCAAGAGTTTGATATAGAAATAAGAGACAGAAAAGGGACAAAGAACCAAGTGGCTGATCATCTGTCCCGGATAGAGCCAGTGGAAGGGACGTCCCTCCCTTCTCTTGAGATCTTTGAGACGTTTCCTGATGAGCATTTATTCGCCATTCAGGAAGCACCATGGTTTGCCGATATTGTAAACTATAAAGCTGCAAGGTTCATACCCAAGGAGTACAACAGGATACAAAAGAAAAAACTAATTACTGATGCAAAGTACTACTTGTGGGATGAACCTTATCTCTTTAAGAGATGTGCAGATGGAATTATCCGTAGATGTGTGCCTAGAGAAGAAGCACAGAGGATCCTGTGGCATTGCCACGGATCTCAATATGGAGGCCATTTTGGAGGTGAGCGAACAGCCACCAAGGTTCTCCAATGTGGCTTCTATTGGCCCACACTCTATAAAGATTCCCGAGAGTTTGTACGTAATTGTGACAGTTGCCAAAGAGCTGGTAACCTGCCTCATGGTTACGCCATGCCTCAACAAGGAATCTTGGAAATAGAGTTGTTTGACGTATGGGGAATTGACTTCATGGGACCTTTCCCACCATCATACTCAAACACTTATATTCTGGTGGCAGTTGACTATGTATCAAAATGGGTTGAGGCTATTGCCACACCCACCAATGATACTAAGACAGTGCTGAAGTTCCTCCAGAAACATATCTTTAGCAGGTTTGGTGTCCCTAGAGTACTAATCAGTGATGGGGGCACTCACTTCTGCAATAAACAGCTTTACTCTGCCATGGTTCGGTATGGAATTCGCCACAAGGTAGCCACTCTATATCATCCACAAACCAATGGGCAAGCTGAAGTCTCTAACAGAGAATTAAAGAGAATCCTGGAACGGACAGTAAATACCCGTAGAAAGGATTGGGCACGGAGCCTGGATGATGCTCTGTGGGCTTACAGAACAGCATTCAAGACCCCCATAGGGACATCTCCATACCAACTCGTGTATGGTAAGGCATGTCACCTGCCCGTGGAACTGGAACATAAGGCCTACTGGGCAACCAGATTCCTAAACTTTGATGCCAAATTAGCAGGAGAAAAACGATTGCTCCAGCTAAATGAGCTAGAGGAATTCAGATTCACAGCTTTCGAAAATGCCAAGCTTTATAAAGAAAAATCAAAAAAGTGGCATGACAGAAAGCTGTCATCTAGAATCTTTGAACCAGGACAGAAGGTTCTGTTGTTTAACTCTAGACTCAGGCTATTCCCCGGGAAACTGAAATCCCGGTGGAGGGGACCATACGTGATTACAAGTGTATCACCATATGGTTATGTGGAGCTTCAAGATATTTATTCTGATAAGAAGTTCATTGTCAATGGACAGAGAATCAAGCATTATCTTGAAGGAAACATTGAGCAAGAATGCTCAAGGCTGAAGCTAGATTAAAAGCTCAGCAAGGTCCAGCTAAGGACATTAAAGAAGCGCTTGTTGGGAGGCAACCCAATTTTTATTTATTTTCATGGTTTTTCATGTTTTATTAGGTTCATGATCATGTGGAGTCACAAAATAAATATTAAAAATTGAAAACGGAATCAAAAACAGCAGAAGAAAAATCACACCCTGGAGGAAGCACTTGTCTGGCGTTCAATGCCAGAACAGAGCATGGTTCTGGCGCTGAACGCCCAAAATGGGCAACATCCTGGCGCTGAACGCCCAGAACAAGCATGGTTCTGGCGTTCAACGCCAGAAATGGCTAGTAAATGGGGGTTGAACGCCCAAAATGGGCACCAACCTGGCGCTGAACGCCCAGAGTTGTGTGCAAGGGCATTTTGCATGCCTAAATTGGTGCAGGGATGTAAATGCCTTGACACCTCAAGATCTGTGGACCTCACAGGATCATTTCAAGATCTGTGGACCCCACAGGATCCCCACCTTTCCTCCTCATAATCCTAGTTTTTTTCCACATCTTCTTCTTCATCTATTCCCTCTTCTTTTGCTCGAGGGCGAGCAACATTCTAAGTTTGGTGTGGTAAAACAATTATGTAAAGGATCTATAGCTCAGTGGTAGAACATGTGGCTGCAAATCAAGAGATACCTCAGGGGATGCACTTCCCTCCACATAATTATTGGAAGCAACTGAGGATAGAAATACCAAAAATCACTAGGAATCAAGCCACAAAGGCAAAGAAGAGACATAAAAGAGCTCAAGAACATCATTGGTGCCTCAAGAAGGAAATGCCATCATCACTAAGGTGGACTCGTCCCTTGTTCTTACTTTCTCTGTTTTTCGTTTTCTCTATGTTAAGTGCTTATCTATGTTTGTGTCTTCATTACATGATCATTAGTAGTAATTAGTGTCTAGTTTGATTTTATCCCCAATTAAGCTATAGTTTATTTTTCTCATCATCAGCAAACATGAATAAAGTAGTAGATCTTTTGAATAAGAGGCAATAAAATTTCGAATTTTAATAAGAGAAATTCTAATTAGTTAAATGTGGTGGCAATGCTTTCTGTCTTCTGAATGAATGCTTGAACAGTGCATATGCCTTTTGAATTTGTTGTTTAAGACTGTTAAATATGTTTGCTCTTGAAAGAATGATGAACATGAGACATGTTATTGATAATCTGAAAAATCAAAAAAAAAAATGATTCTTGAAGCAAGAAAAAGCAGCAAAGAACAAAGCTTGCAGAAAAAAAAAAGAGAGAAAGAAAAAGAAAAAGCAAGCAGAAAAAGCCAATAACCCTTAAAACCAAAAGGCAAGGGCAAATAAAAGGGATCCCAAGGCTTTGAGCATCAGTGGATAGGAGGGCCTAAAGGAATAAAATCCTGGTCTAAGCGGCTAAACCAAGCTGTCCCTAACCATGTGCTTGTGGCGTGAAGGTGTCAAGTGAAAACTTGAGACTGAGCGGTTAAAGTCAAGGTCCAAGCGAAAAGAAGAGTGTGCTTAAGAACTCTGGACACCTTTAATTGGGGACTTTAGCAAAGCTGAGTCACAATCTGAAAAGGTTCACCCAGTTATGTGTCTGTGGCATTGATGTATCCAGTGGTAATACTGGAAAACAAAGTGCTTAGGGCCACGACCAAGACTCATAAAGAAGCTGTGTTCAAGAATCATCACACTGAACAAAGAGAATCAATAACACTATCTGAATTCTGAGTTCCTATAGATGCCAATCACTCTGAGCTTCAATGGATAAAGTGAGATGCCAAAACTGTTCAGAAGCAAAAAGCTACTAGCCCCGCTCATCTAATTAGAATCTGAGCCTCATTCAAAAACTCTGAGATATTATTGCTTCTCAACCTATTAGTCTTCTATTTTATTTGTCTAGTTGCTTGAGGACAAGCAACAGTTTAAGTTTGGTGTTGTGATGAGCGGATATTTTATACGCTTTTTGGGGTTAATTTCATATAGTTTTGAGTATGTTCTAGTTAGTTTTTAGTCTATTTTCATTAGTTTTTAGGAAAAATTCATATTTCTGGACTTTACTATGAGTTGTGTGTTTTTCTGTAATTTCAGGTATTTTTCTGGCTGAAATTGAGGGAGCTGAGCAAAAATCTGATTCAGGCTGAAAAAGGACTGCTGATGCTGTTGGATTCTGACCACCCTGCACTCAAAGTAGATTTTCTGGAGCTACAGAACTCGAAATGGCATGCTTCCAATTGCGTTGGAAAGTAGACATCCAGGGCTTTCCAGCAATATATAATAGTCCATACTTTGCATAAGGATAGACGATGTAAACTGGCGTTCAACGCCAGTTCTCTGCCCAATTCTGGTGTCCAGCGCCAGAAAAAGATCAAAAGCTGGAGTTGAACGCCCAAACTGGCATAAAAACTGGCGTTCAACTCCACAAATGGCCTCTGCACGTGAATTGCTTAAGTCTCAGCCCAGCACACACCAAGTGGGCCCCAGAAGTGGATCTCTGCATCATCCATCATAGTCCACTCATATTTTGTAACCCTAGGCTACTAGTTTAGTATTTAAACAACTTTTAGAGACTTATTTTGTATCTCATGACATTTCAGATCTAAACTTTATATTCTCTGATGGCATGAGTCTCTAAACCCCATTGTTGGGGGTGAGGAGCTCTGCTGTGTCTCGATGAATTAATGCAAGTATTTCTGTTTACGCTTGTTCCTATCTAAGATGTTCATTCGCGCTTAACTATGATGAAGGTGATGATCCGTGACATTCATCACCTTCCTCAACCCATGAACGTGTGCCTGACAACCACCTCCGTTCTATATCCGATTGAATGAGTATCTCTGAGATCTCTTAATCAGAATCTCCATGGTATAAGCTAGAACTGATGGCGGCATTCATGAGAATCCGGAAAGTCTAAACCTTGTCTGTGGTATTCCGAGTAGGATTCAAGGATTGAATGACTGTGACGAGCTTCAAACTCCTGAAGGCTGGGCGTTAGTGACAGACGCAAAAGAATAGTAAATCCTATTCCAACCGGATCGAGAACCAACCGGTGATTAGCCGTGCTGTGACAGAGCGCGTGAGCGTAGTTTTCACTGGAAGGATGGAAGGTAGCCATTGACAACGGTGATCCACCAACACACAGCTTGCCATAGGAGGACGTGCGTGCGTGAATCAGAAGACAGAGGAAAGCAGAGATTCAGAAGACAAAGCATCTCCAAAACTCCAACATATTCTCCATTACTGCACAACAAGTAACCTTTAATTTATGCTCTCTTGGTTATTCACAATTCAACTGATAAACATAATTGACTTCCTGACTAAGATTTACAAGATAACCACAGATTGCTTCAAACCAACAATCTCCGTGGGATTCGACCCTTACTAACGTAAGGTATTACTTGGACGACCCAGTGCACTTGCTGGTTAGTGGTACGCGTTGTGAAAAGTGTGATTCACAATTCGTGCACCACGTAGCCGTAGCCTAAGGCATCATTTTTTTTCACTTTTGGCTACACTTTTCAAGTGTACCTGAATGGGTGTTTTTCTTGTAGTGAATGGATGGTTTGGCATCATCTTCCAACAGTATCTTATGCATGCATATGGCCGAACTGATTCCTTTCAGGTCAGCGAGGGTCCATCCAATGGCATCCTTATGCTTTCGCAATACTTGGAGTAATTCATCCTCTTGCTCTCGGCTGAGGGATGAGTTTATGATCACTGGGTAACTTTCACTCTCTCCTAAGTATGCATATTTGAGAGTGGGTGGCAGAGCTTTGAGTTCAAGTTTGGGTGCTTCTATCTTTTCATTCTCTTCCTTTGGTGCACCCTGTATATGAATCTCTGCTGTTGCAGCCTCTTCGCTAGATGTTGATTCCTCCTCTGCTAACCCTTCAAGTTCTTCTTCTTCAAAAATCACCTGTACTACATCTTCCAGTAAATCCAACCTCATACATTCTCAAACCAGCCGCTAGGGGCTGGTTGGACTTTATTAGGCATTCTATACTGCCCACTAGCAACCGCTCTGACGTCACTGTCAAAAGAGCAGTGATGATTCATTGTATTATGCTGGGAAATGAAGTGGAGATTCATCATCTAATTTCTTGTGAGATTTACACAATTGCGAATAAGAACTCCACTGAAGCCAAATTGGCTTACCCAATCTTAATCTCTCTGCTATGTAAAGATGCTGGGGTGAAGATGTGAGTCGATGAGTTCATCCCAGTCGAGTACCCAATCACCAAGACGTCAATTGAAGGACAACAAGTGCAAGATAACTCAACCAAAAGGAGGGCACAGGAGTTCTTCCCAGAAATCCCTCATATTGACTACTGGACCCGCCTAGAAGCATCTGTCACCAAGCTGCAAGAAGCTATGGATCAACTTAAGGAAGAACAGAAAAATCAAAATAGCATGCTCTGCAAACTGATTAAGGAGCAAGAAAAGCAAGGTGATGAGCGGATAATTTATACGCTTTTTGGCATTGTTTTTAGTATGTTTTTAGTAGGATCTAGTTACTTTTAGGGATTTTTTTATTAGTTTTTATGTTAAATTCACATTTCTGGACTTTACTATGAGTTTGTGTGTTTTTCTGTGATTTCAGGTATTTTCTAGCTGAAATTGAGGGACTTGAGCAAAAATCAGATACAGAGGTTGAAGAAGGACGGCTGATGCTGTTGGATTCTGACCTTCCTGCACTCAAAGTGGATTTTTTGGAAAGTAGACATCCAGGGCTTTCCAGCAATATATAATAGTCCATACTTTGTCCAAGTTTAGATGACGCAAAAGGGCGTTGAACGCCAGTTCTACGCTGCAGTCTGGAGTTAAACGCCAGAAACACGTCACAAAGCAGAGTTGAAGGCCAAAAACACGTTACAACTTGGCGTCCAACTCCAAAAGAAGCCTCTACACGTGTAAACTTCAAGCTCAGCCCAAGCACACACCAAGTGGGCCCACGGTCAAGCTATTGACATTAAAGAAGCGCTTGTTGGGAGGCAACCCAATTTTTATTTATCTAATTTTATTTTTATTTTATTGTTCTTTCATGTTTTATTAGGTTCATGATCATGTGGAGTCACAAAATAAATAGAAAAATCAAAAATAGAATAAAAAACAGAAGAAAAAAATCACACCCTAGAGGAAGGGCTTACTGGCGTTTAAACGCCAGTAAGGAGCATCTGGTTGGCGTTCAACGCCAGAACAGAGCATGGATCTGGCGTTGAACGCCCAAAACAAGCAGCATCCTGGCATTCAGACGCCAGGAATGCACACTGAGGAAAGCTGGCGCTGAACGCCAGAAACAAGCATAGAACTGGCGTTCAACGCCAGAAACATGCTGCATCTGGGCGCTGAACGCCCAGAACAAGCACCAATTCGGCGTTTAAACGCCAGAATTACATGCAAAGGCATTTTACATGCCTAATTGGTGCAGGGATGCAATTCCTTGACACCTCAGGATCTGTGGAGCCCACAGAATCATCTCAGCATCTGTGGATCCCACAGGATCCCCACCTACCTCCACTCATACTCTTCCCTCTTCTCATTCATCCTCTCTTCCCAATAAACACCTTTCCCCAAAACCCTTCACCAATCACCTCAATTTCTCTTCCCTATTACCTATTCACCACTCACATCCACCCACTCTTCCCCATAAACCTACTTCATACACCCCACCTACCTTCAAAATTCAAAATCACTTTCCCACCCAAACCCACCCTAAATGGCCGAACCTAACCCCTCTCCCTCCACTATATAAACCCCTCCATTCTTCTTCATCTTCACACAACACAACCCTCTCTTCCTCTTCTTGGCGAAACATAAACCTCTCTCCCTCTCCTCCATTTCTTCTTCTTCTTCATCTCTTCTTTCTTCTCTTGCTCGAGGGCGAGCAAAATTCTAAGTTTGGTGTGGTAAAAGCATAAGCTTTTTGTTTTTCCATTACCATTGATGGCACCTAAGACCGGAGAACCCTCTAGAAAAGGGAAAGGGAAGACAAAAGCTTCCACCTCCGAGTCATGGGAGATGGAAAGATTCATCTCCAAAGCCCATCAAGACCACTTCTATGATGTTGTGGCCAAGAAGAAGTGATCCCCGAGGTCCCTTTCAAACTCAAGAAAAATGAGTATCCAGAGATCCGACATGAGATCCATACAAGAGGTTGGGAAGTTCTAACAAACCCCATCCAACAAGTCGGAATTCTAATGGTTCAAGAGTTCTATGCTAATGCATGGATCACTAGAAACCATGATCAAAGTAAGAACGCGAACCCAAAGAATTATCTCACCATGGTTCGGGGAAAATACTTAGATTTTAGTCCGGAAAATGTGAGGTTGGCGTTTAACTTGCCAATGATGGAAGAGAACGCACACCCCTACATAAGGAGAGTCAACTTTGATCAAAGGTTGGACCAAGTCCTCATGGACATATGTGTGGAAGGAGCTCAATGGAAGATTGACTCAAAAGGCAAACCGATTTAACTGAGAAGACTGGACCTTAAGCCTGTAGCTAGAGGATGGTTGAAGTTCATTCAACGCTCAATCATTCCCACTAGCAACCGGTCTGAAGTTACTATAGACCGGGCCATCATGATCCATAGCATCATGATTGGAGAAGAGGTGGAGGTTCATGAAATTATACCTCAAGAACTCTACAAGGTGGCTGACAAGTCCTCCACTATGGCAAGGTTAGCTTTTCCTCACCTCATTTGCCATCTATGCAACTTAGCTGGGATTGACATAAAGGGAGATATCCTCATTGATGAGGACAAGCCCATCACTAAGAAAAGGATAGAGCAAACAAAAGAGCCTATTCATGGATCTCAAGAGACGCATGAAGAAGCTCATCACCAAGAAATCCCTGAGATGCCTCAAGGGATGCACTTTCCTCCACAGAACTTTTGGGAGCAAATCAACACCTCCCTAGGAGAACTGAGTTCCAACATGGGACAACTAAGGGTGGAACATCAAGAGCACTCAATCATCCTCCATGAAATTAGAGAAGATCAAAGAGCTATGAGGGAGGAGCAACAAAGACAAGGAAGAGACATAGAAGAGCTCAACGGCATCATTGGTACCTCAAGAAGAAAACGCCACCATCACTAAGGTGGACTCATTCCTTGTTCTCAAATTTTCTGTTTTTCGTTTTCTTTATGTTAAGTGCTTATCTATGTTAGTGTCTTATTACATGATCATTAGTATTTAGTAACTTTGTCTTAAAGTTATGAATGTCCTATGAATCCATCACCTCTCTTAAATGAAAAATGTTTTAAAAACAAAAGAACAAGAAGTACATGGTTTTGAATTCATCCTTGAAACTAGTTTAATTATTTTGATGTGGTGACAATACTTTTTGTTTTCTGAATGAATGCTTGAACAGTGCATATGTCTTTTGAAGTTGTTGTTTAAGAATGTTAAATATGTTGGCTCTTGAAAGAATGATGATAAGGAGACATGTTATTTGATAATCTGAAAAATCATAAAAATGATTCTTGAAGCAAGAAAAAGCAGTGAATACAAAAGCTTGCAGAAAAAAAATATGCGAAAAAAATAATAGAAAGAAAAAAAAGAAAAAACAAGCAGAAAAAGCCAAAAGCTCTTAAAACCAAAAGTCAAGAGCAAAAAGCCAATAACCCTTAAAACCAAAAAGCAAGGGTAAAGAAAAAGGATCCCAAGGCTTTAGGCATCAGTGGATAGGAGGGCCTAAAGGAATAAAATCCTGGCCTAAGCGGCTAAACCAAGCTGTCCCTAACCATGTGCTTGTGGCGTGAAGGTGTTAAGTGAAAACTTGAGACTGAGCGGTTAAAGTCAAGGTCTAAAGCAAAAGAAGAGTGTGCTTAAGAACCCTGGACACCTCTAATTGGGGACTTTAGCAAAGCTGAGTCACAATCTGAAAAGGTTCACCCAATTATGTGTCTGTGGCATTTATGTATCCGGTGGTAATACTGGAAAACAAAGTGCTTAGGGCCACGGCCAAGACTCATAAAGTAGCTGTGTTCAAGAATCAACATACTGAACTAGGAGGATCAATAACACATTCTGAACTCTGAGTTCCTATAGATGCCAATCATTCTGAACCTCAATGGATAAAGTGAGATGCCAAAACTATTCAAGAGGCAAAGAGCTACAAGTTTCGCTCATCTGATTGGAGCTATATTTCATTGATATTTTGGAATTTATAGTATATTCTCTTCTTTTTATCCTATTTGATTTTCAGTTGCTTGGGGACAAGCAACAATTTAAGTTTGGTGTTGTGATGAGCGGATAATTTATACGCTTTTTGGCATTGTTTTTAGTATGTTTTTAGTAGGATCTAGTTACTTTTAGGGATGTTTTTATTAGTTTTTATGTTAAATTCACATTTCTGGACTTTACTATGAGTTTGTGTGTTTTTCTGTGATTTCAGGTATTTTCTGGCTGAAATTGAGGGACTTGAGCAAAAATCATATTCAGAGGTTGAAGAAGGACTGCTGATGCTGTTGGATTCTGACCTCCCTGCACTCAAAGTAGATTTTCTGGAGCTACAGAACTCTAAATGGTGCCCTCTCAATAGCGTTGGAAAGTAGACATCTAGGGCTTTCCAGAAATATATAATAGTCCATACTTTGTCTAAGTTTAGACGACGCAAAACGGCGTTGAACGCTAGTTCTATGCTGCAGTCTGGAGTTAAACGCCAGAAACACGTTACAAACCAGAGTTGAACGTCAAAAACACGTTACAACTTGGCGTTCAACTCCAAAAGAAGTCTCTGCACGTGTAAACTTCAAGCTCAGCCCAAGCACACACCAAGTGGGCCCCGGAAGTGGATTTATGCATCAATTACTCAATTCTGTAAACCCTAGTAACTAGTTTAGTATAAATAGGACTTTTTACTATTGTATTTATAGCTTATGATTTTTATTTCATCTTTGGATTATCTTTTGATCTATTGATCATGTATGGGGGTGGCTGGCCATTCGGCCATGCCTGAACCTTTCACTTATGTATTTTTCAACGGTAGAGTTTTTGCACTCCATAGATTAAGGTGTGGAGCTCTGCTGTTCCTCATGAATTAATGCAAAGTACTATTGTTTTATATTCACTTCAACTTATTCCGCTTCTAAGATATCCATTTACACCCAAGAACATGATGAATGTGATGATTATGTGACGCTCATCATCATTCTCCCTTATGAACGCATGCCTGACAAACACTTCCGTTCTACATGCAAACAAGCTAGAATGAGTATCTCTTAGATATCTAATACAGAAGACCGAGTCCGAGATATTAGAATCTTTGTGGTATAAGTTAGAACCCATGGATGGCCATTCCTGAGATCCAGAAAGTCTAAACCTTGTCTGTGGTATTCCGAGTAGGATCTGGGAAGGGATGGCTGTGACGAACTTCAAACTCGCGAGTGCTGGGCGTAGTGACAGACGCAAAAGGAGGGTGAATCCTATTCTAATATGATCGAGAACCTCCAGATGATTAGCCGTGCTGTGACAGAGCATTTGGACCTTTTTCACAGAGAGGATGGGATGTAGCCATTGACAACGGTGATGCCCTATATAAAGCTTGCCATGGAAAGGAGTAGGAAGGATTGGATGAAGACAGCAGGAAAGCAGAGGTTTAGAGGAACGAAAGCATCTCTATACGCTTATCTGAAATTCTCACCAATGAATTACATAAGTATTTCTATCTTTATTTTCTGTTTATTTATTATTATTATTCGAAAACTCCATAACCATTTGATATCCGCCTGACTGAGATTTACAAGGTGACCATAGTTTGCTTCATACCAACAATCTCCGTGGGATCGACCCTTACTCATGTAAGGTTTTATTACTTGGACGACCCAATGCACTTGCTGGTTAGTTGTATTGAAGTTGTGACAAATTATGAATTAAAATTAGAGCACCAAGTTTTTGGAGCCATTCCCAGGGATCACAATTTCGTGCACCACAAGTGCGTGAGCTACAGGAGCTGAAGCGCCAGAAGCTCTCCCTTGAGGGACCAGACACTCCACAGATTGAAGGAGCATTGATGACAAGTCATCCTAGCCTATTTTAGCTAGTCTTTTTCTTTAGTTTTCATTAGAATTATGCACTTTCTTGAGCTACAAGCAAGCTAATTGAGTAGATTTTCATGTTTCCCTTTATTGAACCAACCATATATGAATTTATGCCATTTCATGAGGTTTTATGCTATATTTGTTGCATATTATGAAAAAATGAATATCTCATGATTTTGAGCATAGCTTTGATAAGTTTGGTTGATTAATGATAGGTGAAGAAAGCTTGGAGAAAGGTTGAAGCAAAGAGGAATGGCTAGAAGTGAAGAGAGGACAATGGAATAAGTGAAATTGAACCAGGAGGCATGAAGTTAGCCCCAACGTTAGCCCCCTAACTTGGAGGCTAACGTTAGGCATGAAGATTACTCCCTGGGCTCCCCACGTTTGAGCCAACGTTAGCCCCCTAACTTGGAGGCTAACGTTGGCAAGAGAAACTTCTTCCCTGGGCACCAACGTTTGCGCCAACATTAGCCCCCTAACTTGGAGGCTAACGTTGGCACATGAATTACAAAGGGGGAAGGGCCAACGTTTGCGCCAACGTTAGCCCCCTAACTTGGAGGCTAACGTTGGCACATGAAGACACAAGGGAGGGGCACCAACGTTTGCGCCAACGTTAGCCCCCTAACTTGGAGGCTAACGTTGGCGCCACTAGCACTAAACAAGGCCAACGTTAGGGTCAAAGTTAGACCCCTAACGTTGGCACCAACGTCCATACCAGAAGAATTTGGCTTGTTGATATGAAAAGTTGGGGCCAAAGTTAGACCCCTAACTTTGGCTCAAACGTTAGGTCCAACTATGGCTAACTTCAAAACCGGTTCAATTGGTTCACTTTGGTTCTTCTTCAAACTTCAAGAGCAATCAACCAAGGCCTCTTTCAACCCAATTCCACCAAGAACAAAGGCCCAACTCAAGGCTTGAAGATCATTTTGGAAAGTGTATAAATAGGATAGAATTCAAGTTATTCGGGGAGCTTTCCTTTTAGAATTTTCATAATAGTTTTCGGAGAGCTTTTGAACTTGAGTGAACTTTAATTTCTTGTTTTTATTGCTTTCAATTTCATTTTACATTTGTCTTGGATCTTGGATTAGAGAATTGAAGAAATTCTGTTTCAATCTCAATCTGGGGTCTCTCTATTTCTTTACTGTTAATTGAATTTCATTTCCGGTTCATTGTTCTTCATTTCTTCTCTTTGCAATTTACAACTTCCTGGCAATTGTTATTGTTGGATCTAGGAAGGCATTGAGATCTAGACTTGGTTTTCTAGTCTCTGGGTCCTGAGATCTGAATTTCCCATTTCACTTCTCTGTTTACTGCTTTCTATGTTCATTTACCTTTCTGCTTCATATCCGGTTCAATCCCAATTCCCTTTCCCTCTTCTGTTTGATGCAATTTAGTTTTTCCTTGTTTAATTTCTGCAAATCCACATCCCAATCCCCTTTACATTTCAAGCAATTTACATTTCTTGCACTCTAAGTTTCTGCCATTTAATTTCTTGTTCTTTAAGTTTCAGCCATTTATTTCTTATTCTCTTTATTTCAATGCAATTTACATTCTGCAAGACACACAATCATCAACCAAATCTTGATTCGCTTGACTAAATCAACCACTAAACTAAAATTGCTCAATCCTTCAATCCCTGTGGGATCGACCTCACTCCCGTGAGTTTTTATTACTTGATGCGACCCGGTACACTTGCCGGTTAGTTTTGGGTGTTTTGGGAGAGATTTATTTTTCCTCCAAAATATCTCATCAAGTTTTTGGCGCCGTTGCCGGGGATTGATTAGATTGACAATGATTAAGTGAGGTGGTGATCTAGATCAAGCACTTTTTCTTTAATTTTGCTTAACCCACTAACTGTTTGAATTTTTGCTTAAGTTAACTAAAACTTCATTCTAGCAGTAGATTGAAGTGTCACTGGTTTGTGTGCTCTTATGTTCTGCTTGTATGTCAGGTACAAGAAGAGCCATACCCAATTTTCATGAACAAGACGAAAGAACTCTCAGGAGGTTAAGAAGAGCTGAAAGAGGGAAAAGTATTATTGGAGAAGAGGAATCAGACGAAGAATTCCACGAGATGGAAGGAGATACATCTAATCCAGGAGGAGGAGTCAATAATCAACCACAACAGAGGAGAGTATTGGCTTCCTATACCTTTGTAAATGCTAGACATTGTGGAAGCAGCATTCTCACCCCTAATGTCAATGCAAATAACTTTGAACTGAAGCCACAACTCATCACATTGGTCCAAAACAACTACTCATTTGGGGGAGGACCATTGGAGGATCCAAATCAACATCTATCTACCTTCTTCAGGATCTGTGACACTGTCAAATCCAATGGCATGAATCCTGAAACCTACAAGCTTCTGCTGTTCCCGTTCTCATTAAGGGATAAGGCTGCACAATGGCTTGAAACTTTTCCCCAAGGAAGTATCACTAGTTGGGATGACTTGGTGACTAAATTTCTAGCCAAATTCTATCTACCCCAAAGAGTCATCAGGCTGAAAACCGAGGTGCAAACATTCACACAATTAGATGCCGAATCCTTGTATGAAGCATGGGAGAGGTATAAAGCCTTAATCAGAAAGTGTCCTCCAGAGATGTTCAATGAATGGGACGTGCTGCAAAATTTCTATGAAGGTCTGACATTGAAATCTCAGGAGGCATTAGATCATTCTGCTGGAGGTTCACTACAACTGATGAAAACTGCTGAGGAAGCTCAGAATCTTGTGGACATGGTGGCCAACAACCAATATTTCTTCGCTCACCAAAGAAGCCGCCAACCATCACAAAGGAGAGGAGTAATGGAGCTAGAAGGAGTGGATTCAATCCTAACTCAAAACAAGATGATGCAGCAGCAAATTCAACAACAATTTGAGCAAATGGCCAAGAGGATTGATAGTCTCCAAGTTGCAGCAGTTAACACTAGCCAACCATCAACCACATGGGGACAGAGTGAAGAAACTCAAGAAGAACAACAACAAGAGCAAGTGCAGTATATGCACAATCAAGGACCAAATGAAGTGTATGGTGATACATACAATCCATCCTGGAAAAACCACCCAAACCTCAGATGGGGAGATAACCATACCCAAAACCAACAACCATGGCAGAGGAACTCAAACCAACACAACCCAAGAAGCAACCAAAATCACAACCAGCAGCAGACTAACCAAAACCCCTACAGAAAACCTCAAAACAACTACCCCAACCTCAACCAATACCAATCTAATAACCAACCCACCAACCAAAATGCCTACCATCCACCACCCACATCTCATAACCCACCTCAAATATCACCTGAAGCCCAAAGAATCACTCACTTGGAGGCCATGATAGACAAAATGTTGAAACACCAAGAAATGGTAGCCAAGAATCAGGAAGCTTCTATGAAGAGCCTAGAGAGACAGATGGGGCAACTCTCCAAGCAATTATCTGTTGAGAGACCTTCAAACTCACTGCCCAGTGACACAATTCCAAATCCCAAGGAAGAATGCAAGGCAATACAATTAAGGAGTGGAAGAGCATTGATAAGCAACAATGACACTACAAGAAAGCAAGCAGAGAACATCAAAGAACCAACGGAGGATGAGAAGCAAACAAAGGCAGATGAGGCTAAGGAGCAAGTTGTGATGCCAAACAAAGGCACTGAGAAACTCAAAGAGAAGGACAACCAGCCACATAGCTCAAAGGAAGTAGCTCAGGGGCAGCAGCAAATAGGAAAAAGCATCACACCTCCACTGCCATATCCTCAGAGGTTCAACAAAGAGGTTAAAGACCAGCACTTTCACAAATTCCTTGAAATTTTTAAGAAGCTGGAAATCAATATTCCCTTGGCTGAAGCACTTGAACAGATGCCTCTATATTCCAAGTTTCTGAAGGATCTTATCAACAAGAAAAGAAGCTGGGATGAGAAAGAAACCATAATGATTGCTGAGGAATGCAGGGCCTTGATTCAAAAGGGGCTTCCTCCCAAGCTTGAGGACCCAGGAAGCTTCTTGTTGCCTTGCACCATTGGGAAATTGACAATCACTAAAGCAATGTGTGATCTCGGAGCAAGTATTAACCTAATATCATCCTCCTTGGTGAAAAAGCTGCATATAGAGGAGGTCAAACCAACACAAATGTCTCTGGAGCTGGTAGACAAGTCAATGATATATCCCAGAGGTGTAATTGAAAATCTTTTGGTCAAGGTGGACAGTTTTATATACCCTGCTGATTTTGTGGTTCTAGAATCAAATAATGATGATGGTGACTCTGTTATACTGGGAAGGCCATTCTTGGCCACTGCTAGAGCTATCATAGATGTAGAGGAAGGGGAATTAACTCTCAGGATGCATGACCAAAGCATCACTCTGAAGGTATTACCAGAGGCACAATTTAGCAAGGAGAAGAAAGACTATATGAAGAGTGACCAGGAAAGTCACAGCAACATCCCAATGCTAAGGACTGTACAGACTGATGAAAAAGCCCAAGAGGATGTTAGAGTATTGGCCACTGAGAAGAGAGGTCCCCAAGGAAAGTCTACAACCAGAAAAGAAAGATCAACAAAAGGAAAGATGAAGCGCAGAAACAAAGCAAAAAGGGGCTGGAAGAATAGAAAGATTCCAACAGAGGGGCTTTCTAAAGGTGACAAAGTGCAACTGATATATCAACAACTGGGGGCAAATCAACAAACCGAGGATTACTACACTGTCAGCAACATACTATCATTAGAGCATGCTGAAATTGAACACCAGAGAACAAAGAAGAGGATCACAGTCAGGGGAGACAAATTGAGGCTCTACAAGCACCAACCACCATAAAAGAAAGCTTCAATGTCAAGCTAGTGACAATAAAAGAGCGCTCCATGGGAGGCAACCCATGCTTTAAGATTCATGTCATTTTACATTCAATAAATTATGATCACTTGATGCATGAATTCTTTTCTCTTTTCATGAACATGTCCATTTATTGCATGCACCATTTTGAAACATATGCTACGTTTGGTATATCTACAAGCACACTTAACCAATACTACAAAGGATTTTGTTTTACATGCTTAAAATGTTTTGATAGAGCATATGGCCGAACACTAAGTTTGGTGTCCACATAGCTTCATGAAAATTTGAAACTCATGCATCAATAATCATACATTTGTTATTTTCCAAAAACCTTATAAATAAAAAAAAAAATTTTTCGGTAATGAAGGCATTAATTGTGATGTACCCTTTGACAAGAAACAAGTTTGGTGTTCATCAAACCTTGATGCATCGATTCAAGGATACAATTAATCCTTCACAAAAAAAAAAGAGAAAAAGAAAGTATGATGAAGACAATTCTTATGAACATTTAACATTTGGACTTCACCAATTGGAGGAAGAAACTCATTTTCTTTATACATTACAAAATACTAAGTTTGGTGTCCTCCAAAGAGAGTGTCACGGTTCACATGAGATAAGAATTGATGGTTCACATATTTTTACTAAAAAGAACAATAGTGCTACGGTTGGATAAGACTAATGTATGTTGTCTTGTTGTGGTGATTAGGTAGTCAAAGAATCTTCAAAGAAAAAGACAAGACAAAGGAAAGCATAGCATAAGGACAAAATCCCATCACATGCTTCAAGAAAGAAATCTGCCACTCCTTGAGAATGATCACGGCAAAGGCAAGGGAAGGAGCAAATTTTGTCTTCATTCATCCATACATGCACACCCTTGATTCCCATAGTGTCTAATTGCATCCTAGCCCTTCATTGCTCATTTAAAAGCATACCACCTTCAAGCCATGCACATAACCGAATCACTCCTCAACATAACAAGCCTTGTGCAACCTTTCTTCTACTTTAAACTCCAACCACTTAAATTTCTCTTCATAACTTCTTGTCATAGCAAGTCCGGACCTCATCTCCTTTTCCTCCAAACACACATCAAACTCTCCAACATTCTTCACATCCCCTCTCAACCAACCAAGTGATCATGGCATCCTCCTCAAGAACCAAACGACGAAAAGGAAAAGATCCAATAGTGGAGGAAGAAACACATGAGTATGACCAATGGAGGTTCAAGTCTTGGTCTCATCAAATGCAAATTCAATGGATGAACGAGAAAAGAATCTATCCTGAAATTCCATTCATGTTGCCGGATGATGGATGTCAAGAAATAAAGAACAAAATCCGGAAGAGGAGATGGGAGGAACTTACATCACCAGCCACCCGAGTTAATACCAATATCATAAGAGAGTTCTATGCAAATGTCCCAAGGATTGACATGCGTGAACCCCCAACGTACAAGAGCTATGTGCGTGGGGTGGAAGTAGACTTTAGCCCGGAGGCAATCAAGAAAGTCTTGAAACTAAAGTCAGTCCACTTTGATGAACCGGGATACCAACAAAGATTGACTGAGGATCAAGATTATGAGGAGATTGCAAGAGACATTTGTTTTGAGAACTCAGAATGGGAAGGAGACAACAAGAACAGATACAAGTTCCTGAAGAGATGTAACCTCATCCCGGAAGCAAAAGGATGGTATGAGTTGATGAAAAGATCAATTCTGGGGACAGTGAACACCTCAGAAGTTAACAGGGAGAGAGCCTTAATGCTGCATTGTATCATGGTGGGTGGAGAAATAAGAGTTCATGAGATCCTTGCAAGAGACATTCAAAAGATAGCTGAAAAGAATTCGGCCGGATCTTGGTTGTACTATCCGAGCACCATTTGGAAGTTGTGTGCAAAGGCTAAAGTTCCATTGGAAGAAGAGAATCCAATGTGGTTAAGCCAAGGCATGCCCATAACCATTGAACGAATGATGATGCCCCTTGAAGCACATCAAGGCCGAAGACCACATGGAGGAAGAGAAAGAGAAGAGCCAATGGAAGAAGATGAGCTACACATAGAAGAAGAGCCACAAGAGGAGGAGGAGCAGCCACACTTTTTCCCACATGGCACTATGGATATGACTCAAATGCAAGAAGCAATAGGGAGATTGTCTCAACAGTACACGAGAATCCAAGAGAGGCAAGAGGAATACCATTCTCTGTACATGCAAAACCAACAAGCACAAGAAGAAAGAGAGCTAAGAATAATAAACAAACAAAATGAATTCGAGTCAAGATTTCTTGCAATGCAAGAAGAACATGCCTTTCAATCTCATGAATCTTTTGGGAAGTTGGAACAAATGCAAGCTGAAAGTTTGAAGGCTTTCAAGGAGTTCACAACACTCCAAGAAGCAAGGTATGAAGTGCAAGCCGATTATAATGTCAATAGCCAAATCAAACTAAACTATATTGGAGAACATATGCACAACATGGATCCGGCATTCCCAACTTTTGATGAATTTTTCAAAATGAGAAGTGAGGTAGAAGTGAACAGGGCTATGAGACTTGAAGATAGAGTGGAGGAGGCTATGAATAATGTTGGCTTTTGGCAAGATCAACAGGCACCAAACAAGGATGGTGGAAACACTAGCAGCCAAGTATATGAAAGGAGAAAGAAGAGGCATGACAAATGAAAGGTGGACTTGCTCCTTGTTCAAAGAAAAAAAGCATGCATTCTATCTGTTCTAAGTTGTCTTTGCATTTCTAAATAGTCCTCTTTAATTATAAGTCTTTGCATTGTGTTTGTTTCTTTTAAAATAAATAGGCTAGTTTATGTGTGTACTTGTATGTTATTTTCACTTGACAAAAAGCATGTGTTGTCCCCTGCATCTTTAAATTCAATAAAAGAACAGTTTGAATGTGAAGCAAGATAATCTCTGTTAGTTAGAAGTAGAATAAAAGTAAGTGGTGGTATGTGTGTGATTGTATAATAGCTCACTTTTAGTGAATAAAGAGCTAGGATATCTCCTTCTAAGTAAAGAGTGGCTTACTGTCTAGGAATCTCAATTGAATTAAATTCCTTGGTTAGAAAGAAAAACAAAAAGAAGGAAAGAACAAAGAGAGCCAAAAAGTGGCAAAACAAAAGAAAAACAAAAAGAAACAAAGCTGGACACCAATAGCTTGAACCTTAAACTATATGCCTGTGATGTCTTTGTACTAGGATCTGCTTGGATTAGTAAGCTCTTAGGAGTGCCTCAACACTTGGTGACTTGGGTTAACTAACCCGGGATCATCAGCTGAAAGTCCACTATCAAGAGCAACCTAACTACAAGGCATTTAGTAGCCCAAAGAGGTGCTGGGCATCAATGTTTTAAGAAGGAATGTGAGCCAAGTGTCTATGGTGAATAATGTGTCAAGTATAAAGAAAAGAAAATGAACTTGCTACATATGACACTCAAATAAAGCTTTTGAATAAAGTAATAGCCAAGGATAAAGGAATAATGAGAGGTCATAGCAGTATGTCACTTGAAGCTTGAAGGAGACTTTCTAGGCCTAGGAGTCAATAAGAAGTGAGTATTTGCATATCCACATAAAACCCCATGAACTATCAATAATACTCTGCTAGCATGAACTTCCTCTTCCATTTCATTCTTTCTTCTTAATAATTCATTTCTTGCTTGGGGACAAGCAAGCTTTAAGTTTGGTGTTGTGATGACAAGTCATCCTAGCCTATTTTAGCTAGTCTTTTTCTTTAGTTTTCATTAGAATTATGCACTTTCTTGAGCTACAAGCAAGCTAATTGAGTAGATTTTCATGTTTCCCTTGATTGAACCAACCATATATGAATTTATGCCATTTCATGAGGTTTTATGCTATATTTGTTGCATATTATGAAAGAATGAATATCTCATGATTTTGAGCATAGCTTTGATAAGTTTGGTTGATTAATGATAGGTGAAGAAAGCTTGGAGAAAGGTTGAAGCAAAGAGGAATGGCTAGAAGTGAAGAGAGGACAATGGAATAAGTGAAATTGAACCAGGAGGCATGAAGTTAGCCCCAACGTTAGCCCCCTAACTTGGAGGCTAACGTTAGGCATGAAGATTACTCCCTGGGCTCCCCACGTTTGAGCCAACGTTAGCCCCCTAACTTGGAGGCTAACGTTGGCAAGAGAAACTTCTTCCCTGGGCACCAACGTTTGCGCCAACGTTAGCCCCCTAACTTGGAGGCTAACGTTGGCACATGAATTACAAAGGGGGAAGGGCCAACGTTTGCGCCAACGTTAGCCCCCTAACTTGGAGGCTAACGTTGGCACATGAAGACACAAGGGAGGGGCACCAACGTTTGCGCCAACGTTAGCCCCCTAACTTGGAGGCTAACGTTGGCGCCACTAGCACTAAACAAGGCCAACGTTAGGGTCAAAGTTAGACCCCTAACGTTGGCACCAACGTCCATACCAGAAGAATTTGGCTTGCTGATATGAAAAGTTGGGGCCAAAGTTAGACCCCTAACTTTGGCTCAAACGTTAGGTCCAACTATGGCTAACTTCAAAACCGGTTCAATTGGTTCACTTTGGTTCTTCTTCAAACTTCAAGAGCAATCAACCAAGGCCTCTTTCAACCCAATTCCACCAAGAATAAAGGCCCAACTCAAGGCTTGAAGATCATTTTGGAAAGTGTATAAATAGGATAGAATTCAAGTTATTCGGGGAGCTTTCCTTTTAGAATTTTCATAATAGTTTTCGGAGAGCTTTTGAACTTGAGTGAACTTTAATTTCTTGTTTTTATTGCTTTCAATTTCATTTTACATTTGTCTTGGATCTTGGATTAGAGAATTGAAGAAATTCTGTTTCAATCTCAATCTGGGGTCTCTCTGTTTCTTTACTGTTAATTGAATTTCATTTCCGGTTCATTGTTCTTCATTTCTTCTCTTTGCAATTTACAATTTCCTAGCAATTGTTATTGTTGGATCTAGGAAGGCATTGAGATCTAGACTTGGTTTTCTAGTCTGGGTCCTGAGATCTGAATTTCCCATTTCACTTCTCTATTTACTGCTTTCTATGTTCATTTACCTTTCTGCTTCATATCCGGTTCAATCCCAATTCCCTTTCCCTCTTCTGTTTGATGCAATTTAGTTTTTCCTTGTTTAATTTCTGCAAATCCACATCCCAATCCCCCTTTACATTTCAAGCAATTTACATTTCTTGCACTCTAAGTTTCTGCCATTTAATTTCTTGTTCTTTAAGTTTCAGCCATTTATTTCTTGTTCTCTTTACTTCAATGCAATTTACATTCTGCAAGACACACAATCAACAACCAAATCTTGATTCACTTGACTAAATCAACCACTAAACTAAAATTGCTCAATCCTTCAATCCCTGTGGGATCGACCTCACTCCCGTGAGTTTTTATTACTTGATGCGACCCGGTACACTTGCCGGTTAGTTTTGGGTGTTTTGGGAGAGATTTATTTTTCCTCCAAAATATCTCATCAAGCATCCATCTCCCAAAATAAAGGTTGTTAAGTCCTAATCTTAACTCTGTGATAACTTTTATTATTAGAAACTGATGCACGGAAACTTGTCTCTCAACAATTTCCCTCGGCAAGTATACCGAATTATCGTCAAGTAAAAACTCACAATAGAGTGAGGTCGAATCCCACAGGGATTGATTGGTCAATCAATTTTAATTAGAGGAACATTCTAGTTGAGCTAAGCAGAAATTGATTTGAGAATTGCAGGAAATTAAATGGCGGGAAAGTAAATGGCAGAAAATGTAAATGTTGGAAATAAAGAGTTGAATATAAATGATGGAAAGTAAAGTGCAGAATCTTAAATGGGGAGTGGGAAATTTAGCATGAAAGTAAATTGCAGAAATTAAAGAGAATGGGTAAGATCAGAAATGGGGGATTCATTGGGCTTAGGAGATGTTACATTCTCCGGATCAAGTTCATTTTCATCTCTTCCTCAATCAATGAATTCATTGATCTCCTTGGCAATCTTAAGTGATTGAATTCCAATTCCTTGGTAATTCAATCTCTCAAATCTTGATCAATAGCTAATTCCTTGGTCTAATTGCTCATGAGAAGAGATGAAGTATGGTCACTGATTGTACCACATGTATTTCCAAATCAAAGTATTGGGAGAATTATATGTCACCATATCCGTCCAACCCCCAATTTGGTCCAACATGAGAAAGCATTTCTAGCATGATCCCTTCATTCCTCTTCCAAGGTTCCGAAGAGATCCAAGTATGAATAGCTTCTTTTCCAAGACAAATACCCAATTGGATGAAGATTGAAAGCTTTCTCGTAAAATCAAGAGAAAAGAAAGAAGAAGAATAATGAAAACTATTATTGATCCATCAAATTACAACAGAGCTCCCTAACCCAATGAAAGGGGTTTAGTTGTTCATGGCTCTGGGAATGGAAAACAAAGATGGAGAATGCATTCTGAAAGTAAAACTAGAAGTTGCAGAGAAAGTAAAATTATATAGAGAGTAGTCCTCTCAATCCAAAAGCTCCTCTCTAGTTCAAAACTACTCCTATATATACTACTCTTCTGATCTTCCAGTTGGCTCTTCAAGTCTTGGATATGGGCCTTTGGATCTTGAGTTGAAGCAGTTTGGAATCTTCAGTGGGCTCAGCTTTACTTGCAGAGAAAGTGTGAAGTAGGCATGGACTTTGGCTAGGACGTTAGTGGCGTTAACGTTAAGTGAAAATGTGGGTTCGAGTTAGTGACAATCACCTTTTGCACTAACGTTCCTAGCCCAAGATGAGTTACGTTAACTTCAATGTTAGTGGAACTAACGTGACCACTAACGTTGCCTCTTGGTCCATCGCGAGCGTTATTGGCGTTTACCTTTGCCAATAACGTTGCCCTTAGCCCCTTTTCCTCACGTTAGAGTCCATGTTAGTATAACTAATGTGGCTTTTAACGTGGGCATGCCTTAGCCTCGAGAGCGTTAGTGACACTTACCTTTGTCACTAATGCTCCAAACGTCCCTTCTCACGTTAGTGCCCCACGTTAATTGTCTTAACGTGGTGATGATTGCCATCTCCAACGTTAGTGACAAAGGTGAGTGTCACTAACGTTGGCTCATCAATTCTTTCCTCTACGTTAGCTTCCACGTTAATGCACTTAACGTGGTAACTAACGTGGCTCATAGTGGCTTAGTCCAACGTTAGTGACAAAGGTGAGTGTCACTAACGTTGGCGATTCCTTGCTCCTTCCACGTTAGAGTTCTCGTTAACCAAGTTAACGTGGCTCTTAACGTAGCCAATATGGGCTTAGTCCAATGTTAGTGACAAAGGTGAGTGTCACTAACGTTGGCATGATCTTCCTCTTCCACGTTAGAGTTCACGTTAACTGAGTTAACATGACTCTTAACGTGGCCAATTGCCCTTTTGGAATGTTAGTGGCACTTACTTTTACCACTAACGCTTGTAGCTTCCTTTTCTTCCACGTTAACTACCACGTTAATGTAGTTAACGTGGTAATTAACGTGGGCTATGATGGCTTTGAAGACGTTATTGGGGATTACTTTTCTCATTAACGTTGCAAGCTAGTTCCCATTCTACGTTAGTGGTCACGTTAGTTAGACTAACGTGGCTACTAACGTGGCTTTTCCTTGCTTCTTTTGTCCTGAAATCAAGCAAATAAAGTGCATCAAAGCTCTAATCCAAGTTATGAGTCATGCATCATCCAATTTGTCATTAAATTCATGCATAATTCTCATAAAATCATATAAAATTCACAATGTTTGCTTGAATCAAGATGTAAGTGAAATTCTACCCAAAACTTGCTTATTTCCTAAGAAAATGCATGAAACTACCCTAAAACAGTAAAGAAAAGGTCATTGAAACTGGCCAAAATGTCCTGGCATCAGAAACCTTTCTTAAGAATTATATGAATATTAGTAATTAGGGTCTTTATTTTTAATTTTATTTTTATCTCCAAGTAAGCTATAATTTATTTTTCTCTTCATCATTAAACATGAATAAAGTAGTAGATTCTTTGAGTAAAGATGCAATTATTTCGAGTTTTTAAGAGAAGAATTCAAAATTATTTATTTGTGGTGGCAATACTTTTGTTTTCTGAATAAATACTTGAACAGTGCATATTTTTTATAGTGAAGTTTATGAATGTTAGAATTGTTGGCTCTTGAAAGAATGATGAAAAAAGAGAAATGTTATTGATAATCTAAAAAATCATGAAATTGATTCTTGAAGCAAGAAAAAGCAGTGAAGAACAAAGCTTGCAAAAAAAATGGCGAAAAAGAAAAAGAAAATAAAAAAAAAAGAAAAAGCAAGCAGAAAAAGCCAATAGACCTTTAAACCAAAAGGCAAGGGTAAAAAGGATCCAAGGCTTTGAGCATTAATGGATAGGAGGGCCCAAAGGAATAAAATCCTGGCCTAAGCGGCTGAATCAAGCTGTCCCTAACCATGTGCTTGTGGCATGCAGATCCAAGTGAAAAGCTTGAGACTGAGTGGTTAAAGTCGTGATCCAAAGCAAAAGAGTGTGCTTAAGAACTCTGGACACCTCTAACAGGGGACTTTAGCAAAGCTGAGTCACAATCTGAAAAGGTTCACCCAGTTATGTGTCTGTGGCATTTATGTATCCTGTAGTATTACTGGAAAAAAAGATGCTTAGGGTCACAGCCAAGACTCATAAAGTAGATGTGTTCAAGAATCAACATATTAAACTAGAAGAATCATTAACACTATCTGATTTTTGAGTTCCTATAGATGCCAATCATTCTGAAATCCAAAGGATAAAGTGAGATGCCAAAACTGTTCAGAAGCAAAAAGCTACTAGCCCCGCTCATCTGATTAGAATTTGAGCTTCACTTAAAACACTGGGATTCTATTGCAACTTGATCCTCTTTTTATCCTATTTTATTTGTCTAGTTGCTTGAGGACAAGCAACAGTTTAAGTTTGGTGTTGTGATGAGCGGATATTTTATACGCTTTTTGGTGATATTTTCATGTAGTTTTTAGTATGTTTTAGTTACTTTTTATTATATTTTTATTAGTTTTTATGCAAAAATCATATTTCTGGACTTTACTATGAGTTTATATGTTTTTCTGTAACTTCTGGTATTTTCTGGCTGAAATTGAGGGACCTGAGCAAAAATCTTATTCAGAGGCTAAGAAAGGACTGCAGATGCTGTTGGATTCTGACCTCCCTGCACTCGAAAAGTAGACATCTTGAGCTTTCCAGCAATATATAATAGTCCATACTTGGCAAGAGATTTGGTAGCTCAAACTGGCGTTTAAACGTTAGTTCCTTACCCTTTTTTGGCGTTAAACGCCAGAACTGGCATAAAAGTTGGAGTTAAACGCCCAAACTAGCACAAAAGCTGGAGTTCAACGCCAGGAATAGCCTATGCACGTGAAAGCTTCAGTGCTCAGCCCAAACACACACCAAGTGGGCCCTGGAAGTAGATTTCTGCACTATCTATCTTAGCTTACTCATTTTCTGTAAACCTAGATAACTAGTTGAGTATAAAAACTACTTTTAGAGATTTATTTTGGACCTCATGACATTTTTACATCTGAATTTTGTATCTTCTACGGCATGAGTCTCTAAACTCCATGGTTGGGGGTGAGGAGCTTTGCTGAGTCTCGATGGATTAATGCAATTACTACTGTTTTTCATTCAATCACGCTTGTTTCTATTCTAAGATATTCACTCGCACTTCAACATGATGAATGTGATGATCCGTGACACTCATCACCATTCTCAACCTATGAATGCGTGCTTGACAACCACTTCCGTTCTACCTTAGATTGAGTGTGTATCTCTTTGGTTCCTGGTTCACGAGTTTGATTGCCTCTCCTGACAACAGAGCCTTCAAATCTGTGAGATCAGAGTCTTCGTGGTATAAGCTAGAATCAATTGGCAGCATTCTTGAGATCCGAAAAGTCAAAACCTTGTTTGTGGTATTCCGAGTAGGATCCGGGAAGGGATGACTGTGACGAGCTTCAAACTCACAAATGTTGGGTGCAGTGACAGTGTTCAAAAGGATCAATGGATCTTATTCCAACACTAGTGAGAACCGACAGATGATTAGCCCTACGAAACCCGTAGCTGGACTATTTTCACTGAGAGTACGGATGGTAGCCATTGACAACGGTGATCCACCAACATACAGCTTGCCATGGAAGGAGCCTTGCGTGCGTGAAGAAGAAGACAGTAAGAAAGCAGAGATTCAGAAGACAGAGCATCTCCAAAACCTCAACCTGTTCTCCATTACTACATAACAAGTATTATTTAATCCATGTTCTTTTACTCATTCCAATTAAAACTGAGAATTATTATTGATATCCCGACTAAGAGTTACAAGATAACCATAGCTTGCTTCAAGCCGACAATCTCCGTGGGATCGACCCTTCCTCACGTAAGGTATTACTTGGATGACCCAGTGCACTTGCTGGTTAGTTGTGCGGAATTGCAAAAGTGTGATTGTGATTTCGTGCACCAGTTGTTGCCAAGAAGGTTGATCAATTCCTTGAGACTCCTTCTATCTTTGATTATCCCATCCTTAATGCATGTTGTCACTGTAGTTCCCATTTTCTACACATAATTTGAACCAAACTCATAGCAAAGGGGTGAGAATTCATAGTAGCAAGAGGAAATAAAAATAAAAACTAACAAGAAACAAAGAAAGCCAAATCCTAAACTAGCAAAAACTAACAAAGAAACAAAGGGCAAAGATATTCACAATATTCACATATGTACCATAACCAATAACAAGCACGCATTGCAATTCCCCGGCAACGATGCCAAAAACTTGATAGAGTATTATCGTCGATTACAAATTTCACACAAAATAATTTTGTTGATAGTATAGTTTCCAACCAACAAATAATACTCAAATCAAAGTTTAATTTTTGGTTGTCTGATAAACCAGTATTTTATGATTTATATTGTGTTTAATTGTGTGGTTTTATCATGATCCTTACCCACTTATTCATTAAATTAGCATGCATTTGGATTTCCTTCCTGAATTTATTACATGTTTGAAAACTACTTCCTAGAGACTTTAATTATTTATTTTTAATTCTCCTTTATTCCATTCGATGCCATGATCTGTGTGTTGAGTGTTTTAGAATTTACAGGGCATAAATGAGTTGTTGATTGGAAAGGAAGCTAGCAAAAATGGAAGGAACACAAGAATTTGAGGAGATAACCAGCGAGAAGTGACGCGGTCGCATGGCTCACGTGACCGTGCGAAGGAGAGAAAATCGCAGTGACGCGGCCGCATGGCTCACGCGGCCGCGCGGATTGGAAAAGCTCAGGCGACGCGGTAGCATGGACGACGCGAACGCGTGGTGAGGAAAAACGCGAATGACGCGTCCGCATGGATGACGCGATCGCGTGACATGTGCGATCTGCATAATCTGCAGGGTTCGCTGGGGGCGATTTTGGACCCTATTTCGACCCAGTTTTCGGCCCGAAACAATAGACTAGAGTTAGAGAATATGCAGAAACAAAGAAGACATTCATTTAGAGACAAGGGGAGATCTAGTTTTTACTCTCTTAGGTTTTTCTCTCTAGGTTTTAGAATTTTAATTTTCAATTGGTCTTAGCATTGGAACATTGAGAAGAGTTATTTCCTCATCAAGACTTCGTCATTCTAGTTTGTTTTCTTAACTTGGTTTCATTCTTCCATGTCCTTTGCTTTGTTCAATTTTGTCATTTAGATACTTTTATGATTATTTAATGCAAGGATTATTTCTTTTTAATTCAATTTCAATTCCAATAATTATGTCTTCTTTTAATCCCTTTTCATGTGTTATGGATTTATTATTTACAATGCATGAGTAGTTTCTTTACTTGATGGGGAGTTGATTAAAAAGGAACTCTTGAGTTGGAAGGATTGAAAGAAAATTTGTAATTGGGTTAATTGTTGGATTGTTATCCTGTCACCAACGCCAATCCCTTTGAACTAAGTGGATTGCAACTTGTGAACAGATCTAGCATTCCAACTTGTTTGACTTTCTTTTACATAGTAAAGGATAACCAAACAGAGCAACCATTAATTATAAATCAATCTTAAAATCATTCCATCAATAATAGAGATTCCAACTAATCAACTCCCAGTCAAGGCTTTTATTTATATTATTTAAATTTCCTCAATTTAAATTCCAATTTACTTAGCTGAACTTCTTGGAACATCTGATTAATAAGATAGCACACTTTTCTGCAACTCGTTGGGAGACGACCTGGGACTTAAAACTCCCAGTAATTTTTAATTCAAACTCTCTATGACATACTTCTAAACTGATAGGCAGATTTTCGGTGAGTTAAGAACTATACTTGCAACGTAACCATTTTAATAATTTCTAATTCACCAGCTTCTGCGTCTCATCATTGTCACAAGTCCAACCCAATAAAAGTAACCGAGAGTATTAGTCCCAGGTCATCTTCTCAAGGAATTGCAGTAAGGTATGCATGTTATTGGTTATGGTATCCAAGGGGTGGGTTGGTAAAAAGGGGCAAGAAATTAAATGGCATGAAACTAAAGCAACAACTAAAGAAAACAAGTAATAAAAAGAGGCATTCATGGCAAGGATTGAGAATATAGGCTTTCTATCCTAGTCACTAATCATATCAATACTTATCAAGAGTTAATCCTATTTCGTCATCTCCAACATCGGAAGAAGGTACAACGTTATCTTCAACATAGGGAGAAGTTTAAATAAGACTAGTTAATCTCAATCCAAAAGTCCTAATCAACTCATTAATTGAATTAGCAAGAGATTAGAGTCAACGAAAACAATATTAACTAACAACTCTAGATCACCAACATGAGTTAGGTATTAATGACTCAAGATTTCCTAATTTCTCTTTCCAAGCCAACAATGCTCAAAAAGCTTCTCTAACATCCAACCAAGCTTTTTGTCAAACACTTGGAAGGTATAAAAGGAAAGCATAATAAAGTGCAAGGAAAAATAAATTCTACAACTACCAAATGCGAGAAAAGTAAGATTAACAACTCAAGAAAGCAATAAAAGATCTGGAAACATAAATTGCATTAAAAGGAAATCCAAATCCAACAAGGGTTCATCAATATAAAAGTGACATAAAAGGAAAATTAACAAGAAAAAACTAGGGAATTAAACTACTAGAGCATGAAAATGTAAGAGAAACAAGATAAAAAACAAAGAATTCAACCTAGATCTAAGAGGAAAATAAACTTAAAAACCCTAATTCTAAAGAGAAGAGGGAGCTTCTCTCTCTAGAAAACTACCCTACATGATACCTAAGCTAAACTAATTACTCCCCCCTTGACCTATCTTGAATTCTGCATGAAATAGTCTCAGAAATGAGTTGGATCTGGGCCTGAAAAGCTCAGAAATCGCCCCCAGGGAGTTCACTTTAAGTGAGAGACGTGCCGCTCGTCACGCGTGCGCGTGGACAACGCGTGCGCGTCACATGCAAAATTCCTTCTCATGTGTACGCGTGGCTGATGCGTGCGCGTGGCTTGAAGATCTCCTCTCACGCGTGCGCATGGGTGACACATGCGCGTGGCCTTCAATCCTCCAAATGCTCATTTCTTCATGAATTCTCCACTTTGCATGCTTTTATATTCACTTCTTCCATCCAATACTTGCCTTATGAATCTGAAATCGCTCAACAAACATATCAATGCATCGAATGGAATTAAGGTGAATTAAATTTAGCAATTTTAAGCCCTAAAAATCATGTTTTCACACTTAGGCACAAATTTAAGGAGAATTACAAAACCATGCTATTTTATTGAATAAATGTGAGATATGTTTATGAAATTCCCTAAATTAAGCACAAGATAGACCACAAAATTGGGGTTTATCACTCCTCTATGTCACGCACTTGCCTCATCTGTTCCTCCATCATCCTTTTCTGATCTTTTCTTATCTCATGAAGGATGGTGGCGTGCTCAGTGGGCTCTGATGTGTGGAAAACGATCCAACACAAAACTCACCGGCAAGTGTACCGGGTCGCATCAAGTAATAATAACTCACATGAGTGAGGTCGATCCCACAGGGATTGAGGGATTGAGAAATTTTAGTTTAATGGTTGATTTAGTCAAGCGAATCAAGTATTGGTTGAGTTATTTGTATTTGACAGAAACTAAATTGCTTGAAATATAAAGGGAGAGGGGAAATTGCAGTAAATGAAAGAGCAAAGAAAGTAAATAAGATGAATCTTAAAGAACAAGTAATATAAATTGCAGAAACTTAGATTGCAAGAAATGTAAATGGCTGAATCTTAAAGTGCAAGAAATGTAAATTGCTTTAATTATAAAAGGGATTGCAGAATTTAAACAAGAACAAGTGAGTTGCAATTAAACAGAAGAGTAAAAGATGAATTGAATTGAAATAGATCTCAAACAGAGAGGTAAAATGCTTTGAGAAGTAAACAAAAAGGGTGCTTAATTTGCAGCAAAATAAAAGATGGTTGAAGATCTTAGGGGTGGAAGAGACTAGATAACAAGTCTAGATCTCAAATCCTTCCTTGATCCAATAAGAACAATTGCAAAAAAAGTCAAGAGAAGTAAATTTGCAGACAGAGTAGAAGAAGATGCAGTAAACAGAAATTGAAATTCAATTATGCAGAGAAAGTAAACAAGAGATCTCAAGGTGAGATTGAAACAGAAGTTCTTCAATTCTTCACCCAAGATCAAAAGCAAGAAAAGTAAAGAGTGCTCAAGCAAGAACAAGGAAGAAGAGAGATCGATTCCCCTTCCCAATTCTCTAAGATCTAAATTCAAAATAGAAGCTCAAAAAGAAAATGAAAGTTCAAAAGAAAAATTCAAAGTAAAGTCTAGAGGTGTCAAAAGGTTCCAATTACATTAAACTAGCTCCTATTTATACACTTTCTATTCTTGGATTTTAGAATTTGGATGGGCTTTTGATTTGGTGAAGAAATGAATTAATTTGGATTTTTAGTTCAATTTTCAGCCCATGGTGCACCTCCCAGGGATGACTTCGGCTCTTGGCAAGAGCTTTGGCCAAGAGCTTTGGTTCCCTTTCCTTCCAATGTGTTGCGCACGGTCCAAGAGAACAAAGCTCTTTGCAAGAGCTTGAAAGCTCTTGGCAAGAACTTTACTTGTCCTTGAGGTCCTTGGTTCAAGTCTTGGGTGGAGCACTTGTGGAGCTAATTTCCTTGGCACTAGAAAAGCCCCCAAAGTCTTGCTTCCTTGAGGTGCCCGGTTCAATCCTTGGTGAAGGAAGACAAGCCAATTTTTCTTGGCACATGAGTGGCGCACAAGGCCTTGCTTCCTTGAGGTGCCTAGTTCGAACCTTGGTGAGTGAAAACAAGCTAATTTTGGCTTGTTTTTCCTTCTGAAGTAGCGCTGGCCCCCCTCCCCTTGGTCATGGGTTCAAGTCTTGGTGAGTGCATTAGTGAGCTTTTCCTTCTTGATTTCCTCCAAGGCATGCACGAAAAAGCTCTTTGGCAAGAGCTTCAAAGCTCTTTGCCAAGAGCTTGGCTCTTGGTTCCTTCTTCATGTGTTCTTGATAAAGCTCTTGGCAAGAGCTTCAAAGCTCTTGGCAAGAGCTTGGCTTTTGATTCTTTGAAGGAAAGCTCTCCACAAGAGCTTTAAAGCTTTTGGCAAGAGCTTTGTGCCCTTGTTTCTTAACTTCACCCACGCTTTTCCTTCTTTGAGCCACGCTTTCTTTCTTTGCTTAGATCATGCTCCTTAGGCCACGCTTTTCTTATTTTTTTTCTTTTCTTCACCTACAAGTAATCAAAACAACCAATCAAAGTATCACCAAATTCACAAGGTTTATAAATCATTAAAAATCAATTAAATTTAGCTTAAACCTCATGATTTAGCATCAATTAAATGGTGGTTATTTGATTCAATGAAACCATACATTTCCATTCCAAATTACTTACTTAGAATGTAAGAAAGTGCATAAAACCAAATAAAAACAAAGAAAAAGACTAGTAAAACTAGGCTAAGATGACTTGTCATCACAACACCAAACTTAAAACTTGCTTGTCCCCATGCAAGCATTAAACACAAGAGAGGATAAAATGAAATAGAGAAGCATGCATGTTCTTATTGGGCAGATAGTTGAATTTGGTTTATGGGGTCTTATGCAGATCAAGAGTAGCTCATTTATTACTTGCTGTCAAAACAAACAATGTTTCCTTAAGAGTTCACCAAGGTTGCTGCTACTATGCCTTACTTTCTGCTTATTTCTCTTGTTAGCTTTTTCTTCTTTCTTTTGCATTAAAGAGCTTATTTCTTATTGAAGGCTTGGTGTTAAATGTTGCAGTGGCCTTTGGCTTAATTTCACTCAACATTTCTCCACCACAGACACATGGCTCACTTTTTTTTTTCTTCCTAGGATCATTGATGCCCAGCATCTCTTTGGATAACTAAATGTTTTGTAGCTAGGTTGCTCTTTATTGTGGACTTTCAGTTGGCAATCCCAAATCAGTTGATCTAAGTTGCCAAGTTTTAAAATACTCCTTAGAACTTACTTGTCCAAGCATATCCTAGTACACAAACACCACAGGCATATGTCCTAGGGTCCAAGCTATTGGTGTCTAGCCTTATTATTTGTTCCTTTGCCACTTTCTTTGGCTTTTTCTATTTCTTTTTCTTTCTGTTTTGGTTTGTTTGCAAGGGACTTTCATTATTTGAAGGATCATAGCAGCAGACTAGCTTAGGCTCCAAAGAACATGTCATTATGCAGCATTATTTTTATGAGCTATCAATTAAATCAAACACACACCACCACTAACTTTCATTCTAACTTTTGCAACATTGAACAACTACTTTTCTAAATCAAGCATCTTTCTTTTATTCAGACAGCATGGGAAACAAAACAAAGCATTCAAGCCGATGAATGATGACCATTATTATGCAGATAAGCAAAAATTATGCAGATAGCTTTCTTCAGCATGTACTTCCACTTGCAACTAAATGATCATTTCAGCCAGATATAAAGGAGTCTCTGAATTAAATCATTACATATCAACAAGAATCAAGTATAGATACAACCTGTGGGTTGCAGCTTCTCATTCTTTCTTCTGTTTGCTACTTTTGAGTCATAATGCAAGTGTTCTTTGAATTTGTTGGCTATTTTCCTGCATAATCCTAAAAAGTGGCTTGCTTCTCAAGCCCTTAAGGTGTCAGGTTAATTTGCAAGGCTCATTTGTGTGCTTTTGAACTTACTTTGGTGTGTGAACACCAAACTTAGTTCCTTGCCAATATTTTTCATGCCACAATTTAACTATCTGTGAATTTCCTTTTTTTTTAACTAAGGGTAATAAAACTAAAAACTATGAAACAACCAATTGGTTAACTAGTGTATCTTATTGCTTGAGGCTAGCATTATGCAGAAGGTGAGAATGTGTTTTCTGATGAAGTTTTTGGTGGAACACCAAACTTAGAATCCTTCATTCTCCCTTAGATTATTTTGGTGTGCAACACCAAACTTAGCTTCTTGCAATGTAGATAAAACTAATTGACTTTTTTATTAAAATAGCTATGAAAAGAACACTACCTCAGGTTGGGTTGCCTCCCAACAAGCGCTCTTTTATTGTCATTAGCTTGACATTGACTCCCTTTTTTATGGTGGTTGATGACTGTAGTGCCTCAACTTGTCCCCTCTGATTGTGAGCTTCTTCTTTGTTCCTTGATGCTCTATCTCAGCATGCTCTAGTGAGAGTATTTTGCTCACAGTATAGTAATCATCAGTCTGTTGGCTTGCTCCCAATTGTTGATAAATCAACTGTACTTTGTCACCCTTGGAAAGCCCTTCTGTTGGAATTTTTTTGTTCTTCCAACCCTTTTTGCTTCTGTTCTTGTTTTTCTTTCCTCCTTTTGTTGACCCTTCTTTTTTGACAATAGGCTTCCCCTTGAGATTTCTCTTTTTGGTTGTCACTACTCTAATGTCTTCTTGAACTTCTTCATTATTTTGTACAGTCTCTTTCTCTATTTGACCTGCTGCATCATCTATCTCTTGCTTCGGAAAGCAGCTGTTGTTTGTCTTATTGATCCCTTCCTTCCTTTGCAGATTTTCTTTGTCAATTTCCATACAGTCCTTTTCATCAATGAACTGTGTTTCTGGAAGTACACTCAGAGTGACACTTTCATCATGCATCCTGAGGGTTAATTCTCCTTGCTCTATGTCTATGATGGCCCTAGCAGTGGCCAAGAATGGTCTTCCCAGTATAATGGAGTCGCCCTCATCCTGATCTGAATCTAAGATCACAAAATCTGTAGGAAAGACGAATCTGTCTACCTTGACTAGAAGGTTCTCAATTATACCCCTGGGGTATATCACTGATTTATCCACTAATTCTAGAGACATTTGTACTGGTTTCACCTCTTTTATGCTTAACTTTTTCACCAGAGAAGCAGGCATTATATTGATACTAGCTCCTAAGTCACACATCGCCTTGTTGATGGTCATACTGCCAATGGCGCAGGGTACAAAGAAGCTCCCAGGGTCTTCGAGTTTAGGAGGAAGTCCCTTCTGGATTAGTGCTCTGCATTCCTCAGTAAGCAGTACCGTTTCATTAACTTGCCAACTCCTCTTCTTGTTGATAAGTTCTTTCAAGAACTTAGCATACAGGGGCATTTGCTCAAGTGCTTCAGCTAAGGGGATATTGATCTCCAACTTCTTGAAGATTTCAAGAAATTTTGAGAAGTGTTGGTCCTTAGTCTCCTTGTTGAACCTTTGAGGATATGGCAGAGGTGGCGTGAAGTTCATTCCCTGCCTTTGTTCCTTGGTTGGCTCTTCAATTACTTCCTTCCCTTTTCTTGATTTTTGTGGCTGGTCTCCCTTTTCTTGAGCTTGATTTTGAGCTTGCTTGCTTGCTGTTACATCCTCATCATTGGTTTTTTCTTCTTCAGCTTGCTTCTTGTCATTTTCCTTTGGCTTCTTGGTTGTTTCTTCATTTTTCACCAGGATCTTTCCACTCCTTAGTTGTATTGCTTTGCACTCCTCTTTTGGATTAGGAATGGTGTCACTTGATAGTGAACTTAAAGGTCTCTCAGTAGCGAGTTGCTTGGAAATCTGCCCAATCTGCCTCTCCATATTTTTCATTAAAGCTTCCTGGTTCTTTGTTGTCATCTCTTGGCATTTCATCATTTTATCCATCAAGAGCTCCAAATTGCTAATCCTCTGAGAGTCTTATAAGATTGGTTGATTGTGGGGTATTGAGGGCTGAGGGTAAGTATTTTGGTTGGAGGCTTGGTTATTGGATGGATGATGGTTAGAATTGGGGTAAGTGTTTTGTGGTTTTCTGTATGTGTTTTGGTTGTTGTTTTGCTGGTTGTTGTGGTTTGTGTTTTTCCAACTGTTTTGGTTTGAGTTTCTTTGCCATGGTTGTTGAGGTTGATTGTGATTGTCTCCCCATCTGAGGTTGGGGTGGTTCTTCCATGAGGGGTTGTAGGTATCACCATAAACTTCATTTGGCCCAGAATTTTGATTGTGCATGTACTGAACTTGCTCTTGCTGCTGCTCCTCTTGAATCTCTTCATTTTGCCCCCATGTGGTTGATGGTTGGCTTGTGTTGACTGCTGCAACTTGAAGGTTGTCAATTCTCTTGGCCATTTGCTCAAATTGTTGTTGAATTTGCTGCTGCATCATTTTGTTTTGAGCTAGGATTGAGTCCACTCCTTCCAGCTCCATCACTCCTTTCCTTTGTGATTGTTGGCGTTGCCTTTGGTAAGCAAAAAAATACTGGTTGTTGGCCACCATATCAATGAGATTTTGAGCTTCCTCTGCAGTTTTCATGAGTTGTAAAGAGCCTTCTGCTGAATAATCCAAAGCCTCTTGAGATTTCAATGTCAACCCTTCATATAAATTTTGCAATCTGTCCCATTCACTAAACATTCCTGGTGGACACTTCCTGATTAGAGCTTTGTATCGTTCCCATGCTTCATACAAGGGTTCAGCATCCATTTGTGTGAATGTTTGCACTTCAGTCTTCAATCTAATAACTCTTTGAGGTGGGTAAAACTTGGCAAGGAACTTGGTTACTAGATCATCCCAATTGTTGATGCTGCCTCTTGGGAAGGATTCCAACCATTGAGTGGCTTTGTCTCTGAGAGAAAATGGAAATAGTAGTAGCTTGTAACTGTCAGGGTGTACACCATTGGTTTTGACAATGTCACAAATCCTCAAGAAGGTGGACAAGTGTTGGTTAGGGTCTTCAAGTGGTCCTCCTCCATAAGAACAATTGTTTTGAACCAAGGTGATGAGTTGTGGCTTTAGTTCAAAGTTATTTGTATTGACATTTGGGGTAAGAATGCTACTCCCACACTGTCTAGGATCTGCACATGTGTAGGAGGCCAAAACTCTTCTCTGTGGTGGGTTATTGTTGTTATTGGCTGCTCCTTTTGCTCCATTTGGTGGATTTGTTAAGTGTTCCTCCATATCTTGGAACTCTTCTTCTGAATCCTCTTCTCCAACAATGTTTTTTCCTCTTTCAGCTCTTCTTAATCTTCTGAGGGTTCTTTCGTCTTGTTCACAAAAAGTAGGTATAATTCTCCTTGTACCTGACATACGACCAAAGCATAGGAATCACACAACACCAGAAAGGCAATAACACTTCAATCCATTGCTGAAGTGAAATGTTAATTGGCTTAAGCAAAAATTCAAACAGTTAGTGTGTTAGTCAAAAATTAAAGAAACAGAAAAAAAAAATGCTTGATCTATATCTCCACTTCACTTAATCATTGTCAATCTAATTCAATCCCCGGCAACGGCGTCAAAAACTTGATGTGTGAAAAACGATCCAACACAAAACTCACCGGCAAGTGTACCGGGTCGCATCAAGTAATAATAACTCACATGAGTGAGGTCGATCCCACAAGGATTGAGGGATTGAGCAATTTTAGTTTAGTGGTTGATTTAGTCAAGCGAATCAAGTATTGGTTGAGTTGTTTGTATTTGACAGAAACTAAATTGCTTGAAAGGTAAAGGGAGAGGGGAAATTGCAGTAAATGAAAGAGCAAAGAAAGTAAATAAGCTGAATCTTAAAGAACAAGTAATATAAATTGCAGAAACATAGATTGCAAGAAATGTAAATGGCTGAATCTTAAAGTGCAAGAAATGTAAATTGCTTTAATTATAAAAGGGATTGGGAGTTGGGATTGCAGAATTTAAACAAGAACAGGTGAGTTGCAATTAAACAGAAGAGCAAAAGATGAATTGAATTGAAATAGATCTCAAACAGAGAGGTAAAATGCTTTAAGAAGTAAACAGAAAGGGTGCTTAATTTGCAGCAAAATAAAAGATGGTTGAAAATCTCAGGGGTGGAAGAGACTAGATAACAAGTCTAGATCTCAAATCCTTCCTTGATCCAACAAGAACAATTGCAAAAGAAGTCAAGAGAAGTAAATTTGCAGACAGAGTAGAAGCAGATGCAGTAAACAGAAATTGAAATTCAATTATGCAGAGAAAGTAAACAAGAGATCTCAAGGTGAGATTGAAACAGAAGTTCTTCAATTCTTCACCCAAGATCAAAAGCAAGAAAAGTAAAGAGTGCTCAAGCAAGAACAAGGAAGAAGAGAGATCAATTCCCCTTCCCAATTCTCTAAGATCTAAATTCAAAATAGAAGCTCAAAAAGAAAATGAAAGTTCAAAAGAAAAATTCAAAGTAAAGTCTAGAGGTGTCAAAAGGTTCTAATTACATTAAACTAGCTCCTATTTATACACTTTCTATTCTTGGATTTTAGAATTTGGATGGGCTTTTGATTTGGTGAAGAAATGAATTAATTTGGATTTTTAGTTCAATTTTCAGCCCATGGTGCACCTCCCAGGGAAGAGTTCGGCTCTTGGCAAGAGCTTTGGCCAAGAGCTTTGGTTCCCTTTCCTTCCAATGTGTTGTGCACGGTCCAAGAGAATAAAGCTCTTGGCAAGAACTTTACTTGTCCTTGAGGTCCTTGGTTCAAGTCTTGGGTGGAGCACTTGTGGAGCTAATTTCCTTGGCACTAGAAAAGCCCCCAAAGTCTTGCTTCCTTGAGGTGCCCGGTTCAATCCTTGGTGAAGGAAGACAAGCCAATTTTTCTTGGCACATGAGTGGCGCACAAGGCCTTGCTTCCTTGAGGTGCCTAGTTCGAACGTTGGTGAGTGAAAATAAGCTAATTTTGGCTTGTTTTTCCTTGTGAAGTAGCGCTGGCCCCCCTCCCCTTGGTCATGGGTTCAAGTCTTGGTGAGTGCATTAGTGAGCTTTTCCTTCTTGATTTTCTCCAAGGCATGCACGAAAAAGCTCTTTGGCAAGAGCTTCAAAGCTCTTTGCCAAGAGCTTGGCTCTTGGTTCCTTCTTCATGTGTTCTTGATAAAGCTCTTGGCAAGAGCTTCAAAGCTCTTGGCAAGAGCTTGGCTTTTGATTCTTTGAAGGAAAGCTCTCCACAAGAGCTTTAAAGCTTTTGGCAAGAGCTTTGTGCCCTTGTTTCTCAACTGCACCCACGCTTTTCCTTCTTTGAGCCACGCTTTCTTTCTTTGCTTAGATCATGCTCCTTAGGCCACGCTTTTCTTATTTTTTTTCTTTTCTTCACCTACAAGTAATCAAAACAACCAATCAAAGTATCACCAAATTCACAAGGTTTATAAATCATTAAAAATCAATTAAATTTAGCTTAAACATCATGATTTAGCATCAATTAAATGGTGGTTGTTTGATTCAATGAAACCATGCATTTCAATTCCAAATTACTTACTTAGAATGCAAGAAAGTGCATAAAACCAAAATAAAAACAAAGAAAAAGGCTAGTAAAACTAGGCTAAGATGACTTGTCATCAGGCTCCACCCTCAGCTACTCCACATTTGAGCTCAACTCCCCTATTGAGGTATTCAGTTGATCCCAGTAGTCACAGGGAGGAAAATACATCCCTTGAGCCATCTCAGGGATTTCTGGTAGAGGCAACTACATAGGCTCATGTTAGGGTCCTTGTGCTGGCTCTCTGATATTCTCCATCCTCATCTTTGTGATGGGCTTATCCTTCTCAATGAGGGCGTCACCCGTAATGTTAATTCCAACTGAATTGCACATGCGATAGATGAGATGTGGGAAGGCTAGCCTTGCCTTGGTGGAGGCTTTTGTGGCTACTTTGTATATTTCCTGAGGGATTACCTTGTGTAGCTCCACTTCATTTTTGAGCATGATGCAATGCACCATTATTGCTTGATCAACAGTAACTTTAGACTGGTTACTAGTAAGAATGATAGAGAATTGCACAAGCTCTAACCATCCTTTAGCCACTGGCTTGAGGTCAAGCCTACTCAGTTGGTAAGGCTTGTCGTGTGTGTCTAGCCTCCATTAGGCTCCCTCCACACAGATGTCTGTGAGCACTTGCTCCAACCTCTGATCGGAGTTTACCCTTCTTGTGTAGGAGTGTGGGTCACCTTGCAATTGAGGCAGTTGCAACGTCAACCTCACACTTTCTGGGCTGAAGTCCAAGAGTTGCTCTCGGACCATGGTGCGGTAGTTCTTGGGTTGTGTGTTCACACTAGTTTCATGGCCCTTTGTGACAAAAAATATTGTGTTTCTTGTTTGAGTCTTGTGTCAAATTTTAAGTTTGGTGTCAATTGCATGTTTTTAATTTTTCTTTAATTTTCAAAAATATATGCATTGTGTTCTTCATTGATCTTCAACTTGTTCTTGATGATTTTCCTTGTTTGATCTTTAAATTTTCTTGTTTTGTATCTTTTCTTGTTTCTCTTATGAATTTTCGAATTCATGGTGTCTAAACATTAAAAATTTCTAAGTTTGGTGTCTTGCATGTGTTACTTTTCTTAAAAATTTTCAAAAATATGTTCTTGATGTTCATCATGATCTTCAAAGTTTTCTTGGTGTTCATCTTGACATTCAAAGTGTTCTTGCATGCATTTTCTGTTTTGATCTTAAATTTTTATGTTTTGTATCATTTTGTTGTTTTTCTCTCTCCTCATTAAAAATTCAAAAATAAAAAATAATATCTTTCCCTTATTTTGCTCATAAATTTCAAAATTTTGGGTTGACTTAGTCAAAAATTTTCAAAATTTAGTTGTTTCTTACTAATCAAGTCAAAATTTCAATTTAAAAATTTTATCTTTTCAAATTTTTTTCAAAATCAAATATTTTTCAATTTTTTTCTTAATGTTTTCGAAAATTTCAAAATTAATTTTTCAAAATCTTTTTCTTAATTTTATTTCATAATTTTTGAAATTATTGCTAACAATTAATGTTTTGATTCAAAAATTTCAAGTTTGTTACTTTCTTGTTAAGAAAGGTTCAATCTTTAAATTCTAGAATCATATCTTTTAGTTTCTTGTTAGCCAAGTCATGAACTTTAATTTTCAAAATCAAATCTTTTTAATTTCCTTTTCAAATCTTTTTCAAAATAGATTTCAACCATATCTTTTTCAAAAATTTAATTTCAAAATCTCTTTCTAACTTCTTATCTTTTCAAAATTGATTTTCAAATCCTTTTCAATTAACTACTTGACTTTTTGTTTGTTTTACTATTTCTTATCTTTTTCAAAACTACCTAACTACTTTTCTCTCTCTAATTTTCAAAAATCACTAACCTTTTTTTTCAAAATTCTCTTTAATTAACTAATTGTTTTAAATTCTAATTTTATTTTATTTTCCTTCTTAAATTTCGAATTCTAACTCATAATTAAAATAAAAACAAATGTATTTTTCTTTTCTTTTAATTAAAATTCGAATAACTCTCCCTCTCATCTCTTTCTATTTATTCTATTTATTCACTAACATCCCTCTTCTTAAAATTCGAACCCTCTCCCTCTCTCTGTGTTCGAATTCTTCTTATTCCCTCTTTACCTCATTCTTCTATTCTTCCATTCTTCTACTCACATAAAAGAATCTCTATACTGTGACATAGAGGATTCCTCTTCTTTTATGTTCTCTTCTTTTTCATATGAGTAGGAATAAGGATAAGAACATTCTTGTTGAAGCTGATCCTGAACCCGAAAGGACTCTGAAGAGGAAGCTAAGAGAAGCTAAAGCACAACACTCTGGAGAGGACCTTACAAAAATTTTCGAAAAAGAAGAAGACATGGCAGCCGAAAATAACAACAATGGTGGAGATGCAAGGAAGGTGCTTGGTGACTTTACTGCACCAACTTCTGACTTCTATGGAAGAAGCATCTCAATTCCTGCAATTGGAGCAAACAACTTTGAGCTTAAGCCTCAATTAGTTTCTCTAATGCAGCAAAATTGTAAGTTTCATGGACTTCCATTGGAAGATCCTCATCAGTTCTTAGCTGAATTCTTGCAAATCTGTGACATTGTTAAGACCAATGGGGTTAATCCCGAGGTCTACAGACTTATGCTTTTCCCTTTTGCTGTAAGAGACAGAGCTAGGATATGGTTGGACACACAACCTAAACAAAGCCTAAACTCTTGGGAAAAGTTGGTCAATGCATTATTGGCCAAATTCTTTTCACCTCAAAAGTTGAGCAAGCTTAGAGTGGAAGTCCAAACCTTCAGACAGAAGGAAGGTGAATCTCTCTATGAAGCTTGGGAAAGATATAAGCAATTGATCAGAAGGTGTCCTTCTGACATGCTTTCAGAATGGAGCATCTTATGTATATTCTATGATGGTCTGTCTGAATTGTCCAAGATGTCATTGGACCACTCTGCTGGTGGATCTCTTCATCTGAAGAAGACGCCTGTAGAAGCCCAAGAACTCATTGAAATGGTTGCAAATAACCAGTTCATGTATGCTTCTGAAAGAAATCCTGTGAATAATGGGATGACTCAGAAGAAAGAAGTTCTTGAGATTGATACTCTGAATACCATATTGGCTCAGAATAAAATATTGACTCAGCAAGTCAATATGATTTCTCAGAATCTGACTGGAATGCAAGCTGCATCCGGCAGTACTAAAGAAGCTTCCTCTAAAGAAGAAGCTTATGACCCTGAGAACCTTGCAATGGAAGAGGTGAATTATATGGGAAAATCTTATGGAAACACTTATAATCCTTCATGGAGGAATCATCCTAATTTCTCATGGAAGGATCAACAGAAGCCTAATCAAGGCTTCAATAATAATAATGGTGGGAAAACTCGGTTTGGCAATAACAAACCTTTTCATCATCTTCTCTGCAACAGACAGAGAATTCTAAGCAGAGCCTCTCTGACTCAGCAACCATAGTCTCTGATCTATCTAAGACCACTCTCAGTTTGAAACAAAGTCCTCCATTAGAAATTTGGAGGCACAAGTGAGTCAACTGAGTAAAAGAGTTACTGAAACTCCTCCTAGTACTCTCCCAAGCAATACAGAAGAGAATCCAAAAAGAGAGTGCAAGGCCATCAATATACCCAACATCGCCAAACCTGGAGAGAGTGAAAAGGCAGTGATTTCCTATGAGGAAGACCTCAATGGATGTCCATTAGCCAATAAGGAGTTCCCCATTGAGGAACCAAAGGAATCTGAGGCTCATATAGAGACCATAGAGATTCCATTTAACTTACTGTTGCCATTCATGAGCTCTGATGAGTATTCTTCCTCTGAAAAGGATTAAGATATTATTGAAGAGCAAGTTGCTCAATATCTAGGAGCAATCATAAAGCTGAATGCCAAGTTATTTGGTAATGAGACTTGGGAGGATGAACCTCCATTGCTCATCAATGAACTGAATGCTTTGGTTTAGCAGAAATTACCTCAGAAGAAACCGTATCCTAGAAAGTTCTTAATACCCTGTATCATAGGCACCATGGCATTTGAGAAGGCTCTGTGTGACCTAGGGTCAGGAATAAACCTCATGCCACTCTCTGTAATGGGGAAACTAGGGATCTTTGAGGTACAAGCTGCTAGATTCTCACTAGAATTAGCAGACAAATCAAGGAAATAGGCTTATGGAGTTGTAGAGGATGTCTTAGTGAAGGTTGAAGGCTTTTACATCCCTGCTGACTTCATAATCCTAGACACTGGGAAGGATGAAGATGAATCCATCATCCTTGGAAGACCCTTCCTAGCCACAGCAAGAGCTGTTATTGATGTGGACAGAGAAGAGTTAGTCCTTCAATTGAATGAGAACTACCTTGTGTTCAAGGCTCAAGGATCTTCTTCTGTATCCATGGAGAAGAAGCATGAAAAGCTTCTCTCAATACAAAGTCAAACAGAGCCCCATACTCAACTTCTAAGTTTGGTGTTGGGAGGCCATCATCAAGCTCTGAGTCTCTGTGAGGCTCTCTAAGAGCTCACTGTCAAGCTATTGACATTAAAGAAACGCTTGTTGGGAGGCAACCCAATGTTATTTAATTATATTTATTTATATTCCATTGTTATTCTATGTTTTCTTTAGGTTGATGATCATGTGGAATCATAAAAACAGCTACAGAATTAAAGCAAAATCAAAAATAGCATCAAAAACAGCACACCTTGGAGGACAGGCTTACTAGCGTTTAAACGCCAGTAGGGATAGCAGAATGGGCATTTAACGCCCATGCAAGCAGCATTATGGGCGTTTAACGCCAGAAATGGCAGCATCTTGGGCGTTCAGAAAAATGCCCAGTAAAGAAGGAATCCTGGCGTTTAACGCCAGCCAGGGTATCTAGCTGGGCGTTAAACGCCCAAATAGGCAGTCCAGTCGGCGTTAAACGTCAGAATGGATAGCATTCTGGGCGTTTAATGCCAGGATGACACAAGGGAGGTAATTTTGTTTTCAATTCAATTTTTTTCAATTTTTCATGTTTTAATTCATAATTTTTTTGCATCAAACATATTTTAAACATTCATCTTTCAATTTCTATTTTCAAAAAATTAAAATCTTTCTAATTCTTTTTAATTCTTTTTTTTATTCTTTTCAATTCCTTCCAAAACATTTTCAAAACTTACATATTTTTTTAAATTCTTTTCAACTCTTTTTAATTTCTCTTGCATACAGTAATAAGTCTTCAAAATTAATTGCATCATTCTTCTTCTACTCCCGTCTATCTTATTTTGCTCGAGGACGAGCAAACCTTCTAAGTTTGGTATGGAAAAAGCTCTGCATTTTGTTTTTCCATAACCATTAATGGCACTTAAGTCTGGAGAAACCTCTAGAAAGAGGAAAGGGAAGGCAATTGCTTCCAACTCTGAGTCATGGAAGATTGAGAGATTCATCTCAAAAGTCCATCACTAAAAAGAGGATGGAGCAAACAAGAGAGTCCATTCATGGACCTCAACAAGAGCATGAGGAAATTCCTCATCAAGAAATCCCTGAGATGCCTCAAGAGATGTATTTTCCTCCACACAATTATTGGGAGCAAATCAACACCTCCTTAGGAGAATTGAGTTCCAACATGGGGCAACTAAGGATGGAGCACCAAAAGCACTCCATCATCCTCCATGAAATCAGAGAGGACCAAAGAGCCATGAGGGAGGAGCAACAAAAGCAAGGAAGAGATATAGAGGAGCTCAAGCACTCCATAAGATCTTCAAGAGGAAGAACTAGCCGCCATCACTAAGGTGGACCCGTTCTCTAATTTCCTTGTTCTTATTTTTCTGTTTTTCGGTTTCTATGCTTTATGTTTTGTCTATGTTTGTGTCATTATTACATGATCATTAGTGTTTAGTGTCTATGTCTTAAAGCTATGAATGTCGTATGAATCCTTCACCTTTCTTAAATGAAAAATGTTTTTATTTGAAAAAGAACAAGAAGTGCATGATTTTGAATTCTATCTTGAAATTAGTTTAATTATTTTGATGTGGTGCAATACTTTTTGTTTTCTGAATAAATGCTTGAACAGTGCATATTTTTTATATTGTTGTTTATGAATGTTAAAATTGTTGGTTCTTGAAAGAATAATGAAAAAAGAGAAATGTTATTGATAATCTGAAAAATCATAAAATTGATTCTTGAAGCAAGAAAAAGCAGGGAAAAGCAAAAGCTTGTGAAAAAAAATGTATATGCAAAAAATAAAGAAAAAAAGCAAGAAAAAGAAAAAGCAAGCAGAAAAAGCCAATAACCCTTTAAACCAAAAGGCAAGGGTAAAAAGGATCCAAGGCTTTGAGCATTAATTGATAGGAGGTTCCAAATGAATAAAATCCAGGCCTAAGCGGCTAAATCAAGCTGTCCCTAACCATGTGCTTGTGGCGTGAAGGTGTCAAGTGAAAAGCTTGAGACTGAGCGGTTAAAGTTGTGGTCCAAAGCAAAAAGAGTGTGCTTAAGTGCTCTGGGTACCTCTAAGTGGGGACTCTAGCAAAGCTGAGTCACAATCTGAAAAGGTTCACCCAGTTATGTGTCTGTGGCATTTATGTATCCGGTTGTAATACTGGAAAACAAAATGCTTAGGGTCACGGCCAAGACTCATAAAGTAGCTGTGTTCAAGAATCAACATACTGAACTAGGAGAATCAATAACACTATCTGAATTCTGAGTTTCTATGGATGCCAATAATTCTGAACTTCAAAGGATAAAGTGAGATGCCAAAACTGTTCAGAAGCAAAAAGGCTACTAGCCCCGCTCATCTAATTGGAACTAAGTTCATTGATAAGTTTGGAATTTATTGTATTTTCTCTTCTTTTTATCATATTTTGTTTTTAGTTGCTTGAGGACAAGCAACAATTTAAGTTTGGTGTTGTGATGAGCGGATAATTTATACCCTTTTTGGCATTATTTTTACATAGTTTTTAGTAAGATTTAGTTACTTTTTATTATATTTTTATTAGTTTTTATTCAAAAATCACATTTCAGGACTTTACTATGAGTTTGTGTGTTTTTCTGTGATTTCAGGTATTTTCTGGCTGAAATTGAGGGACCTGAGCAAAAATTTGATTCAGAGGCTGAAAAAGGACTGCAGATGCTGTTGGATTCTGACCCTCCTGCACTCGAAGTGGATTTTTTGGAACTACAGAAGCTCAATTGGCACGCACTCAATTGAGTTGGAAAGTAGACATCTTGGGCTTTGCAGCAATATATAATAGTGCATACTTTGCCTGAGATTTGATGGCCCAAACTGGCGTCTAAACGCCCACCAAAGACCCTTTTCTGGAGTAAAACGCCAGAATTGGCACCAGAACTGGAGTTAAATGCCCAAACTGGCACCCAAGCTGGCGTTTAACTCCAAGAATAGCCTATGCACGTGTAAAGCTCAATGCTCAGCCCAAGCACACACCAAGTGGGCCTCGGAAGTAGATTTCTGCACTATCTGCACTTAGTTACTTATTTTCTGTAAACCCTAGTAACTAGTTTAGTATAAATAGCACTTTTTACTATTGTATTCACATCTTTTGATCATATTTGATCTTTGATCATTTTGAGATCTGAGACTTGGACTTGGAGGCTGGCCATTCGGCCATGCCTAGACTATTTTCACTTATGTATTTTCTACGGTGGAGTTTCTACACTCCATAGATTAAGGTGTGGAGCTCTACTGTTCTTCATGAATTAATGTAATTACTACTATTTTTTATTCAATCACGCTTGATTCTATTCTAAGATACCCACTCGTATGTCTATATGGAGAATATGATGATTCGTGACACTCATCATCATTCTCAAACCTATGAACGCGTGCCTTACAACCACTTCCGTTCTATCTGAGCTCAACGTAGTCATTGGGCGACAGCTTGAGTGCGTATCTCTTGTGTCTCTAATACACGGACTGAGTCCGTGAGATTAAGATCTTCGTGGTAGAGGCTAGAACCAATTGGCAGCCGTTCCTGAGATCTGGAAAGTATAAACATTTTCTGTGGTATTCCGAGTAGGATCTAGGAAGGGATGACTGTGACGAGCTTCAAACTTGTGAATTTTGGGCGCAGTGACAGTGTGCAAAAGGACAAGGGTCCTATTCCAACGCTAGCAGGAACCGACAGATGATTAGCCGTGCGGTAGCTGTATTGGTATTTTTCATCTGAGACGAGAAATCTGACAGTTGATTAGCCGTGCAGAGATCGTACCTGGTATTTTTCATCCGAGAGGATCATACAACTTGCCATGGAAGCGAGCACGCATGATTGGAGAAGAAGACAATAGGAAAGCAGATGTTCAGAAGCAACAAAGCATCTCCAAATGCTTATCTGAAATTCCCACCAAGGAATCACATAAGTATCTTTATTTTATTTTATATTTTATTTATCTTTTAATTATCAAAACCCCTTAACCTTTTGAATCCGCTTGACTGAGATTTACAAGATGACCATAGCTTGCTTCAAGTCGACAATCTCCGTGGGATCAACCCTTACTCACGTAAGGTTTATTACTTGGATGACCCAGTCCACTTGCTGGTTAGTTGTGCAGAGATGTGAAAAGTGTGAATCACGATTTCTCACACCAATAGGATGTGCTAGAATTTCCTAGTTCTTTCTTCAGATTTCTTCAAGGATCTCCGGATACTCATCCTCCTTGAGCCTAAAGGGGACCTCAAGAATCACCCTTTTGTGCCTCACCATAGCATAGAAATGATCTTGGTGGGCTATAGTGGGGGAATTTCCATGATTCCTATGGTTTTGAAGAGGAAGCGGAAGCCTTTCCCTTTCTCTTCCTTGAGGCTTCACTGGTCTTTGGTTCTATACTTAGGAATGGTAGAAGTGACAAAGCAAAGCTTTTGTAATACCAAACTTAAGAACTTTGCTCTTTCTCGAGCAAATAATATCAAAATGAAAAGAAGGGAGTAGAAGGAAGAAGAAATATAGAAGGAAAAGGGAGAGAAGCCTTTGGCCAAGTGGGGGATGAGGAAGGGGAAGAGTGTGTATAGTGTGAGGATAAAGGAAGGAATGAAGGATATTTATAGGGGTGGGAGGGTTAGGGTGCGGCTATAGGAAGGAAGAATGGGAGGGAGGGGTTTGAATTTGAAATGGGTGGAGTTGGTGGGAATTGAATGATGGTCATTATGATGGAGTTTTAGGAAGAGGAAAAGGTGATGCAGATGTGATTGGTTGATGGTGTATGGGGAAGAGGAAAAGTAGGGTGTGGGTTTCAAGGTTTAGAAAGTAGGAGAGAGAAGAAGGTAGGGTAGGTAGAAATTCTGTGGGACCCACTCTCTTGAGAAGGCTGCAGAACTTGAGCTGCCTGCCCCCTACCTGGCGTTCAACGCCAGGAATGGGCATTGAACGCCCATAGGGGGTAAATGGCTGGGGTTGGCTGCCCCTTGAGGGTGTTGAATGCCCAGCTATGCTCCCTGGCTGGCGTTCAATGCCAATGCATGCTCCCTTTTGGGCGTTGAACGCCCAGGATGCTCCCTTCCTGTCATTCAACGCCAGCTCCATCTCCCTAAGGGGCATTGAATGCCTAGCTTCCTCCTTGTCTGGCGTTTAATGCCAGCAAGAGGATCTCCCCTGGGTGTTCTATTTTCGGTTTTGCATGTCTCTGTCACTTCTCTAAGTGCTGTATATGATCACAAACATCCAAAATCAAGAGAAAAACTAAAGAGATTAAACTAAAACAAAATCAAAAGAAAATAAAGAAGATAATATTACTCTAATTATAGTTGAGTTGCCTCCCAACAAGCGCTTTCTTTACCGTTACTAGCTTGACGGACAGCTCCATTACGGAGATAGATAGGGGCTCAGATCTTCACCCCTTACAGTGAAATTTCTTCATGTGCTCTCATGAATGAGCTCCACATGCTCTAGAGACAGGATCCTACTCATTGTGTGTGGAATGACTGGACTCTTAGTGAAGACAACTCTCATGCTAGGTGAAAGGCCTTCAGTGGAGATCTTCTTGTCCCTCTAGCCTTTAGGTACCTTCTTATTAGTACCTTCCTTCCCAGTGCTTGATGATGGTTGCCCAACACCAAACTTAGAATTGGTGTCTTGGGGTTCTGTGAAGCTCTGCACTGAAAGAAAGGCTGAAACACATTGTGTTGCACTATGGTACCAACTCTGTCAGAGAGAGACTGAGGGTTGGGTATCTTGAATAAGATACAATCCTCATGTAGTCTTAAGACTAACTCTCCTCTTTCCACATCAATCATGGCCTTAGCAGTGGCTAGGAAAGGCCTTCCAAGGATGATGGATTCATCTCTATGTTCCCCAGTTTCTAGGATCACAGAATCCACAGGGATGTAAAGGTCCCCAACATTTACTAAGACATCCTCCACATTACCATACGCCCTTTTTAGGGTCTGGTCTGCCATCTGTAACGAGATTTTGGCACTCTGCACCTCTAGAATTCCTAGCCTCTTCATTACAGACAGAGGCATCAGATTGATGCTTGAGCCAAGGTCACATAGTGCCTTCTCAAAGGTGATGGTTGAAAGTGCAAAATCGTCAGCTAAGAATTTTTTCTCGGTAAAAGAGAAATAACCTCGTTGCAAGTATAGTTCTCAACCAACAAGTAATGCTCAATCAAATTTTATTTTTTCAAATTAAAATATAACCGAGAGTAATCAAACCTCGGGTCGTTCTTTCCTAGGAACCAATGCTCAAGAGTGCACAATTTTGGTTGTAAGATCAAAAAGTGTTTTTTCAATAAAGAAGCAAACAATAAAGAGATAAAAGAACGATCAAAATTACAATTAATAAACTAATAAAAGAATAAAAGAACTATGTATGTAATATGAACAAGTATGACTCAAAATTGATGGAAATGTGGTTTAAACATAAATGGAACCTTGACTTGGGATGAGTTATGGAATTCCTTCCTTGCCATAACCACAACTATGATAATTATGATGGATTAATCTCACTAAGTCAACCCTTAACATCAAAGAGTAGGTCAAGTGAGCATAATTGTTATTAATCCACAAATCCTAGCTAACTTACCAACTACCTTAGTAATAAGCTAGCATTAGTGGAAACAATAACAACTAACAACCCAAGAATTATCACTAAATGTCGGATATTGTAACTCTAGCATTCCATAATTTTATTTCCCCAAGCCAAGGTGTGAAAATTTACTCCATAATCAAAATTGGCATTTCATCAAACACATAGAGGGCATAATCATATAATATGGCAAAATTAGGAAAATAATGAAAACTATGAACCACAATTGATCAAAATCAACAAAGGCAACTCAAACAATCATATAAAAGCCATCAAACATCAAATTCATGAACCAAAACTCAAAATTGCAAAACTATGTATATATTGACAAAAGAAATTAAAATAGGAGCAAGTGTAGAACAAGTAATGTGATAAAAGGGAAAATGAAAGAAATACTCACAATGAGAAAGGAAAATCCAAGACCAAAATTGAACTATAAAATGCTACATTAAAACCTAATTAAAACCCTAAGAGAGAATTTGTATGCTACACTACTCCTACTCCTACTATGTGTTTTTCCTAATCTAAGTTGAGCTCCCTTCATATGTGAATGATACCCTTTCATATAGTACTTCAAAACCAGCTTCAGCCTTCCAAAATTGGGCCAAAAGACCCCCAAAATCATGAGCCACGTGCTTCATTAATGAAGTTACGCACTGGTACCTGTGTGTACGCACAGATGTGTGCGCACGCACACTTTGCTGAATTTTTACTTGTGCGTGCGCACAAAGTGTTGTGCGTACGCACGCATGCTGATTTCCTTCTTGTCTGTACGTACTGGGAATTGTGCGTGCACACACATGGCTGAGTGCTTCTCCTTTGATTTCTTTATGTTTTCTCCCTTTGTACATGCTTCCTTCCACTTTTGCCTTGCCAATCTTGCCTTTAGGACCTAAAATCACTCAACAAACATGTCATGGCATCGAATGGCATAAAAGTGGGATTAAAATCACTAATTTAAGCTCAAAAATGGATTTTTTCACATTTAAGTCCAATTTAGGGAGAAAACACAAAAGTATGCTATTTTGATGAATAAATGTGGGTTTTGTATGATGAAATCCACTCAAATCAAACCAAAATTCATCATCAAATATGGATTCATCAATTCGCCTACACTTAAACAATAGCATGTCCTCATGTTAAACCAAACAAGGAGAATAATCAAAGGGATAACAACTTATTGAATGTAACTATCTATATGCATGCAAGTATGTATATACTATATATATCTATCTATCTATAATGTCCTGTTGATTTGGTGAAAACAAACAATCAAATTCTAAGCAAGTATATAGACATATAGGGCTAAGCAAAGAAATAATTCAATGCAATCAAAATCCAAAGAATTGATTCAAGTTTCAAAATAAAGCAACTTGCAAGAATACATGACAAGAGAGGTGGAAACATAGAATTGAGTAATTGAACCCTCACTAGGAGTGTATGCACTCTAATCGCTCAGTGTTTAGGGTCAATTCACTCAAGTCTCTTCTAATCATGCTTTCAAGGATTTGCTTTTCATCTAACACTCAACAAACATGTGATATATGAATGCAAGTATCATGAGGACTTATTAGGGTTGTAATGGTTAGAGTCAAGGTAGGATAAATATGGCTAAGTGGACTAAGGAATTGGATCTTTGATTAGCTTAAGTATGCAACTCAACCTATATCAATTAACCCATAAAAAATGCTTTCTAACCACCCATTACTTCTTTTCACACACATTCATGCCTTGGTTTCTATTCAAATTCACATATGCATTTCTTATTCATTTTTCTTCTCTTTGGGACCACATTTGTCCCCTTTTTGCTTTAAATTTTTCTTTCATTCATTTCTTTTTTTTCTTTTCTTTCAATTTCTTTTTCTTCTTTCTCTAGGACAAATGCATATGGTTAAGGCAAATTGATACATGAATGTGGACCTATTTTCCAAATTTTTTCTTGAATTACCCAAAACTAACATTTTCATTCACTATCAATGTTTTCCAAAATTCCCCCACACTTAAATGAAACACACACCTTAACCTAAGCTAATCAAAGATGCAAATCAAGGTAATTCACGATTTTCCGCTTAAGGTTGTGATGTGGTGATATTAAATACAATGGGGTAATTAAGGCTCAAAAGGGGTTAACAACGGTAGATGCAAGGGTAGGTCCATATAGGTAAGTGAGTTTAATTCAAAAATGGCCTCAATCATACTAAATGCAATCAAAACATCAAATATTTGACATAAAGAATCAAGCAAAACCAATATCACAATCATAGAAAGAGCATAGCACACAATGAACAAAAAATTGTGGTTATAAATTGTAACCACTCATTATAGGCTCAAATCTCACAAGGTAATTTATTCTATCTCTCTTCTATGTTCCATAAAAATTCATTCAAGCAAGTTAAAAAATAATTTTCCAAACCAATTCAATAAAACGCCCTCAAAACAAAATTCTTGAAAATTTTTGTTGTTTTTCACCAAAATTATTTCCTATATGTATGTATGATGTGATGGATGTAATTTCCAAAATTTCCTAGTTCTATTCCTAATTTTCAACATCCAAAAACTAACATGAACAATTAGAACAAAATTGAACTAGGTTCTATACTATTCACAACATCTAATCCCAACTTCTATCTATAAAATATATACCATGAAAAAGCAAAAATGCCAAATGCAATAACTAGAAATAAACTAAGATATATATACCAAAAGAAAAAATGCAATGTAACAGTCAAAAGCACTCTAAATATCTACCAGAAACATAATAAAAAGAAACAAAAAATAAAGTGCAAAGTGTTCGGAAAAGAAAATTTATGCCCCAAAAGTGGCGAATCCCCCCCCCCCAAGAGTTCATATGTGTGTGGTATGATAAAAGACAATGTGTGCATTCTAAATGTGCGCATTGTTTAGAACACACACATTGTTCAGTTAAAACGGTATCCACACAATCAAAAGAAATAACATATGTTCCTCAATTAAGTAGCCTAAGTTTCAAGTAAAGAATAAGCAAAACTTAAGGCACAAGCAAACCTTGGTCACTACAACTAAAGTGAATTGAATATACGAGATATTGGATATTGATGTTGTGCAAGTGAAAGAACAAAATTACTAAAATAGCACAACAAGCAATAACCAATTCAATGATGAAGAGAAACTACTTATTCATCCTTAGGAATAATGAAATAATCACATGTATAAGGTGCTTGTTACAAAAAGTGACAAGTCTTGATAAGAACTAAGTCAAGTCAATCTCAAACAAATGCAAATCATTAACAAGGAACAAATACCTTGTTATGTGATTATATTAATTTAAAATCCATGATGAATAAGAAATTCAATTCAATTCACTATATTCAAGTGCACTCATAAAAATTTCACCTAATATGCAACAAAATGTGAATGCGCAAATCCAAGTAGGTGCTAGCAATTTAAGGCAAAGTATAAGTGCATTGATGAAATTCAATTAAGAAGTAACCCAATCAACATCAAACAAACACTTGCAACTTATTCAATTAACAAACAACTAAAGCAAAGCAGATATAATTACTAAAATAAAAATGAAACGCTAGGAAGACTAAGTAAAACAAGTAGAAAAACATGGAAAAAGCAAGATAAGAGAGGGATGGGAGGGCTGGCAGTGTGTTTGGCTTAATTCAAAGTGCAATAAAAATGTTGCCCAAAACAGCACTTGTGTGTACGCACAGTTATGTGTGCGTATGCACACTAGGTGAAACAGGGGAAGTGAGCAGACACACAAGGATGTGTGAACGCTGTGAACAGAGAGGGGATTAAGAAGTGTGCGTACGCACAGAACAATTTTTTATTTTTATTCATTTATTTTATTTTATTTTATTTTATTTGTAAAGGATCATGTGTGTGTGCGCACACTGATCCGTGTGTACGCACAGAAGCAAAAAGTGGTAGGGGTTCATACGCACAAAGTGTGCGAGTGCTACGAACAGAATGGATGCAAATGAGTGTGCGCGCACACAGTGGGGTGTGCGTGCACATAATAGGGAATTTGGGGTTGGTGTGCGTACGCACAAGCCTGTGCGTACGCACAGAGCGCAAAACACAGGGGAATGCGTGCGCACAAAACGTGCGAGCGCTCCCAATAGAGGGTGAACAAACTAGTGTGCGTATGCACAGGTGGGTGCTTACGCATATAACGCAAAATTCACTTATTTTGTGCGTGCACACAATGTTGTGCGCACGCACATGCCCTGTTTTTTCTAAAAAATTTCTTCAAATTCTAAGGCACCAAGCCTTAGCCCAATCAAAATTCAACCCCAAAACATCCAAAAACCCATAAATTCATGATCCAAACCAAAATCAACCTACTAAACTCAAAATCAAATTAATCTTAAGCTAGCTAAAAGAAGCAAAATGTAATGAAACAAGACTATAAACAAAAAGAAATGGTAAGAAAGATGTTACCATGGTGGGGTGTCTCCCACCTAGCACTTTGGTTTATAGTCCTTAAGTTGGACTTGTTGTGGAGACTCTTGCTATGGTGGCTTGTGTTTTCACTCCTCCTTAAACCTCCATCCAAGCTTGCACTTCAAAACTCCTCCAGGATCCCATATTCTAAGTATTCTGTCACCTTCTTGTTGATCTCTATTCTTCAAGCCGGATGGATGAGCTCTCAAATGACCTGTAAAACAACCCAACGTTCTCCAAAGATCACTCCATTATGTCTTGCATCCCACTTGAACTCCAAGCTTTGAATTAACCTTCTTAATGATTCTTGGAGTTCTTTGGCTATCTACACTCCTTTCTCCACCATGCACTGGTGTGTACGAACCCCACACTCTCGTACAGCAGTACCAGCAAGTGCACTGGGTCGTCCAAGTAATACCTAAGCAAGTCAGGGTCGATCCCATGAGGATTGTGGCTTGAAGAAAGTTATGGTTATCTTGCAGGTCTTAGTCAGGCAGATCAGAAGGTTGTTGGATTGATGTAAGGGCAATTCATTAAAGGAATATATTGTATATCTTAAAATCAGTAATAGGAATAAGGTAAAAGATTGTAGTTGCTTTGCCTTTCTGAATTAACTCAGGTACTACTATCTTCTCTGCTTGTGAATGATCTTCTTCTATGGCAGGCTGTATGTGATCAACGCTATGGGACGTGGTCATTGATCTTCTCTGCTACAGATTGAATTCCATTGGCCGTCGTCATCCAATCTGACGAAGGGTGAAGCGCTTAGCAGTCCATTCTCCTGGCGATCCTACTCAAAACGCCACGGACAAAGTCGAATCTTTCGGATCAGAGAATGTTGCTTCTTTGGATTCTAGCCTATACCACAGAGACCCTAATCTCCCCAAAAATCAGTTGAACTGGTGTCTTGAGAAGTCCCCAATGCAGTCATGGATTAACCATCTGAGAGATGTATAAACATAGCTGTTGGCTCGTGCTTTCCAGTCACGTATTCACACGAACACAAGTATTCGCGGGTGTTTGTCAGGCACGTTCATCTTAATGTGATGAATAGAGCTGATTGGTTAGATCATCCTATTCACCACGATGAAGATCAGATTATACATCTTAGAGATAAATCAAACACGGATCGAAGAAGAAATAGTAATACTTTTATTAATTCATAGGACTCAGCAGGGCTCTTCCCCTCATCCTAGGAGGTTTAGAAACTCATAATGAAGTAAAAATACAATGTAAATGTGTATGATGCTCTCCTGAATCGAATATTTTCTAAATTACATAAATAAAATCCCTTAACTACTAAACAAATGACTAGTAAGGATAAAACAGTCTATTTAGTGCTAAAATCCACTTCTGGGGCCCACTTGGTGAGTGTTTGGGCTGAGCTTTGATGAGATCCACGTGCTATGAGGTCTCTAGGGCATGTAACGCCAGCTAGGAGGTCCCCTTTGGGCGTTTGTACATTGGTCTCTGCTCTTTGGACGCTGGACGCCTTGAAGGGGGCAGGTTGCTGGCGTTGGACGCCAGTTTTAGGCCTTCTAATCCGAAGCAAAGTATAAACTATTATATATTGATGGAAAGCTCTAGAAGTCAGCTTCCCATATCCGTTGAGAGCGCTCCATTTGGACTTCTGTAGCTCCGGAAAATCTCTTCCGAATGCAGGCAGGTCAGATTTGGACAACATCTGCAGTGCTTTCTTTGTCTCTGAATCAGACTTCTGCTCCAATTCCTCAATTTCAACCAGAAAATACCTGAAATTGTCCAAGAACACAAATACTCAGTTGAACCCAAAAATGTGAATTTAACACTAAAACCTATATAAACTAAATAAAAACTACTAAAAACTATATGAAAATGATGTCAAAAAGCGTATAAAATATCCGCTCATCACAACACCAAACTTAAACCGTTGCTTGTCCCCAAGCAACTAAAAACACAGTAGGATAAAAATAAAATTAAGATACAAAAGTTTTCAAATGAAGCTTAGTTACAATCAGATGAGCGGGTCTTAGTGACTTTTTGCTTCTGAACAGTTTTTGCATCTCACAATCTATTGAAACTCAGAATGGTTGGCATATTTAGGAACTTAGAATCCGGATGATATTATTGACTTTCCTATTTAAGCTTATTTTGATTCTTGAACACAGCTTTTTGAGTCTTGGCCATGACCTTAAGCACCTTGTTTTCCAGTATTACCACCAGATACAATAATGACACAGACACTTTAACTGGGTGAACCTTTTCAAATTGTGACTCAGCTTTGCTAGAGTCCCCAGATAGAGGTGTCCAGAGTTCTTAAGCACACTCTTTTTGCTTTGGACTATGACTTTAACCGCTCAGTCTCAAGCTTTATACTTGACACCTTCATGCCAGAAGCACATGGTTAGGGACAGCTTGGTTTAGCTGCTTAGGCCAAGATTTTATTCCTGTGGGCCCTCCTATCCATTAATGGTCAAAGCCTTGGGTCCTTTTACCCTTGCCTTTTGGTTTAAAGGGTTACTGGCTTTTTCAATCTGCCCTCATTTTCCTACATTTTTAGGCAGTAGTGGATTTTTCTGCTTTTTATTTTTCTCTTTTTGCCATTTTTCTTTCTTTTTTGCATGCATAAGAATTTTTTTTCTTTTTTCTTTTGCAACATGCTATTTCTTTTGCTTTTTGTTGCTTTTTCTTGCTTCAATAATCAATTTTTAGATTTTTCAGATTATCAATAATACTTTTCCTTTTTTTCTTATTCTTTCAAGAGCCAACATTCTAAAATTTCAACTTCAAACATGCACTGTTTATTTCATACATTCAGAAAATAAAAGCAAATGACACCACATCAACATAATTAAACTACTCTTATTTTAAACTTGAAATTCATGCATCTCTCAATTTTTTTCACAAAAAAAATTTCTTTTAAGCATGGTGAGAGATATATGGAATATCTTACAACTTTTAAGATATCAATGCAAATGATCATGCAACTAAAACTGGAGAACAAATAAAAAATAGACAGAAAATAGAAAAATAATAGGAAAGGGGTGTAAAGAGAACGAATCCATCTGAATGATGGTGGCTAGTGCTCTTCCTTGAGGATCCAATGTAGTGCTTGATCTCTTCAATGTCACTCATTTGTCTTTGTTGAGGCCGCTGCATAAGCTCTTGTGCATGCTTCCTAGTTTGCTCCATCCTCTTCTTCCATACTTAGGAGTGGTAGAAGTCAAAAAGCAACGCTTTTGCAACACCAAACTTGAGAGTTTTGCTCGTCCTCGAGCAAAGTAGAGTAGAAGAAGGTGGGGTAGGTTGAGCTTCTGTGAGACCTACAGGTCTTGAGAGGCTGGGAAATCCAGTTTTCCTACTTCTCTGCATTGGTGCTCGGGGGCTGCTCCATGGCTGGCGTTCAATGCCAGCAATGCTGCGCATGATAGGTATTGAACGCCCAGCAAGGATACCCTGGCTGGTGTTCAACTTTGACACTCCGTCCAAAGTGTTTTGTTTTCAATGCTGTGAAATGCTGTCTCTTGACTGAATGCTGCATATGATCATGACTTTGACAATTGAAAGAAAAAAATGAAAGAAAATAAATATGGTTGAGTAAGGTTGGGTTGCCTCCCAATAAGTGATTCTTTAACGTCATGAGCTTGACCTTTAGCTCCTTATGGAGGTGAGTATGGGCTCAGATTTTCACCCCTTACAGTGAATTTTCTTCCTGTCCTCTCATGAATGAGCTCTACATGCTCTAGAGACAGGACATGACTCACTATATATGGTAGGACTGGCTTCTTAGTGAAGAAAACTCTCATGCCAGGTGAGAGACCTTCAGTTGAGACTTTCTTGTCCATCCAGCCTTTAGGTACTTTCTTTTTAGTACCTTTGTGCTTAGAGCTTGTTGAGGGCTGTCCAACACCAAATTTAGAATTGATGTCTAGGGCTCTGTAAAGCTCTGCACAGAAAGAGAGGGTTGGAACACAAGGTGTTGCACATTTATCTCTCTTTTAGAGGGAGAATTAGGATGAGGCATCTTGAATAAGATGTGGTCCTTCCCTAACTGTAAAGTTAGTTCTCCTTTAGCCACATCCATGATAGCATTGGCTGTGGCTGGGAAATGTCTTCCAAGGATGACACAGTCATCCTCATCCTCTCCTATGTCTAAGACAATGAATTTTGTAGGGATGTAGTGGTTTTCAACTTTGACCAAGACATCCTCCACTAAGCCATATGGCTTCTTCATTGTCTTGTCTGCCATCTCTAAAGAGATATTTGCAGCTTTCACCTCAATAATTCCCAGCTTCTCTATTACAGAAAGTGACATGAGGTTAATACTTGACCCTACGTCACACAGAGCCTTTTCAAAGGTCATGGTGCCTATGGTGCAAGGAATCAGAAAGTGTCCAGGATCCGGAGGCTTCTGAGGTAGCTCTTGTTGAACCAAAGCATGGAGTTCTTTGGTAAGCAGTGGAGGTTCTTCCTCCAGAGACTTTGTACCAAATAACTTGGTATTCAGCTTCATTAGAGCTCCCAGGAAACGAGCAACTTGCTCTTCCCTAGTATCTTCATCCTCACCTGAGGATGAGTAGTCATCAGAACTCATGCACTACATAGGTGCATTCAAAGAAACCTCAAAGGTCTTTATGGTTTCCTTTGATTATGGACTAGAGGGTTCTTAAGTGGGATTTAAGCACTCAAAGGGTGTGCTTTGGCTAGCGTTCAACGCCAGCTCTGTGAGCTCTTTGGGCGTTGAACGCCCTTACTATCCACCCTGACTGGCTCCCTCTAGCATTCTGGGCATTGAACGCCCAGCAGGGACGTGCTTCCTGGCGTTCAATGCCAGCTTCCCTGGGCTGGTGGGCGTTGAACGCCTAGTTAGGAGTTCCTCGCTGGCGTTCAGCGCCGGAATGGCTGCCTGGTTGGGCGATGAACGCCTAGTGAAGGGTTCCTCACTAGCGTTCAGCGCCAGAAAGCCTTCCTGTTTTGGCGTTGAACGCCCATCCAGTGCTCCCTGGCTGGCATTCAACGCCAACTTTTCCGCTAGGATGGGCGTTAAACACCCAGTGAAGGCTTCCTCACTGGTGTTTAATTCTAGGCTTGCTGCCATTGTGGGTGTTGAACGCCCAGTTAAGGCTTCTTCACTGGCGTTCAATGCCGCCCTATTTTTCTCCAATTCGGCCTCTACCTCCATGGTTATAGCCTTGGACTCTTCTCTAGGCTTAACCTCAGTGTTACTTGGAAGAGTGTCAGGAGGAGTCTCAGGAATCCTCTTGCTCAGTTGACCAACCTGTACCTCCAAGCTTCTAATGGAGGACCTTGTTTCATTAATGAAACTGTGGGTGGTCTTAGTGAAGCTGGAGACCAGAGTAACTAAGTTAGAGTGGCTATGCTTAGAGTTTTCCATATTCCCTTGAGAAGATGGGAATGGTGGTCTGTTATTGAACCTGTTCTGGTTTCTTCCACCTTGGTTGTTGTTGAAACCTTGCTGAGGTCTCTGTTGATCTTTCCATGAAATATTAGGATGGTTCCTCTATGAAGGGTTGTAGGTGTTTCCATAGGGTTCTCCCATATAGTTCACCTCCTCCATAATAGGTTGCTCAGGATCATAAGCTTCTTCTTCAGGAGAAGCTTCCTGAGTATTGCCAACTGCAGTTTGCATCCCAGTTAGATGTTGAGAGATCATGTTGACCTGTTGGGTCAGGATCTTATTCTGAGCCAAGATGGCATTCAGAGTCTCAACTTCATGAACTCTTTTCTTCTGAGAGATTCCATGGTTCACAGGATTTTTTCATAAGTATACATGAACTGGTTGTTAGTAACCATTTCAATCAGTTCTCTTGCTTCTGCAGGTGTTTTTCTCAAGTGGAGGGATCCACCTGCAAAGCTATCCAAGGAAATCTTGGATATCTCAGACAGACCATCATAGAACATGCCCGTGATGGACTATTCTAAGAGCATGTCAGGAGGACATCTCCTGATCAATTGTTTGTATCTTTCGCAAGCTTCATAGAGGGATTCACCTTCTCTTTGTCTGAAGGTTTGAACTTCCACTCTAATCTTGCTCATTCTTTAAGGGGGAAAAAACTTAGCCAGAAAAGTATTGGCCAGCTTTTCCCAAGAGTCAAGACTCTCTCTTGGTTGGTGTCCAACCATAACTTAGCTCTGTCTCTTACTGCAAAGGGAAAGAGCATCAGCTTGTAAACTTCAGGATTAACTCCATTAGTCTTTATAGTATAACAGATCTATAAGAATTTTGCTAAGAACTGATGAGGATCTTCAAGTGGAAGTCCATGAAATTTGCAGTTCTGCTACAAAAGATAGACTAACTAAGGCTTAAGCTCAAAATTGTTAGCTCCAATGGCAGGTACAACAATGCTTCTGCCATAAAAGTGAGAGGTAGTCATGGTGAAGTCACCAAGGACCTTTCGGGCTCCTCTTATGGTTTGGCCATGTCCTCCAGTTCTTGTTCAAAACTTTCTGAAAGGTCTCTTCCGGAGTGTTATGCTTTAGCTTGTTGTAAACGCCTCCTTAGAGTCTTCTCAGGTTCAGGATCAGGAGTCAATAGGGGTTCTTTATTCCTGTTCTTGGACATATACAAGAAGAAAAAAAGATGGAAAAGAAGAAAGCTCTTTGTGCCAAATTGGCAAGAAGCTCCTCCTTAAAGTCAGAAGTAAAGAAAGAAGAAGAAGAAAGAAAAGAAGTAAAAGAAGTAGAAGAAAAATACATTGGAAATAGTAGATAAGAGTAAATAAAAGAAGATAGAAAAAATAAAGATGGACGATGGGAGAGGGGGAGAAGAGGAAGTCGAATGAATAGATGTGAAAAGAGAAGTATAAATAGAAAAAGTAAATAAGAATTAAAATATTTTTGTTTTTATTTAGTTAATTAATTTTTGAAATTATGGTTGATAATTTAAAAATATTTTAAAATTAGTTAGTGAATTTTCGTAAATAGAAGAGAGATAAGATGAAGAAGTTTTCGAAAATTAAGAGGGAGAAGAGAGTTAGTTAGGTAGTTTTGAAAAAGAAGAGAGAGAGAAGAATATATTATTTTCTAAAATTAAGGAGGGAAAAGTTAGTTAGGAAGTTTTGAAAAATAAGAGAAAAAAGATAAGATATTAATTAAGAAAAAGATTTGAATTTTAAAATAAGATAGAGGATAAGATAAGAAAAGATTTGAAATCAAAATTTGAAATTAGAAAAAAATAAGATATGAAATTAAAAAGATTTGAAATTGATTTAAAAAAGATAAGGTTTTAAAATTTGAATTTGAAAAAGATATGATTTTGAAAATTAAAATTTGAAAAACATAAGATAAGATTTTTAAATTTTGAAAAAGATAAGAAAAAGATAAGATTTTTTTGAAAAATATGAGATTTTTAATTTTGAAAAGATTTAATTTTTGAAAACTAAGATATGATAAGATAAAAATTTAAAATCAAAATCTTAATTTTTTATGAGATTTTCGAAAATTATAGTTAGAATTAAGTTAGAAAAGATATTTTTTTAATTTTTTAATTTTATGATGAAAGAGAAAAACACACAAAAGATACAAAACTTAAATTTTTTAGACAGCACCCCTAATTTTCGAAAATTTTAGAGGGAAACACAAGGGGACACCAAACTTAAAAATTTTAAGATCAAAACACATAAAAGACTCAATAACACTATGATGAGTCACAAGAACGCAAAGAACAAAATTTAAAGACTCAAAGAATACAAGAACATAAAAAGAACACCAAACTTAAAATTTTTAGAAAACCAAACATATATTTTCGAAAATCACAAGAAAATAAACAAAAAATACCAAACTTAAAGAATTGACACAAGAATTAAACAAAGAAAAATTATTTTTGAAAAGTTTTTAAAAGGAAGAAAAAAAAGGGACGAAAATTTAACAAGAACAAAAATAAAAGACCCAAACACCAAACTTAAAATTTGAAACAAGACTCAAATAAATGAAAAAGGTGACAAAGAAGATAAAGGTTGTTGGAAAAGTTTTAAAATTTTTGTAATTGAAAAATAGGAACATGCAAGACTCAACAAGAACATCAACACTGAAACTCAAACAAAGAAAAGACAAATATTTCTTGTAAAAGGTTTAGGAAGAAGAAAACAAAAGAATTAAAAGACTCAAATCAAGAACATAAATCAAACAAAGAAAAGAAAAATATTTTTGAAAAGGTTTTTAAATAATTTTTTTTTTGGAAAATTTTGAAGAAGAAAACAAAAATTAAAAGACTCAAACAAAAATAAAAATTACTTGATCTAGGGAGCAAGACAATCCTTCAATTTGTCCAAACTCAACAATCCTCGGCAACGGCGTCAAAAACTTGGTGCATACGAACCCTACACTATCATATAGCAGTACCAGCAAGTGCACTGGGTCGTCCAAGTATACATGAGTGAGTCAAGGTCGATCCCACGAGTATTGTGGCTTGAAGCAAGTTATGGTTATCTTACAAGTCTTAGTCAGGCAGATCAGAAGGTTGTTAGATTGATGCAAGGGCAATTCATGAAAGGAATATATTGTAGATCTTAAAATTAGTAATAGGAATAAGGTAAAGGATTGGAGTTGCTTTGCCTTTCTGAATTAACTCTGGTACTACTACCTTCTCTGCTTGTGAATGATCTTCTAATATGGCAGGCTGTATAGAAGGGGAAGCTTCCAAAGTTGAAACCGGTTCAACCGAGCCACCAACATCTTCTCCAACACACAAGCAGTTTCGGTTCGGACAGAGAGAAGAGAGAAGGAAAACCGAAAATCAACATGCATGTACCTCTCTCATCCCTTCTCATCAATCTTCTTCAATCTGAGCCCTTGATCTTGACTTTGGCTCCAAGAAAGAATTTTGACCCTTGATGAACTTTTGATCTTTGACAGCTCCTTCTTTTCCATATTTGCTCCTTCCTCTTCGTAGCTCCAGTAGCTACCTTCTCTCTTGGATGAACAAAAATGGAAATAAGCTTTACCCACTGAGATCTTCTTCTCTGACCGAGATGGATCTTGTCTATTCTTGGCATGAAGATCTTGAAGCTTCTTCTTGAAATCTTGCCTTCAATGGCAAAGATCTTAGCCACACCATGCTTCGGATCTTCCTTCTTTAGAAACCATTATCAACCTAGCTTTTTTCTTCTTCATAGCTTCACTATTTTCTGTACTTCTCTTTTCTCTGATAACTTGTTCGCTCTTCTTTCTTGAGTGAAGTGACAACCGAAACAACAAAGAGAGAGAAGAGAGAGAAGAAACAAAGCATTCAATGTAAAATTAACTCAATTTAATATTATATTTCAGTTACCTATGCAAGCAATTAATCCATTTCAATTTTGCATTCCATTCCACAATGGGGAGTAGGTAACCGTGGAGCTTTCAATGCAAAGAAATTGAATTGAATTGATTTTTGGTTACCAAGGCATAAAGTCACATGTCAAACTTTTGGTTACCAAGAAATAAAGTTAATTGAGTTGACAATAACCAAGGCATGGAGCAACGAAGCATGCTTTTGAAATCCTTGGGCCACTTTGAATTTCTTTGCACATTAGCCACTTGAAGTGAACAATTAATATTGGCCTTTGAGAGACTTGGGCTCCTTTGGTTTTCTTTCTCTTTTAATATTCAGCCACTTGAAGAGAACAACTATTATTGCGCTAAGCAAGTTTAGTAACCAAACTGGGCTTTCATCACTTGGGCCAAGATAATAATTTTATTTTTCTTCCTGCACACTAACAAAAATATCAAACAACCCATTGGAAGTTATTCAATAAGACACTTAATAATAATTTTAAAAATGTTCTAATTTACATTTTAATAATGTTTGATCATCATTTAATTAAATATAAGTTTTCCAAACTCAACACATCCCCAAGATGAAGAATAATATCTTGAGTATTGGACAACTTATGGAGAATGGTTGCAAGATAGTCATGGAAGATCACTATCTTTGGCTTAGAGATAAAAATAAAAATCTTATTGCTAAGGTTTCTATGACAAGAAATTATATGTTCTTGTTAAACATGAGAAGCGGTGGAGCTATATGTTTGAAGTCATGTATTAAAGATCCACCATGGATTTGGCATATGAGATATGGACATTTAAATTTTGGTGGGCTCAAAGAATTGGGAACAAAGAAGATGGTAAAAGAAATTCTAACAATTGGTCATCCTCATCAGTTATGTGAAGCTTGCATACTTGGAAAACATTCAAGAAAGAGTTTTCCAAAGTAGTCCAAATCAAGAGCTACCAAGTGATGCACCACTATTAAGTGGTACATTTTATGCTGAATTGAGTAGATATTATTAACTCTTCTCACATTTATTGAATGAAATAGCATGGTTTTGTAATTCTCTCTTAATTTGTGCTTAAGTGTGAAAACATGCTTTTTAGGCCCTTAACTGGTTAATTTTAATTCACCTTTGATTCCACTAGATGCCTTGATGTGTTTGTTAGTGAATTCAGGTTGAAAAGGCTACGAATGGATCAAAGGAGTGAAGAGAAAAGCATGCAAAGTGGAGAACTCATGGAAACTCAAGGATTTGGAGTGCATTCATCGACGCACACGCATGGAATGACGCGCACGCGTGAATATGAAGTCGCATGGCGACGCATACGCGTGACATAACGCGTATGCATGGGAAATAAAATGCCAATCGACGCGTACACGTGACTCATGCGTACGCGTCGCAGCTCGCACATGACCTCATTAAAGTGAAAATGCTGGGGGTGATTTCTGAGTCTATTACATGTAGAATTCAAGAGGAGTCAAGGGGGGAAGCACATAGTTGAGTTTTCATCATGCTTTAGTTAGTTTCTAGAAAGAGAAGCCCTCTCTTCTCTCTAGAATTAAGTTAGATGTAGATTAGGATTTCTTAGATCTAGGTTTAATTCATGCTTTGATTTACTTTTCCTTTACAAATTCTTGTTCCTTTACCTTTGCTTCTCTTGTTTAGTATTTCATTCCTTGTATTTGTTTACCTTGTTGTTGATGCACTCTTGTTTCTTTTATTTTCCTTTAATGCAATTTATGTTTGATTTCTTTTACTGTTGATTTGAGTTGTTGTTGTTAATTTCCTTGCAATTAGTAGTTGTAGATTTATATTTCTTACAATCTTTTTTTGCCTTCCTTTTATGCCTTCCAAGTGTTTGATTAAATGCTTTAAAGGATGTTAGAGTAGAATTTTTGTGTTCTTGGCTTGGGATGGTAACTTAGGTGAAATTGAGTTGCTAATGTCCAAGTGTTGATAATTGGTATCCATTGACTCTAGCTTTCCCTAAATTAATTAGTGAAATAGCTAGGACTTATAGATTAGGATTGATGTAGCTCATTTGACTTTCCTCCACTTGTTAGAGGATGACTTAATGGGATTGATCCTGCAATTATCATCTTGTGGTTAGTAACAAGGATAAAGATCCTTAACCATTAACCCTTGCCAAGACCTCTTTATTATTTGAGTTCCTTTACTTTCTTGTCATTTATGTTTCTTGTCTCTTATTCAAAACCCCAAATACTTGTCCTATAACCAATAACAAGAACACTTCCCTGCAATTCCTTGAGAGACAACCCGAGGTTTGAATACTTCGGTTTTTATTTTTTGAGGTTTGTACTTGTGACAAACAAATTTTTTATTGAGGAATTGTTTGTTGGTTTAGAACTATACTTGCAACAAGATTTCAATTGAGAAATTCTTTACCAATAGACAAGTTCCGTTCATCAAAATGGTGCCGTTGCTGGGGAATTGCAAATGTGTGCCTTGTTATTGGTTATTGTACATATGTTAATATTGTGAATAGTTTGCTCTTTTGTTGGTTTGCTGGTTTTGGTTTAGTAGTTGTTTCCTTTATCTCTTGTAGTTTTTGTTTTTGTCTTTTCATTATGAATTCTCACCGTTTTGGCTATGATCTTGGTTATAACTATGTTGTAGGAAGTGGAGATTACAATGAGAATATGCATCAAGGATGGAACAATCAAAGGTGGGAGGAGCCTCAAGCTTATGGACAACCTTCTTGGCAACAACCTCCGCTGGTCTCTTATGGGTATAATTTCACTCCTAATGCATATCAATCTAATGGCTATGGTAGACCTCATTGTGACTATCAACAACCACCACCACATGCCTATGAGCCTCATCCTCAATATAGTTCTCAACCATACTCACAAGCCCCTTTCTACCAAATACCTTCCTATGACCCTTATCCATCACCAATCACCCTTGCCTCATCCTTGTGACCATTATGAGAAAAAATCCATAGAGCCACCACAATTCCAACATCAATACTCCCAAGAACCATACATTTCATATACACCACCTCCATACCTTTACCAAGAAGAACCACCTTCCTACTATGAACTCTTCCTTCAAAATAATGAATCCTCCTATCCACCCCAAGCTCCAATGAATGAAACCCTTAGTCTTATCCTTCAAGGGCAAGAAGAGATGAAAAGGGAGGTACTAGAGTTCACGACCACCTTAAATGAAGTGGCAAATCGATTGGCCTCCCAATGCTTGAACGTTCGAAGTACTCCCATGGCCACATGTGGAGAATCAATTAAAGAGCATAGCATGGAAGAGAGATTGGAAACTCTGGTGAAAAATGAGGAATGTTGCTTTGTGTTAGAACAATTGGAGGAACCTATGGTTATCGAAGAAAAGGAAGAAGTAGTGGAAAACTTAGGAGATGCGGAACCTCCATGGGAACCTAGAGTTAAGGGAAATCCCTCCAAGATTGAAGTTGATGTTAAGGAGGAAAGTGCACAACCTCCAAAGCATATTCCATATGAAGAATTGGACGGGATAGAGCAAGAATTGAGTTCCCTTAGTGATGAAGATCATGCATCAAACCTTCTTGGTGGTGAATCCTTTGAACTTGAAGAACCTTCTCCTAGTGAAATAGAAAGCAATGTGGAGGTAGATTTCTCTCATCCTCCCATTTATGATTTGAGCGATGGAGAAAAGTTAGATGAAATTTGATGAACAAAGGATTGAAATTTAAAAAATCTTGTGGAGAGGTGGAGGTCCTTAGAAAAAGAAGGACGGGAGTTGAATACGCTTTGTCAAGATCCATAGAGGCTTCTTTGCCTAGGTTGTCATCCACTCCTTCATTTGAGTGGGTAAAAGTCATCTCTATTAGCTTTATTGTTCCACTTGAATATGGCTTGCCTGAAATGGATGGTCAACTTACGGAACTTTGTGGGATGAAGCGTAAGAGAAAGATGTTTCGTGGTTGGCGTTGCAAATCAAGGCTCATTTTGGTTGACACATCAAAGATGAGATACAAAGGTTGGACTAGTGCTCAATTAGAGGGGTCTAGAAGGAGGGTTTGGCACTTCATTGAGAATTCATCTTGCTTGCCACCCGGATGGACTAATGATAATCAACTTGAAGACGGGTGTAGAAACAAGATAAGGGATCTGGGAATACTTGAGGATCAATTTTGGGAGCCTTAGCTTGTGCGGAACTCCATCAAGACTTGGTAATATTAATTTTGAAGAATGGAGCTTATTGGAAGTCCAAGCATTGGTGGTTGTTCAAGGATGGATTCAAGCACAAGCCACATTGATGAGGAGCTCCCCATAAGTCCAACTTAAGGACAATAAATAAAAGTGCTAGGTGGGAGACACCCCGCCATGGTAACATCTTTTCATTTCTCTCTTTTGTAAATATTAGTAGAATTAGTTAATTTCATGTTTTGTTTGGTTAGTTGAGTATAGTTGGTAGTCTAATATGTTAAATAAGGTTTTAAGGTATTTTAGTAGCTATTTGGAGGTTTGGAATGCTTGGTTTGGTGCAAGAACTTGGAAAATTTTTGAAAAATAGAGCACCATCCACGCGTACGCGTCACTCACGCGTACGCGTGACCCCAAGTTTTTCGCCAATCCACGCGCACGCGTCAACCACGCGTACGCGTGGATTCAAAATTTCCACCTCCATACAAATTCCAGAGAGTTGTGCGAGTTTTGGGCCGGAATTGTGCCTTTAGCATAAAATCCACCCAGGCGTATGCGTGACACAGGCGTACGCGTCGCTCCCATTTCACCTCACCACGCGCACGCGTCACTGCACGCGTACGCGTGGATTGCCCTGTTTCACCACTATTCTTTTCTTCTCTTCTTTCCATTTCTTTCCTTCTTTTTCCTTCTTCTCTTTTCATTTCCTTCTTCACGCATCATCCAACACTACCAATCACCATCAAACACCATTTCTTTTAGATAGTTATTTGGTTAGTTTGATTTTTGTTTAATTTTCTGTTTTTCATGATAAGTGTTGGATTATAAATTTTGTTTGCTGTATATTGCTGCTTATTATTAACTGAATGCTATTTTAGCTTAACTATTTTTGGATATTCATTGTTGGATACTCTTGTTGAGGTTACAATTTATTACTTGGTTTTGAATTTTTCATGCTTAACCTTTTTGAACACCAAGTACATGAGAATTGCCTTTAACGAATGTTAAATCTTTTTGAATTGCATGATTTGGCCACCATGTGATTTGAACCCTTTTTTTTATTAGGCAATTTCTTTGTGGATGTTATGCATTTATCTTAATGCATTATATTTCTTGATCATATGCATCCATATATTTTTGGCTTGAATGCTTTCATGCTTCTTTATTGCTTGTTTGGTTGTCTTTACCTACGAGTTAAGAGCATCTCAAGAACATTAGGATGAGTGAAGTGCATGTTCCTTTCGTGTAACTATGACATAGCATTTTATGTTAGTTTGTGTGTTTTAAACCACGTACAACTTAGAATGCACAATCACTTTTATCCATGTCACACGTTGGGTCACTCACTCCATTCTAGTGATTTGCCTCATTCTAACAATGTATGCTTCCTTGCTCTTGCATTTACTTTTCTTATTATCCTGTCTTCTATTTTCAGGATAAGTCATTATAAGCTAAAATAGAAGTGGGACAAAGAACATGCAGCAACCGGTTGATCTACCAGCTAAAGGTGGCAATTCGGAAAGTCGTCGTACCCTCCTTGCTCATCTTTGAATGTACCAAGGATGGTGCAAAATTTTAAGTGTGGGGAGGTCGTCCGACCGAATCGGCATTTTTGGGTGACAAATTTCTAATCCCAACACTTTCGCATTTCATTTTTTGGTCTTTTAGGATTTTTTGTTACATTTTCTTATTTTTGCATATATATAATAAGCTTAGTCAAAATAATGAACTTTTTCAAGAAAAATTTATCTATAGGGCACCCCAATTGATTTGAGTAAAATTTTTCATTGAACTTTCTTGAATTATACATTATTGTGGATCATGTTTTTGAGCTAAGAACACAAGCATGTGAGATTTGAGCCTAATTGTGTGGTTACATCTTATAACCACTTATTTTTATTCTTGTGTGCATCATTCTCTTTCTTTGATTGTAATCTTTGATTTTTTTTATTCTTTATGTCCATTATTTTGTGTAGACATGCACTTATATGATTGAGGCCATTGTTTCAATTAGCTCACTTACCTAAATAAGCTTACCTTTTATCTTCCATTGTTAGCCAATTTTGAGCCTATGATTAACCCTCTTGTTCTTAATTTTAGCACATTACAAGCCTTAAAGTGAAAAACAATAAAAATGTCCTTAATTTGGATCTTTGATTAGCTTAGGTTAGTGAGAGTGTGTATCATTTAAGTGTGGGGAAACTTGGGACATTGGTTGAGAAAAAGGTGTGTTGTATCTTTATTGAAGATCTTGGGAATTGAGTACATACTCATGTGTTAACTAAATATTAAACCATATGCATTGATGCTCTTGTGTATATTTTAGTTTGAAAAGAAAAAAATACAAAAGAAAAATAAAAGAAAAAATATATGTAAAAAAAATAAAAAAATAATAAATAGAAAAAGATAGAAAAAGAAATGCAATAAAAAAGGGATAAAATGCCCCAAAGTAAAGTTCAATAATATCAATGCATATGTGTGGTGATAAAAAAGAAGACTGCATGAGTGTGTGAAAAAGTGAAGAATGGGTAGTTAGGTTAGCTTTGAAATTGTATAGGTTGTTATATAGGTTATTAGGTGGGAAGTTTAAGTTACTCAAAGATTCAAATTTCAAGTCCACTTGACCATATGCATCCTTACCTTGACCCTAGCCCCATTACAACCTATGGAAAGTCCTCATGATAATTGTATGCATGCATGAAATAATTGTTGATTGTTAGATGGAAAACAAATCTTGGAAAGAATGATTAGGGGAGAATTGAGTGAATCAACCCTATATACTTGAGTGATTAGAGTGGATACACATCCAGTGAGGGTTCGATTGCTCAATTACATGTTTTTACCTAGAACCATCACTTTTCTTGCAAGTTTGTAAAAGCTTTAATAACTCAATTCAATTGTGGTTTGGCTTGGTTGTTAATACCTTTAGCCCTTGTGCTTATATTGGTTTTCTTGGGAATTAATTTATTTTGTCCAAGTAATTGCATTCGTTTAGATAGATTGCATGTAGGTAGATTGCATTTAGTTAGTTTATATTTTAATAAATGATGATACCCTTTGTCTCTTTCTTGGTTTAGCATGAGGACATGCTTAGTTTAAGTGTGGGGAGATTTGATAAACCACTATTTTGTGGTATATTTTATGCTGAATTGAGTGGATTTTATCAACTCTTCTCACATTTATTTAACGAAATAGCATGGTTTTGTAATTCTCTATTAATTTGTGCTTAAGTGTAAAAACATGCTTTTTAGGTCCTTAATTGGTTAATTTTAATTCACCTTTGATTCCACTAGATGCCTTGATGTGTTTGTTAGTGAATTCAGGTTGAAAAGGCTAGGAATGGATCAAAGGAGTGAAGAGAAAAGCATGCAAAGTGGAGAACTCATGAAAAATCAAGGATTTCGAGTGCATTCATCGACGCGCACGCGTGGAACAACGCCCACGCGTGAATATGAAGTCGCATGGCGACGCGTACGCGTGACATGATGTGTACGCGTGGGAAGTAAAAATGCCAATCGACACATACGCGTGACCCATGCGTACGCATCGCAGCTCGCACGTGACCTCATTAAAGTGAAAATGCTGGGGGCGATTTCTGAGCTTCCCAGGCCCAAATCCAACTCATTTCTAAGCTTATTACATGCAGAATTCAAAAGGAGTCAAGGGGGGAAGCACATTGTTGAGTTTTCATCATGCTTTAGTTAGTTTCTAGAGAGAGAAGCTCTCTCTTCTCTCTAGAATTTGGTTAGATGTAGATTAGGATTTCTTAGATATAGGTTTAATTGATGTTTTGATTTACTTTTCCTTTACAAATTCTTGTTCCTTTACCTTTGCTTCTCTAGTTTAGTATTTCATTCCTTGTATTTGTTTCCTTTGTTGTTGATGCACTCTTGTTTCTTTAATTTTCCTTTAATGCAATTTATGTTTGATTTCTTTTATTATTGATTTGAGTTATTGTTGTTAATTTCCTTACAATTAGTAGTTGTAGATTTATATTTCTTGAAATCTTATTTTGCCTTCCTTTTATGCCTTCCAAGTGTTTGATTAAATGCTTGGAAAGATGTTAGAGTAGAATTTTTGTATTCTTGGCTTGGGATGATAACTTAGGTGAAATTGAGTTGCTAATGTCCAAGTGTTGATAATTGGTGTCCATTGACTCTAGCTATCCATAAATTAATTAGTGAGATAGCTAGGACTTATGAATTAGGATTGATGTAGCTCATTTGACTTTCCTGCACTTGTTAGAGGATAACTTAATGGGATTCATCCTTGCAATTATCATATTGTGGTTAGTAACAAGGATAAAGATTCTTAACCATCAACCCTTGCCAAGACCTCTTTATTATTTGAGTTTCTTTACTTTTTTGTCATTTATGTTTCTTGTCTCTTATTCAAAACCCCAAATACTTGTCCCATAACCAATAATAAGAACACTTCTCTGCAATTCTTTGAGAGACGATCTGAGGTTTGAATACTTCGGTTCTTATTTTTTGGGGTTTGTACTTGTGACAAACAAATTTTTGATTGTGGAGTTATTTGTTGGTTTATAACTATGCTTGCAACGAGATTTCAATTGAGAAATTCTTTACCGATAGACAATTTCCGTTCATCACCAAGCCACTTCAGCTTATCCACGCGGATGTTTGTGGACCTATCAAGCCTTTGTCACTTGGTAAGAGCACCTATTTTGTGCTTTTCATTAATGATTATTCAAGAAAAACATGGGTTTATTTTTTGAAGAAAAAGAGCGAATCATTTGAAGCATTCAAGAAGTTTAAAAACCTCATTGAAAAAGAAGGTGGCTATGAGATAAAAGCTCTTAGAACTGACAGAGGTGGAGAATTCACTTCAAATGAATTCAAGATGCTTTATGAAAATCATGGTATTTGACGTCCGCTAACTGTTCCTAGATCCCCTCAACAAAATGGAGTTGCTGAAAGAAAGAATAGGACAATTCTAAATATGGCAAGAACGATGTTAAAAAGTAAGTCATTACCAAAAGAGTTATGGGGAGAAGCGGTTGCATGTGCAGTTTATCTCTCAAACCGCTCACCTACCAATAGTTTGAGAGATATAACACCTCAAGAAGCATGGAGTGGTTTGAAGCCTAATGTATCACATTAAGGATATTTGGATCTATTGCATATGTCCAAATTCCTGAGCAAGAAAGATCGAAGCTTGATGATAGGAGTCAAAAGCTTGTATTTATTGGTTATGAGGAGAATAGTAAAGGCTACAAATTCTTCAATCCCATCAATAATAAAGTAATAATAAGTAGAGATGTTGAGTTTGAAGAAAATACAAAGTAGGACTAGAGTACACAAAATGAAGTCACTTATAACTTTCTGCCTTACTTTGAGGAAAAAGAAGCCCGAATCCAAGAAGTGCAAGGCGAAATCGATCCTTCAACACCAGCATTAACTCCACTAGCATCATCATCGTCTTCTCCATCCTCTAGTTCAAGCAAAGGCCCTTATAGATATCGAAGTCTTCCTGATCTTTATAAGCAAACAGAAAAGCTAGAGGATGAAAATTTATTGTGTTTACTCTCCAATAATGAGCCTTTAAGTTTTAAAGAAGCTGTCAAAGATGAGAAATGGATACAAGCAATGGAGGAAGAAATTCAAGCAATTGAGAAGAACAACACTTGGAAACTTGCATTACTTCCAAGTGGTCATCAGGTTATTGGAGTCAAATGGGTTTACCGAGTTAAAAAGAACTCTAAAGGTGATGTAGAAAGGTATAATACAAGGCTTGTTGCAAAAGGGTATAAGCAGAAGCAAGGAATAGATTATGATGATGTATTTGCTCTAGTTGCTCGCGTGGAGACGATAAGGCTATTGTTGTCACTTGCAGCACAGAACAACTGGAAAATCCACCAAATGTTGTCAAAACTTCATTTAAAATAGCATATGCCAACTTAAAATCAACTTTGTCAAAATTGAACAATGGTTCCAATATCCATCAAGCAACAGAAAATAAATTCCGTTTAATATTTCTTCAAAGAGGATTCAAAACCCATTTAACCAAGGCTCAAAACAAGACTCCAAAAGTGTTCTTGAAATCACCATCTCAGAAGAACATCCAAATAGTTTAAGATGTACTAAAAAGGAGTCAAGCCATACTAGAAAGGATCTTAAATTGAAATAATCCAAACAAGATCCACTAGACATGAAACATCAAACAAGTTTTAAATTGATCCAAAAGAATACAAAAGTTATAGAAAAAGACAACTCAATCATGTGTAATTTCTCAAGGATAAAATTCTTGACTAATAACTCTTGTAGAGATAATGAGAGAATAAACAATGCACTAACTTGAAACGAATCAAACTGACTCACATAAGGATGAGATCCGCAAGAGAGGACAAACCAAGATCAATGGTAATGTTTACAAGATGCAAAAGATTAGTTAAAAACAGAGTCACGTATGACATTCATAGAGGTGAAAAGCTTAAGAAGGAACGAGTCCGTTCATAAGAAGAAAGCTATGAGTCCAACATTTTCAAAAGAACAACAATGGCATAAACCATGTAGTATGCTAAACCAAACTCAATTCAAAATAAGTTAAGTAAAGCTTATCAAACTAAACTCAACCAGGATAAAAATGAAAAATTCTTACTTTCCAAAATTTTGAAAAATATCCAAATACATAATCAAATGAAAATGTGCATTGGAACTATAGTAAAGTTACTAGAAAGTCAAATTGTAATTTTAAAGTAAAATGCAGTTCCGTAAACCAGTAAAAGTACAGGTGAGGTATTAGAAATAAATAGTTGTCAAACTGTGTAAGAAATCTTCAAAGTTTCATATATAGATAAGTATACATCTATTCAACAGCAATTTTCATAAAAGTCTCAAAACTGGCTGTAATCACTATCAAATAAGAGAAAAACCGAATCAACAATTTCTTTAAGAATGGACTCGAAATCCCGGAGTTAAAAATGCACAGCGCATTAGGACAAGTTCAAAGCCATATCAAAGAATACATGATTCAAGAAGAATTCAAATAGAGGAAGATAGATGCAACAAGGGTTTTAAGCAAGCATATGCTCTTAAGATCAAACAAGATTGCATATGAATAGAGAAACAGAGTGGAAACATCAAATTACTTTTCAAGAGGAGTAGCAAACAAGAACTTCAAGTTAGGCTATAAAAGAACAGGTTGACTCAAACAGAATTCAAGATACAACTGAATAGCCTCGAGAAATAGTTTTTAACGTTCCCAAAACCCGCGATTCGCTTTACTCAAAACTCGGATTTCATCTATGATAACCCACTAGTGCTTTCATATACATAATTCACTAGTATTAAGCCGGCCAAACTTAATACCAAGAATTATGCAATGCAAGACTAACAGCATTAATCAATAGATCGTCATGTGCATAAAGCTCTAATTCTCGTCATTCGACAAGACCTAATACATGACAAACACTCAGAGTATGCAATTGAAGCATAGTCAGTCCATTCCTCAGGCTCTACAGGAAGAACTGCTCTGATACCATAATGTAACACCCTAACTACCAAAGCTCACGCTTCCGGCTGCGCGACTCTGATAGCTCGGACATTACGACAACTTTTATACTATTTAATACTAAAATATGAGCCTGTTGAAAACTTTAAACCGCAATACCGCTCCCAAAGATACTTTCGTTCGATAACGTACATCCATAAATACCATTCAACTTACAACAACTCATAAAGAGTACATACATATATATATACATACATATATATAAATATTATTACAAGCATTAACCAATACAATTCCTATCCCTCTTACAGAATATATATCAAGATAAAGGCGAGGGTACAATAAACCATAACTAAAACAATACAGAGCATCATATCAACAATTAAATAAGCTCTTCGTAACTTCTGCGCCCATATCCTGAAAGGGGAAAAATGTAGGGGGGTGAGAACATCATCCTCGAAAGGGTTCTCAGTAGAGGGTTTTTGGGAATTACTGTAATAGGATACATAAAGATAACCGCACCAGTGATTAATAACTGTCTTATGCCTTTTTTCAAAAACAACAGTTTTCAATAAGGTAAAGTTGGAAATCTTTTCTGAAAGAGGAACCGTTCAATTCTCAAAAACACCAAAAGCCTTTCAAAAAGGTTTATCTATGCTGAACCAAAATAGCCTTTCATATTTTTCCAAATCAGAAACACAAAATCGAAATGAACCATCGGTCCATCTCAATCCAACCACGGCCCTAGGCCCAAACAATCCAACCACGGCCCTAGGCCCAAACAATCCAACCATCAACCAAATCACCACAATCCAACAGAGTTCCAATTGCAAACACAGATAGGAAGTTCAAGCACAAACAAACAGTTACAGCAAGTAGAACAATTAGCAGTTAATCACAAAGGCAAACCAAGTACAATATGCACACCCAAACAATGTCACATAGATGCATATGATGCATGCCTGTCCCTAGTGGCTGATGATATCATCTGTCGATTATATAGCCAACCCGACACGTCCTGGTAGCTAACCATGGACAGAAACACCCATCGCGGAGCAAGTAGGTTTGAGCTACAACCCCATTGCTACTACCCGCTCAACCCAGAGCTAGTGGAATAACCACTACTGCGGCTACTACCCAGGCGGGTGTTTAAAAGCTCAACCTGGAGCAAGTGGGACGAACCACAACCCTTGCTACTACCCAGGTATCTCAAGCATATATTCATTCAGTCCCAGCCATGGATCAACATCCATCTCAGCCATCCGGCTTAAATTCATAATTCATAATCAGCCATACGGCCCATAACTCATTCGGCAATCCGCCATAAATCAATGTTATACACAGCCATTCCGGCTCATAACAAAATGGCACCTCCACCATTCAACATCATCAAATTCATAAAACCGGCATTTAAGCCATAAATCACTTTTTCTCAAATCGTTTCACTTTGAAATCAAGTTTCAACTCTTTTCAGCCTTGGCTTTAGAAATCTCGTTTCTCAATTCATCTCAGGCTCATAAGCCAAATCTACTCAAAGTGAGTTCCCTTTTAAAACAAAGCCACTCTCGGCATTCTCTTTCCAAAACTTCCAAAACTATGGTAAGTTAAGGATTTATTTCAGAGTATTCAAAATCACCCATACAATAATGGGATTTTATAACAAAAGTTTCTCGGCAGAGTCCCAAGTCCTTAGGGAAGGTCATCTTACATCAATTCTTTAAAATTCATTGAAACTCTTAAAATCATAGATTCTCGGTTCAAGTAAATAAAACTGAATTTATTATGAAACTGAACCATACAAAATCACAAGTTCCAACCCGGTCCAAAATCAACTCATTTGAAACGGAACCAGTTCATTTGAATCAAACCGCTTTCAGATTTCTTTTTGGAACCCATTTTTCCAACTCTTCTAAAATGCCTCAAACTTGATTACTCAATCAAAAATCTAGGTTCCTTTAAAAATCACTAAAAACTCCTTTTTATATTGAAATCAGTATTATAGCATCATTCTTTCCTCCAGTGATTCAAACGGTAAAAATAGTTCAGTTCTAAATAAGCCGAACTCAACGTATAAGGTTCATCAAATAAATTAAGCTTGAAAACATAAATATCCTTTTAATAAATTAAATAATACAATCTCTCAAATCCAACCTTTTTTAAATAACCTTTCAAATAAGACTAAGAGTTTATAGAAATTTCGGCAGCACCTCCCTTAGAACTTGGACTTTTGCCACCCGGTTTGGGTCCCAACTAAACCGTTCCTCATTCCTTTTCAGCAACACAAAACCAGAAATCAATTCAAAGCAGGCTAAATCCAACAATCGCCTCAGTGGCGTATCTCAAGGATACCATTTCAAAATCAACTCAATATCAATCGATTTAACTCATTTCCAAAGCTTTAAAGAATCAATTCGGCAATAAATCATTTGTCCATAACCAAGTCAATTAAAGTAAACCAGGCTGAATTCAAAAGTGCATTCGACTTTTCACATCATTGAAATAATTGACTCAATTCAAACCAATCCTCAACGGTTTAAACTCATATTTTAAATCTTTAAAGAATCAACTTTAAAACATTACATTTCAATAAGCCGCACAACAATTCAGCCAAACCAACATCTATAATCATTCGAGTCAATCAAATAATACATAAGGCAATTTCAATCACCAAATACACAATATCTCATATCAGTATCCATATGTAATAATTCCAATACATAAAACATAGTTTTGGAAAGCGCCCCTACCTCAAAATGCAAATCCATAATCCAAACGCATCACAGAATCCTTTCCGCCTCAACCCGAGATCAACAATCAAAATCCCGGCAGCCAAAACCTCGGTTCCAAGCCATTTTCGCAACAGTCTCAACAACTCTAATCGCAACATACAACAATCGAAACTCAATTGTATAGCGATTAATGCCACAAACCTCAGCGCATGATGACAGAACAGTAACTAAAGGGCTTTCAAATCGAAAACGCTTACTGAACCGAAGGAGGAACGGCTGAACCGACACGGCGGCGGTCTCCGAACCGGCTCGGCGGCAGCTCCGGCGGCAACCAGAAGCTCCGGTGGATCAACTATAAAAGCCACGCAGTATCAAAACCTCCTCAATATCCAAAATGACTGAAACCACAAATTAAACGCTTACCGGCAGAGTTCTCCGGCGACGGCAGAGGCAGTTTCCTCCACTCTCCTCCATGATCAACCACGATGGAGGTGGAAGCTGGCAGAGGCGGCGGTGGTTCCGACGACGGCGCGGCTCCACCACCAGTGACCGAGGAGCGTGATAGAAGCGTTTCCCCACTCAATGGCGCTCTCTCCTTCGAACCGGATCGGAGCAGACAGTAGTGGCGAGTTGGCAGCTTCGAACAGCAAGCCATGGCGATGAGGGACTTCAGTGGTGGTGGAAGGACAGCGGAGGGCCCGCAACGGTGGAGGCACGGCCGCAGAACAAGGACCCCCTTTTTCTGCCGATCTCTCTCTCCCTCCTGCTCGAGCTTCTCTCTTCGACCCTCCATGGATGGCGAGGACTCAGACTCCGCGGTGAGGAGGACGATGACGCGAGCATCACGGTGGCGGTCGAAGTCCAGCCGCAACGGGAACCAAGCACCGCGGCGGTCCTACCCGCGACGGTGACGGCGACAGCTTCACCTCCTCCGCGCGCACCCCTTTCTTCTTCGTCTGTGGTGGTGAACAGCGAGCAGCTTGGCGGCGACGACAAGGCCCATCGATGCTGGCTCGCCCCTCCCTCTTCTCTTCCCCTGACACAACTCAGACTCCCTCTCCCTTTTCTGTTTATGTTTTCCTTTTCCATCATGGAAAAGAAACGCTGCTGCTGCTGAGTTAGGAAGAAGGGGGGTTTTCGGCTGCAGCTGGGGCATGGGGAAACAATGGGTTACCGGGTCATGGGTTAGGGTTTTAGGGTTAGGGCTTCATTTTCAAAAATTAGGGTTAAGGGCATGGGCATTTTAGTAATTTCACTTAAAATCGGGAATAATATAGTAATTGAAATCCAAATTAAATCCAACATTATTTGTACATAGAAAATACTATTTGCTCATCAATTTCACAAATTATTTTCAATAAAATGTCCAAATCTAAAAATTAGAAATAATATGCTTAATTTCTTCATTTTCCAAAATAGCAGTAATAATATTTAAAATATTACTTATCTAATCCAATTCATATAAAATCCTTATTATTTCATAACTATCAACCTTATACTTTAAATATAGAAAATAATCCAATAATTATAAAATTGGATAATAACCATAACTTATCTCAAATCCAATAAATCAAAACTTGCCTTAATTATATTTAATAAAATAATCTCTGAAATTAAGGCTATAAATAACTGTAGGATTTGAGACTTGATCATAATAAGACTTTTCAAAGATTCTGGGTCTTACATGGGACTAATGTCTTATTATTTGGGAATTGAAGTGAAACAAATAGAGGATGGAATTTTCATCTCACAAGAGGCTTATGCAAGAGAGCTATTAAAAAAACTCAATATGCTAGACTGCAATCCTACCAATACACCTATGGAGTGTAGAGTCAAACTTTTCAAAGAGGAAGGTGTAAGAAAAGTTGATCAAACATTATTTAGAAGTCTCGTGGGGAGTTTAAGGTATTTGACCTGTACCAGACCTGACATTTTATTTTCAGTTGGGTTAGTTAGTTGTTTCATAGAGAATCCAACAGAAACCCATATGAAGGCAGCCAAGAGAATTTGTCACTATCTTAGAGGCACTCTTGAGTATAGCGTGTTTTATTCAGTTTTAGATGAATTCAAATTAGTGGGCTATTGTGATAGTGATTATGCTGGGGATATTGACAATAGGAAGAGTATTATTGGATTTGTTTTCTTTCTAGGAAATAATGCAATTTCTTGGTGTTCAAAGAAACAACCTATAGTCACTCTTTCAACTTGTGAAGCTGAATATGTTACTGCCACTGCCTGTGCATGTCATGCAATTTGGCTGAAGATACTACTAAAAGAACTTCATTTTGAGCAAGCTGAATCCACCAAGATCATGATGAACAATAAGTCAGCGATTGCCCTAACAAAGAATCCAGTGTTTCATAACAGAAGCAAGCACATAGAAACAAAGTATCATTTCATTCGACAATGTACTGAGAACATGCATGTGGAGGTTGAGTATGTGAAATCACTTGATCAAGTTGCTGACATTTTCACAAAACCTCTAAAATATGATGCTTTTCAAAAGTTAAGGATTATGATTGGAGTCGAAAAATTATCAAGTTTAAGGGAGAATGTTAAAAATAAACTTGATAGTTAGAATTTAATAATGAATAGAAACTACAGTTTAAATAAGTTGTCTATATTTAATTTTAATTTAAACTATTTGTTTATTAGGATGTATTAAATTTAGATGTCAAAAAAAGTATAAATACATGTGTAATTATTTCATAAATAACAACACACAAATATATTCAATACATTCTTTTTCATTTTATATTTTTTGTGAATGTGTGTCTTGTTCTTTTATTTTCCAACAAGTAACCCATTTGCATGATTTTTCTAGGTTGCTGACAATCTCTTTTCTTTTTGTTTTCTCATTCTCTCTGATTTTTTCTATAGTATTTTTCAAAAGCCTAAAAAACACAAACCCGTATGTCGAATACATAAAAATGACGAAGAAGATGAATAATGCACACTGCACTAGCCTAAAAATGCAAGAGTAATAATTTGAGAAAAAGTGATAAAAAAATGGCTAATCTTTTTTTTTTTTCTAAAGTTTTTTAATATTTACTCTCTCGTCATGTGAAATAAATAAATTGTTGGTATTTTTTTAATAAAGTAAGGGCTTCACTACTTGCAGTTATTCTTATTGGATGAGTATCTGATTTCATCTCTTTAACTTCTTTCTTTTTTCATTATAGATTTTTTGAATGGTTATCATTTCATCTGTCCCATTTCAGTGGCCTTATTTCCCTTGTTTATTGTGTGATGCAAATTTTTCTCTTATTGTCTTTTTATTTTCTTTTACTTTAATTTTTATTTTTTTTATTATTCATTTATTCTTTCATAAAAAGCTTTGTTAAAGTCTGGCGACGCATTTCTGGTAATGTTTTATTTTTTCTTAAAACAACACCTGATATTTTTATTCAGGTTATGGTTGAGGATGTAAACGTTATTACTCGAACACAACATTTCGATTAATAAACTATAGAAAAGACACTTAATGTAGAATTTGGTTACTAATTAGTAACCAATGATTTATTGTTAGTGCCAATTTATACCAATGATATTTGCAATTCGTATATGATGAGATAGAAGTTAATATAAACTCAATATTAGGAGAATAAAAGGTAGAAAAACTTATCCCTAATTATACTGTAAATTGATTATCTTAAAATAAATGTCGAGCGTCAGAATATCTTTTGCAGATATTTATATCGCATCTCTAAAAATAGTAGTCGACGCCTTTAAATATCAGGACGAAAACATCTGAATTATATATAATTCGTTTTAAGTTATACTAAGAATAGTATCAATTCAAATTTATGAATGCGATGAGTCAAAGGTAAAAAGAAATAAAATAAAATAATAAAATATAAAGTAACAGAAAGAAAAGAAAAGAGAAGAAAGATAAAGGGAAGAGGGAAGAAGAAGAAAGAAATCATGTTCTAAGAATAAATGTTTAAATAAAGACATTTTCCTCAAAGCTGCAATATTTCTAAAAACAAAATGTGTTTAAAATAAATTTTCTCATCACCTGTTGTTATCTAGGTTAGTTACCAAAGTTGTTATACACATGCACATCTATATAACAATACGCTAGGAATAATTCTCACAAGTCCAAGATTACATTGAGGTCTTCATAAAACATCGATAATGCTTCTATACACTTAGATATACACATAAAGTAAAGTGATTGCATCTAAAATAATCTCATGAAATCTTTCAATGTATATTGTCGCATTTATAAATTTAACCATGTTAGATACACATAAAAATCAACCACTAAAATTATTATTAGTATAAAATATATTTTAAAATATAAATATATTAAAAATAAATTAAATAATATATATTTATATATAAATATATTAATAATTAATTTTTCTAGTTGATTTTAGTATTCAAATAATATTTTTTATTATAAATTAGATAGATCTTCCTATTTGGAAATTTCAAGGATGAAGATAGAAATTCTAATTTTTTTTCAGCTTCATCTAAATATTAACATGAATAATAATGTTGAGCACAAGTTAAATCACAATCATGCTTTTAAATTTTGATCAACATGTCTATAACCCTATTATTATGACCATAAATACACTTCAAAGTATATTGCAACACGATTAAAATTGCAACTTAAAATAGACCATAGCGGGAGCTCGTACAACTAAGCTCAAACGAATTTCCAATAAGAATTTGGCAGTTTATGCTTGAGAGACCCATTGTACTTTTCTGTGCTATATGTCCACAAAAGGACATTGAGGAAGCGAACGAGATTTGATTCATTCACTTTGACATCGGGAATAATAATAATTCTCGAACCTTTGCTTTGCTTAGCTTTTTCTCCTTTGGCTTCATCCATTAATAACATTCACCTCTTTCTTATTTCTTTTATTTTATTTTGAAATTGTATCACTTTTTTACATACCTCTCTTATCTATACTTTTATATAATATAAGAGATAAATTTTCTATATTTTAAGTAAATGATTTGTCAAGGTGACTATTCTGATAGGATATATGGAAAAGTATTGTCTTCTTACACATTACTTAAGGTTAAGACATAAGAAACTAAACAATAATAATTGAGCGTGCTAAACTGCTTTTATCCGGTCCCCCACTCTCCCAACCCAATCCATATAATCTAGAGGTAGACTTTTCAGCAGTAGATTTTATGATAATGAACAGATTAAACGTTTTTCAGATATTTTAGATTGGTTATTTTAGTTTTTAATAAATTTGTATACAATAAAAATCTTCGAAAATTATTTTTATTTTATTTGATAAAATTGTCTTTAAATAACTTTTAATTAAATTTTTAATATATATGTTAGACAAATAAATTTTTAACAAATTTTATTATAAAATAATTAGATCTCAAAAAATATATATTATTATAAAATAAATTAACGATATTTAAATGATAAAAGAGTCAATCTACCCAACAAGGACAATTATCGAAATTTATAAAGAGTAAAAAATTTTTAGAAACCAAAAATATCCTATTTAAAAGTTTTTGGAGATCAGTTCAGATTTTTTCTAAAAAATATGTAAAGGAAATATAAGAATTTTTTTCCCTTAGAGATTGAAACGCTATTATTACTATCTGCACACAACTAAATAATTTTGTAGGTCTACTTTTTCTTTTATCTTTTCTATATATAGAGTACGGCTACACATACAATTTTTTTTTGCATACAAGTCATACAAATTATTTATATAACGCGCGCGTAAAATTACGTTGTTCTTTTTTGTATCCCGTGTTCTTCCTCCTCCTCCTCTTTCTTCTTCTTCTCTTTCTTTTTTTACGTTTCTCCTCCTTTTTTTCGCGTGTTTAATTTCATCTTCATCATCGTTTTTTTATTATTGTTGTTGTTGCTGCAATTTTTTTCCTCCTTCTCTTTCTATTGATTTTGCAACATTATATATTTTTTTTCTTTGTTTGATTTTTCCTCCCAAAAAGAATTATGAGAATATGAAATAAGAATTTAAAGAAGAAGAAGCAACAAAAGATGTGGAGAAGGAAGAGGAAGAGTTTTGAATTATGCATAACTTATTAGCACACATACACCAAAAATTATTAAACAATACACTCAAATATTTTCGTGTTATACCCAAATATCTTCGTGTTACATCCAAATTTGCTGCAAATACAGAAAAATATTTCCTCTAATGCTACATTTTTTTCTTCTTTTTCTTCTTATTTCTTTCTTTCTTTTAGTTGAATGAATGTAATTTCATCCTCTTCCAAGTAATTTTGTAGCATTATGTATTTCTTCTTCTTCTTTGTTTGATTTTTTTATTTTTATTCTTGTTAAAAGAGAAAAACAAGAAGAAACTTGAGAAGATAAAACAAGAAAAAAAAAGATGATGATGATGATGATGGTGATGAAAAAGAAGAAGAAGCAGTAGAAGATGAGGAGGAGGAAGAAGAAGAGGTTTGAATTATGCAGAACTTATCAGCACACATACACTGAAAATTCTTAAACAATACATTCAAATATCTTTGTGTTACACCCAAATATTTTCGTGTTACACAAAAATTTGCTGCAAATACAGAAAAATATTTTCTTTAATGCAAAACTTTTACATTACATTCAATTCAAACCATCAACAATGAAGCATTATTCACCTACAGAATCATGAACTAGTAACGAAAAAATTAACTAGAATCGAACCACACCGTAGCCACTTGATTAGATTCAAAACAATAATCAATTTCGTTCTGGTTGAATTGACAATCTGAACTTGAATTATTCGTTATTTTCAACAACGAGATAATTGATGATGGAGGAGAAAGAAGAAAAGGAAGGAGGAAAAAAAATTCTAATGAAAAAAGACCAAGGAAGAGGAGGAGGAGGAGGAGGTGGTGTTGGGAGACGACGATAATGGAAGAGAAAAATAAAGAAGAATGTGCAGTAACGACACGAAAAAGAATGTGCGCACATGGATATAAATGATTTGTATAGACTTGTATTAAAAAATGACTTGCACGTGAAGAATAATATATATATATATATATGATGTCTTAACATCCTTGCGTCAATATTTTAAATGAAATAAAAAATACTTTAAATATTTTAAAATTTTAAATTACAATAATTTTTTCTTTCATTTAATAATTAGCGCGATCTTTAAGGGAGGATAAAAGATATAACGGGATGTTTAAAAATATTTGATACGTAAATTAATAATTTCTCCTTGATAAAAAGGGAATATAAGGGGAGGATAAAAGATATAATGGGAATTTTACAACCCACGCGTGTGCGTTCTTTGCGCGTGCGCGTTGGTGGTGAAATGTCAATTCCAGGCTTCAGCGCCACCTACGCGTTCGTGTGCTTCCTTCCAGATTCTTCATCGACGCGTGCGCGTCATGTACGCGTGCGCGTCGGTTGTAAAATTCCATTTCCAATTTTGAATTTGTCCGAAAATGCTCACTTAATGAACGTAGTGCTTTCTTTGAAAATGACCACCAATCACTTCCACGCATACGCATCATGTACGCGTATGCGTGGGTTTTCAAAATTCGTGCCTGACGCATGATGTGTGGAAAACGATCCAACACTAAACTTACCGGCAAGTGTACCGGGTCGCATCAAGTAGTAATAACTCACAAGAGTGAGGTCGATCCCACAGGGATTGAAGGATTGAGTAATTTTAGTTAGATGGTTGATTTAGTCAAGCAAACAAGTGTTGATTTGAGTGATTTGTATCCAACAGAAGCTAAATTGCATGAAATTTAAAGGGAGAAGGATGATTGATAGTAAATTAAAGAACAAAAGAAGTAAAAGAGCTGAATCTTAAAGTGCAAGTAATGTAAATTGTAAAAACTTAGATTGAAAGTAATGTAAATAGCTGAAGCTTAATGTGAAAGAAATGTAAATTGCTTGAATCATAAAGGGATTTGGGAGCTAGGATTTCAGAAATTAAGCAAGAGAAAGCAAATGGCATTCAACAGAAAAGTAAAGGATGAATTTAGATGCAGCAGATCTAAACAGAAAAGAGTTACTTGAGGAACCAAACAGAAAGTAAAATGCAGCTCAATTGCAATAGCTAAAGGAAAGTTGAAGATCTCAGGGGTTGGATGAGACTAGAGAACAAGTCTAGATCTCAATTCCTTCCTTGATCCAACAAAGAACAATTGCAAAAGAAGTAGAAGAACAAATTGCAGAAGAAGTAGAAGATGAAAGCAGTAAAGAGAACTTGGATCCAAACCACAATTCTTTGAAATTATGCAGACAATAAACAAGAGAGATCTCAGATCAAGAATAAAACAGAATTCCTTCAATTCTCAATCCAAGATTCAAAACAAAGAGTAGAGAGTGCAGAAGTAAGAACAAGGAAGAAGAGAAATCAATTCTCCTTCCCAATTCCCCCAAAATAAATTCAGAGATCCAAAATGAATGTAAAACTCAAAATTCCAAAGTGAAAATTCTAGCTTATTTTTCTTGTTCCCTTGCTCATTTTTCTTTCCTTATTTTGCTTATAGAGCTTATTACCCATTGAAGGCTCGGTGGCAAATGTTGCAGTAGTCGTTTAGCTTAATTTTGCTCAACATTTCTTCACCACAGACACATGGCTCACATTTTCATCCTAGGATCATTGATGCCCAGCATCTCTTTGGATCACTAAATGTTTTGTAGCTAGGCTGCTCTTGATAGTGGACTTTTGGTTGGCAATCCCAAATCAGTTGATCTAAGTGGCCAAGTTTTAAAATACTCCTCAAAACCTACTTGTCCAAGCATATCCTAGTACAAAAGCACCACAGGCATGTGTCCTAGGGTCCAAGCTATTGGTGTCTAGCCTTATTGTTTGTTTCTTTGCCAATTCTTGGCTTTTCTCTTTCTTTTTCTTTTTGTTTTGATTTATTCTCAAGGGACTTTCATTTATAGCAGACTTTATAGCAGCAAACTAGTTCACACTTTAAGGAACATGTCATTATGCAGCTTTTATTTTATGAGCTAACAATTGGATCAAACAAATACCACCACTAACTTTCATCCTAACTTCTGCAACATTGAATATTTTCTTTTCTAAATCAAACATTTCTCTTTTATTCAGGCAGCAGGGAAACAAAACAAAATTAAAGCTAATGAAGGATGACAAAATTATGCAGATCACTTGTATTTCTCAGCAAACATTTTCACTTGCATTTAATTGAATACTTCAACAAGACATGTAAGGCTTTTCTAATTGAAATACTTCAAAGCAACAAGGATTAAGTGTCAATACAACCTGTGGGGAATGCCCCTTAGCTTTTTCTTTATTGCACTTCCTTTGGACAATGATGCAGATTCTCTTCACTTGAATGTTTTTCTGCATAATCCTTAAAAGTTTCTTGTTTCTCAAGCCCTTAGGCAACTGGTTAGTGTGCAAGAATTATTTGTGGGCTTTTGAACTTACTTTGGTGTGTGAACACCAAACTTAGTCCTTTGCCAATGTTTCTCATGCATCAAATTAACCATATGTGAAACCCTTTTGTCTTTGCTAAAGGCAATAAAACTAAAAACTAGAAAATAGACACTGGTTAAGTAGTTTTTCTGATTGCTTGGAGCTAGCTACCCTTTATGTAGAAGGTGAAAATGTATTTTTCAATGAAATTTTTGGTGGAACACCAAACTTAGCATCTTTCATTCTCCCTTAGATTGTTTTGGTGTGCAACACCAAACTTAGCTCCTTGCAATACAGGTAAACTTACTCAGCCTTGTTTATTGAAATAGTTGGGAAAAGAAAGCTACCTTTAGTTGGGTTACCTCCCAACAAGCGCTCTTTTAATGTCACTAGCTTGACATCTTGTTCTTTGATCATGGAGGCTGAAAATCATAGTGCCTTAGCTTTTCTCCATTTACTGTGAACTTCCTTCCGGTCTCCTCTTTGATGATCTCTAGGTGTTCAAGTGAAAGGATCCGATTCACAGTATAGTACTCTGATAATTGTGGACACACCTTCATTGGTTGGGTGTTTATCATCACTTTATCCCCTGGTGAGAAGCCTTCAGTGGGAATTTTCTTGTTTCTCCACCCTTTTGGCCTCTTCTTTTTTTCTTTCTCAGAAGATAATTCATGCTTTGGTGGTTCTTTATCTGGGGTGTTGAGGTTCTCATTTGGGGTTTTGGATCTAGTTTCTCCTTGATTTTTTTGGTTAGTTGTACCATCTCTACTTCTTTCAAGCATGGATTTAGAAGTCTTGGAGTTAACTCATTGAATGCCTCATTCAAGCTTTGATTCCTGGCCTTATCCTTCATACAATCTTCTTCTTGAGTGGGCTCATGCAGGGTTTTAAAAACATGGAATGCTAGGTGCTCATCATGCACTCTCAACAACAATTCCCCTTTTTCAACATCTATCAATGCTCTGCCCATAGCCAGGAAAGGCCTCCCCAGGATGATGGGCGTGTTAGGGTCTTCCTCCATATCTAGGATGACAAAATCAGCTGGGAGAAGAAATTTCCCCACTTTTACCAGCACATTCTCTACAACTCCAAGTGCTTGCTGAATGGATTTATCAGCCATTTGAAGAAGTATTCGTGTAGATTTTAGCTCGACAATTTGGAGTTTCCTCATTAGAGACAAAGGCATCAAGTTTATGCTTGCACCAAGATCACAGAATGACTTCTCAATTGTTATGTTTCCTATGGTGCAAGGTATATAAAAACTCCTAGGATCATCTTTCTTCTCTGGCAGCTCTCTTTGGAGAATAGCACTACATTCCATTGTCATCTCAACAATTTTTCCTTCTTTTAGGGACTTTTTCTTTGTCAGCACTTTTTTCATAAATTTGGCATACACTGGCATCTGTTCAAGTGCTTCTAAGAGAGGAATATTGATGCTGAGTGTCTTGAATATGTCCAGGAGCTTCTGAGGGTATGGAAGTTTGGGGACATATGGATTCACCCCTTCCTTCTTCTCTTGTAGCTGTGGCTCAAGGATGTTCTTGTCTCTCTTTGAGCTTTTTGCATTCTTGGTCTTTCTATCCTCTTCTCTTCTCTCTTCTGTCTCTTCTTGTGGAACTTCTCTGTTGTGTTCTTCCTGATTGATGGCTTTCTTCTCCGCAGTCTTCTCACTTCCCACTATGATTGCCTTGCACTCCTCCCACTTTGTAGCTTTTCCTTTGTCCCTTGGGTGGTCTTGAGTTGCACTAGGGGATGCATTTGATTGCTTCTCACCCATCTCTGCAATTTGTTTAGCCATTTGTTCCATATGCCTCTCAAGATTTCTGATTAAAGCTTCTTGGTTTTTGATTGAAGCTTCTTGGTTTTTACTTGTTATGGCTTGATCCTTCCGTGCTGCTTCCTGATCTTGTCTTGCCATCTCTTGATTTTTCATGAGTTTCTCCATCATTATCTCTAGAGTAGAGATTCTTTGGGAGTCTGGATTTGGTTATGGTCGTGTAAAATGAGATGGTTGTTGCTGAAAGTTGTTTGAACTATTTGCGGGGTTATTTTGTGGGTGGAATGTGGATGTGGAAGGTGGATGATGGTTATTTTGGTTAGTGACTGAGTTATTGGGGGGATAATAGCTGGAATTTGGGTGGTTATTTTGGGGTTTTCTGTATGGATTGTGGTTAGTGTTTTGCTTGTCGTGGTTTGAGTAAGTTTTGTTTCTTGAGTTGTTTTGGTTTGAGTTTTTCTGCCACGGTTGCTGGCTATGGGTGTGGTTATCTCCCCATCTGAGATTTGGATGGTTCTTCTAGGATGGATTGTAGGTGTCACCATAAACTTCATTTTGGCCTGAGCTTTGGTTGTGCACATATTAAAGTTATTCCTGCTGCTGATCTTCTTGGTTTTCTTCATTTTTCCCCCATGTGGTTGATGGTTGGTTTGTATTTACTGCTGCAACTTGCAAGCTATCAATCTTTTTAGCCATCTGCTCAAATTATTGTTGAATCTGCTGCTGCATTATCTTGTTTTGAGCTAGGATGGTGTCCACTCCTTCCAATTCTAGCACTCCTTTCCTTTGTGATGGTTGGCATTGTCTTTGATGAGCAAAGAAGTATTGATTGTTTTCCACCATATCAATGAGGTTTTGAGCCTCCTCTGCTATCTTCATCAATTGTAAAGAACCTTCTGCTGAATGGTCTAGTGCTTCTTGAGCCTTAAGAGTCAACCCTTCATAGAAATTTTGAAGAATGTCCCATTCATTAAAAATTTCAGGGGGACATTTTCTAATCAGAGCCTTGTATCTCTCCCAAGCCTCATAGAGAGATTTTACATCCATTTGTGTGAAGGTTTGGACCTCTGTCTTGAGCTTGATGATCCTTTGAGGTGGGTAGAACTTGGCTAGGAATTTATTCACTAAATCCTCCCAGCTAGTGATGCTTCCTTGTGGGAAAGTTTCAAGCCATTGAGCAGCCTTGTCCTTCAATGAAAATGGAACAACAGCAATTTATATGTTTCTGGATGCACACCATTGGACTTCACTGTGTCACAAATTCTCAAAAAGGTAGAGAGATACTGGTTTGGATCTTCTATTGGACTTTCTCCATATGAGAAATTGTTTTGTACCATTGTGATGAGTTGGGGCTTCAATTCAAAGTTATTTGCATTGACATTTGGGGTAAAGATGCTACTCCCATAATGCCTTGGATTAGCAAATGTATAGAAAGCCAAAACTCTTCTCTGGGGTTGACCATTGTTGTTGGCCACTCCCACTGGTGGATTTGTTGGATTTTCCTCCATTTCTTGGTTTTCTTCTCAACCTCCAAAGTATTTCAGGATCAAAAGGTGTGGATTCATCGCTTCTTTCTCCTGACATAAACACAGAACCAGGAACCAGAATTAAACACTCTATTGCTAGAGTGAAGTTAGTGTTAGCTTAAGCAAATATTCAAACAGTTAATATGCTTAGTAAAAAGAAAAAGAAAAAATGCTTAATCTAGACCACCACCTTACTTAATCATTGTCAATCTAATCAATCCCCGGCAACGGTGCCAAAAACTTGATGTGTGGAAAACGATCCAAGACTAAACTTACCGGCAAGTGTACCGGGTCGCATCAAGTAGTAATAACTCACAAGAGTGAGGTCGATCCCACAGGGATTGAAGGATTGAGCAATTTTAGTTAGATGGTTGATTTAGTCAAGCAAACAAGTGTTGATTTGAGCGATTTGTATCCAACAGAAGCTAAATTGCATGGAATTTAAAGGAAGAAGGATGATTGACAGTAAATTAAAGAACAAAAGAAGTAAAAGTGCTGAATCTTAAAGTGCAAGTAATGTAAATTACAGAAACTTAGATTGCAAGTAATGTAAATAGCTGAAACTTAAAGTGCAAGAAATGTAAATTGCTTGAATCATAAAGGGATTTGGGAGCTGGGATTTCAGAAATTAAGCAAGAGAAAGCAAATGGCATTCAACAGAAAAGTAAAGGATGAATTAAGATGCAGCAGATCTAAACAGAAAAGAAGAGTTACTTGAGAAACCAAACAAAAAGTAAAATACAGCTCAATTGCAATAGGTAAAGGAAAGTTGAAGATCTCAGGGGTTGGATGAGATTAGAGAATAAGTCTAGATCTCAATTCCTTCCTTGAACCAACAAAGAACAATTGCAAAAGAAGCAGAAGAACAAATTGCAGAAGAAGTAGAAGATGAAAGTAGTAAAGAGAACTTGATTCATAACCACAATTCTTTGAAATTATGCAGAAAATAAACAAGAGAGATCTCAGATCAAGAATGAAACAGAATTCCTTTAATTCTCAATCCAAGATTCAAAACAAAAAGTAGAGAGTGCAGAAGTAAGAACAAGGAAGAAGAGAAATCAATTCTCCTTCCCAATTCCCCAAAATAAACTCAGAGATCCAAAATGAAAGTAAAACTCTAAAAATTCCAAAGTGAAAATTCTAAAAGAAGGTCAAAGTCCTCTCTAAATCAAACTAGCTTCTATTTATACACTTCCTATTTTTGGATTTTAGAATTTGGAGTAGGCTTTTTAATTTGGTGAAGAATTGAATTTAAATGGAATTTTGGTTGAATTTTGGGCCCATGGGTGATTGCTCCCAGTGGTGTGCTCGGTTGATGGAGTGAGCACAGCACTCATGACTTGTGTCCTTGGCCCTTTATAGCGTGACAAGCTCCCTGGACAGCATCAGGGTCGCGCTCAGCTCTTCCCAAGAGCGCAGCATCCCTGCTGCTTATGGCTTGTCTTGTGCGCGCACCAAGCTTTCCTGGCCATGTCAAATTTTGCTAGCAAACAAGGAGGGTAGTGCTCAGTCAATGCCAAGAGCTGAGAACTCTTTTGCTTGGCAAGGGTCCCAACTTCGAGCCTTAGTGGAGGCATTTGGGCGCCCATTTTCTTTGTGAAGGAAACAAGGCCAGCGCATGCCTTGAGTGGGCGTTCCTTGGTTCGAATCATTGCTGAGCCATTTTGAGCATTTTTCCTTTGCCAAGCTTTGTAGTAGCGCTTCCTTCCTTTTCTTAGGTGCTTGGTTCGATCCTTTGGGCTTTCACTGGCAAACATTGCCCCTTGCAATTATTTTCAATAGAGCCCGAGAAAGTAAGTGGCATTAACCGAGCATTGTGATTTTTTCTTGCTTCCTTTGTTATGTGTAGCGCTCGGTTAAGGGGAAGAGCACAACATCCATGCTTTGCTTCCCTTGCCTTTGAGTAGCTCTTCCTTGGAGAGCTCTGAGCTCTTGGAGAGAGCGCTATGCTTTCTTTCCTTTGTTGCGCCACACTTTTCTTCCATTAGCTACGCTTCGTAAACCACGCTTTCTTGTTTTTTTTTTCTTTTCTTCACCTACAAGTTATCAAAACAACCAATCAAAGTATCACCAAATTCAGAAGGTTTAAAATTCATTTAAAAATCAATTAATTTTTGCTTAAACCTCATGATTTTGTGTCAATTAAAGGGTGGTTGATTGATTCAACAAAACCATGCAATTCCACTCCAAAATCACTTACTTACAATGAAAGAAAGTGCAAAAACCTAATGAAACAAGTGAAAAATACTTGAAAAGCTAGCATAAGATGACTTGTCATCAATGCGTAAGCGTCCTGTACGCGTGCGCGTCGCTACTGAGCATGGCGTTCTTTCTTTGAGCGCAACGTTATTCTGCAGTGCCTCTCTTTCTCTTCATTTTCTCACCTGAATCCAATCAAAAAGGCAATCAAAGTCTCACCAAAATCATAAAGTTTTGCATCATTCATAACAATCTCCTAATTCTTGCATAAATCTCATGATTTTGTATAAAATTATTGATGTTTGATTGAATCAAGAGAATCATGAGATTCCACTCCAATCACTTATTTATTGTGCAAGAAAGTGCATAAAATCTAATGAAACAAATGAAAAATACTTGTGAAACTAGCATAAGATGACTTGTCATCACAACACCAAATTTAAATCTTGCTTGTCCCCAAGCAAGCACTAAAACATGAGAAGAAATGAAAGAAAACAGAAAAGCATATATGTCCTTATTAGCAGGTAATTGAATTTGGTTCATGGGGTTTTATGCAGATGTAATTGAAGCTCTACTTTTATTAGATTTCAGGATTGAAATGTCCCTTTAAGTGATAACCAAAGTTGCTACTGTGATGCCTTGTTCTTTATTGATCCTTGTTAGATTTTCTTTCTTTCCTTTGATTCAGAGACTTATTTTTTTCAATTGTAGCTCAGTGTCAAGTGTTGCAGCAGCTTTTTGGCTTAATTTTTCTCAATACCTTTTTACTACAGACACTTGGCTCACAAGTCTTATTAGGAATATTGATGCCCAGCACCTCTTTGGGTTACTAAATGCTTTGTAATTAGGTTGCTCTTGATGGTGGATTTTTGGTTGGTAATCTCGAATTAGTTAATCCAATTTACCAAGTTTCAAAATACTCCTCAGAACCTAATAATCGTAGCAGATCCTAATAAAATAGCACCACAGGCATGTATCCTAAGGTCCAAGCTGTTGGTGTCTAGCCTTATTTTTTGTTTCTTTCATTTTTGTTGCCAATTCTTGGCTTTTCTTCCTTTCCTTCTTACTTTTCCTCTTTTTTCAGGGATACTTATTAATTGAAGGTTCATAACAGAACTTAAGTTCACACTACAATAGACATTCTATCCTACAACTTTTATTATTAGGCTTACCAACTAATCAAGCAATTACCACCACTGAACTTTATTTTTATTCTACCACATTGGACAATCACTTTCTGTTTCAACATTTTCTCTTATTTATGCAAAAGCCAAGGGACCGGACACATCATTCAAGTAGATGAAAATGAGACAGACGCTACTAGAACATTTATTTTGAGAATTAAGAAAACAAAAGACAAAATGCAGAACCTAAAAGTGCAAAACATGAAATCTTAATCATAAAATTGCATAAGATGGAAAATTGGAAGGCATATCATTTTGCAGATATGCATCTTCCTTATTTACTAAGATTATGAAGGAACTCCACCACCTCTAATTTTTGTGCCATTTTCCTTTGCTGGACTCTTCTTTCTTCTTTGGCTCCTGCTTCCTCTTCTTGTTTGTTTCTTGTTGCTCTTTAGCAGGGTGTCTCTGAGGCCAAGATTGGTCTACCTGATCCTAGAGTCCAGCATCCTTCAACCTTTGTTCCATTCTTTCTATGTTTCCATGGGCTCTTGCTCTTTGCTTGTTCACTAATTCCTCACACTGGATAAATGGTTTGATCTCTCGATTTACCACTGGCATGCCGCAAACTATGTAGTTTAGCTTTGCTTGAGTCTCTATATCATACTCAATCTTGTCGAGATGCCTCTGCTCTCCAGCCGTGTGGTATATATTATTCCATTGATAGAAATCTCGGAGGTACCTCTCCTGTTCAGCTCGTTGTTGAAACAATTTGTCGAATAATTCCTGAGAGTAACCAGATTGTTCCCTTTGCTGCTCCAAAATTCTTGCTTGGAATTCTCTCTGCTGGTCCATCATCTTCAGCTGGAAGTTTTCTTGTTGCTGCATCATCTTCAGCTGCTAGTTCTCTTGCTGCTCCTGAGCTCTCAAGTACTGCTCTTGTTGCCTCAAGTATTGCTCTTGTTGTTGTTCCTGTGCTCTCATATATTGTTGAGACATTTCTTCAATTGCTCTCTGAATTTGGCTTAAGTCCAGTGTGTTTGAAGCTTGTACCTCTTCCATTTGTGGTCTCCTTCTTCTTCCTTTGGTTCTTTTCTCATGCTGAGTGTCAGTGTCAGTGGCATATTCCATCCTTTGCTTGGTGATTCCTCTGCCTCCCTTTACCCAATTTGTATCTGCATCTTCAAAGAGTACTCATGCTCTATTGCACAGCCGCAGAATGGTACTTGGGTGACCAAGTCTGCTTGATTTGCTGCTATCCTCAGCCATCTCTTGGATGCTATCTGCTATGAGTTGTGGGATATTGATTTCTCCTCCCTTGAGTATGCAATATGTCAGAATTGCTCTCTTTATTGTAACCTTTGAAGTATTTCCAGTAGGGAGTATGGATCTTCTTACTATCTCATACCAACCTTTGGCCTCAGGTATGCGATCAATCCTCTTCAAGTAGCTTAGATCCCCATCTAAATCTCTTTTCCAGTCTCTTCCTTCCAAGCATAAACCATTTAGTAGCTTATCAGGATCATTCTCACCCTTCATTCTTTCATCAAAGCTAGGTTCTCCAAAGGGTATCACTCTTATTTGCAAGACCCTCATGATAGATGATGGGCTGAAATCCACATCAACCCCCCTAACATAGCTCTTGTAGGGAGGGCTGGTTTTGCTTGGCCTTATAGCATTTGCATAGAATTCCCGTATCATGGTTGCACTTATGTCTGTGAGAGGTTCACACAGGAGTTCCCATCTTCTCTGTTCGATTATCCTTCTCATGATGGGGTATTCTCCTTCTTTCAATCTGAAACCAATCTCTGGAATGACTTCTTTCGCTTCCATCAACCTATGATATCATGACTCATGAAATTGAGATTTAAATCTTTTGTCATTATAGGTTGGTGGTTCAGCTTCAACTAGTTGCTTCCCTTTCTTTCTTCTGGAACTTGATGAAGCCATTAACTAGGGAAAGAGGGGGGCCAAGTGGAGGAATGAAGAATGATGAGGGAGAGGGGATTGATATGACTCATATGATGAGAGTTTGGCTTACTGGTGAAGCAAGAATAAAAATTTAAGGAGACAAGTATGGTTTGGAACACACAGAACACGGTTACTAGAGCTTTTCTTTAAGGAAACCGAAATATATTTCTTTTTCAATGCACGAAGTGTGAAAGCTTGAGTTATGAAGCATGGTCCAAGTGAAGCTATTTATAGCAAGCTTCAATGAAGATTGGATGGTCAGGATGCCTTTTGAAAGGGTTGGAATGAACGGTGTGCTTGTAAGGAAGGATGAGGACAAGGACCACCTCTTCATTGGTCATATGGTGTGGTCTCCTAGGTGCTAAACCCTTGCAGATTTTTGCTTCCTAAAAATCAATTCCCAAGCACATGTGACTCACTTTTCCTCCTTGTGACACCTGTACTTGCATGATTTTGTCCTTTCCTCAATCTTCTTCATATCTATCCATTTCAATCAAAGCAACAATAAGTAACAAAATTTGAATTTAGCACAGTAGTGGTTAGCAAGTGAAAAGTATAGAAAAGCAAAAATAAAATTTGCTATATGTTCTTTATTTATGAATAACCAACTATGCCACTTTGAAATTGAACAAAATATTGGTGAACACTAAACTTGTTTTATGCCAATTGATTCATATGAACCCAATTAATTTTTTTCATAGTTAGTATATTCATTACAAGGAACATTTTATTTTCTACCTTAAGAAAATAAATCCATAAAATTATGCTTCATGAATTTGAATCTTTGAACAAACGTGGCTTTCTTGAAATTTATAGCATATGTAGAACACCAAACTTAATGTTTGGCTATATACTTCAATAAAATGAATGAGTATATATCCTAAGATGGTTATATGATCATCATACTTGAAAGACCATTTTAGAGTACCTTTAGGCACACCAAACTTAGGAATCAGTCATATGCTTTAAAATGATATGTGCAGCCATCAAATTTGCCCATGAAGGTTCAAATTTATGCTAGAAGAACCATTAATTATTGAAATTAAAATAACAGCAAGAATATTAAATCATGGGCTGCCTCCCATGGAGTGCTCTTTTACTGTCACTAGCTTGACATTGGTTCTTCATTAGGGTGGCTGATGATTATAGTGCCTCAGTGATGACCGGATATTTTATACGCTTTTTGGCATTATTTTTAGGTAGTTTCTAGCATGTTTTAGTTACTTTTTATTATATTTTTATTAGTTTTTATGTAAAAATCACATTTCTGGACTTTACTATGAGTTTGTATGTTTTTCTATAATTTCAGGTATTTTCTAGCTGAAATTGAGGGACCTGAGCAAAAATCTGATTCAGAGGCTGAGAAAGGACTACAGATGCTGTTGGATTCTGACCCTCCTGCACTCAAAGTAGATTTTCTGGGGCTACAAAAGCCCAATTTATGCGCTCTCAATGACTTTAGTCCATACTTTGCTCGAGATTTGATGGTCCAAACTGGCGTTTAAATGCCAGCCAGAGACCCTTTTCTTGCGTAAAACGCCGGAATTGGCACCAGAACTGGAGTTAAACGCCCAAAATGGCATCCAAGCTGGCGTTTAACTCTAGAAAAGGCCTATGCACGTGTAAAGCTCAATACTCAGCCCAAGCACACACCAAGTGGGCCCCGGAAGTGGATTTCTGCACTATCTGCACTTAGTTACTTATTTTCTGTAAACCTAAGTTACTAGTTTAGTATAAAAACTACTTTTAGAGATTCATTTTGGTAACTTGTGACATTTTACATCTCATATTGTATCTTCTACGGCATGAGTCTCTAAACCCCATAGATGGGGGTGAGGAGCTCTGCTGTGTCTCAATGGATTAATGCAATTACTATTGTTTTCTTTTCGATCACGGTTGATTCTGTTCTAAGATACTCACTCGTACTTCAATATAAAGAATATGATGATCCGTGACACTCATCATCATTCTCAACTTTATGAACGCGTGCTTGACAACCACTCCCGTTCTATCTGAGCTCAACGTAGTCATTGGGCAATAGCTTGAGTGCGTATCTCTTGGGTCTCTGATCCACGGATTTGACTTGCCTCTCCTAACAACAGAGCATTCGAATCCGTGAGATTAGAACCTTCGTGGTAGAGGCTAGAACCAATTGGCAGCATTCTTGAGATCCGGAAAGTCTAAACCTTGTCTGTGGTATTCCGAGTAGGATCTAGGATGGGATGACTGTGACGAGCTTCAAACTCACCAATGTTGGGTGCAGTAACAGTGTGCAAAAGGATAGATAGATTCTATTCCGACACAAGTGAGAACTGACAAATGATTAGCTGTGCGGTAGCTGTGCCTAGTATTTTTCATCCGAGACGAGAGATCTGACAGTTGATTAGCCGTACAGAAACCGTACCTGGACCATTTTCACTGAGAGGATGGATGGTATCCATTGACAACAGTGATCCACCAACATACAGCTTGCCATGGAAGGAAGCCATGCGTGTTTGAAGAAGAAGACAGTAGGAAAGCAGAGATTCAGACGACAGAGCATCTCCGGAACCTCAACCTATTCCTCATTACTGAATCACAAGTATCATTCATCTCATGTTATTTACTTTTCATAAACAAAATCATTTTTATCACTAACATCCCAGCAATCTCTGTGGGATCAACCCTTACTCACGTAAGGTATTACTTGGATGACTCAGTGCACTTGCTGGTTAGTTACACCGGAGTTGTGAAAAGTGTGATCACAATTTCGTACACCAAGTTTTTGGCGCCGTTGCTGGAGATTGTTCGAGTTTGGACAACTGATGGTTCATCTTATTGCTTAGATTATGAAAATTTTATCTTTTTTGGTTTAGAGTCACTAAATTTGAGTCTTTTATTATTTTTTTTTTGTTAAAATTTTAAAATCCTTGTTTTCTTTTTCTAGATTTTTTTCGAAAATTTTTAATAAATACATAAAAACAATAAACTAATAATTGAGTCTTCAGTTTGAGTTTAGTTTTATGTTTTAAGTTTGGTGTCAATTGCATACTTTTTTTATTTTCCTTCAATTTTTTGAATTGTATGTTCTTTTTATTCTTCATATTTTCGAGTTTTATGTTCCTTGTTCTTTCTTGATCTTCAAGTTGTTCTTGTTTATTTTCCTTGTTTGATCTTTAGTTTTTTTTTCTTGTTTTGTGTCTTTCCTTATTTTTCTTGTGCATTTTCGAATTATTAGTGTCCAAATTATAAAAATTTTTAAGTTTGGTATCCTTTGTGTTTTTATTTTCTTAAAGATTTCGAAAATTTGTTCTTGGTGTTCATCTTGATCTTCAAAGTGTTCTTGGTGTTCATCTTGACATTCAAAGTTTTCTTGTTTGTTTTCTTTGTTTTGATCTAAAAATTCTAAGCTTGGTGTCATTTTATTGTTTTTCTCTTTCCTCATTAAATTCAAAAAAAATATATTTTCCTTTATTTACTCATCATTTTCGAATTCCTTAGGTTGACTTAGTCAAAATTTTTAAAATTTGGTAGTTTCTTGTTAGTCAAGTTAAAATTTCAATTTTAAAAATTTATCTTTTTAAATCTTTTTCAAAACAAATTCTTTTTCAATTTTCTTTTTATATTTTTCAAAAATCTTTTATAAAATTTTTCAAAATCTTTTTTTTATAATTTTTGAATTACTTGTCCTATTTTATTATTTTGATTGAAAAATTTTAAGTTTGGTGTTTTCTTGTTAAGAAAGTTTCAATCTTTAAAATTTTAAAATCATATCTTTTTTAAATCTTTTCTTTTATTTATTTTCTTACAAGTATCTTTGATTTTAAGACATATCTTTTTCAAAACTTCCTAACCACTTTCTCTCTCTTCATTTTTCAAAAATCCTCACCCACAATTTTTCATATCTTTTTAATTAGTTAATTATTTTAGTTTTCAATTTTCTTTTATTTCTTTTTCTTCTAATTTTTGAACTTATATTCAGTTTTTCATTTATTTTATTTTATTTATTTTCTTTTAATTTCAGTTTTCAAAAAAAAAAGGAATAAAATTTTTATTTACAATCCACATCATCTCCCTTTCTCCATCATGGACCTAAGTGGAAATGAACAGTCCTGAAGGACTCTGGGGTCATATGCTAACCCCACTACTGCTTCATATGGGAGTAGTATCTGTATACCCCCCATCAGAGCCAGCAATTTTGAGCTAAACTCTCAGCTCATTATCATGGTGCAGCAAAATTGTCAGTATTCCGGTCTTGCACAGGAAGAACCTACTGAGTTTCTGGCACAGCTCTTACAAATTGCTGACACAGTACGTGATAAGGAAGTAGATCAGGATGTCTATAGATTATTACTGTTTCCATTTGCTGTAAAAGATCAAGCTAAGAGGTGGTTAAATAACCAACCCACAGCAAGCATAAGAACATGGAAACAGTTGTCAGACAAATTCCTGAATCAATATTTCCCTCCAAAAAGGATGACACAGCTAAGGCTGGACATCCAAGGCTTTAAACAAGAGGATAATGAATCTCTTTATAATGCCTGGGAGAGGTACAGAGAGATGCTAAGGAAATGCCCATCTGAAATATTTTTAGAATGGGTGCAGTTAGACATCTTTTACTATGGGCTTACAGAAAAGGCCCAGATGTCTCTAGACCACTCAGTTGGTGGATCTATACATATGAGAAAGACAATTGAAGAGGCACAAGAGCTCATTGATACAGTTACCAGAAATCAGCACCTGTACTCAAGTGGTGAGACCTCCATGAAAGAAGAGGCTGAGGCAGTATCCACTGAACTTAGTCCTCCAAAATAAATTGCTGAACTCAATCAGCAACTATTTTCTATGACAAAACAGTTATCAAAATTTAAAGAGATGCTACAAGAAACCAAAGATGCTAACCAGAATATGAAAAAACACTTGAATCAGACAAGACAGCAGTTATCTAAACAGATAATAGAAGAATGCCAAGCTATTCATTTAAGAAGTGGAAAGACATTGAATGTCTCAACTCAAAGTAGCAGGAAGCCAAGAAAGGAACATCTGACAGAGGATGACCAAACCACTGCCCAAAATCCCTCTGAGGACTGTAGGAGCCAAGAGAGAAATGATTCTGGTGTTCAAACACCAGAAAAGGGTCAGAAGTTGGCGTTAAACGTCCAGTGGATGGCCAATTCTGGCGTTCAAACACCAGAAAAAGGGTGGCAATCTGGTGTTGAACACCCAAAAAACACCCAGTTCTGGCATTCAAACGCTAATAAGGGATCAGACACCTGCAAGTGCTGATAACAACCCCCTTAAGCAGGCTTCTCCAACCACTTCTGTAGGAAATAAACCTGCAGCAACTAAGGTTGAAGAGTATAAAGCCAAGATGCCTTATCCTCAGAAACTCCGCCAAGCAGGACAGGATAAACAATTTGCCCGCTTTACAGACTATCTCAGGACTCTTTAAATAAAGATTTCGTTTGTAGAGGCACTTGAGCAAATACCTCTTATGCTAAGTTCATGAAAGAGATCTTAAGTCATAAGAAGGATTGGAGAGAGAATGAAAAAGTTTTTCTCACTGAAGAATGCAGTGCAGTCATTTTAAAAAAGCTTACCAGAGAAGCTTAAAGATCCTGGAAGCTTTATGATACCATGCACATTAGAGGATGCTTGTACCAAGACAGCTTTATGTGATCTTGGGGCAAGTATCAACTTGATACCTGCATCCACTATCAGAAAGCTTAGTTTGACTGAAGAAGTCAAACCAACCCGAATATGTCTCCAACTTACTGATGGCTCCATTAAAATTCCATCAGGCGTAATTGAGGACATGACTGTCAAGGTTGGGCCATTTGCCTTTCCCACTGACTTTGTAGCGCTGAAAATGGAGGAGCACAAGAGTGCAACTCTCATTCTAGGAAGACCTTTCCTAGCAACTGGACGAACCCTCATTGACATCCAAAAAGGGGAGATAACCCTAAGAGTCAATGAGGATGAGTTTAAGTTGAATGCTGTCAAAGCTATGCAGCATCTAGACACATCAAAAGACTGCATGAGTGCTGGTATTATTGACTCCCTGGTGGAAGAGGTCAATACGACTGAGAGTCTCGAATCAGAGCTAAAGGACTTTTTTAAAGATGTTCAGCCTGATCTGGAGAAACCTGAGAAAATAGAAGAACCTCTGAAAACTCCTCAGGAAGAGGAGAAGCCTCCTAAACCCGAGCTCAAACCACTACCACCATCCCTGAAATATGCATTTCTGGGAGAAGATGATACTTTTCTGGTAATCATAAGCTCTGCTTTAAAGCCACAGGAAGAGAAAGCACTAATTCAGGTGCTAAGGACACACAAGACAGCTCTTGGGTGGTCCATAAGTGATCTCAAGGGCATTAGCCCAGCCAAATGCATGCAAGATCCTATTGAAGGATGATGCTAAGCCAGTGGTTCAACCACAGAGGCAACTGAATCCAACCATGAAGGAGGTGGTGCAGAAAGAGGTCACTAAGTTACTAGAGGCTGGGATTATTTATCCTATTTCTGATAGCCCCTGGGTGAGCCCTGTCCAAGTTATCCTCAAGAAGGGAGGTATGACAGTGGTTCATAATGAAATGAATGAACTGGTTCCCACAAGAATAGTTACAGGGTGGCGTATGTGTATTGACTACAGAAGACTCAATACAGCCACCAGAAAGGATCATTTTCCTTTACCATTCATAGACCAGATGCTAGAGAGACTAGCAGGTCATGTATACTACTACTTTTTGGATGGCTATTCAAGTTACAACCAAATTATAGTAGATCCTCAGGACCAAGAGAAAATAGCATTCACATGTCCATCTGGAGTATTTGCCTACAGAAGGATGCCATTTGGTCTGTGCAATGCATCTGCAACCTTTCAGAGGTGCATGCTCTCTATCTTCTCTGATATGGTAGAGAAATTTCTGGAAGTCTTCATGGATGACTTCTCAGTATTTGGAGACTCATTCAGCTCCTGTCTTGACCATCTAGCACTTGTTTTGAAAAGGTGCCAAGAGACTAACCTGGTTTTAAACTGGGAGAAATGTCACTTTATGGTGACTGAAGGAATTGTCCTTGGGCACAAAATTTCGAACAAGGGAATAGAGGTGGATCAAGCTAAGGTAGAGGTAATTGAAAAATTACCACTACTTGCCAATGTTAAGTAAATCATAAGCTTTCTGGGGCATGCAGGATTCTATAGGAGGTTTATAAAGGATTTTTCAAAAATTGCAAAACCTCTGAGCAATCTGCTAGCCGCTGATACACCATTTGTCTTTGACACAGAGTGTTTGCAGGCCATTGAGACTCTGAAAGCTAAGCTGGTCACAACACCAGTCATTTCTACACTAGACTAGACATTACCATTCGAATTAATGTGTGATGCCAGTGACCATGCCATTGGTGCAGTATTAGGACAGAGGCATGAAAAGCTTCTGCATGTCATTTATTATGCTAGCCGTGTTTTAAATGACGCGCAGAAAAATTACACAACCACAGAAAAGGAGTTGCTTGCAGTGGTTTATGCCATTGACAAGTTCAGATCTTATTAAGTAGGATCAAAAGTGATTGTGCACACTGACCATGCTGCTCTAAAATATCTCCTCACACAGCAGGATTCAAAACCCAGACTCATAAGATGGGTGTTGCTTCTGCAAGAGTTTGATATAGAAATAAGAGATAGAAAAGGGACAGAGAACCAAGTAGCTGATCACCTGTCCCGGATAGAACCAGTAGCAGGAGCGTCCTTCCCTCTTACTGAGATCTCTGAAACTTTTTCGGATGAGAAACTCTTTGCCATTCAGGAAGTACCGTGGTTTACAAATATTGTGAACTATAAAGCTGTGAGATTCATACCCAAAGAGTACAGTAGGTAGCAAACAAAAAAATTGGTTTACTGATGTACTACTTGTGGAATGAACCATATCTCTTTAAGAGACGTGCAGACGGAATAATCCGTAGATGTGTGCCTAGAGAAGAGGCACAGAAGATCCTATGGCATTGCCATGGATCACAATATGGAGGACATTTCGGAGGTGAGCGAACAGCCACAAAGGTTCTCCAATGTGGCTTCTACTAGCCTACTCTATATAGAGACTGTCGAGAGTTTGTACGTAAATGTGACATTTGCCAGAGAGTTGGTAATCTGCCTCACGGATATGCCATGCCTCAGCAAGGGATCTTAGAGATTAAGTTGTTTGATATATGGGGTATTGACTTCATGGGCCTTTCCCACCATCATATTCAAACACTTATATTCTGGTGGTAATAGACTATGTATCTAAATGGATAGAGGCAATTGCAACACCCACTAATGATACAAAGACAGTGATGAAGTTCCTCCAGAAGTACATTTTCAGCAGGATTGGTGTCCCTAGGGTACTGATCAGTGTTGGAGGCACTCATTCCTGCAATAAACAGCTTGACTCTGCTCTGATCCGATAGAAAATTAACCACAAAGTGGCAACTCCATATCATCCACAGACAAATGGGCAGGCTGAAGTCTCGAATAGAGAACTAAAATGAATCCTGGAACGGACTGTAAGTACCCATAGAAGGGATTGGACAAGAAGTCTGGATGATGCTCTATGGGCATATAGAACCGCATTCAAGACTCCTATAGGGACCTCTCCATACCAGCTTGTGTATAGAAAAGCCTGTCATCTGCCAGTAGAACTGGAACACAAGGCCTACTGGGCAACCAGGTTCCTAAACCTTGATGCTAAGGTAGCTGGAGAGAAAAGATTACTCCAATTGAATGAGCTGGAGGAGTTCAGACTCAATGCTTTCGAAAATGCTAAAATTTACAAGGAGAAAGCGAAAAGGTGGCATGACAGAAAGCTGTCATCTAGAGTCTTTGAGCCAGGACAGAAGGTTCTGCTGTTTAACTCTAGGCTCAGATTGTTCCCTGGGAAATTAAAATCCCGGTGGAAGGGACCATATGTGATTACAAATGTGTCACCATATAGATATGTAGAGCTTCAGGATATTGACTCTGACAAAAAGTTTATTGTTAATGGACAAAGAGTCAAACATTATCTTGAAGGCAATGTTAAGCAAGAGTGCTCAAAACTGAGACTAAATTAAAAGCTCAGTAAAGTCCAGCTAAAGACAGTAAAGAAGCGCTTGCTGGGAGGCAACCCAGCCATTATAAAAAATTAGATGTTTATAACAATTATATAAGTCTATTTACTTTTGTTATTCATGTTCGTTAATGCTTTTCAGTGAACAAGTCATTGAAATGGAGGTTCATAACATAAAGCAGAGGAATCACAGAGAAAAAGAGCTCATTGGCGTTAAAACGCCCGTAAAGAGGCATTTTAGGCGTTAAACGCCAGAATGGCTATCATTCTGGGCATTTAACACCACTAAAGGTATCATTCTGGGCGTTAAACGCCAGAATGGGCAGCATTCTGGGTGTTTAACGCCAGAAACAGCAGCATCCTAGGCGTTCAGAAAAAAGCCCAGTAACAAAGGATTTCTGGCGTTTAACGCCAGCCAGGGTACCTGGCTGGGCATTAAACGCCCAAAATGGCTACCAGATGGGCGTTAAACGCCAGAATGGCTATCATTATGGGCGTTTAACACCAGAACAGCAAGGGGGAGGTAATTTCGTTTTCAATTCAATTTTTTTCGAATTTTCATGTTTTAATTCAAAATTTTCTGCATCAAAACATTTCAAACATTAAATTTTTAATTTCTATTTCCAAAAATTATTAATATTTTAAATTCTTTTTAATTCTTTTTCAATTCTTTTCAATTCTTTCCCAAAACGTTTTTAAAACTCATTTATCTTTTTAAGTTCTTTCCAAATCTTTTTAAATTGCTTCATATTATATTAGATACATTAACAACATTTCAAATTTAACTTCCTCCTATCTTTGTCATATCTTTTAAATTTTTAAATTTTTATCTTTTTCTTATCATGTTTATCTTTTATCAATCATACCTTTCATCTTATCTTTTTCAAAAATTCAAAACCCATCCCTCCCTCCCCTTTAAATACACATTCGGCCAACCCCTTTTCACCCATCATTCGAATTTTTCTCTCCATCTATTCATCTTCTTTCTTTTTATTTTTGCTTGAGGGCAAGCAAATCTCTAAGTTTGGTGTGATTTCTGTGATCCCTAAGCTAAAACAAACTAATCTCATGGATCCAAAAGGAAGACAAACCACTTCAAGAGGCAAGAAAGAAAGTAATCCAAAACCACTTTGGATGCATGAGAATTTCTCCACCAAAGAACATGTAGACCATTGATGGTTTACAGTTACTAAGAGAAGGGGAGGTTGAATCTTAGCCCAGTTTTCACTTAATAACTCTTGCTGGTCTTTAAAACAACTTCTGGAGACTTTTTGATGTTTGTCTTGTACCTAGCCATGAGACTTTTTCTTGTCTCGTCACCCAGCACGAGATATTTTTTCAGTTTTATCTCCTAGGCAGCAGAAATAGGAATGGAGTAGAAGAGAGAAAAATTTACACCAAGATATATCCTGGTTCAGCTGCAAGGTGCAAGGCAGCCTATATCCAGTCTCCATCACAACAATGATGGAATTTCACTATAATCATTCTTGATTACAAACACCAATTCTCCCTAGGAACTACCCTTCCTATCCGGGGCAAGTCCAGAATCTAATCCCTAATCCTGAACTTGACTTGGTCACAGCCAAGCTTTCAACTGCTAAGTGCTAACCCAACTTGCAAGAGAATTCCCACAGAATCATGAAATACAACACAAATGTACAAAGGAACTCTAAGGACATCTATGGATTTTTCTTTTAATTTTGCATTCTCTGCCTTTTTCTGCTCTATGGCTTTTTCTTACAAACCTCACTGTTTGCCTTTTTCCATGAGACACAAGACAGACAAAATTAAACAGAAAAATTACAAAATGAGAAACATTGAAGGAGAAGAACTTCTGTTAGCTTAGGTAGCTATGAGAATTCTGTGCCTTGCACTCTCACTCCTTGCTTCAAGCCCTGGCTGTTCACCCTTATATATAGGGAGAAGACTCCACGATTGAAACCAAAAAACCAAGCTAATCTTCTTCTTTTTCATGCAAACCGATTCGCCCAGAGTGAGAGAAGAGATAACTAAATACAAAACCCAACATGCAATTACCTCTAGTCCTTCCTTAGTCACCAATCTTCATCAATTCGAGCCCTCCATCTTGCCTTATTCTCCAAGATGGATTCCTAGCCCTTGATGAGTTATGATGATGACAGCTTCATCTGCTCCAAGTTCTGCCTCCTCCATCACGTAGCCACTATAGCTACCTCCTGTGGTGGTTGAGCAAAATCAAAGACAAGCCATCCCTCCAAGAATCTTCCTTTACTGACCGAATTCTTCTTCATCCATTTTTGGTATGGAGAAGCTGTGATCTCTTCACCAAATCTTACCATAAGTGATGAGAATCTCAGCCACAACATACTTTATATTTTTTTTTCTTGCCATCATTACAATGGTCTTGTTGCTTGCATCTTCATCTCTTTGGTAGCTAGCTTTAGCTTCCATGCTTTCTCTGTTGAAATGACCGAAAGAGAAGAAAGAGTAGAGAGAAGAAAGAAAATATTCAATGGATTTGAGCAATAATCAATGTAACAAAGAGAGAGAATAAAAGTGAATTCAAGTTTCCCACTTCCCTTTGCTGAGTAGCGTGTAGAGTCGTTAAAGCAATCAAATCAATTTCTCTCTCTCATTTATGTTTCCAATGTTAGCAAATTAAATTTTGAAATCCATTGAGAGAAAGGGTGGTGTCCGTGGAAACATGCAGCAAAGTATCAAAGAAATTGGGTTTCATCATATATTAAAAGAACAAGTTAATCATAGTGCCCCAATTCCCTTTTAATTTCGGACCAGCCACCTTGTTGGGCTTCAAATCTGTTTTACTGGCCCAACTAGCAAATCATTGTTTTAGCCACAATAAATATTGTATCAATGTTGAAAATATTTTAATGGGCTTGTTTTATTTTCTTTTTTTTTTGGCCCAAACAAAAACCTGCATAGCAAAAATTATTTTAATTAGCATATATGAATTAATAATTTTACAAATAATCACATTAATAATATTTGATCATCACTAATTTCAATTAGAGTTTTTCAAACTCATCAATCTCCCCCTTGATGACAAACATTATTAAAAATTGAAATGGAAAGAGATCAGAAATTAGAGTACTCCCTTTTTGAATACTTGGATTCCTTCCTTTCCAATTGTTACATGGCTCCCCCTTAATGTATGCTATTTTACCAAGGAAAGCTTTATACCTGTAACAGTTTGTATCAAGCCTAAGGCAACAACGTTATTCAACATATTATATGTAGGATGTTGAATGACTTGATTTATGAGCAGAATTGGAGTGATAAATAAAACTCATTTGTTTTCATGAATTGATTTTCTGCTCAAACACACACAATGCAATTGAGTACATATAAACCAAAAATATTTTTGGTTTTTCAAGAAATTGCTATTCAATCTATTCGAAGATATTTTCCCAATCAGTATATTAGAGCAAAAAAATCAGAGCAAGAAAAATATTTTTGATCAAGCGTGATCATCTCAAATCATAGCAATTATCAAAATTTATTTTCATATCACAGCTTAAAGGAAATGCCAAAAATAAAGTATTCAGTAAGCATATTTACCAAGGTAGATCAAATGTATATTCCTAATTCCAGAGTAACAAACATATTCACCAAGGTAAATCAATTGCATCCTCAAAATAAATCAAATGCATATTTCTAATCCAAAATCCAGCAGGCATATCTATAAAACAAATGCATCACAATTATTAAGCATATCACACCAACAAAACAGCAAATAATTAAAACAAGGGTGATCATAAATCCACAAGGATTTCATCCCCTATTTTCTCTCAATTTCAATTTTCATCCATTTCTCCCGCTTTTGGCATCAAGGGACACCTGCAAAAAAAATACATTGGAAACAAAATATCCAAAATATAACCAAAATGTCAAGAGTGTATCACAGTGTCATGGGTCTAAAGTATCAAAGCATACTACTACAGTATCAGATTGAGCCGAAACAAGCCAAATATCAACAAAAGAGAAACACAGTGATCGGTCATCAGATAAATTGAACTCAGAGCCATCTGCCTCCTCGTCACTAGCAGCACCCATCTCTTGCTCAAAATTCTGCAACATTAGACCTACCCTATCTTTGTACCTCATCCACACCCTCTCATTTTCATAGGCTTGCTTGCGGGCTGCCTTATAGGATTGTACCATTAGCTCCGACATGTTGGAGAATTCAGTGAGGATTTCTTTGATTGATTCTTTTGTCTTGGAAGACTCAGGCCGACTCTCAAACTCACTGTCCGAAGGTGCTGACTTCTTCCCTTTGGTGCCCTTCATAACTCCTCCTTCTTTAATCATTGAGACCTTATTCTCTACAGCTTCATTTTTTAGATCAACTTTAAAATATTCAAAAATACTGGTGAGAAACATGCCATAAGGCAGATTTGCCTTTTTGGTACTATTAACAGATTCCCACATGTGCCTTATCATAAGGTATCCAAATGAGATAGGAGGGGAAGTAACAATAGCAAAAAGTACAAGAGAGTCAGAAACAGTTACTTTGTTATGTGAACCACTTTTAGGAGTTAGAATATGAGTGATAATTCTATGCAGCAGTGAGTTTGTTGGACCAAGGGCTTTGTGAGTGGGGATGGTGCCATCCAAGCTAGACAAGTTCTCACAGATTTGTCGAAGGGCAAGCTTGTATGTAACCCCAACCTGAGAGTCCCATTTTTCAGTCATGTACGCTCTTGGTCCTTCATCTGTGTAGCCTAGGGCATTGCTGATGGTCTCCGAGTTCAGAGTCATGTAGACCCTCTTTACGTAGGAATGGATGGTACCATCGATCAATCTCATATTAGCATAAAATTCTCGTACCAATCCAGGGTAAACATGTTTCTGAATATGGAGCAGAGAAGTCCATTTCAGATTCTCAAACAGAGGGAAAAAGTTGATTCCTTTGGCTGTGAGTGAGTCCAGATTCACTAGGTATGTGGCACATAGGTGGCGTTTCTCCAATACTTCCTTGTGGAACTCATAGGAGGCACACGAATTAAATCTGGCTGGATCATAGTGTGAATGAGGGTTGTTGCACTTATTTTTGAATTTCAATGATTCCAAGTTGGCTGGTTCCCTCGTGTTGTGTAACATAAAGCTTTTGGTCTTCTGTGAACTGCGTCCAGGGGTGGTCTTCTTCGGCGGTGATGGCGGCGGTGATGGAGGCGGTGAAGTGTGGGACTCCTCTTCTTCTTCAACCAAGGGTTCCTTCTGTTTCCTTGAGGAAGTCTTAGTTGCTATCACCTTTCTCCTCATGGTGTCCATTTGCTTGGATGATGGTGAGGGAGAGGATGAAGAAGTGAAATGAATGTGTATATGAGTATGGGTTTGAGGAGTGGAAGGTTTTTGGGAGAGAAGGATTCGTTCACTTTTTCTTGGAGCAGTTTTCTTTTTCATGATAATAAAAATGGAGAAGTGGAAAGGGGGAAGGTGAAGAGAGAATCGAATTGAGTGGAGAGATGTGGGACGTTAGGAATGCATTAAATGTTGAGTGGAAAGAGAATTGGAGGGAGTTAATACCCATTAATGAGCGGTTATTAACCAAGGGAAGTTTCCTTTTATTTGAACTTAAAACTGAAAATTTGGTTCCTAGAATCAAGGGATGTGAAGAGGGAAAAGATTTTATTTGACAATAACCTCTTCCAACAAGATTTGATGAGACAACAAAAAGGAATTGTGATTTACACAAAGAGGAACTAACAAAACGGTCAGAGTGGGGTCAAAGAAGATTGGTGGGGCCCAAAAGAATTAATGTCTGCGCAGTCTCCCCCTTGATCATAGCCCTTTCAACACATCCTGATTTTTATCTCCTGCTTTCCTATGAGACGAAACTGACCAGAGTAAAAAATTTCACAAGTTATCAACAGAGCATAAATTGATCATTCCCAAACTTTTTCTCAAAGTGCAGAATCTGTCTTCACAGAGGGGTTTTGTAAAAATGTTAGCAAGTTGGTCTTCATATTTTACAAATTGAATATCAATAGTACCTTTTTGCACATGTTCTCTAATAAAGTGATATTTGATTTCAATGTGCTTTATTCTTGAGTGCAGAACAGGATTTTTAGAAATGTTTATAGCACTCATATTATCACAAAATAAGGGTATATTATTGATCTTTAATTTGTAATCTTTCAACTACGTTCTTAACCAAATTAGTTGTGAACAACATGCAGATGCAGAAATATATTCAGCTTCAGCCGTGGATAGAGCCATTGTGGCTTTTTTTTTCTTGACCACATGTTGAGTGAGCTTCCAAGGAAGCAACACATGCCGGATGTGCTCCTTCTATCCACCCTATCTCCCACGTAATCTGCATCACAAAATCCTACTGCACAAAAATCATCAGATTTTGAATACCACAAGCCATAATCACTAATTTCCTTAATGTATCTAATGATGCGCTTAACGGCTGAATGATGGGATTCTTTTGGATGATATTGAAATCTTGAACATAGACCCACACTTTGAACAATATCCGGTCTAGAGGAGGTAAGGTATAGGAGTGAACCTATCATTCCTCTATACCTTGTTTCATCTACATTTTTGCCATCATCACCCTTTTCAAGTTCAGTGTTTGGATGCATTATTGTTCCCATTGGTTTGGAACTTTCTAGGCCAAATTTTTGATAAGTTGTTTTGCATACTTTCCTTGGTGAATGAAAGTGCCACTAGGAGTTTGTTTAATTTGGAGGCCAAGAAAGAAAGTTAGCTCTCCCATTAAACTCATCTCAAACTCACTAGTCACGAGTTTTCCAAACTCTTCACACAAGGACTCATTGGCCGATCCAAACACAATGTCATCCACATAAACTTGAACTAGGAGAATATCATCATTAGATGCTTTAATAAATAAAGTAGTGTCGATGGTACCCCTTTGAAATTGATTTTCCAACAAGAAGGCACTAAGCCTTTCATACCAAGCTCTTGGAGCTTGTCTAAGGCCATAAAGAGCCTTAGAGAGTTTGAAAACATGGTTTGGAAATTCTTTATCTTCAAAACCGGGGGTTGTGACACAAACACTTCTCTATCAATAAAGCCATTAAGAAATGCACATTTTACATCCATTTGAAACATTTTAAAACCCTTATGGGCAGCATAGGCAAGAAGTAACCTAATTGCTTCCATTCTTGCTACCGGAGCAAAAGACTCATCAAAATCTATATCCTCTTCTTGATCGTAACCTTGGGCCACTAATCTAGCCTTGTTACGAACAACTTTTCCATCCTCACCTAATTTATTTTTGAACACCCACTTAGTACCCGTAACTTTCTTACCATCCAGATGAGATACTAGTGTCCAAACCTCATTCTTGTCGAATTGAGCAAGCTCTTCTTGCATGGCTTTGATCCATGATGGATCTTCAAGAGCTTGTTTTACATTGTTGGGCTCCATTTTTGACAAGAGAGCAAAATTTCTTGGTTTGGTTTGTCTTTTGGATGAAGATCTTGTTGTTATACCTTGAGAGGGATCACCAATGATAAATTCATGAGGATAACCCCTCATGGACTTCCATTCTCTAGGCTTTCAGAGTGGTGTTGAGCTTTGATGAGCTTCTGTGGGTTGTTCTGTTCCACTTTCTCTTGCTTGCTCAGGAGATAAAATGGAAATATCTCCTTCATTCTGACGAGACAAAAGTGGACTGACAGATTCTTCATTTTGGGCAGACTTGGGATTTTCTTCACTGGTTTCCTTGTTGACAATATCTTCAAAATCTGTATCATCTTCAATCACAGCACTGGGAATTGAATTAGAATCACAAAAAGAGACATGTATGGATTCCTCTATGGTCCTATGTTCCTTGAGGTAAATTCTATAGGCCTTGCTAGTGGTGGAGTATCCAACAAACATCCCTTCATAGGATTTTGGATCAAATTTACCAAGTTTTTCTTTATTGTTAAGTACAAAGCATTTGCATCCAAAAACATGGAAATACTTAAGATTTGGAGGGGTTCCTTTCCATAGCTCATAAGGAGTTTTCTTCAACCCTTTTCTAATAATGGTCCTATTCAAAATGTAACAAGCTGTATTTACAGTTTCAGCCCATAGAAATTTTGGAATCGCATTCTCACAAAGCATGGACCTAGTCATTTCTTGAAGGCTTCTATTCCTTCTCTCAAGCACCCCCATTTTGTTGAGGGGTTCTAGGGCATGAAAAGTTATAAGCAATTCCAAAGTCATCACAAAATTTTTCAAAGTCTTGGATTTCAAATTCTCTTCCATGATCACTTCTCAAATGGGCAATTTTTAAATCTTTTTCATTCTGAATTTTTTCGCAAAGGGTGGAGAAAGCATGGAAAGCATCATTTTTATGAGCAAGAAAAAGTACCCAACCAAATCTAGAGTAATCATCCACTACCACTAGACCATAGTGTTTACCTCCTAAACTTTGAGTTCTTGTTGGACCAAAAAGATCAATGTGTAACACTTCTAATGGCCTTTTGGTTAAAATTCCATCTTTTGATTTAAAAGAGGATTTTACTTGTTTGCCTAATTGGCAAGCATCACAAGTAAGATCCTTATCAAATTTGATATTTGGAATTCCTCTAACCAAATTTTTCTTGACTAGCTTAGAAATTTGGTACATGCTAGCATGACCCAACTTTCTATGCCATAGTCATTTTTCAGATTCAAGAGAAGTAAAACATATTACATTTTGTTCTTTCAAGTCCTCAAGAGTCAATCCATACACATTATTGCACCTTTTAGCCTCAAACAAAATATCCCCAGTTCTTTCACAAACAACTAAGCACATAAACTTTCTAAAAATAACTTCATATCCTAAATCACACAATTGGCTTACACTAAGTACATTATGTTTCAAACCATTTACAAGAAGGACATCATTTATACAAGATGAAAAGCTTTTACCAACTTTCCCAACGGCCACTATCTTTCCTTTACCATCATCACCGAAAGTGACAAATCCTCCATCATACTCATCAAGCTTTATGAAGAAGGTTGTCTTTCCGGTCATATGCCTAGAACATCCGTTGTCCATGTACCACATATTCTTTTTCCGTATGGATGCTAGGCACACCTACAAAACAAGCTCAAGTGACCTTAGGTATCCAAATCTTCTTGGATCCTTTCACGTTAAACCATCTCTTATGTCCTAATCCATTATAATAAAAAACAACTTTGTAAACTTTATCTCCAATAATCCTCTCACCAAAAAAGCATTGAATGGAAAAGTGTCCATTTCGGTTACATAGTCTACAAAATCTTAGAGTTGCTGTTTTGTTAAAGCTAGTTGAGGTTTGAAACCTTGTATCATTAGAAGATGAGGCAATGTTTTCAAAATAAGGTTTCTAGTGCACGAAATTGTGATTATCAATGGCGCCAACAACTTAGTACGCACAATTGTAATCTCAACTCTTTATCACAACTTCGCACAACTAACCAGCAAGTGCACTGGGTCGTCCAAGTAATAAACCTTACATGAGTAAGGGTCGATCCCACGGAGATTGTCGGCCTGAAGCAAGCTATGGTCACCTTGTAAATCTCAGTAAGGCGAATTCAAATGGTTATGGTGAATTGATAATAAAAACATAAATAAAATATAAACTGGGATAGAGATACTTATGTAATTTATTGGTGAGAATTTCAGATAAGCATATAGAGATGCTTTCGTTCCTCCTGAACCTCTGCTTTCCTGCTGTCTTCATCCAATCATTCCTACTCCTTTCCATGGCAAGCTTTATGTAGGGAATCACCGTTGTCAATGGATACATCCCATCCTCTCTGTGAAAATGGTCCAATGCGCTGTCACTGCATGGCTAATCATCTGTCGGTTCTCGATCATACTGGAATAGGATTTACTATTCTTTTGTGTCTGTCACTACGCCCAGCACTCGCGAGTTTGAAGCTCGTCACAGCCATCCCTTCCCAGATCCTACTCGGAATACCACAGACAAGGTTTAGACTTTCCGTATCTCAGGAATGGCCGTCCACGGGTTCTAACTTATACTACGAAGATTCTAATATCTCAGACTCGATCCTCTGTATTAGATATCTAAGAGATATTCATTCTAGCTTGTTTGCATGTAGAACGGAAGTGTTTGTCAGGCACGCGTTCATAAGTGAGAATGATGATGAGCGTCACATAATCATCACATTCATCATGTTCTTGGGTGCGAATGGATATCTTAGAATAGGAATAAGCTTGAATTGAATAGAAAAACAATAGTACTTTGCATTAATTCATGAGGAACAGCAGAGCTCCACACCTTAATCTATGGTGTGTAGAAACCCTACCGTTGAAAATACATAAGTGATGAAGGTCTAGGCATGACCAAATGGCCAGCCCCCATAAAATTCTAAGATAGCATAAAACATATCAAAGATCTGATCCGAAGATGTAAATACAAAAGTAAAAATTCCTATTTATACTAAACTAGTTACTAGGGTTTACAGAAATGAGTAAATGATGCAGAAATCCACTTCTGGGGCCCACTTGGTGTGTGCTTGGGCTGAGAATTGAGCTTTACACGTGTAGAGGCTTCTCTTGGAGTTGAACGCTAGTTTGTAACCTGTTTCTGGCGTTTAACTCCACTTTGCAACCTGTTTCTGGCGTTTAACTCCAGAATGCAGCATGGAACTGGCGTTGAACGCCTGTTTGCGTCATCTAAACTCGGGAAAAGTATGAACTATTATATATTGATGGAAAGCCCTGGATGTCTAATTTCCAACGCAATTGAGAGCGCTCCATTTGGAGTTTTGTAGCTCAATAAAATCCACTTTGAGTACAGGGAGGTCAGAATCCAACAGCATCTGCAGTCCTTCTTCAACCTCTGAATCTGTTTTTTTGCTCAAGTCCTTCAATTTCAGCCTGAAAATACCTGAAATCACAGAAAAACACACAAACTCGTAGTAAAGTCCAGAAATGTGAATTTTAATTAAAAACTAATAAAAATATACTAAAAATAATTAAATTATACTGAAAACTGTGTAAAAATAATGCCAAAAAGCGTATAAATTATCCGCTCATCATAACACCAAACTTAAATTGTTGCTTGTCCCCAAGCAACTGAAAATCAAATAGGATAAAAAGAAGAGAATATACTATAAATTCCAAAATATCAATGAAACTTAGCTCCAATCAGATGAGCGGGACTTGTAGCTTTTTGCCTCTTGAATAGTTTTGGCATCTCACTTCATCCATTGAAGTTCAGAATGATTGGCATCTATAGGAACTCAGAGTTCAGATAGTGTTACTGATTCTCCTAGTTCAGTATGTTGATTCTTGAACACGGCTACTTTATGAGTCTTGGCCGTGGCCCTAAGCACTTTGTTTTCCAGTATTACCACCGGATACATAAATGCCACAAACACATAATTGGGTGAACCTTTTTAGATTGTGACTCAGCTTTGCTAAAGTCCCCAATTAGAGGTGTCCAGGGTTCTTAAGCACACTCTTTTTTTTTTTTTTCTTTGGACCTTGACTTTAACCGCTCAGTCTCAAGTTTTCACTTGACACCTTCATGCCACAAGCACATGGTTAGGGACAGCTTTCTTTAGCCGCTTAGGCCAGGAGTTTATTCCTTTAGGCCCTCCTATCCACTGATGCTCAAAGCCTTGGATCCTTTTTATTTTACCCTTGCCTTTTGGTTTTAAGGGCTATTAGCTTTTTGCTCTTGCCTTTTGGTTTTAAGAGCTTTTGGCTTTTTCTGCTTGCTTTTCTTTTTCTTTCTATTTTTTTTGCCATTTTCTTTTTTTTTCGCAAGCTTTTGTATTCACTGCTTTTTCTTGCTTCAAGAATCATTTTTATGATTTTTCAGATCATCAAATAACATTTCTCCTTTTTTCTTATTCTTGAAGAGCCAACATATTTAACATTCATAAACAACAATTTCAAAAGACATGCACTGTTCAAGCATTCATTCAGAAAACAAAAAGTATTGTCACCACATCAAAAAAAATAATTAAACTAGTTTCAAGGATGAATTCGAAACCATGTACTTCTTGTTCTTTTGTAATTAAAACATTTTTCATTTAAGAGAGGTGATGGATTCATAGGACATTCATAACTTTTAGGCATAGACACTTAAATACTAATGATCATGTAATAAGACAAAAACATAAATAAACATAGAGCTCAAAATCGAAAAACAGGAAAATAAATAAACAAGGAGATTAAGGAATGAGTCCACCTTAGTGAGGGTGGCGTCTTCCTCTTCTTGAAGAACCAATGGTGCTCTTAAGCTCCTCTATGTCTCTTCCTTGCCTTTGTTGTTCCTCCCTCATAGCTCTTTGATCTTCTATAATTTCATGGAGGATGATGGAGTACTCTTGGTGCTCCACCCTTAGTTGTCCCATGTTGGAACTTAATTCTCCTAGGGAGGTATTGATTTGCTCCCAATAGTTTTGTGGAGGGAAGTGCATCCCTTGAGGCATCTCAGGATTTCATGGTGAGGAATCTCCTCATGCTCATGTTGAGATCCATGATCTCTTGTTTACTCCATTCTTTTCTTAGTGATGGGCTTATCCTCTTCAATGAGGATGTCTCCCTCTATGTCAATTCCAGCCGAATTACAGAGGTGGCAAATGAGGTGAGGAAAGGCTAACCTTGCCAAAGTAGAGGACTTGTCAGCCACCTTGTAGAGTTCTTGAGGTATAATCTCATGAACTTCCACTTCCTCCCCAATCATGATACTATGGATCATGATGGCCCGGTCTATAGTAACTTCAGACCGGTTGCTAGTAGGAATGATTGAGCGTTGAATAAACTCCAACCATCCTCTAGCTACTGGTTTGAGGTCAAGCCTTCTCAATTGAACTGGCTTACCTCTTGAGTCAATTCTCCATTGAGCTCCTTCCACACATATGTCCATAAGGACTTGGTCCAACCTTTGATCAAAGTTGACCCTTCTAGTGTAGGGGCATGCGTTCTCTTCCATCATTGGCAAGTTGAACGCCAGCCTTACATTTTCCGGACTGAAATCTAAGTATTTTCCTCGAACCATGGTGAGCCAATGCTTTGAATTCGGGTTCACACTTTGATCATGGTTTCTGGTGATCCATGCGTTTGCATAGAACTCTTGAACCATTAGGATCTCAACTTGTTGAATAGGGTTGGTGAGAACTTCCCAACCTCTTCTTTGGATCTCAAGTCGGATCTCCGGATACTCATTCTTTTTGAGTTTGAAAGGGACCTCAGGGATCACTTTCTTCTTGGCCACAACTTCATAGAAGTGGTCTTGATGGACTTTTGAGATGAATCTCTCCATCTCCCATGACTCAGAGGTGGAAGCAATTACCTTGCCTTTCCTCTTTCTAGAGGTTTCTCTGGCCTTAGGTGCCATAAATGGTTATGGAAAAATAAAAAACAATGCTTTTACCACACCAAACTTAAAATGTTTGCTCGTCCCCGAAAAAAAGAAGAATGAAGGAAAGAGGAGAAGAAGAGAAATGGAGGAGAGAGAGAGAGAGGTGTTTTTGGCCAAGGGGTGAAGTTAGGGTTGTGTTGGGTGAAAATGAAGAATGAATGAGGGGTTTATATAGGAGTGGGGGGAGGGTGAAGTTTTGGCCATTAGGGTTGGTTTTGGGAGGGAAATTATTTTGAATTTGAAGGTAGGTGGGGTTTTTGGGGAAGAGAGGATGGATGTGAGTGGTGAAGAGGTGATGGGGAAGATGATTGAGTTGATTGGTGAGGGGTATTTGGGGAAGAGTGTTATGAAAAGTTATGAAGAGGAGAGAAGAAAGGTAGGTGGGGTTCCTGTGGGGTCAACAGATCCTGTGGTGATCCTGTGGGATCCACAGATCCTGAGGTGTCAAGGATTTTCTATCCCTGCACCTTTTAGACGTGTAAAACGCCCTATACATGCAATCCTGGCGTTTAACGCCAGACTGCTGCCTGTTTCTGGCGTTAAATGCCTAATTGTTGCTTATTTCTGGCGTTTAACGCCAGGTAGATGCTTGTTTCTGGCGTTAAACACCAGCTTGGTGCCTGTTTCTGGCGTTAAACGCCAGACAGATGCTTGTTTCTGGCGTTTAAATGCCAGATTGCTCTCCTCCAGGGTGTGCTATTTTTCATCCTATTTTTCATTCTGTTTTTGATTTTTCAGTAGTTTTTGTGACTTCACATGATCATCAACCTAGAGAAAACATAAAATAACAATAGAAAATAAATAAATATAATTAAATAACATTGGGTTGCCTCCCAATAAGCGCTTCTTTAATGTCAATAGCTTGACAGTGAGCTCTCATGGAGCCTCATAGATATTCAGAGCATTGTTGGAGCCTCCCAACACCAAACTTAGAGTTTGAATGTGGGGGTTCAACACCAAACTTAGAGTTTGACTGTGGGGGCTTTGGTTGATTCTGCAGTAAGAGAAGCTCTTCATGCTTCCTCTCCATGGTTACAGAAGGAGATCCTTGAGTGTTGGTATGCAAAATTGTGATCATCAACAACGGCTCCAAAGGACTTGGAGCTCTTAAACGTGAATCACACTTTATCACAATTCCGCACAACTAACCAGCAAGTGCACTGGGTCGTCCAAGTAATACCTTACGTGAGTAAGGGTCGATCCCACGGAGACTGTCGGCTTGAAGCAAGCTATGGTCACCTTGTAAATCTCAGTCAGGCAAATTCAGATGGTGATGGAGAATTGATAATTAAAAGATAAATAAAACATAAAATAAAGATAGAGATACTTATGTAATTCTTTGGTTGGAATTTCAGATAAGCGTATGAAGATGCTTTGTTCCCCCTGAACCTCTGCTTTCCTATTGCCTTCTTCCAATTATTCATACTCCTTTCCATGGAAAGCTTTATGTTGGGCATCACCGTTGTCAATGGCTACTTCCCGTCCTCTCAGTGAAAACGTTCCAAATGCGTTGTCACCGCACAGCTAATCATCTGTCAGTTCTCGATCATGTTGGAATAGGATCCATCGATCCTTTTGCGTCTGTCACACGCCCAACAATCGCGAGTTTGAAGCTCGTCACAGTCATCCCTTCCCAGATCCTACTCAGAATACCACAGACAAGGTTTAGACGTTCCGGATCTCAGGAATGGCCGCCAATAATTCTAGCCTATACCACGAAGGTTCCAATCTTAGATTAGAAACCCAAGAGATACGCATTCAAGCCATTGCTAGTAGAACAGAGGTTGTTGTCAGGCACATGTTCATAGGTGAGAATGATGATGAGTGTCACGGATCATCACATTCATCAAGTTGAAGAACGAATGAATATCTTGGAGAAGAAATAGACTTGAGTTGAATAGAAAAACAATAGTACTTTGTATTAATTCATGAAGAACAGCAGAGCTCCACACCTTAATCTATGGTGTGTAGAAACTCCACCGTTGAAAATACAAAAGTGATAATGGTGTAAGCATGGCCGAATGGCCAGCCTCCAAGGTCTAAGGACTAAACGTCCAAAGCTGAAAATACAATAGTAAAAGGTCCTATTTATAGAGAACTAGTAGCCTAGGGTTTACAGAAATTAGTAATTAATGCAGAAACCTTCTTCCGGGCCCACTTGGTGTGTGTTTGGGCTGAGCATTGAAGCTTCTATATGTAGAAACTTTTCTTGGAGTTAAACGCCAGCTTTTGTGCTGGTTTGGGCGTTTAACTCCAGCTTTTGTGCCAGTTTTGGAGTTAAACGCCAGAATTCTTGAGTTGAATTGGAACGCCTGTTTGGGCCACCAAATCTCGGGCAAAGTATGGACTATTATATATTGCTGGAAAGCCCAGGATGTCTACCTTCCAACGCAATTGAGAGCGTGCCAATTGGGCTTCTGTAGCTCCAGAAAATCCACTTTGAGTGCAGGGAGGTCAGAATCCAACAGCATCTGCAGTCCTTTTTCAGCCTCTGAATCAGATTTTCGTTTAGGTCCCTCAATTTCGGCCAGAAAATACCTGAAATCACAGAAAAACACACAAACTCATAGTAAAGTCCGGAATTGTGATTTTTATTTAAAAACTAATAAAAATATAATAAAAACTAACTAAAATATACTAAAAATATACTAAAAACAATGCCAAAAAGCGTATAAATTATCCGCTCATCAAGTGTTAAACACAAGGTTGTCCTCATTCAGTTGAAGGATCAATTCTCCTCTGTCCACATCAATCACAGCTCTTGCTGTGGCTAGGAAGGGTCTTCCAAGGATGATGGATTCATCCTCATCCTTCCCAGTATCCAGGATTATGAAATCAGCAGGGATGTAAAGGCCTTCAGCCTTTACTAGCACGTCCTCTACTTGTCCATAAGCCTGTTTTCTTGAGTTGTCTGCCATCTCTAATGAGATTCTGGCAGCTTGTACCTCAAAGATTCCCAGTTTCTCCATTACAGAGAGTGCCATGAGGTTTATCCCTGACCCAAGGTCATATAGAGCCTTCTCAAAGGTTATGGTGCCTATGATACAAGGTATTAAGAACTTTCCAGGATCCTGTTTCTTCTGAGGCAATGTCAGTTGATCCAGATCACTCAGTTCATTGGTGAGCAAGGGAGGTTCATCTTCCCAAGGCTCATTACCAAATAATTTAGCATTCAGCTTCATGATTGCACCAATGTACTTGGCAACTTGCTCTTCAGTAGTGTCTTCATTCTCTTCAGAAGAAGAGTACTCATCAGAGCTCATGAAGGGCAGAAGGAGGTTCAATGGAATCTCTATGGTCTCTAGATGAGCCTCAGATTCCTTTAGGTCCTCATTGAGGAACTCCTTATTAATCACTGAGCGTCCCAGGAGGTCTTCCTCACTGGGATTCACGTCCTCTCCCTCCCTTGTAGGTTCGGCCATGATGGTTAAATCTATGGCCTTGCACTCTCTCTTTGGATTCTCTTCTGTATTGCTTGGGAGAGTACTAGGAGGGATTTCATTGACTCTTTTACTTAGCTGGCCCACTTGTGCCTCCAAATTTCTAATGGAGGACCTTGTTTCATTCATGAAACTCAAAGTGGTCTTAGATAGATCAGAGACTATATTTGCCAAGCTAGATGGATTCTGCTCAGAATTCTCTATCTGTTGCTGAGTGGATGATGGAAAAGGTTTACTATTGTTAAACCTGTTTCTTCCACCATTATTAAAGCCTTGTTGAGGCTTTTGTTGATCCTTCCATGAGGGGTTATAGGTGTTTCCATAAGGTTCACCTATGTAATTCACCTCTGCTATTGCAGGGTTCTCAGGATCATAAGCTTCTTCTTCAAAAGATGCCTCTTGAGTACTGTTGGATGCAGCTTGCATTCCATTCAGACTCTGAGAAATCATATTGACTTGCTGAGTCAATATTTTATTCTGAGCCAATATGGCATTCAGAGCATCAATTTCAAGAACTCCCTTCCTCATAGGCGTCCCATTACTCACAGGGTTCCTTTTAGAAGTGTACATGAACTGGTTATTTGCAACCATGTCAATGAGTTCTTGAGCTTTTGCAGGCGTTTTCTTTAGGTGAATGGATCCACCTGCAGAATGGTCCAATGACATCTTTGATAATTCAGACAGACCATCATAGAATATATCCAGGATGGTCCATTCTGAAAGCATGTCAGAAGGACACTTTTTGGTCAGTTCCTTGTATCTCTCCCAAGCTTCATAGAGGGATTCACCTTTCTTTTGTCTGAAGGTTTGAACATCCACTCTAAGCTTACTAAGCTTTTGAGGAGGAAAGAATTTGGCTAAGAAAGCCGTGACCAGCTTCTCCCAAGAGTTCAGGCTATCCTTAGGTTGAGAATCCAACCATATTCTAGCTCTGTCTCTTACAGCAAACGGGAAAAGCATAAGCTTGTAGACCTCGGGATCAACCCCATTGGTCTTAACAGTATCACAGATCTGCAAGAATTCAGTTAAAAACTAAAAAAGATCTTCGGATGGAAGTCCATGAAACTTGCAGTTCTGTTGCATCAGAGAAACTAATTGAGGTTTAAGCTCAAAATTGTTTGCTCCAATGGCAGGGATTGAGATGCTTCTTCCATGTAAATTGGAATTTGGTCCAGTAAAGTCACCAAGCATCTTCATTGCATTGTTATTATTTTTGGCCATGTTTCCTTCTTTTTCGAAATTTTCTGTCAGATTTTCTCCAGAGAGTTGTGCTTTGGTTTCCCTTAGCTTCCTCTTCAGAGTCCTTTCAGGTTTAGGATCAGCTTCAACAAGAATGTTCTTATCCTTGTTCTTGCTCACATGACAAAGAAGGGAATAACAAAGAAAATATGGAATCCTCTATGTCACAGTATAGAGATTCCTTATATGAGTATAAGAAGAGAAGAATGTAGGAAGGAGAAGAGAAAAACTCGAACACAGAGATGAAGATGGGGTTCGAATTTTGGATGGAAGAGAAGTGTTAGTAGATGAATAAATAAATAGAAGGAGATGAGAGAAAGGGAATTTCGAAAATTAATTAAAATAAAAATAAAATTTAAAGTTAAATTTCGAAAATAAAAATTGAAATCAAATTAAATTAAAATTAAAACAATTAAGTAATTAAAATGAAATTTTGAAAAAGGAGGAAGGTGATTTTCGAAAATTAGAGAGAGAATTAGTTAGGTAGTTTTGAAAAAGATAAGAATCAAACAAAAAGTAAAGTGGTTAATTGAAAAAGATTTGAAAATCAAATTTTTGAAAAGATAGGAAGTTAGAAAAGTAGTTAGAAAAGATTTTGAAATTGATTTTGAAAAATATGTGATTGAAACTTGTTTTGAAAAAGATTTGAAAAAGAAATTTAAAAAGATTTGATTTTGAAAACAAAGTTGATTACTTGACTAACAAGAAACTAAAAAGATATGATTCTAGAGTTTAAAGATTGAACCTTTCTTATTAGGCAAGTAAAAAACTTAAAAATTTTGAATCAATCACATTAATTGTTAGCATTAATGTCGAAAATATGAATTAGAAATAAGAAAAAGATTTTGAAAATCAATCATAAAGTTTTCGAAAATATGGAAGAAAAAAAATGAAAAAGATTTGATTTTTGAAAAAGATTTGAAAAAGATAGAATTTTTTTAAATTGAAAATTTGATTTGACTCATAAGAAACAACTAAATTTTAGAAAGTTTTGAAAAAGTCAACTCAAAATTTCGAAAATTTATGAGAAAATAAGGGAAAGATATTTTTTTTTTGAATTTTGAATTTTAACAAGGAAAGAGAAAAACATCAAAAAGACTCAATGCATGAAAAATTTGGATCAAAACAAAGGAGACATGCAAGAACACTTTGAATGCAAAGATGAACACCAAGAGCACTTTGAAGATATGATGAACATCAAGTATGTGTTTTTGAAAAAAATTTTAATAAAAGAAAACATGCAAGACACCAAACATAGAAATTTTTAATATTTAGACACTAAGAATTCAAGAATGCATATGAAAAACAAGAAAAGACACAAAACAAAAAATTTTAAAGATCAAACAAGAAGACTTATCAAGAACAACTTGAAGATCATGAAGAACAAGAAAGAAACTCAATGCATGTGTTTTCGAAACATTTTTAAGAAAAATAAAAGGATGCAATTGACACCAAACTTAAAAATTGATACAAGACTCAAACAAGAAACATAAAATTATTTTTGATTTTATGATTTTATTAATTTTTTTCTTGGATTTTTTTCGAAAATTATTTTGGGAAGAACAAAAAAGAAGAAATTTTTTTTTTGTATTTTTCGAAAATAAGAAATAAAAGCTTAAAATTAAAATATAATTACCTAATCTGAGTAACAAGATGAACCGTCAGTTGTCCAAACTCGAACAATCCCCGGCAACGGCGCCAAAAACTTGGTGCATGAAATTGTGATCATCAATGGCGCCAACAACTTTGTACGCACAATTGTAATCTCAACCCTTTATCACAACTTCGCACAACTAACTAGCAAGTGCACTGGGTCGTCCAAGTAATAAACCTTACGTGAGTAAGGGTCGATCCTACGGAGATTGTCGGCCTGAAGCAAGCTATGTTCACCTTGTAAATCTCAGTCAGGCGAATTCAAATGGTTATGGTGAATTGATAATAAAAACGTAAATAAAATATAAACTGGGATAGAGATACTTATGTAATTTATTGGTGAGAATTTCAGATAAGGGTATAGAGATGCTTTCGATCCTCCTGAACCTCTGCTTTCCTGCTGTCTTCATCCAATCATTCCTACTCCTTTCCATGGCAAGCTTTATGTAGGGCATCACCGTTGTCAATGGCTACATCCCATCCTCTCTGTGAAAATGGTCCAATGCGCTGTCACTGCATGGCTAATCATCTGTCGGTTCTCGATCATACTAGAATAGGATTTACTATTCTTTTGTGTCTGTCACTATGCCCAGCACTTGCGAGTTTGAAGCTCGTCACAGCCATCCCTTCCCAGATCCTACTCGGAATACCATAGACAAGGTTTAGACTTTTCAGATCTCAGGAATGGCCGTCCATGGGTTCTAACTTATACCACGAAGATTCTAATATCTCGGATTCGGTCCTCTGTATTAGATATCTAAGAGATATTCATTCTAGCTTATTTGCATGTAAAACGGAAGTGTTTGTCAGGCACGCGTTCATAAGTGAGAATGATGATGAGCGTCACATAATCATCACATTCATCATGTTCTTGGGTGCGAATGGATATCTTAGAATAGGAATAAGCTTGAATTGAATAGAAAAACAATAGTATTTGCATTAATTCATGAGGAACAGCAGAGTTCCACACCTTAATCTATGGTGTGTAGAAACCCTACCGTTGAAAATACATAAGTGATGAAGGTCCAGGCATGACTGACGTTAGGATTTTTTTTTGCCAGTAAAGAATTTCATAAAAACAGTCGCGTTGTAGATATAGTCTCTAAACCGACAGAAATCCCTTCGTACAAACATTTTGGTTGTCACAAGTAACAAACCCCTTTAAAATTGATAACCGAGTATTTAAACCTCGGGTCGTCTTCTCAAGGAATTGCAGGGAGGTATGTTCTTATTATTGGTTATGAGTTTGTAAATTGGGGTTTTGGAAGTAAGGTGGGAATATGTTATATGACAAGTAAAATAAAATAATAATAATAAAATAAACTCTTGGCAAGGTATTAGAACTGGAGGTCCTATCCTTATCAATTGTGATGAAATTTGGATTTTTTATCTCACTTTGTTAACCTCTAACTATGAAGGTAGATCAAGTGGATTAATTAGCTTAATCCTCAGGTCCTAGTCAATTCCTATGGAAAGACTAGAGTTATTGGAGCAACTCCCAATTTCAATCACTACTTTATTGACAGCTCAAGCGTTACCAATTACTTAACCAAAGCCAAAAGGAAGAAAATATCTAAATTAAAAAGCATCAATATAAATACAGCAAAGCAAAATTAAATCTGAAAATACCTCAAATTGCATTAACAAAGGAAATTAAATCTGGCATAGATGTTCATAAATTGAATTGAGAAAATAAATAATAATAAAGAACCTGGGATTGAGAGCCACTCCTAAAACTAGGAGAAACCCTAAATCCTAATCCTAAGAGAGAGGAGAGAACCTCTCTCTCTAAAAACTACATCTACTCATAAAATTGTGAATTGTGAAAACCTTCCCATGAATGGATGCATTCCCCCACTTTATAGCCTCTAATCTGTGTTTTCTGGGCCTAGAACTGGGTCGAAAATAGCCCAGAAATCGCTGGAGAAAAATTCAAACACGTTGATTTTCGTCACTGCGACGCGGCAGCATGGAGCACGCGGTCGCGTCGTCTAGCGTCAGGGCAACTATGGCATATTATATATCAAATTAAATCCCCGGACGTTAGCTTTCCAACGCAACCGAAACCGCGTCGTTTGGACCTCTGTAGCTAAAGTTATAGCTATTTGAGTGCGAAGAGGTCAGGCTGGACAGCTTAGCAATTTCTCCAACTTCTTGTATTCCTTCCACTTTTGCATGCTTCCTTTCCATCCTCTGAGCCATTCCTGCCCTGTAATCTCTGAAAATACTTAACACACATATCAAGGCATCTAATGGTAATAAGAGAGGATTAATATTAGCAAAGATACGTCCAAAGAAACATGTTTTCAATTAAAGCACATAATTAGGAAGGCAAATGTAAAACCATGCAAATAGTATGAATAAGTGGGTAAAGAGTAGATAAAAACCACTCAATTGAGCACAAGATAAACCATAAAATAGTGGTTTATCAACCTCCCCACACTTAAACATTAGCATGTCCTCATGCTAAGCTAAAGAGAAGTTAAAAAGATGAAGAGGAATGGTAGAATGTATGAAATGCAACCTATCTATATGAATGCAACTACATGCAAAATGTTTCTACCTACTTGGTTAAAAATAAATAAATTCTCCAAGACAAATATAAATCAGATTCCACTAATTCAAATCATACAAAATAAGGTACAAGTAAACTTGTAAGAAGATAGCTCATGAAAGCAGGGAACATAGAATTTAGCACTGAACCCTTACTGGTAGTGTATATCACTCTAACTCTCAAGTGTATAGGGTCAATCACTCTATTCTTCCCTAGTCATGCTTTCTAAACCTTGTTCTTCATCTAACCAATCAACAAATACTTAGTATACTAATGCAAACATCATGAGGTCTTTTCAAGGTTGTAATGGGGCTGAGGTAAAGGTAAGGATATATGTATGGCCAAGTGAGCTATAATATGAATCTTTAATTAACCTAAGTGATGAGCGGATAATTTATACGCTTTTTGACATTGTTTTTAGTATGTTTTTAGTAGGATCTAGTTACTTTTAGGGATGTTTTTAATAGATTTTGTGTTAAATTCACATTTCTGGACTTTACTATGAGTTTGTGTGTTTTTCTGTGATTTCAGGTATTTTCTGGCTGAAATTGAGGGACTTGAGCAAAAATCAGATTCAGAGGTTGAAAAAGGACTGCTGATGCTGTTGGATTCTGACCTCCCTGCACTCAAAGTAGATTTTCTGGAGCTACAGAACTCGAAATGGCGCACTTTCAATTGCGTTGGAAAGTAGACATCCAGGACTTTCCAGCAATATATAATAGTCCATACTTTGGCCAAGAATTGACGACGTAAACTGGCGTTCAACGCCAGCCTTCTGCCCAAATCTGGCGTCCAGCGCCAGAAAAGGATCCAAAACCAGAGTTGAACGCCCAAACTGGCACAGAAACTGGCGTTCAACTCCACAAATGCCCTCTGCTCGTGTAACACTCAAGCCCAAGCCCAAGCACACACCAAGTGGGTCCCAGAAGTGGATTTGTACATCAATTACTTACTCATGTAAACCCTAGTAGCTAGTTTATTATAAATAGGACCTTTTACTATTGTATGAGGTATCTTTTGATCATCTTAGGATCTTAGGATCATCTTTGGACGCCTGGTTCTTAGATCAGAGGGGCTGGCCATCTCGGCCATGCCTGGACCTTCACTTATATATTTTCATACGGTAGAGTTTCTACACTCCATAGATTAAGGTGTGGAGCTCTGCTGTTCCTCAATGATTAATGCAAAGTACTACTGTTTTCTATTCAATTCTTCTTATTTCGCTTCTAAGATATCCATTCGCACCCAAGAACGTAATGAAGGTGATGATTATGTGTGACGCTCATCATCCTTCTCCCTTATGAACGCGTGCCTGACAAACACTTCTGTTCTACATGAATTAAGCTAGAATGAATATCTCTTAGATCTCCTAACCAGAATCTTCGTGGCGTACGCTAGAATGATGGCGGCATTCAAGAGAATCCGGAAGGTCTAAACCTTGTCTGTGGTATTCTGAGTAGGATTCAATGATTGAATGACTGTGACGAGCTTCAAACTCGCAATTGTTGGGCATTAGTGACAGACGCAAAAGGAGGGTGAATCCTATTCCAGCATGATCGAGAACCGACAGATGAATAGCCGTGCCGTGACAGGGTGCGTGAGCATATGATTCACTGAGAGGAGGGGATGTAGCCACTGACAACGGTGATGCCCTTGCATACAGCCAGCCATGGAAAGGAGTAAGACTGATTGGATGAAGATAGCAGGAAAGCAGAGGTTCAGAGGAACGAAAAGCATCTCCATTCGCTTATCTGAAATCCTTGCCAATGAATCTACATAAGTATCTCTATCCCTTTTATTGTTTATTTGAATCTAATAAAATATCATGTTTAAATCCGCCTGACTGAGATTTACAAGGTGACCATAGCTTGCTTCATACCAACAATCTCCGTGGGATTCGACCCTTACTCACGTAAGGTATTACTTGGACGACCCAGTGCACTTGCTGGTTAGTTGAACGGAGTTGTGTCCACACATAGGTGCCATAATAATGATTCCATACAACAACAAAGAATACTACATTGATGTGAACACAATTTCGTGCACCAAGTTTTTGGCGCCGTTGCCGGGGATTGTTTGAGTTTGGACAACTGACGGTTCATCTTGTTGCTCAGATTAGGTAATTTTCTTTTTATTTTCTTTTCAAAAATTTTTCAAAAATATTTTCAAAATTTTCTCATCTGTTTTCGAAAAAAAAAATAAATAAAAATGTTTTCAAAAATAAATTATTCTATGGCTTCAGAATTTTTAAGAATGAATTCTAGTGTTTCATGAAGCATGTTGGAGCCTGGCTGGCTGTAAAGCCATGTCTCAATCCTTATACTCAAGAGAAGAGCTTCTTTGTCTTTCTTAGCCAATTGGCTGTTGAATGCAAGGAATGTCAGGCGTGTCATGTCTGAGTTACATACTAAAGCTTGGCTGGCTATTAAGCCATGCCTGACCCTTTGATTGGAGTTTTAGAGCATAAGATTCCTGGAATTCATATTAAAAATTTTGAATCCTTCTTTTTCTTTTTTCTAAATAATTTTCGAAAAATATAAGTTAAAAATCCAAAAAAATCATAAAATCATAAAAATAAAAAAATTATTTCATGTTTCTTGTTTAAATCTTGAGTCACATTATAAGTTTGGTGTCACTTGCATATGCATCTTGCATTTTTTCGAAAATATCATGCATTCATAATGTTCTTCATGATCTTCAAGTTGTTCTTGGTAAGTCTTCTTGTTTGATCTTGATGATTTTTTGTTTTGTGTCTTTTCATGTTTATCATATGCATTCTTGAATTCTTAGTGCGTAAGCATTAAGGAATTCTAAGTTTGGTGTCTTGCATGTTTTCTTTGCATTAAAAATTTTTCAAAAATATGTTTTTGATGTTCATCATGTTCTTCATAGTGTTCTTGGTGTTCATCTTGACATTCATAGCATTCATGCATGCATTCATTGTTTTGATCTAAAAATTTCATGCATTGCATCCTTTTAGTGTTTTTCTCTTGCATCATAAAAATTCAAAAATAATAAAAAAAATATCTTTCCCTTTTTCTCTCATCAAATTCGAAAATTGAGTTGACTTTTTCAAAAATTTTTAAAAATCAAATTGTTTCTCATGAGTCAAATCAAATTTTCAATTTGAAAATCTTATCTTTTTCAAAATCTTTTTCAAAAATCAAATCTTTTTCAAAATTATTAGTTATTTTCGAAAATTTCAAAAATATTTTTCAAAAATCTTTTTCTTATTTTTTATCACAAATTTTCGAAAATAACATAATCAATTAATGTTTTGATTCAAAAATTTGAAGTTTGTTACTTGCTTGTTAAGAAAGATTCAAACTTTGAGTTCTAGAATCATATCTTGTGATTTCTTATGAATCAAGTCATTAATTGTGATTTTAAAAATCAAATCTTTTTCAAAACTAATTTTATCATATCTTTTCAAAAATATCTTCTTATCTTATCTTTTTCAAAAATATCTTTTCAAATTATCTTTTCTAACTTCCTAACTTCTTATCTTTTCAAAATTTGTTTCAACTAACTAACTAACTTTTTGTTTGTTTCTTAACTTTTTCAAAACCACCTAACTAACTCTCTCTCTCTCTAATTTTCGAAAATATCTTCCCCTTTTTCAAAAATTTCTTTTTAATTAACTAATTATTTTTATTTTTTATTTTTAATTTAAAAAAATTTCGAAAAAAAAAAAATACTAACAACTTTCAAAAACCAATTTTCAAAAATCACTAGCTCCTTTTCAAAAATATTTTTCGAAAATTCCCCCCCCCCCCTCTCTCTCATCCTATTCTATTTATTCATTCATTAACTAACATTACTTCCTCACATCATCACCAAATTCGAACCCCCTACTCTATCTGTGTTCGAATTTCTTCTTCTTTTCTTCTACTAACAATAAGGATCCTCTTTACTGTGACATAGAGGATTCCTCTTCTTTTCTTTTGTTCTCCTCTTTCTTATGAGCAGGGACAGAGAAAAAGGCATTCTTGTTGAAGCTGATCCAGAACCTGAAAGGACTCTGAAGAGAAAATTAAGAGAAGCTAAATTACAACAATCCAGAGACAACTTGATTGAAAATTTCGAACAAGTAAAGGAGATGGCAGCCGAACCCAACAACAATGCAAGGAGAATGCTTGGTGACTTTACTGCACCTAATTCCAATTTACATGGAAGAAGCATCTCCATTCCTGCCATTGGAGCAAACAATTTTGAGCTTAAACCTCAATTAGTTTCTCTAATGCAGCAGAACTGCAAGTTTCATGGACTTCCATCTGAAGATCCTTTTCAGTTCTTAACTGAATTCTTGCAGATATGTGATACTGTTAAGACTAATGGAATAGATCCTGAAGTCTACAGGCTCATGCTTTTCCCTTTTGCTGTAAGAGACAGAGCTAGATTATGGTTGGATTCTCAACCTAAAGACAGCCTGAACTCTTGGGATAAGCTGGTCACGGCTTTCTTAGCCAAGTACTTTCCTCCTCAAAAGCTGAGCAAGCTTAGAGCTGATGTTCAAACCTTCAGACGGAAAGAAGGTGAATCCCTCTATGAAGCTTGGGAAAGATACAAACAGTTGACCAAAAAGTGTCCTTCTGACATGCTTTCAGAATGGACCATCCTGGATATATTCTATGATGGTTTATCTGAGCTATCAAAGATGTCACTGGACACTTCTGCAGGTGGATCCATTCACCTAAAGAAAACGCCTGCAGAAGCTCAAGAACTCATTGACATGGTTGCTAATAACCAGTTCATGTACACTTCTGAAAGGAATCCTGTGAGTAATGGGACGCCTATGAAGAAGGGAGTTCTTGAAGTTGATACTCTGAATGCCATATTGGCTCAGAATAAAATATTGACTCAGCAAGTCAATATGATTTCTCAGAGTCTGCATGGAATGCAAGCTGCATCCAACAGTACTCAAGAGGCATCTTCTGAAGAAGAAGCCTATGATCCTGAGAACCCTGCAATAGCAGACGTAAACTATTTAGGTGAACCTTATGGAAACACCTATAACTCAACATGGAGAAATCATCCAAATTTCTCATGGAAGGATCAAAAGCCCCAACAAGGCTTTAATAATGGTGGAAGAAACAGGTTTAGCAATAGCAAGCCTTTTCCATCATCAACTCAGTAACAGACAGAGAACTCTGAACAAAATGCTTCTAATTTAGCAAATCTAGTCTCTGATCTATCTAAGGCCACTATAAGTTTCATGAATGAAACAAGGTCTTCCATTAGAAATCTGGAAGCACAAGTGGGCCAGCTAAGTAAAAGGATCACTGAAATCCCTCCTAGTACTCTCCCAAGCAATACAGAAGAGAACCCAAAAGGAGAGTGCAAGGCCATTGACATAAGTGCCCCGGCCGAACCTGTGAGGAGAGGAGAGGACGTGAATCCCAAGGAGGAAGACCTCCTGGGACGTCCAATGACCGATAAGGAGCTTCCCTCTGAGGAACCAAAGGACTCTGAGGCTCATCTAGAGACCATAGAGATCCATTGAACCTCCTTATGCCCTTCATGAGCTCTGATGAGTATTCCTCTTCTGAAGAGAATGAGGATGTCACTGAAGAGCAAACTGCCAAGTTTCTTGGTGCAATCATGAAGCTGAATGCCAAATTATTTGGCATTGATGCTTGGGAAGTTGAACCTCCCTTGTTTATCAATGAACTAAGTGATCTGGATCAACTGACATTGCCTCAGAAGAGACAGGATCCTGGAAAGTTCATAATACCCTGCACCATAGGCACCATGATCTTTAAGGCTTTGTGTGACCTTGGTTCAGGAATAAACCTCATGCCCCTCTCTGTAATAGAGAAACTGGGAATCTATGGGGTGCAAGCTGCTAAAATCTCACTAGAGATGGCAGACAGCTCAAAAAGACAGGCTTATGGACAAGTAGAAGATGTATTAGTAAAGGTTGAGGGCCTTTACATACCTACTGATTTCATAGTCCTGGATACTGGAAAGGAAGAGGATGAATTCATCATCCTGGGAAGACCTTTCCTGGCCACAGCAAGAGCTGTGATTGATGTTGACAGAGGTGAAATATTCCTTCAATGGAATGAGAACTCCCTTGTATTCAAAACTCAAGGATCCCCCTCTGCAACCATTGAGAGGAAGCAGGAAAAGCTTCTCTCCCAGCAGAGTCAACCAGAGCCCCCACAGTCAAACTCTAAGTTTGGTGTTGGGAGGCCACAACCAAACTCTAAGTTTGGTGTTGAACTCCCATATCCAAACTCTAAGTTTGGTGTTGGAAAGTCTCAACAAAGCTCTGCACATCTGTGAGGCTCCATGAGAGCCCACTGTCAAGCTATTGACATTAAAGAAGCGCTTGTTGGGAGGCAACCCAATGTTTATCTAATTCTTATTTTTATTGTTTTTCATGTTTTATTAGGTTAATGATCATGTGGAGTCACAAAATAAATATAAAAATTGGAAACGGAATCAAAAACAGCAGAAGAAAAATCACACCCTGGAGGAGCATCTGTCTGGCGTTCAAACGCCAGAACAGAGCATAGTTCTGGCGCTGAACGCCCAGAATGGGAGCTTCCTGGTGCTGAACGCCCAGAACAAGCATGGTTCTGGCGTTCAACGCCAGAAATGGCAGCAAAGGGGCGTTGAACGCCTAAATAGGCACCAACCTGGCGCTGAACGCCCAGAGTTGTGTGCAAGGGCATTTTACATGCCTAAATTGGCGCAGGGATGTAAATGCCTTGACACCTCAGGATCTGTGGACCCCACAGGATCCCCACCTACCTTCACTCACTCTCTTCTCAATCATCCTCTATTCCCAATAAACACTCATCCCTTCTGTCTTCCATTTACCACTCACACCCATACACCCACTTACCTTCAAAAATTCAACATCTCTTACCCACCCAATCCCACCCATATGGCCGAATACACACTCCCATCCATCTCCTCCATATCTTCTTCATTCTTTCTTCTTTTGCTCGAGGGCGAGCAACATTCTAAGTTTGGTGTGGTAAAAGCATAGCTTTTTTGTTTTTTCCATAACCATTGATGGCACCTAAGACCAGAGAAACCTCTAGAAAGAAGAAAGGGAAGACAAAAGCTTCCATCAAGGTTCTATAGCTTAATGGTAGAACATTTGACTGCAAATCAAGAGATCCCTGAGATACCTCAGGGGATACATTTTCTTCCACACAATTATTGGAAGCAACTAAGGGTGGAACATCAAGAGCACTCCATCATCCTTCATGAAATTAGAGAAGATCTAAAAGCAATGAAGGAGGAGCAGCAAAGACAAGGAAGAGACATAGAAGAGCTCAAGGACATCACTAAGGTGGACTCATTCCTTGTTCTTACTTTCTCTACTTTTCGTTTTCTATGTTATGTGCCTATCTATGTTTGTGTCTTCATTACATGATCATTAGTAGTAGTAACTATGTCTTAAAGTTATAAATGTCCTATGAATCCATCACCTCTCTAAAATAAAAAATGTTTTAATTCAAAAGAACAAGAAGTACATGAGTTTCGAATTTATCCTTGAACTTAGCTTAATTATATTGATGTGGTGACAATGCTTCTTGTTTTCTGAATGTATGCTTGAACAGTGCATATGTCTTTTGAAGTTGTTGTTTAAGAATGTTAAATATGTTGGCTCTTGAAAGAATGATGACTAGGAGACATGTTATTCGATAATCTGAAAAATTATAAAAATGATTCTTGAAGCAAGAAAAAGCAGCAAAGAACAAAGCTTGCAGAAAAAAAAAAGAAAAAAAAAAGAAAAAAAAAATAGGCGAAAAAAAAATAGAAAGAAAAAGAAAAAGCAAGCAGAAAAAGCCAATAACCCTTAAAACCAAATGGCAAGGGCAAATAAAAAGGATCCCAAGGCTTTGAGCATCAGTGGATAGGAGGGCCTAAAGGAATAAAATCCTGGTCTAAGCGGCTAAACCAAGCTGTCCCTAACCATGTGCTTGTGGCGTGTAGGTGTCAAGTGAAAACTTGAGACTGAGCGGTTAAAGTCAAGGTCCAAAGCAAAAACAAAGAGTGTGCTTAAGAACCCTGGACACCTCTAATTGGGGACTTTAGCAAAGCTGAGTCACAATCTGAAAAGGTTCACCCAATTATGTGTCTGTGGCATTTATGTATCCAGTGGTAATACTGGAAAACAAAGTGCTTAGGGCCACGGCCAAGACTCATAAAGAAGCTGTGTTCAAGAATCATCATACTGAACTAGGAGAGTCAATAACACTATTCGAAATCTGAAGTTCCTATAGATGCCAATCATTTTGAACCTCAATGGATAAAGTGAGATGCCAAAACTATTCAAGAGGCAAAAAGCTATAAGTCCCGCTCATATGATTGGAGCTCTGTTTCATTGATAGTTTGGAATTTATAGTATATTCTATTCTTTTTATCCTATTTTGATTTTCAGTTGCTTGGGGACAACCAACAATTTAAGATTGGTGTTGTGATGAGCGGATAATTTATACGCTTTTTGACATTGTTTTTAGTATGTTTTTAGTAGGATCTAGTTACTTTTAGGGATGTTTTTAATAGATTTTGTGTTAAATTCACATTTCTGGACTTTACTATGAGTTTGTGTGTTTTTCTGTGATTTCAGGTATTTTCTGGCTGAAATTGAGGGACTTGAGCAAAAATCAGATTCAGAGGTTGAAAAAGGATTGCTGATGCTGTTGGATTCTGACCTTCCTGCACTCAAAGTAGATTTTCTGGAGCTACAGAACTCGAAATGGCGCGCTTTTAATTGTGTTGGAAAGTAGACATCCAGGGCTTTCCAGCCATATATAATAGTTCATACTTTGGCCATGAATTGACGACGTAAACTGGCGTTCAACGCCAGCCTTCTGCCCAAATCTGGCGTCCAGCGCCAGAAAAGGATCCAAAACCAGAGTTGAACGCCCAAACTGGCACAGAAACTGGCGTTCAACTCCACAAATGGCCTCTGCACGTGTAACACTCAAGCCCAAGCCCAAGCACACACCAAGTGGGTCCCGGAAGTAGATTTGTACATCAATTACTTACTCATGTAAACCCTAGTAGCTAGTTTATTATAAATAGGACCTTTTACTATTGTATGAGGTATCTTTTGATCATCTTAGGATCTTAGGATCATCTTTGGATGCCTGGTTCTTAGATCAGAGGGGCTGGCCATCTCGGCCATGCCTGGACCTTCACTTATGTATTTTCATACGGTAGAGTTTCTACACTCCATAGATTAAGGTGTGGAGCTCTGCTGTTCCTCAAAGATTAATGCAAAGTACTACTGTTTTCTATTCAATTCTTCTTATTTCGCTTCTAAGATATCCATTCACACCCAAGAACGTAATGAAGGTGATGATTATGTGTGACTCTCATCATCCTTCTCCCTTATGAACGCGTGCCTGACAAACACTTCTGTTCTACATGAATTAAGCTAGATTGAATATCTCTTAGATCTCCTAACCAGAATCTTCGTGGCGTACGCTAGAATGATGGCGGCATTCAAGAGAATCCGGAAGGTCTAAACCTTGTCTGTGGTATTCTGAGTAGGATTCAATGATTGAATGACTGTGACGAGCTTCAAACTCGCAATTGTTGGGCATTAGTGACAGACGCAAAAGGAGGGTGAATCCTATTCCAGCATGATCGAGAACCGACAGATGAATAGCCGTGCCGTGACAGGGTGCGTGAGCATATGATTCACTGAGAGGAGGGGATGTAGCCACTGACAACGGTGATGCCCTTGCATACAGCCAGCCATGGAAAGGAGTAAGACTGATTGGATGAAGATAGCAGGAAAGCAGAGGTTCAGAGGAACGAAAAGCATCTCCATTCGCTTATCTGAAATCCCTGCCAATGAATCTACATAAGTATCTCTATCCCTTTTATTGTTTATTTGAATCTAATAAAATATCATGTTTAAATCCGCCTGACTGAGATTTACAAGGTGACCATAGCTTGCTTCATACCAACAATCTCCGTGGGATTCGACCCTTACTCACGTAAGGTATTACTTGGACGACCCAGTGCACTTGCTGGTTAGTTGAACGGCGTTGTGTCCACACATAGGTGCCATAATAATGATTCCATACAACAACAAAGAATACTACATTGATGTGAACACAATTTCGTGCACCACTAAGCTCTCACCTAATATACATATACTCTATATACTTTTAAATTCATGCCTAGCTACCCATAATTCCCACTTTTGTATAATTCCCATACTCATGTACCAAATTTTCTTTAATTTTTATCACATGTGCATTGATCTTTTATTAAACTTAATATTAGGGTAATTTTGTCCCCTTATTTATTTATATTATATATATATATATATATATATATATATTTTTTTTTCTTTTTTCTCTCTTTTTTTTTTAAATCTTAAAAGCAAACATAACTTATCAATGCACATGGATTCTCCATTTTTTTCTATTTTGGTTTTTCATGAGTAGGTTCCCAAATTTCCAATATTCAAATAAATTAGAAACATGATACATTCCCTTATTAACCCATGTTCCCACAGTTTCCCCACACTTAATTGTTACACAATCCCTATCTTAAGCTAACCAAAGATTCAATTACGATATTTAATTATTTTTCTACTTAAGGCTAGTGATGTGGTAAAATACAGAATAAATGGGGATTAAAAGGCTCAAGGTGGCTGACAAGGGTGATTTAAAGGGTAGACTTATTTAGGATAAGTGAGCTAAAATCAAATAATGGCCTCAATCATATGCAAGCATGTAAATACACTAAATATTGGACATATAGACTGAAACAAAGTAAGGATCACAATTATAGAGAAGTAAACACACAAGAATAAAATATTTATGGTTAAATAATGTAACCATATAAATAATCTCAAATCTCACAGGTTGTATGTTCTTTAGTTATAATTCATGTTCCAAATACAACTTCCAAACAAATTTAACAAAAATTTTTGATTTTAAATTAGTGAAATTTTTCAAAAAATAGGATCTTAAAAAGAAACTTATTATTTCTCAACCAAGTAGTAGCTAAATGCATAAAATCAAAAAAATATGCAAATGAAATAACTAATTTAACAAAGAAAATTTAAACGTTGGTGTTGAAATAGAAAGTTACTAACCCATGGAGATCGGTATCGACCTCCCCACACTTAAAGATTGCACCGTCCTCGGTGCATGCTAAGATGTGCAAGTGGACGGGTGGCTTCAACTGATGCTTTTCTCTAAAAATTGTGCAGATGGACTTGTCTGTCTCCTCATATAAACGTCTTCCGCTTCCCTTCCGGGTGGCCATCCTGAAAGAAAAAGGGAAGAAAGGTAACCCAATATAGGGATAAGAAAATAAATGAAGTATAGTTGGGTTAATGCCAAATGATAAGGGTCTCATTTACATGGAAGCTTCAACATGTACGTGAGAAAACAATAGAAGCCATGGCATACCAGTGGTGCAGATTTTGCAACAAATGAGGGGAGAATGTGGGTAATGCAAGATAAGATAAGTTCATATCAATGCAAGAGAAGTACAAGTATCTTAAAAGATTAGCATTGATTTAAATAATGTTACCCAATCAGAACAAAACAAGTCATAAGCACCAAGATAATACCAGAAAAGATATAACAGTTGAAAAAGAACATTTGAACACCAATAATTTTAGAAAAGAAAATAAAAATATGCACAAAATTAAAATGCAATGAATGAAAGTATGCAAATAAATTAAATAAAATAAAATAAAAGAGAAGAAGAATGAGAAGGGAAAGAAATAAAGTAAGAAAGAAAGAAGAAAGAATAAGAAAAAATAGAAAAATTAGGATTAGAGAAGAAAAGATAAGAAATTTGGCTGATCTGGATATTCTATGCGCCTCTTGTGTCGCGGTCGCGTGAGTGACGCGGTCACGTGGTGCGCGATAAGGTCAGGTGACGCGGACGCGTGGGTCACGCGATCGCGTGGCTTGATTTGTGCGATTGGCGCGAGTGCAGTGGTGCACGAATTGTGAATCACACTTTTCATAACGCGTACCACTAACCAGCAAGTGCACTGGGTCGTCCAAGTAATACCTTACGTGAGTAAGGGTCGAATCCCACGGAGATTGTTGGTTTGAAGCAATCTATGGTTATCTTGTAAATCTTAGTCAGGAAGTCAATTATGTTTATCAGTTGAATTGTGAATAACTGAGAGAGCATAAATTAAAGGTTACTTGTTATGCAGTAATAGAGAATATGTTGGAGTTTTGGAGGTGCTTTATCTTCTGAATCTCTGCTTTCCTCTGTCTTCTGATTCACGCACGCACGTCCTCCTATGGCAAGCTGTGTGTTGGTGGATCACCGTTGTCAATGGCTACCTTCCGTCCTCCCAGTGAAAACTACGCTCACGCGCTCTGTCACAGCACGGCTAATCACCGGTTGGTTCTCGATCCGGTTGGAATAGGATTTACTATCCTTTTGCGTCTGTCACTAACGCCCAGCCTTCAAGAGTTTGAAGCTCGTCACAGTCATTCAATCCTTGAATCCTACTCGGAATACCACAGACAAGGTTTAGACTTTCCGGATTCTCATGAATGCTGCCATCAGTTCTAGCTTATACCACGGAGATTCTGATTAAGGAATCTAAGAGATACTCATTCAATCGTATATAGAACGGAGGTGGTTGTCAGGCACACGTTCATGATTTGAGGAAGGTGATGAGTGTCACAGCTCATCACCTCCATCACAGTTAAGCGCGAATGAACATCTTAGATAGGAACAAGCGTGTTTGAATGGAAAACAGAAATACTTGCATTAATTCATCGAGACACAGCAGAGCTCCTCACCCCCAACAATGGGGTTTAGAGACTCATGCCGTCAGAGAATACAAAGTTTAGATTTGAAATGTCCTGAGATCCAGAATAAGTCTCTAAAAGTTGTTTAAATACTATACTAGTAGCCTAGGGTTACAAAATATGAGTGGACTATGATGGATGATGCAGAGATCCACTTCTGGAGCCCACTTGGTGTGCTGGGGCCCACTTGGTGTGTGCTGGGGCTGAGACTTTAAGCAATTCACGTGCGGAGGCCATTTGTGGAGTTGAACGCCAGTTTTTATGCCAGTTTGGGCGTTCAACTCCAGTTTTTGATCCTTTTCTGGCGCTGGACGCCAGAATTGGGCAGAGAACTGGCGTTGAACGCCAGTTTACGTCGTCTATCCTTGTGCAAAGTATGGACTATTATATATAGCTGGAAAGCCCTGGATGTCTACTTTCCAACGCAATTGGAAGCATGCCATTTCGAGTTCTGTAGCTCCCGAAAATCCACTTTGAGTGCAGGGAGGTCAGAATCCAACAGCATCAGCAGTCCTTTTTCAGCCTGAATCAGATTTTTGCTCAGCTCCTTCAATTTCAGCCAGAAAAATACCTAAAATTACAGAAAAACACACAACTCATAGTAAAGTCCAGAAATATGAATTTTTCCTAAAAACTACTAGAAATAGACTAAAAACTAACTAAAACATACTCTAAACTATATGAAATTATCCCCAAAAAGCGTATAAAATATCCGCTCATCACAACACCAAACTTAAACTGTTGCTTGTCCTCAAGCAACTAGAAAAATAAAATAGAAGACTAATAGGTTGAGAAGCAATAATATCTCAGAGTTTTTGATTGAAGCTCAGATCCTAATTAGATGAGCGGGACTAGTAGCTTTTTGCTTCTGAACAGTTTTGGCATCTCACTTTATCCATTGAAGCTCAGAGTGATTGGCATCTATAGGAACTCAGAATTCAGATAGTGTTATTGATTCTCTTAGTTCAGTGTGATGATTCTTGAACACAGCTTCTTTACGAGTCTTGGTCGTGGCCCTAAGCACTTTGTTTTCCAGTATTACTACCGGATACATAAATGCCACAGACACATAACTGGGTGAACCTTTTCAGATTGTGACTCAGCTTTGCTAAAGTCCCCAATTAGAGTTGTCCAAAGTTCTTAAGCACACTCTTCTTTTTGCTTTGGACCTTGACTTTAACCACTCAGTCTCAAGTTTTCACTTGACACCTGCACGCCACAAGCACATGGTTAGGGACAGCTTGGTTTAGCCGCTTAGACCAGGATTTTAGTCCTTTAGGTCCTCCTATCCACTGATGCTCAAAGCCTTGGGATCCTTTTTATTTGCCCTTGCCTTTTGGTTTTAAGGGTTATTGGCTTTTTCTGCTTGCTTTTTTTTTTTTTTTCTGCAAGCTTTGTTCTTTGCTGCTTTTTCTTGCTTCAAGAATCATTTTTATGATTTTTCAGATTATCAATAACATGTCTCATGTTCATCATTCTTTCAAGAGCCAACATATTTAACAGTCTTAAACAACAAATTCAAAAGACATATGCACTGTTCAAGCATTCATTCAGAAGACAGAAAGCATTGCCACCACATTTAACCAATTAGAATTTATTTTATTTAAACTCGAAATTTTATTGCTTCTTATTCAAAAGATCTACTATTTTATTCATGTTTAATGATGATGAGAAAAATAAACTATAGCTTAATTGGAGATAAAATCAAATAGATACTAATTACTATTATATGACTTCTAAGGTAGACTTTTTATAAGGACACTGTCACAGAGTTAAGGCAGAAATTGGAAATTAACAACCTTTATTCTGGGGGTATGGGGGTTCCTCTGATCCTTGGGAGGCTTGGTATTACAGAAGACTTTTGGCGCTTCAGTTCCCTTAAGTCACGTCCCTGCTCCTCTTGTTCTTTAAACATATGGGTCAGCATTTGATTGTGTTCCTTCTGTTGTTTTATTATTTGCTCCATAGCTTCCTGTATCTTGGTGACAGACGTCTCAAGATATTCCCAATATTCCGCTTGAGGAATCTCTGGGAGGAAGTCCTGTGCTCTCTTTTTGATAAGATCCTCCTGTGCTTGTTGCCTCTCCATTGATGCTTTGGTGATTGACTTTTCAATTAGGATATATTCAGTTATTCCCATCTAGACTCCAGCGTCCTTGCAGAGCAGAGAAATCACGCTTGGATAAGCCAACCTGGCCTCTCTTGAATTTTTATTAGCTATCTTATAGAGTTCAGTGGAAATCAGCTGATGAACCTCCACTTCCTTCCCAGTCATGATGCAATGAATCATCACTGCTCTTTTAACTGTGACTTCAGAACGGTTGCTAGTGGGCAACAGAGAATGCCCAATGAAGTCCAGCCATCCTCTGGCAACTGGTTTGAGATCCTCTCTCTTGAGCTGATTTGGGACGCCCTTGGTGTTGGTGGTCCACCTAGCTCCAGGGATACATATGTCCTCTAGAATCTTATCCAGGCCAATGTCTGCTCTCATCATCCTCCTGTTGAAGGAGTCTGGATCATCCTTTAACTGAGGTAGCTTTAATATCTCTCTGATTTTGTCAGGGGTGGTATGAACAATCTTTCCCCTGACCATGGTCCGAAATTCGTAGCAGGCAGTTCCAGATAGTCTTTGCTTGTCAGTCTGCCACATGTTAGCATAGAACTCCTGGACCATGTTCCTTCCTACTTTCGTTTCAGGATTAGCTAGGACTTCCCAGTTCCTGATTCGAATTTGCTCCTGGATCTCCGGATATTCATCTTCTTTCAGATCGAATCTCACTTCCGGGATCACTGATCTCAGACCCATTACTTTAAGATAATGGTCTGAATGTTCTTTAGATAAGAACTTCCCTTGATTCCAAAGTGATTTTGGAACGCTCTCTTTCTTGCCTCTTGGAGTGGATTGTTTTCCTTTGGGAGCCATGATCTTAGTAGTGATCTCGGATAAACACACCAAACTTAGAGGTTTGCTTGTCCTCAAGCAAAAGAAAAGAAAGGAGAGGGATAGAAGGAGATCGAGGTGCACTTGTTGATGGAGGAGGGGGGAGGCCGAACCCAAATTTAAAGGGTTGGGGTGGTGGATTTTCGAAAAATTGGAAGAGATAAGATAAAAGGATTTAGTTGAAAAAGATAAGATAGAAGATATAGTTTGATTTTGAAAAGATAGGATAGATTTTTGAAAAAGATAAATCTGGATTTTTGAAAAAGATAATATGAAAAAGATATTGAAAAGATTTTAGAGTGAAAAAGATAGATTTGTTTTTGGAAAAGATTTGAAAAGAGTTGGATTGAATTTGCAAAGAGGGTATATGCTTATGAATTAAGATACATTTGATATTTTCAAAGTAGGATTTTTAGAAATCAGGATTCTTGACATGTTTATGTAAATAAAATCATGTATTGAATCATAAAATTTTAAATTAGAATGGAAATACGTGTGGGATAACTGGATTTGGCTCCTCCCTGTCCTCCTGGCGTTTGAACGCCCAAACACTGCCTGTTTTGGGTGTTCAGCGCCCAAATGCTGATCTCCTGGGCGTTCAGCGCCCAGTTGCTGCCATTACTGGCGTTCAATGCCCAGTGGGTGCCCCTTTCTGGCGTTGAACGCCCAAATGCTGCCATCACTGGCGTTCAGCGCCCAGTGGATGCCCATTTTGGGCGCTGAACGCCCAAAATGCCCCTTTACTGGCGTTTTCTTGCCATTGAGCTCTTTTACTCTGTTTTGTGTGCCGCTTCCTTCCGTAACCCTGTAAACTTATACAAATGATTCTGTACCTTAGTGTCAGTGAACTTTATATAAACAAATAAAAAATAAAAATAGGGCAAAAATGCTTAGAGGATTGATGCCCCATGGCTGGGTTGCCTCCCAGCAAGCGCTTCTTTATTGTCTTTAGCTGGACCTTGCTGAGCTTTTAATCTAGCTTCAGCCTTGAGCATTCTTGCTCAATGTTGCCTTCAAGATAGTGCTTGATTCTCTGTCCATTGACAATGAACTTCTTATCAGAATCAATATCTTGAAGCTCCACATAACCATATGGTGACACACTTGTAATCACGTATGGTCCCCTCCACCGGGATTTCAGTTTCCCGGGGAATAGCCTGAGTCTAGAGTTAAACAACAGGACCTTCTGTCCTGGTTTAAAGATTCTAGATGACAGCTTTCTGTCATGCCATTTTTTTTATTTTTCTTTATAAAGCTTGGCATTTTCGAAAGCTGTGAATCTGAATTCCTCTAGCTCATTTAGCTGGAGCAATCGTTTTTCTCCTGCTAATTTGGCATCAAAGTTTAGGAATCTGGTTGCCCAGTAGGCCTTATGTTCCAGTTCCACGGGCAAGTGGCATGCCTTACCATACACGAGTTGGTATGGAGAGGTCCCTATAGGGGTCTTGAATGCTGTTCTGTAAGCCCACAGAGCATCATCCAAGCTCCTTGCCCAATCCTTTCTACGGGTATTTACTGTCCGTTCCAGGATTCTCTTTAATTCTCTGTTAGAGACTTCAGCCTGCCCATTGGTTTGTGGATGATATGGAGTGGCCACCTTGTGGCGAATTCCATACCGAACCATGGCAGAGTAAAGCTGTTTATTGCAGAAGTGAGTGCCCCCATCACTGATTAGTACTCTAGGGACACCAAACCTGCTAAAAATATGTTTCTGGAGGAACTTTAGCACTGTTTTAGTATCATTGGTGGGTGTGGCAATAGCCTCAACCCATTTTGATACATAGTCAACTGCCACCAGAATATAAGTGTTTGAGTATGATGGTGGGAAAGGTCCCATGAAGTCAATTCCCCATACGTCAAACAACTCAATTTCCAAGATTCCTTGTTGAGGCATGGCGTAACCATGAGGCAGATTGCCAGCTCTTTGGCAACTGTCACAATTACGTACAAATTCTCGGGAATCTTTATAGAGTGTGGGCCAATAGAAGCCACATTGGAGGACCTTGGTGGCTGTTCGCTCACCTCCGAAATGGCCTCCATATTGAGATCCGTGGCAATGCCATAGGATTCTCTGTGCTTCCTCTCTGGGGACACACCTACGGATAATTCCGTCTGCACATCTCTTAAAGAGGTAGGGTTCATCCCACAAGTAGTACTTTGCATCAGTGACTAATTTCTTCTTTTGTATTCTATTGTACTCCTTGGGTATGAACCGTGCAGCTTTATAGTTTGCAATATCGGCAAACCATGGTGCTTCCTGAATGGCAAATAGATGCTCATCAGGGAACGTCTCAGAGATCTCAAGAAAGGGGAGGGACGTCCCTTCCACTGGCTCTATCCGGGACAGATGATCAGCCACTTGGTTCTCTGTCCCTTTTCTGTCTCTTATTTCTATATCAAACTCTTGCAGAAGCAATACCCATCTGATGAGCCTGGGTTTTGAGTCCTGCTTTGTGAGTAGATATTTAAGAGCAGCATGATCAGTATACACAATCACTTTTGATCCTACTAAGTATGATCTGAACTTGTCAATGGCGTAAACCACTGCAAGTAGTTCTTTTTCTGTAGTTGTGTAATTTTTCTGGGCATCATTTAGAACGCGACTGGCATAATAAATGACATGCAGAAGCTTGTCATGCCTCTGTCCCAATACTGCACCAATGGCATGACCACTGGCATCACACATTAACTCAAATGGCAATGTCCAGTCTGGTGCAGAAATGACTGGTGCTGTGACCAGCTTAGCTTTCAGCGTTTCAAACGCCTGCAGGCATGCTGTGTTAAACACAAATGGCGTGTCAGCAGCTAGCAGATTGCTTAGAGGTTTTGCGATTTTTGAAAAATCCTTGATAAACCTCCTATAGAATCCTGCATGCCCCAGAAAGCTTCTAATTGCCTTAACATTGGCAGGTGGTGGTAATTTTTCAATTACCTCTATTTTTGCTTGATCTACCTCTATTCCCTTGTTTGAGATTTTATGCCCAAGAACAATTCCTTCAGTCACCATGAAGTGACACTTTTCCCAGTTTAAAACTAGGTTGTTTTCTTGGCATCTTTTCAGAACAAGTTTCAGGTGATCGAGACAGGAGCTGAATGAGTCTCCATATACTGAGAAGTCATCCATGAAGACTTCCAGAAATTTTTCCACCATGTCAGAGAAAATAGAGAGCATGCATCTCTGGAAGGTTGCAGGCGCATTACATAGCCCAAATGGCATCCTTCTATAAGCAAACACTCCAGATGGACATGTGAATGCTGTTTTCTCTTGATCCTGGGGATCCACTGCAATCTGGTTATAGCCTGAATAGCCATCCAAAAAGCAGTAATAATCATGACCTGCTAGTCTCTCTAGCATCTGGTCTATGAATGGTAAAGGAAAATGATCCTTTCTGGTGGCTGTATTGAGCCTTCTGTAGTCAATACACATGCGCCACCCTGTAACTGTTCTTGTAGGAACCAGTTCATTTTTTTCATTATGAATCACTGTCATGCCTCCCTTTTTTGGGACGACTTGAACAGGGCTTACCCAGGGGCTATCAGAAATGGGATAAATAATCCCAGCCTCTAGTAATTTGGTGACCTCTTTCTGCACCACTTCCTTCATGGCTGGATTTAGCCGCCTCTGTGGTTGAACCACTGGTTTGGCACTATCCTCCAATAGGATTTTGTGCATGCATCTAGCTGGGCTTATGCCCTTAAGGTCACCTATGGACCACCCAAGAGCTGTCTTGTGTGTCCTTAGCACTTGAATAAGTGCTTCCTCTTCCTGTGAATTTAAAGCAGAGCTTATGATCACTGGAAAGGTGTCACCTTCTCCTAGAAATGCGTATTTCAAGGATGGTGGTAGTGGCTTGAGCTCGGGTTTAGGAGGTTTTTCCTCTTTCAGAAGAAAGTTCAGAGGCTCTTTCATGTCCTCTGAATCCTCCAAATCAGGCTGAACATCTTTAAAGATGTCTTCCAACTCTGATTCGAGACTTTCAGCCATGTTGATCTCTTCTACCAAAGAGTCAATGAGATCAACTTTCATGCAGTCTGTTGATGTGTCTGGATGCTGCATGGCTTTGACAGCGTTCAACTTAAACTCATCATCATTGACTCTCAGGGTTATTTCCCCCTGTTGGACATCAATGAGGGATCGTCCAGTTGCTAGGAAGGGTCTTCCTAGAATGAGAGTAGCACTCTTGTGCTCCTCCATTTCCAGCACAACAAAGTCAGCGGGAAAGGCGAATGGCCCAACTCTGACAATCATGTCCTCAATCACGCCTGATGGGTATTTAGTGGAACCATCAGCAAGTAGGAGACATATCCGGGTTGGTTTAACTTCTTCAGTTAAGCCAAGCTTCCTGATAGTGGATACAGGTATCAGGTTGATGCTTGCCCCAAGATCGCATAAAGCTGTCTTGGTGCAATCACCTTCTAATGTGCATGGTATCAGAAAACTCCCAGGGTCTTTAAGCTTTTCAGGAAAGCTTTTCAGAATGACTGCACTGCATTCTTCAGTGAGGAGAACTCTTTCTGTTTCTCTCCACTCCTTTTTATGACTCAAGATCTCTTTCATGAACTTGGCATAAGAAGGTATTTGCTCAAGTGCCTCTGCAAATGGAATCTTTATTTCAAGAGTCCTTAGATAATCTGCAAAGCGAGCAAATTGCTTATCCTGCTCCTCTTTCCGGAGTTTTTGAGGATAAGGTATCTTGGCTTTATATTCCTCAACCTTAGTGGTTAAAGAAGCCTTTTAAGAGGGGTTGTTATCAGCACTTGTGTGTGTCTGATCCCTCACTGGCAATTGAGTACCAGAGTCAGAAGCTGGAGTGACGTTAGACGCCAACTCACTGTCTGTTCCTGGCGCCTGAACGCCAGAAATGTGCCCATTTTGGGCGTTCAACGCTGGATTCTGCACCATTTGGGCGTTCAACGCCAGATTCTTGCCCATTTCTGGCGTTGAACGCCAATCCTGCCTTGTTTCTGGCGCTGAACGCCAGTTTTGGGCATGGTCTGGGCGTCCAGCGCCAGCCTTCCACCCATTTTCTGGCGTTTTAGTGCCAGAATTATTTTTCCCTGGGCTCTTACTGTCCTCAGGTGAATCTTTGGTGGGTCGCTCATTTCTTGAATTTTTGATGCCTTGAGGTGGGGTATTTAATGTTTTCCCACTTCTTAATTGAACTGCTTGGCATTCTTCTGCTATTTGCCTTGATAGCTGCTGCTTTGTTTGCTTAAACTGTTCGTCCATATGTATATTAGCTATCCTTGTCTCCTGTAGCCTATCTTTGAATTCAGCTAGCTGCTTTGTTAGAAAATCTAACTACTGATTGAATTCAGCAGCTTGTTTTACAGTACTGAATTCAGCAGTTACTGTTTTAACCTCTTCATTCATGGAAGGGTTGCTGCTTAGATACAGATGCTGATTCCTGGCAACTGTATCAATGAGCTCTTGAGCCTCTTCAATTGTCTTTTTCATATGGATAGATCCACCGGCTGAGTAATCTAGAGACATCTGGGCTCCCTCTGTAAGCCCATAGTAGAAGATGTCTAACTGAACCCACTCTGAAAACATTTCAGAGGGGCATTTTCGTAGCATCTCTCTGTATCTCTCCCAGGCATCATAAAGAGATTCATTATCTCCTTGTTTAAATCCTTAGATGTCCAGCCTTAGCTGTGTCATCCTTTTTGGAGGGAAATATTGATTCAGGAATTTTTCTGTCAGCTGTTTCCATGTTCTTATGCTGGCCTTAGGTTGGTTATTTAACCACCTCTTAGCTTGATCTTTTACAGCAAATGGAAACAGTAATAGTCTGTAGACATCCTGATCTATTTCCTTATCATGTACTGTGTCAGCAATTTGTAAAAATTGTGCCAGAAACTCTGTAGGTTCTTCCTGTGGAAGACCGGAATACTGGCAACTTTGCTGCACCATGATAATGAGCTGAGGATTCAACTCAAAGCTACTAACTCCAATGGAGGGTATGCATATGCTACTCCCATATGAAGCAGTAGAGGGGTTAGAATATGACCCCAGAGTCCTCCTGGACTGTTCATTTCCACTTATGTCCATGATGGATATATGGATATAACTTGGACTGATTTATCTTTTTATTTATTTTATTTTATAAGAAGTAAATACTTAAATAAAATAAAATAACTAAAAAGAATTTGAATTTTGAAATAAATTTTTTTTTTCGTAAAAAAATTAAAAATAATTAGTAAAAAAAACAGAAATTTTTGAAAAAGAGGGAAGATATTTTCGAAAATTAGAGAGAGAGAGAGAGTTAGTTAGGTAGTTTTGAAAAAGTTAAGAAACAAACAAAAAGTTAGTTAGTTAGTTGAAACAAATTTTAAAAAGATAAGAAGTTGGGAAGTTAGAAAAGATATTTTGAAAAGATATTTTTGAATTTAGTGAGGAGAGAGAAAAACAATAAGATAGCACAAGATTTAAAATTTTTTAGATCTGATGCTCCTTGTTTTTGAAAATTTTGGAGGGAAAACACCAAGGGACACCAAACTTAAAAATTTTAAGATCAAGACACAAGGGAAACTCAAGAACATGTTGAAGACTCACAAGAACACAAGAACATGAAGAAAGAACACCAAACTTAAAATTTTTTGAAAACCAAACCAAAAATTTTCGAAAACCAAAGGGAATTCAACAAGAAAACACCAAACTTAAAGTTTGGCACACAATTTTAATAGAGAAAATATTATTTATGAAAAAGAAGGTTTTGAAAAGAGTATAAAAGACTCTAACCCAATTACCAAGAACACAGATTAACGCTCTAGCCAAATGAGTTATGGACCTTTCGAAAATTTTAAGAAAGATTATTTTTGAGAACACCAAACTTAAAGTTTGGCACAGGATTTAATAGAAAAATTATTTTTGAAAAAGGTTTTAAAAATATGATATCCAATTATCATGAACATAAACACCACGTTCTAAATAACTGAGCTATAAGTTTAAAGTATTTTAACAAGGGATAAATAATAAAAGACTCTAAACCAAAAAAAAGAAAGATTTTTCCTAATCTAAGCAACAAAATAATCCGTCAGTTGTTCAAACACGAACAATCCCCGGCAACGGCGCCAAAAACTTGGTGCACGAATTGTGAATCACACTTTTCACAACGCGTACCACTAACCAGCAAGTGCACTGGGTCGTCCAAGTAATACCTTACGTGAGTAAGGGTCGAATCCCACGGAGATTGTTGGTTTGAAGCAATCTATGGTTATCTTGTAAATCTTAGTCAGGAAGTCAATTATGTTTATCAGTTGAATTGTGAATAACTGAGAGAGCATAAATTAAAGGTTACTTGTTATGCAGTAATGGAGAATATGTTGGAGTTTTGGAGGTGCTTTATCTTCTGAATCTCTGCTTTCCTCTGTCTTTTGATTCACGCACGCACGTCCTCCTATGGCAAGCTGTGTGTTGGTGGATCACCGTTGTCAATGGCTACCTTCCGTCCTCCCAGTGAAAACTACGCTCACGCGCTCTGTCACAGCACGGCTAATCACCGGTTGGTTCTCGATCCGGTTGGAATAGGATTTACTATCCTTTTGCGTCTGTCACTAACGCCCAGCCTTCAAGAGTTTGAAGCTCGTCACAGTCATTCAATCCTTGAATCCTACTCGGAATACCACAGACAAAGTTTAGACTTTCCGGATTCTCATGAATGCTGCCATCAGTTCTAGCTTATACCACGGAGATTCTGATTAAGGAATCTAAGAGATACTCATTCAATCGTATATAGAACGGAGGTGGTTGTCAGGCACACGTTCATGATTTGAGGAAGGTGATGAGTGTCACAGCTCATCACCTCCATCACAGTTAAGCGCGAATGAACATCTTAGATAGGAACAAGCTTGTTTGAATGGAAAACAGAAATACTTGCATTAATTCATCGAGACACAGCAGAGCTCCTCACCCCCAACAATGGGTTTAGAGACTCATGCCGTCAGAGAATACAAAGTTTAGATTTGAAATGTCCTGAGATCCAGAATAAGTCTCTAAAAGTTGTTTAAATACTAAACTAGTAGCCTAGGGTTACAAAATATGAGTGGACTATGATGGATGATGCAGAGATCCACTTCTGGGGCCCACTTGGTGTGCTGGGGCCCACTTGGTGTGTGCTGGGGCTGAGACTTTAAGCAATTCATGTGCGGAGGCCATTTGTGGAGTTGAACGCCAGTTTTTATGCCAGTTTGGGCGTTCAACTCCAGTTTTTGATCCTTTTCTGGCGCTGGACGCCAGAATTGGGCAGAGAACTGGCGTTGAACGCCAGTTTACGTCATCTATCCTTGTGCAAAGTATGGACTATTATATATTGCTGGAAAGCCCTGGATGTCTAATTTCCAACGCAGTTGGAAGCATGCCATTTCAAGTTCTGTAGCTCCAGAAAATCCACTTTGAGTGCAGGGAGGTCAGAATCCAACAGCATCAGCAGTCCTTTTTCAGCCTGAATCAGATTTTTGCTCAGCTCCTTCAATTTCAGCCAGAAAAATACCTGAAATTACAGAAAAACACACAACTCATAGTAAAGTCCAGAAATATGAATTTTTCCTAAAAACTACTAGAAATAGACTAAAAACTAACTAAAACATACTCTAAACTATATGAAATTATCCCCAAAAAGCGTATAAAATATCCGCTCATCATGCAGCCTCACGTTCGCGCAACTCTCTGTTTAAATGCATATTGCCAAAAATCTGGGTGACGCGGTCGCGTGGGGCATGCAATCGTGTAAGTGGCCTTATTTCCAATATGACGCGGACGCGTGGGGCACGCGTTCGTGTGGGAGGGCTTGGGCTTCCAGCACGAGTCCAGCCCAACTCTAGCTCAACTTTCTGCCATACACCCTTGTTACGTCGATTTACATGGCACGCGGCCGTGTGGGTGACGCGGTCGCGTGGGAGCCATTTTTCCCACATGACGCGGACGCGTCAGCGACGCTGCCGCGTCGCGTACGTGCTTCTCTTTTTTTTTATGCATGAAAAATGCAAAATGCAATGTTAATATGAATGTGATACAAAACTCCAGGTTCAGTAAAATAAAATAAAATAAAACTCGAAAACATAAAAAAACTAAATAAAAAGGAAAAAAGAACGATCATACCATGGTGGGTTGTCTCCCACCTAGCACATTTAGTTAGAATCCTTAAGTTGGACATTTGGTGAGCTCCTTGTTATGGTGGCTTATGCTTGTATTCATCCAGGAATCTCTACCAATGTTTGTAATTCCAGTATCCTCCGGGATCCCAAACTAGGCGCAGAAAGCCTTCAAGTAAGTTAAAGCAAGTGACAAGGCCCCAAGAGTGCTGATTTCTAGATTGAATTCCGGGGTCCCAGACCTTTCCTTTGCACCCACCTTCTTGTTGATCATCATTTTTCCACTTGGGTGGTGAACAGTCGAAATTCTCACTGAGACATCCAAACAGCTTCCTAGACCCATTCAGTTGAGCTTTATACCAACCTTTGCGTTTAAACTTAAAGCTTCCAACCATGATGAACCTTGCAGGACAATTCTTACCGCTGGCCATCTTCCTCTTACTCTTAATGTTACAAAGAGCTCTAAGTTGACCATCCGTCTCCAGTAGCCCATATTCAAGTGGAATTAGAAAGCTAAGGGATGTGAATTTTACCCACTTGAATGTTGTAAAGGATGATGGCAACTTAGGGGGAGGTATTTTTAATGAAATTGCAAGCTCCACTCCCTTGTGCTCTTCTCTGATAATTACCACCTCTTTGCAAGCTTCTTCAATTTCAACCTCTTCCTCTTGGTAGCTTTCTTCCAATTCAATCTTCTCTTCATTGCTTTCCAAGGGCATGGGAGGTTGTGCTTCTTCTTCTTGAATCTCCATCTCTTGATCAACCTCTTCCAAGTCTTCAACTGTGATATGCCTTGGAGGTTGTACACCCTCCTCAACATCAAATGCAACCGTCTTGGAAGGAGGTTCTATGTCTTGACTTTCCCATGGAGGTTCAGCATCTCCTAAGTCTTCAACCACTTCTTCCTCTGCAACTATTATGGCTTCCTCCACTTGTTCCAATACAAAGCCATGTTCCTCATTGTCCACCGAAGTTTCTAGTGTTTCCTTCATGCTTTGCTCTTCTTTTGATTCTCCACATGTAGCCATGGGAGTTTCTTGAGTGTTCAGATATTGGGAAACTATTTTATTCACTAACTCGCCGAAGGTGGCTGCGAAATTTTGCACACTCTTATTCATCCTTTCTTGCCCTTGAAGAATAACACGAAGTCTGTCATCCATTGGAGGTTGGGGTGGATATGAGGATTCATTGGTTAGGAGAGAGGGTTCATAATAGGAAGGTGGTTCATCTTGATAATCATATGGAGATGGTGAATATTGAGGTGGTGGTTCATGAGAGTAGTTGTGTTGGAAAGGTGGTGGTTCTGTGTATGGTTCATTTGGCTCATAAGGTGGTTGGTATGGTGGATGTGGGTTAGGGTCATATGGAGGTGAATGGTGGAAAGGGGCTTGTGAGTATGGTGGTCCAAAGTCATGTTGAGGAAAGGGTTCATAGGCATATGGTGGTGGTTATTGATAGTCCATTGGAGGTGGTTGTTGCCATGAGGGTTGATCAATCCTTGTGGCTCCTCCCATCTTTGATTGTTCCAACCTTGATACCTGTTCTCATTGTAATTTCTTTTTCCTGCAACATTATTGTAACCAGACTCATAGCCAAAGGGGTGAGAGTTCATAGTAGCAAATAAAAATTAAAAACAAAAATAAAAACAAATTTAAATTAAAAGGTTATTTAAATTTTGAATTTGAAAATTAAATTTTGAAATTTTGAATTTTGAATTTTTAAAATTTGAAATTTGAAAATTTTTTTAAATTTGAATTTTGAGAATTTTTTAAATTTGAATTTTGAAAATTTTTAAATTTGAATTTTGAAATTTGATTTTTGAAATAAGATAAGATAAAATAAAAATTTTAAAATAAAAACCAATAACCTCTTAACTTAAGAAAAAGCAAAAAAAAAAAACAAAAAAAAAACAAATAAACAAGCAAAAATAAAATATTTACATTAACCAATAATAAGGCACACATTTGCAATTTCCCGGCAACGGCGCCATTTTGACGTTAGGATTTTTTTTTGCCAGTAAAGAATTTCATAAAAACAGTCGCGTTGTAGATATAGTCTCTAAACCGACAGGAATCCCTTCGTACAAACGTTTTGGTTGTAACAAGTAACAAACCCCTTTAAAATTGATAACCGAGTATTTAAACCTCGGGTCGTCTTCTCAAGGAATTGCAGGGAGGTATGTTCTTATTATTGGTTATGAGTTTGTAAATTGGGGTTTTGGAAGTAAGGTGGGAATATGTTATATGACAAGTAAAATAAAATAATAATAATAAAATAAACTCTTGGCAAGGTATTAGAACTGGAGGTCCTATCCTTATCAATTGTGATGAAATTTGGATTTTTTATCTCACTTTGTTAACCTCTAACTATGAAGGTAGATCAAGTGGATTAATTAGCTTAATCCTAAGGTCCTAGTCAATTCCTATGGAAAGACTAGAGTTATTGAAGCAACTCCCAATTTCAATCACTGCTTTATTGACAGCTCAAGCGTTACCAATTACTTAACCAAAGCCAAAAGGAAGACTATTATATATTTCCGGAAAGTCCTGGATGTCTACTTTCCAACGCAATTGAGAGCGCGCCATTTGGAGTTCTGTAGCTCCAGAAAATCCACTTTGAGTGAAGGGAGGTCAGAATCCAACAGCATCTGCAGTCCTTCTTCAACCTCTGAATCTGTTTTTTTGCTCAAGTCCCTCAATTTCAGCCAGAAAATACCTGAAATCACAGAAAAATACACAAACTCATAGTAAAGTCCAGAAATGTGAATTTTAATTAAAAAATAATAAAAATATACTAAAAACTAATTAAATTATACTGAAAACTGTGTAAAAACAATGCCAAAAAGCGTATAAATTATCCGCTCATTAGTTTCTCAACAGATTTATATAAGCCCAAGCCAGCTTTATCATAAAGAGGTTTTTGACTAGCCAAGATTTGATTCAGATTTTCAGAACTTTGAGTGAACTTGGCTAAGTCTTCTTTAAGCTTTTTGACCTATTCAAGCAACTCTTCATTTTCCTTAAAACAGTTTACATATGCAACAACAGAATGATCACTTTCACAGCTCCTAAGTTGGGCTTTTAACTGCTTGTTTTCTTCAACAAGATTTACAGCAGTTTCGGCTTCCCTTAGTTTTTCTTTGAGAAAACCATTTTCTGCTTTAAGAATGGTGATTTCTTGTTCAAGATCTTCATTATCCAGCAAAAAGCATCTTATTTTTTCAGAAAGATGATCTATCATAAGATGAAGAGCTTCAGTGTCAGGGTTAGGAATGACTACCTATTCAACGTGATTTGCCATAAGGCATGGTTGAGACCTGGTTTTGGATTCTTCATCATCTTCAGAGTCGTTTTCTAAGTCCTCCAAAGAAGCCATCGGCCCTTTCTTCTTTCCCTTCTTTGGCTTCTCTTCTTTCTTCAACTTAGGACAATCTGACTTGAAATGCCCAGTTTCTTTGCAGTTGTTGTAACGACTTAATTTTCAGTACGCCTAGGACACATCAGAAACTGAGTGCTACTAATTTGTCATCCTATTTATTATCTATTATTTATTATATGAGCCTGATTCGTTGTTAAAAACGTAGTTAGTTTGCGAGGTACTTTTTTTTTGAAAACGTTTGAATTAATAAACATAATCATTTATAATTAATTCACAAATAATAACAGGTAAAACAGTTATATATAACCACACATAAATACATCACAAGTAGTAGACAACATTCGGTGATTTAGCCTTTATTAGAGTATAGACTGTTAGTTAGAACACCCCTAGATATAGCTAGATAAGAACTATATACATATATATACATACAACATCCCAGGCCCTGACCTGTTCAAGAAGTCCCTAAGCTGGCACCTAGGCTAGTCTAGATTCTATACTCACCTAGTCCCTCTAAACTACTAAAGCGAGGGAAAGTACGTTCTAAGTCTTCAAAACTCAAGTCAGGTGGAACATCATCAAAAGGTAGAACATCATTTGTTACTCCTCTGCACGATCAGACATTGCCATATGATGTCTCTCTGATACCTCATCAAATAACCACACAACAGGAGTCTCGTACACAGGATTTAGGTTAAAGTTCACGTACAAACGGGGTGCAGACATTTGCTGGTCTCACAGTATATACAAATAAATAGAAAACGAGATTCACCCTAGTCTCAGAAGACTACCTAGGACGGAATCCTTTTTGGGAACGATCGTCAGCAAACTATGGAAGGTTACCCATGCTTCCATCTGAAGGGGGAAGGGAGAGAGAAGGGGTAAGAACTGGGGAGTTCTTAGTAGGGTCGGGGTTATTAGTTAAGTTCATTAATTATGTTGTTTTGCAAACGAGTAGCAAAATACAAAAAGCAGTAAATAGAGGAAATAGAGAAAATAGAAAACAGAACACAAACAGAAGAATACAAGAAAATACAACACAAACACAGAGAATAGAATACAAACAAGGAAAGCATACATTCATACCACAATCATAACAAAGGAAATGCGAAACCAAGTATGATGTATGTCTAGCCCTAGCGCAGGTAATGAGCTCATTTGTCGATTTCTACCCACTCTTGACGTAACCCGAAGCAGCTGAAACGGGTATGGTTTTCCAGTCAGCATAGGTACAGTTCTCACTAACTGACGTATGCGTCATATCCACTGTAAGCAGACTCTACCTTACAGGTGACGGCATTCCAGCCGTGTATGAAATCATATCCTCTGTAAGCAATCCTTGCGTTACAGGTGCGACATTCTAGCCGTGTATGAATTAATGTCCTCTGCAAGTGATCCCAGGTTATCAGTTGCAGGTATAGCTCTCAATAGCTGTGTAGCACTGGAAAACGCTCTGTGGTCGTACCACTATCTATCTGTCTGCCTTCACGCAGCAGATCATCACATAATCATTCTCATTACCATAATTTATTATCATTCTCATTATTCGTCATCACATTCACATTCTTATGCAATATCTCTTTCTTTCTCTATTCAATCATAATATACAAACTTTACATCTTTCACTTTTACAATATCTTGGCTCAAACCATTTCTCTTTATCATATTACTCTTTTCTCTTTGTATCTCTTTACTCTATTCTGGTTACTCTGTTCTCTGTATTTCTTTACTTTTCTCTGATTACTCTTTCTTCTGTATCCATATCACTCTTTTTCTCTTTATCTCTTTACTTTACTCTGATTTCTCTGCTTAACGTATGTATTTAAAGCTTATGTAAATTTCGGTATGAATAGTTATTCTGCCCCAAGTATAGGTTCATTAAGTCTATACTGAAACAGTTTAACTTTTCATATAATACCTAACCCTAGTCGCAACTCAACGACTAACTATGTTGCCCTAGTTCGTTTACTAATCTCTGTCTGTTTTCTGTCATTAAAACTTTACAGACTTTTCCTTTGATTTTTATCTTTTCTTCAACTTTTTATCATTCTTTTATCTTTGCCTCACTAATATATTCTTACCACTCCCTAAGTGTTTTATGAAGGTAATTATGAGATTCTGCGCTTAAAGTTGTCTTTCTAAAGCTTTTACAGAAAACTGCCTTTTCTGCGTTATTTTATTATTATTTATTATTTTATCATTAATTTTCAAAAATTAACTTACCTTTTACTTTTAACCTTTAAAATTCACTTTTTACCACCCGTAACTTTTAATATTTTTACTTTTACCACCCTAACTTTCAGAAATTACTAAATAACCCCTTAAACACCAAAATTTTTACTTTCTTGACCTTTTAAAGATCTAAAGCCTGTTCTTCATTGTTCTTCATCACACTCAAAGTGTTCTTCATGTTCTTCATAAATTCTTCAGATTTTTTCTCTGTTTTTGCCCGTTTTTCAGTCTTTTCAGCAACCGATTTTTACCATAATTCAAGATAAATTCCCAGACACTAAAACCCCATCTTTTCTACATGATTTTAACACAAATTGAACCCCAATTTAGGACCTAGGGTTTCGTTTTTCTAGCAGCCATGAAGAACATAAGTTCAAAGTTGAATATCATCAAATTTCATCAAATTTTTACCAAAATTTCAACAAGAATCACTCATATAAACCATCAATTTCAAGCACAGCCAAATCATAACATAATCACACAACTCAAACACAATCAATCAAGATTAATTTTGTCAAACCCTACCTTGATTTGCTGCTCCAAATCTGGTTACTCTTTGAAGTGTTCTTAAAGCACTTTTTCCTCCTAAATCACATCAAGAACAACTTTAAATCCAAAAACCCTCAACTAACCAAATATCACTCAGCATGTTAGGAAGTGATTTCTAACCTTAGACTTGATGTAAATTCACGTTTCTTGGCCCTCAAGTCAAGTTAAGCATGATTCCTAAGGAAAAACATCAAGAAAACACATGTTTTGCATGTTTTTCCTTAAAAACAGAATTGAAGAGGGAGGGATACAGCCATCTCACCTTATTTCCAGCCATGATATGTTATATGGTTATGTAGAGAAAGAAGAAAGGATCATTTTGGTGTAATCAGAATTTTGATTTGACTTTTAGTTCAGAAGAAATCAAGCTTTGAAGATTTGGAACTAAGAACTTTTCTCTCCTTTTTCTCTTGATGATTTTTGGCCACAATGAGCAAATGAGGCAGCCTTGGAGGTCTTGGGGGTGTAAGGTGAGTTGTGATTGGTTGGCTTGAAGGTGGGTTAAAATAATATTAAAATATCTCTAGTGTATAACTACTAAAACTAGGTGTATCGGAACACTTGTAAAAACATCTCTAAAAATTATTTTCTGAGCTACTAGCATATATGACACTAGTAACATATTTATTATGAGAATAGAACATATATGATGACGCCTTAGCATTGCTAAAGTCATCAGAGAGTGCTGGTGCTAAGCTGCATTAGTAAACTGTAAACCTGGTTAAACCAATTTCCTATTTTTAACTAAAACAGACCAGGTAACCTTATAATATCATTCAAGCATCTTCTAATACTAATATAATGATAATATTATACTATTATCTCTTTTCTCTCATGAATCGAGTCCGGTTCATCAAACTGAGACTATTTACGAAAATTAGAATCAAAACTCCTAACCGATACGGTTCAAAAACTAGGTTCTTCGTGATTGCATTATCGAGCTTGCCTCAGAAAAGGTTCTAGCTTAAAGATGACATAATGACAATGAGGATTGAGATGATTGATGATATTGATGACAAGTCATCTTAGCCTATTTTCAGTATTCTTTTTCTTTTGTTTTCAATTGATTTTATGCACTTTCTTAAGCCATAAGCAAGCCAATTGGGTAAATTTCCATGTTTCCTTTGATTCAATCAACCATGAATGAATTAATGCACTTTCATGAGATTTTGTGCTATAATTGTCATATATTATGAAAGAAACACAATCTCATGATTTGGGGATAGCTTTGATTGTTTTGATTGATTGATGATAGGTGAAAAGAGTTTTGAAGAAGGTTGAAGGAAGAAGGAATGGCTAGGAGCAAGAGAGAAAAAAAAGTTTGAACCAAAGTTTGCCTCAAACTTTAGCTCAAACTTTTGGAAGAGTTGAAAACATCCCAGAGGAAAAAAGTTTGAGCCAAAGTTTGCCTCAAACTTTAGCTCAAACTTTTGGAAGAATTGAAAACACCCTGGAGGAAAAAGCTTGAGCTAACGTTTGCCTCAAACTTTTTGGCAAACGTTGGCATCACAAAAACAACACCCTGGAGGAGAAAAGCTTGCGCCAACGTTTGCCTCAAGCTTTTTGGCAAACGTTGGCGCCACACATGTACACAAGGGGATCCACGTTTGAGTAAAAGTTTGACCTCAAACTTTAGCTCAAACGTGGATATCAACAAAAGGAGGGCAGCTGGTATAAAAAGTTTGAGTAAAAGTTTGCCTCAAACTTTTACTCAAGCTTTTATGATTTACAACCCGGTTCACAATGGATCTTTCTCCAACTCCAAGAGCAATCAACCAAGGTCTTTATCAACCCAATTCCATCAAGAGCAAAGGCCCAATTCAAGGCTTGAAGACCATTTGAAGAAAGTGTATAAATAGCTTAGGATTTAAGTTTTAGGGGAGCTTTTCCTTTTAGTTTTGCTGGGTAGTTTTTGGAGAGCTTTTGGTTTTGAATTGTTTTGAGTTTCTGAGTTTCGGAGTAGGAGAATTGAATTCTCTTCCTCTTAGTTTTCTTGTTTTCAATTGCAATTACATTTGTCTTGGATCTTGGGTTAGAGAATTGAAGGAATTCTATTTCAATCTCATCCTGAGATCTCTCTGTTTTCTTTACTGCATAATTGAATTTACATTTCTGTTCATTATCTCTTCTTCTACTCATTCTGCTATTTACTTTTCTCTATTTCTTGCAATTGAATTCTACATTTGGATCTAGGAAGGCATTGAGATCTAGACTCGGTTATCTAGTCTCTTGGGTCCTGAGATCTGGAGTTTGCATTTTAAATTCTCTGGTTAGAGCTTTTCAAGTTCATTTACATTTCTGCTTTAGATCCGGTTAAATTCAAGTCACCTTCTACTTGTCTGATTAATGCAATTTTCTTTTCCTTGTTTAAATTCTGCAAATCCACTTCCCAATTCCCTTTACAATTCAAGCCATTTACATTTCTTGCACTTTAAGATTCTGCAATTTACATTTCTTGCATTCTAAGTTTCTGCCATTTAATTTCTTGCTATTTAAGATTCAGCACATTTACCTTCTCTGCCCTTTAATTTACTGCAATTGTCCCTCTTCCTTTTAATTTCATGCAATTTAGCTTCTGTCGAATACAAACCACTCAAATCAACTCTTGATTCGCTTGACTAAATCAACCACTAAACCAAAATTGCTCAATCCTTCAATCCCTGTGGGATCGACCTCACTCCCGTGAGTTTTATTACTTGATGCGACCCGGTGCACTTGCCGGTGAGTTTTGTGTGTTAGGAATTCGTTTTCCGAAAATACACATCAAGTTTTTGGCGCTGTTGCCGGGGATTGAAATAGATTGACAATGATTAAGTGAAGTGGAGATCTAGATCTAGCACTTTTTCTTTTCTAATTCTTTAATTTTTGACTGACACACTAACTGTTTGAATTCTTGCCTGAGCTAATCGAAACCTCACTTTAGCAATAGAGTGAAGTTCTCTTGGTTTAACTTGCTGAGTATGATTCTCATAGCTTGATAAATCAATGAGAGAAGTGATTTTCGATCATTAATCTCTCAAGTTTACCAACTGTTTGATACATTGCGTTAACTAACCCTTTAATCATATCCTGGCATAAATATACTCTATCTTCATTTGAACTGTATGTGATTGTGCAGACCATGGAAGGGAACTCAATGAATGCCAGTAATCATGGAGCGATGTCCCCACCTTAGGTGATAATACAACCCATAAATTGAAGCACCCACCCATCACCATGGATGATGTTGCTCAATGGTTCGAAGCTTTCCCACAAGGAAACATCATTGGATGGGAAGAACTAACGAGTGAACTCCTAGCCAAGCTGAAACCACCTCAGGGAATTGTTAAACCAGAGGCAGAAGTGCACCCATTCACACAAGAGAAGGAAATTGAAGGTGTCCGTGCAATCATGGCCCAAAGCGAGCAGATGCATCAACAGCTTAAGCAACAATTGGAGCTGATGAACAGAAAAATAGATGAACTACAACTTGCTGTGGCAAATGCACAGAACTCACCTCAAAATCCCATTGTTGGAATCAACCTAAAAAAGGTTCTGGAGTAATTAACTATGAGAAACAAAGTCATGAGCGATCACACTCTCCAGACAGCTCCTCAAGCATGTTCCAACATAGGACTCAGAATGATGTGTACACCCCACCATGGAGAACTCAATCCAACTGGAGGGGGGTTGAAAACCAAAATCAAAGGCCAAGGGACTTCAACTGCAACAACCCCAACTTCAAAAATCAACATAAAAACCACCCCCACAACAACAATCATCACACATCACCTCAATACACACATTTCCAACCCCGTCCTACCTCACCACTCGCCCAAAATGACTTTCATCAACCACCACAGTTGACACAGCCACAACCAATTCTAAACTTTCAAAGACTCTACGCTCTAGAAATGATGATGGAAAGGTTCATGAAAGTTCAAGAAATGACAACGATAGAGCATGAGGAAATAAGGAGAAATCAAGAGATGATAAGCAAGAATCAAGAGATGATAAGCAGGAACCGAGAAGCCTCACTCAGAAGAGTTGAAAGGCAAATGGAACAACTGGTTCAAAACCTTGTTGAATTGGGCGAGAGAAAGGCAAATATATCCCCAAGGGCCACTGAAGACAACCCAAAGAACAGCGAAAAAGCTGCTGGATTGAAGTGGAAAGCAATTCTAAAAGAAAGTGAGAGAGTTACGGGAAAAGAATTACTCATCCAAGAAAAGCTTCACAGAGAAATTTCACAAGAAGAAACAGAGGAAAGGAAACTCAGGATGAGAGGAGAAAACCAAAGGCAACAGAAGCCTCAGCTTCCATGATCAAAGAATGGAGGATATCAAGCTAACGACAATAAAGAAGCGCTTGTTGGGAGGCAACCCAACCTGAGTTAGTTTTCTTTTCATAGCTATTTTAATAAAACGGTTAATTAGCTTTACCTATATTGCAAGAAGCTAAGTTTGGTGTTGCACACCAAAATAATATAAGGGAGAGTGAAGGATTCTAAGTTTCGTGATCCACCAAAATCTCATTTAAAACATATTCTCACCTTCTGCATAATGCTAGCTTCAAGCAGCTAGATAAACTAGTTAACTATTTTGCTATTCTTTAGTTTTCAGTTTTGTCACTTTTGAAAAAGAAAAAGAGTTTTACACATGGTTAATCTGATGCACAAAAACCATTGGCAAGGTACTAAGTTTGGTGTTCCCACACCAAAGTAAGTACAAAGGCCCACAAATAAATCATGCATGCTAACCATTGTTTCTAAGTGCTTGGGGAACAAGCAACTTTCAAATATCACTACAGAGTACCATACAAACTTCTGGGAAGATTTAGCATCATCAATCAAAGAGATGAAAGAGGAATGTGAAGACCAGCAATGATGATGAGGAAGAGGACAGCAAGTAAACTCCAAAAGGTTGTATTATTCATTATTAGATATTGCTGTAATTGAAAGTTATACTATACCCCTATCTGTCCTTCTGTCTAGTATAGTTTTTCTGCAATTCAATAATCAAGATTCTTGATCATTTACAACACTATACTCTCCAAAACTTGTTTGCACTCAATATTTCAAAATGCATCACATGAAAGTTCTTAGAAAAGAAGGATTGAGGAATTAAAAAATTTTGAGGCAAGCAAAAGATTAGGAGAAGTGGTGGTTCTGGTTGTGTGATTATGCATTGAGGTTGCATGCTTATGAAAACTTGCATGGGAGCTCATAGGCGGGACATAGAGTTCAAAGAAGTGTTGTGGAGATTCTCAAACATTTATTGATCCAAGAAGCAGCAAACAAAACAAAAGAAAATAAAGAAAATACAAAAACAAAAAAGAACATGGCCCAAGGCTCTGAGCATCAATTACTAGGCAGAAAAGAAGAAAGAAACAAGAACTCAAAGAGTTGTTATCCTAGTAAATGCTTGTGGTCGAATTGTGTCAAAGAGAGATGCTTGAGTAAGTAAATCCTTAGGGGTGCTTTAACACCTAATACCTTAAAACCAACTGGTTTAGGAGTATTGATTGAAAGCTTATCTAAAGAGCCGCTTTGAGACATGACACTTAGAGTCAAGGCCAAAGCACAGCAACTATAAGCTGTTTCAAGGTGATTACCTATAGAGAGATCTCCATGATATCATTTGGATGAAAGTCCTAGGACCTAAGACCCCCAATATGTAAGGACTAGTAAGCACTGAAGCCCTTGCATGAGCATATAATTTAGAGTTCACCCCACTGTCACTTAATCACTTCACTCACAGGATAGTACATGTAATTTTTCAAATCCATTATGATTGGAAGAACCTTTGAGCATAATTCTTTTCTTGCTTGGGGACAAGCAAGCTTTAAGTTTGGTGTTGTGATGACAAGTCATCTTAGCCTATTTTCAGTATTCTTTTTCTTTTGTTTTCAATTGATTTTATGCACTTTCTTAAGCCATAAGCAAGCCAATTGGGTAAATTTCCATGTTTCCTTTGATTCAATCAACCATGGATGAATTAATGCACTTTCATGAGATTTTGTGCTATAATTGTCATATATTATGAAAGAAACACAATCTCATTATTTGGGGCATAGCTTTGATTGTTTTGATTGATTGATGATAGGTGAAAAGAGTTTTGAAGAAGGTTGAAGGAAGAAGGAATGGCTAGGATCAAGAGAGAACAAAAAGTTTGAGCCAAAGTTTGCCTCAAACTTTAGCTCAAACTTTTGGAAGAGTTGAAAACATCCCAGAGGAAAAAAGTTTGAGCCAAAGTTTGCCTCAAACTTTAGCTCAAACTTTTAGAAGAATTGAAAACATCCTAGAGGAAAAAGCTTGAGCCAACGTTTGCCTCAAACTTTTTGGCAAACGTTGGCATCACAAAAACAACACCCTGGAGGAGAAAAGCTTGCGCCAACATTTGCCTCAAGCTTTTTGGCAAACGTTGCCGCCACACTTGCACACCCTGGAGGAGAAAAGCTTGCGCCAACGTTTGCCTCAAGCTTTTTGGAAAACGTTGGCGCCACACATGTACACAAGGGGATCCATGTTTGAGCAAAAGTTTGACCTCAAACTTTAGCTCAAACGTGGATATCAGCAAAAGGAGGGCAGCTGGTATAAAAAGTTTGAGTAAAAGTTTGCCTCAAACTTTTACTCAAGCTTTTATGATTTACAACCCGGTTCACAATGGATCTTTCTCCAACTCCAAGAGCAATCAACCAAGGCCTTTATCAACCCAATTCCATCAAGAGCAAAGGCCCAATTCAAGGCTTGAAGACCATTTGAAGAAAGTGTATAAATAGCTTAGGATTTAAGTTTTAGGGGAGCTTTTCCTTTTAGTTTTGTTGGGTAGTTTTTGGAGAGCTTTTGGTTTTGAATTATTTTGAGTTTCTGAGTTTCGGAGTAGGAGAATTGAATTCTCTTCCTCTTAGTTTTCTTGTTTTCAATTGCAATTACATTTGTCTTGGATCTTGGGTTGGAGAATTGAAGGAATTCTATTTCAATCTCATCCTGAGATCTCTCTGTTTTCTTTACTTCATAATTGAATTTACATTTCTGTTCATTATCTCTTCTTCTACTCATTCTGCTATTTACTTTTCTCTATTTCTTGCAATTGAATTCTACATTTGGATCTAGGAAGGCATTGAGATCTAGACTCGGTTATCTAGTCTCTTGGGTCCTGAGATCTGGAGTTTGCATTTTAAATTCTCTGGTTAGAGCTTTTCAAGTTCATTTACATTTCCGCTTTAGATCCGGTTAAATTCAAGTCACCTTCTACTTGTCTGATTAATGCAATTTACTTTTCCTTGTTTAAATTCTGCAAATCCACTTCCCAATTCCCTTTACAATTCAAGCCATTTACATTTCTTGCACTTTAAGATTCTGAAATTTATATTTCTTGCGTTCTAAGTTTCTGCCATTTAATTTCTTGCTCTTTAAGATTCAGCACATTTACCTTCTCTGCCCTTTAATTTACTGCAATTGTCCCTCTTCCTTTTAATTTCATGCAATTTAGCTTCTGTCGAATACAAACCACTCAAATCAACTCTTGATTCGCTTGACTAAATCAACCACTAAACCAAAATTGCTCAATCCTTCAATCCCTGTGGGATCGACCTCACTCCCGTGAGTTTTATTACTTGATGCGACCCGGTGCACTTGCCGGTGAGTTTTGTGTGTTAGGAATTCATTTTCTGAAAATACACATCAGATATAGCAGAGGTGTTCCCTTTACTGATCTTCCGGAGGATTCTGTGCCTTCAGAAAAGATCTCGCGTACTCGAAAATCAGGGTTGTTACATTCTACCCTCCTAAAAAGAAAATTTTGCCCTCAAAATTTCAGCCATGTGAAGAATCCATCTTCAAGCTATCTATTTCCTTCAAGCCATCTTGACAAAAAGATCGGTCTGTTCCTTATAGCATCAAATCTCACATAGTCATAGCCATAGAGATCATAATAGCTATGAAGATAGCTGTGCCTCGCATCGATTCGTCGTTCGGTGCTCTATTAATTCATGCCTATTCACAGTCATTGAGGTCTTATCCACACCAAACAATCAACATTAAGGTGATCAGTCTTAATATCTCAAGTTAGGCACGAACATTTCCAAAATGAGCATTCTTAGACATCCATGCCAATATATCTTAAAGATACCCTAACAGCATGAGACACACAAGCAGAGTATGCAATGAAGCATAGTCAGTCCACTCCCCAGGCTCTACTGGGAACGAACTGCTCTGATACCAAATTGTAACGACTTAATTTTCAGTACGCCTAGGACACACCGGAAACTGAGTGCTACCAATTTGTCATCCTATTTATTATCTATTATTTATTATATGAGCCTAATTCGTTGTTAAAAACGTAGTTAGTTTGCGAGGTACTTTTTTTTTGAAAATGTTTGAATTAATAAGCATAATCATTTATAATCAAATCACAAATAATAAAAGGTAAAATAGTTATATATAACCACACATAAATACATCACAAGTAGTAGACAACATTTGGTGATTTAGCCTTTATTAGAGTATAGACTGTTAGTTAGAACACCCTTAGATATAGCTAGATAATAACTATATACATATATATACATACAACATCCCAGGCCCTGACCTGTTCAAAAAGTCCCTAAGCTGGCACCCAGGCTAGTCTAGACTCTATACTCACCTAGTCCCTCTAAACTACTAAAGCGAGGGAAAGTACGTTCTAAGTCTTCAAAACTCAAGTCAGGTGGAACATCATCAAAAGGTAGAACATCATTTGTTACTCCTCTGCACGATCAGACATTGCCATATGATGTCTCTCTGATACCTCATCAAATAGCCACACAACAGGAGTCTCGTACACAAGATTTAGGTTAAAGTTCACGTACAAACGGGGTGCAGACATTGGCTGGTCTCACAGTATATACATATAAATAGAAAACGAAATTCACCCTAGACTCAGAAGACTACCTAGGGCAGAATCCTTTTTGGGAACGATTGTCAGCAAACTATGGAAGGTTACTCATGCTTCAATCTGAAGGGGGAAGGGAGAGAGAAAGGGTAAGAACTGGGGAGTTCTTAGTAGGGTCGGGGTTATTAGTTATGTTCATTAATTATATGTTGTTTTGCAAACGAATAGCAAAATATAAAAAGCAGTAAATAGAAGATGAAGATAAATAGAGGAAATAGGGAAAATAGAAAACAGAACACAAACAGAAGAATACAAAAAAAATACAACACAAACACAGAGAATAGTATACAAACAAGGAAAGCATACATTCATACCACAATCATAACAAAGGAAATGTGAAACCAAGTATGATACATGTCTAGCCCTAGCGTAGGTAATGAGCTCATTTGTCAGTTTCTACCCGCTCCCGACATAACCCGAAGCAGCTGAAACGGGTATGGTTTTCCAGTCAGCATAGGTACAGTTCTCACTAACTGACGTATGCGTCATATCCACTGTAAGCAGACTCTACCTTACAGGTGACGGCATTCCAGCCGTGTATGAAATCATATCCTCTGTAAGCAATCCTTGCGTTACAGATGCGGCATTCTAGCCGTGTATGAATTAATATCCTCTGCAAGTGATCCCAGGTTATCAGTTGCAGGTTTAGCTCTCAATAGCTGTGCAGCACTGAAAAACGCTCTGTGGTTGTACAACTATCTATCTGTCTGCCTTCACGCAGCAGATCATCACATAATCATTCTCATTACCATAATTTATTATCATTCTCCTTATTTGTCATCACATTCACATTCTTATGCAATATCTCTTTCTTTCTCTATTCAATCATACTATACAAACTTTACATCTTTCACTTTTACAATATCTTGGCTCAAACCATTTCTCTTTATCATATTACTCTTTTTTCTTTGTATCTCTTTACTCTATTCTGGTTACTCAGTTCTCTGTATTTCTTTACTTTTCTCTGATTACTCTTTCTTCTGTATCCATATCACTCTTTTCTCTTTATCTCTTTACTTTACTCTGATTTCTCTGCTTAACGTATGTATTTAAAGCTTATGTAAATTTCGGTATGAATAGTTATTCTGCCCTAAGTATAGGTTCATTAAGTCTATACTGAAACAGTTTAACTTTTCATATAATACCTAACCCTAGTCGCAACTCAAGGACTAACTATGTTGCCCTAGTTCGTTTACTAATCTCTGTCTGTTTTCTGTCATTAAAACTTTACAGACTTTTCCTTTGATTTTTATCTTTTCTTCAACTTTTTATCATTCTTTCATCTTTGCCTCACAAATATGTTCTTACCACTCCCTAAGTGTTTTATGAAGGTGGTGCACGAATTGTGAATCACACTTTTCACAACGCGTACCACTAACCAGCAAGTGCACTGGGTCGTCCAAGTAATACCTCACGTGAGTAAGGGTCGAATCCCACGGAGATTGTTGGTTTGAAGCAATCTATGGTTATCTTGTAAATCTTAGTCAGGAAGTCAATTATGTTTATCAGTTGAATTGTGAATAACCAAGAGAACATAAATTAAAGATTACTTGTTGTGCAGTAATGGAGAATATGTTGGGGTTTTGGATATGCTTTGTCTTCTGAATCTCTGCTTTCCTCTGTCTTCTGATTCACGCACGCACTCCCTCGTATGGCAAGCTGTGTGTTGGTGGATCACCGTTGTCAATGGCTACCTTCCGTCCTCCCAGTGAAAACTACGCTCACGCGCTCTATCACAGCACGGCTAATCACCGGTTGGTTCTCGATCCGGTTGGAATAGGATTTACTATCCTTTTGCGTCTGTCACTAACGCCCAGCCTTCAAGAGTTTGAAGCTCGTCACAGTCATTCAATCCTTGAATCCTACTCAGAATACCACAGACAAGGTTTAGACTTTCCGGATTCTCATGAATGCTGCCATCAGTTCTAGCTTATACCACGGAGATTCTGATTAAGGAATCTAAGAGATACTCATTCAATCGTATATAGAACAGAGGTGGTTGTCAGGCATACGTTCATGATTTGAGGAAGGTGATGAGTGTCACAGCTCATCACCTCCATCACAGTTAAGCGCGAATGAACATCTTAGATAGGAACAAGCGTGTTTGAATGGAAAACAGAAATACTTGCATTAATTCATCGAGACACAGCAGAGCTCCTCACCCCCAACAATGGGGTTTAGAGACTCATGCCGTCAGAGAATACAAAGTTTAGATCTGAAATGTCATGAGATACAAAATAAGTCTCTAAAAGTTGTTTAAATACTAAACTAGTAGCCTAGGGTTACAAAATATGAGTAGACTATGGTGGATGATGCAGAGATCCACTTCTGGGGTCCACTTGGTGTGTGCTGGGCTGAGACTTAAGCAATTCACGTGCAGAGGCCATTTGTGGAGTTGAACGCCAGTTTTTATGCCAGTTTGGGCGTTCAACTCCAGCTTTTGATCCTTTTCTGGCGCTGGACGCTAGAATTGGGCAGAGAACTGGCGTTGAATGCCAGTTTACGTCGTCTATCCTTGTGCAAAGTATGGACTATTATATATTTCTGGAAAGCCCTGGATGTCTACTTTCCAACGCAATTGGAAGCATGCCATTTCGAGTTCTGTAGCTCCAGAAAATCCACTTTGAGTGCAGGGAGGTCAGAATCCAACAGCATCAGCAGTCCTTTTTCAGCCTGAATCAGATTTTTGCTCAGCTCCTTCAATTTCAGCCAGAAAAATGCCTGAAATTACAGAAAAACACACAACTCATAGTAAAGTCCAGAAATATGAATTTTTCCTAAAAACTAATAAAATAGACTAAAAACTAACTAAAACATACTCAAAACTATATGAAATTATCCCCAAAAAGCGTATAAAATATCCGCTCATCACAACACCAAACTTAAACTGTTGCTTGTCCTCAAGCAACTAGACAAATAGAATAGAAGACTAATAGGTTGAGAAGCAATAATATCTCAGAGTTTTTTTTTTTTTTTTGATTGAAACTCAGATCCTAATTAGATGAGCGGGACTAGTAGCTTTTTGCTTCTGAACAGTTTTGGCATCTCACTTTATCCTTTGAAGCTCAGAATGATTGGCATCTATAGGAACTCAGAATTCAGATAGTGTTATTGATTATCTTAGTTCAGTGTGATGATTCTTGAACACAGCTTCTTTATGAGTCTTGGCCGTGGCCCTAAGCACTTTGTTTTCCAGTATTACTACCGGATACATAAATGCCACAGACACATAACTGGGTGAACCTTTTCAGATTGTGACTCAGCTTTGCTAAAGTCCTCAATTAGAGGTGTCCAGAGTTCTTAAGCACACTCTTCTTTTTGCTTTGGACCTTGACTTTAACCGCTCAGTCTCAAGTTTTCACTTGACACCTGCACGCCACAAGCACATGGTTAGGGACAGCTTGGTTTAGCCGCTTAGACCAGGATTTTAGTCCTTTAGGCCCTCCTATCCACTGATGCTCAAAGCCTTGGGATCCTTTTTATTTGCCCTTGCCTTTTGGTTTTAAGAGCTTTTGGCTTTTTTTTTTTTTGCAAGCTTTGTTCTTTGCTGCTTTTTCTTGCTTCAAGAGTCATTTTTATGATTTTCAGATTATCAATAACATGTCTCATGTTCATCATTCTTTCAAGAGCCAACATATTTAACAGTCTTAAACAACAAATTCAAAAGACATATGCACTGTTCAAGCATTCGTTCAGAAGACAGAAAGCATTGCCACCACATTTAACCAATTAGAATTTCTTTTATTAAACTCGAAATTTTATTGCTTCTTATTCAAAAGATCTACTATTTTATTCATGTTTAATGATGATGAGAAAAATAAACTATAGCTTAATTGGAGATAAAATCAAATAGATACTAATTACTATTATATGACTTCTAAGGTAAACTTTTTATAAGGACACTGTCACAGAGTTAAGGCAGAAATTGGAAATTAACAACCTTTATTCTGGGGGTATGGGGGTTCCTCTGATCCTTGGGATGCTTGGTATTACAGAAGACTTTTGGCGCTTCAGTTCCCTTAAGTCACGTCCCTGCTCCTCTTGTTCTTTAAACATATGGGTCAGCATTTGACTGTGTTCCTTCTGTTGTTTTATTATTTGCTCCATAGCTTCCTGTATCTTGGTGACAGCCGTCTCAAGATATTCCCAATATTCCGCTTGAGGAATCTCTGGGAGGAATTCCTGTACTCTCTTCTTGATAAGATCCTCCTGTGCTTGTTGTCTCTCCATTGATGCTTTGGTGATTGACTTTTCAATTAGGATATATTTAGTTATTCCCATCTTGACTCCAGCGTCCTTGCAGAGCAGAGAAATCACGCTTGGATAAGCCAACGTGGCCTCTTTTGAATTTTTGTTAGCAATCTTATAGAGTTCAGTGGAAATCAGCTGATGAACCTCCACTTCCTTCCCCGTCATGATGCAATGAATCATCACTGCTCTTTTAACTGTGACTTCAGAACGGTTGCTAGTGGGCAACAAAGAACGCCCAATGAAGTCCAGCCATCCTCTGGCAACTGGTTTGAGATCCTCTCTCTTGAGTTGATTTGGGACGCCCTTTGTGTTGGTGGTCCACCTGGCTCCAGGGATACATATGTCCTCTAGAATCTTATCCAGGCCAATGTCTGCTCTCATCATCCTCCTGTTGAAGGAGTCTGGATCATCCTTTAGCTGAGGTAGCTTTAATATCTCTCTGATCTTGTCAGGGGTGGTATGAACAATCTTTCCCCTGACCATGGTCCGAAATTCGTAGCAGGCAGTTCCAGATAGTCTTTGCTTGTCAGTCTGCCACATATTAGCATAGAACTCCTGGACCATGTTCCTTCCTACTTTCGTTTCAGGATTAGCTAGGACTTCCCAGTTCCTGATTCGAATTTGCTCCTGGATCTCCGGATATTCATCTTCTTTCAGATCGAATCTAACTTCCGGGATCACTGATCTCAGACCCATTACTTTAAGATAATGGTCTGAATGTTCTTTAGATAAGAACTTCCCTTGATTCCAAAGTGGTTTTGGAACGCTCTCTTTCTTGCCTCTTGGAGTGGATTGTTTTCCTTTGGGAGCCATGATCTTAGTGATTTCGGATAAACACACCAAACTTAGAGGTTTGCTTGTCCTCAAGCAAAAGAAAAGAAAGGAGAGGGATAGAAGGAGATCGAGGTGCACTTGGTGATGGAGGAGGGGGGAGGCCGAACCCAATTTCAAAGGGGTGGGGGGGTGTGTGGGATAAATGGATTTGGCTCCTCCCTGTCTTCCTGGCGTTTGAACGCCCAAACACTGCTTGTTTTGGGCGTTCAGCGCCCAAATGCTGATCTCCTGGGCGTTCAGCGCCCATTTGCTGCCATTCCTGGTGTTCAACGCCCAGTGGGTGGCCATTTCTGGCGTTGAACGCCCAAATTGCTGCCATTACTGGCGTTCAGCGCCCAGTGGATGCCCATTTTGGGCGCTGAACGCCCAAAATGCCCCTTTACTGGCGTTTTCTTGCCATTGAGCTCCCTATCTCTGTTTTGTGTGAAAATTCCTTCTGTAACCCTGTAAACTTATGCAAATGATTCTTTACCTTAGTGTCAGTAAACTTTATATAAACAAATAAAAATAAAATAGAAATAGGGCAAAATGCTTAGAGGATTGTTGCCCCATGGCTGGGTTGCCTCCCAGCAAGCGCTTCTTTATTGTCTTTAGCTGGACCTTGCTGAGCTTTTAATCTAGCTTCAGCCTTGAGCATTCTTGCTCGATGTTGCTTTCAAGATAATGCTTGATTCTCTGTCCATTGACAATGAACTTCTTATCAGAATCAATATCTTGGAGCTCCACATAACCATATGGTGACACACTTGTAATCACGTATGGTCCCCTCTACCGGGATTTCAGTTTCCCGGGGAATAGCCTGAGTCTAGAGTTAAACAACAGAACCTTCTGTCCTGGTTCAAAGATTCTAGATGACAGCTTTCTGTCATGCCACTTTTTTTATTTTTCTTTATATAGCTTGGCATTTTCGAAAGCTGTGAATCTGAACTCCTCTAGCTCATTTAGCTGGAGCAATCTTTTTTCTCCTGCTAATTTGGCATCAAAGTTTAGGAATCTGGTTGCCCAGTAGGCCTTATGTTCCAGTTCCACGGGCAGGTGACATGCCTTACCATACACCAGTTGGTATGGAGAGGTCCCTATAGGGGTCTTGAATGCTGTTCTGTAAGCCCACAGAGCATCATCCAAGCTCCTTGCCCAATCCTTTCTACGGGTATTTACTGTCCGTTCCAGGATTCTCTTTAATTCTCTGTTAGAGACTTCAGCCTGCCCATTGGTTTGTGGATGATATGGAGTGGCCACCTTGTGGCGAATTTCATACCGAACCATGGCAGAGTAAAGCTGTTTATTGCAGAAGTGAGTGCCCCCATCACTGATTAGTACTCTAGGGACACCAAACCTGCTAAAAATATGTTTCTGGAAGAACTTCAGCACTGTTTTAGTATCATTGGTGGGTGTGGCAATAGCCTCAACCCATTTTGATACATAGTCAACTGCCACCAGAATATAAGTGTTTGAGTAAGATGGTGGGAAAGGTCCCATGAAGTCAATTCCCCATACGTCAAACAACTCAATTTCCAAGATTCCTTGTTGAGGCATGGCGTAACCATGAGGCAGATTACCAGCTCTTTGGCAACTGTCACAATTACGTACAAACTCTCGGGAATCTTTATAGAGTGTGGGCCAATAGAAGCCACATTGGAGGACCTTGGTGGCTGTTCGCTCACCTCCGAAATGGCCTCCATATTGAGATCCGTGGCAATGCCACAGGATCCTCTGTGCTTCTTCTCTAGGCACACACCTACGGATAATTCCGTCTGTACATCTCTTAAAGAGATAAGCTTCATCCCACAAGTAGTACTTTGCATCAGTAATTAATTTCTTCTTTTGTGTCCTGTTGTACTCCTTGGGTATGAACCTTGCAGCTTTAAAGTTTGCAATATCGGCAAACCATGGTGCTTCCTGAATGGCGAATAAATGCTCATCAGGAAACGTTTCAGAGATCTCAAGAGAAGGAAGGGGCGTCCCTTCCACTGGCTCTATCCGGGACAGATGATCAGCCACTTGGTTCTCTGTCCCTTTTCTGTCTCTTATTTCTATATCAAACTCTTACAGAAGCAATACCCATCTGATGAGCCTGGGTTTTGAATCCTGCTTTGTGAGTAGATATTTAAGAGTAGCATGGTCAGTATGCACAATCACTTTTGATCCTACTAAGTATGATCTGAACTTGTCAATGGCGTAAACCACTGCAAGTAGTTCTTTTTCTGTGGTTGTGTAATTTTTCTGGGCATCATTTAGAACACGACTGGCATAATAAATGACATGCAGAAGCTTGTCATGCCTCTGTCCCAATACTGCACCAATGGCATGATTACTGGCATCACACATTAGCTCAAATGGTAATGTCCAGTCTGGTGCAGAAATGACTGGTGCTGTGACCAGCTTAGCTTTCAGCGTTTCAAACGCCTGCAGGCACTTTGTGTCAAACACAAATGGCGTGTCAGCAGCTAGCAGATTGCTTAGAGGTTTTGCGATTTTTGAAAAATCCTTTATAAACCTCCTATAGAATCCTGCATGCCCCAGAAAGCTTCTGATTGCCTTAACATTGGCAGGTGGTGGTAATTTTTCAATTACCTCTATTTTTGCTTGATCCACCTCTATTCCCTTGTTTGAGATTTTATGCCCAAGAACAATTCCTTCAGTCACCATGAAGTGACACTTTTCCCAGTTTAAAACTAGGTTGGTTTCTTGGCATCTTTTCAGAACAAGTTTCAGGTGATCAAGACAGGAGCTGAATGAGTCTCCATATACTGAGAAGTCATCCATGAAGACTTCCAGAAATTTTTCCACCATGTCAGAGAAAATAGAGAGCATGCATCTCTGGAAGGTTGCAGGCGCATTGCATAGCCCAAAGGGCATCCTTCTATAAGCAAACACTCCAGATGGACATGTGAATGCTGTTTTCTCTTGATCCTGGGGATCCACTGCAATCTGGTTATAGCCTGAATAGCCATCCAAAAAGCAGTAATAATCATGACCTGCTAGTCTTTCTAGCATCTGGTCTATGAATGGTAAAGGAAAATGATCCTTTCTGGTGGCTGTATTGAGCCTTCTGTAGTCAATACACATGCGCCACCCTGTAACTGTTCTTGTAGGAACCAGTTCATTTTTTCATTATGAATCACTGTCATGCCTCCCTTTTTTGGGACGACTTGAACAGGGCTCACCCAGGGGCTATCAGAAATGGGATAAATAATCCCAGCCTCTAGTAATTTGGTGACCTCTTTCTGCACCACTTCCTTCATGGCTGGATTTAGCCGCCTCTGTGGTTGAACCACTGGTTTGGCATTATCCTCCAATAGGATTTTGTGCATGCATCTAGCTGGGCTTATGCCCTTAAGGTCACCTATGAACCACCCAAGAGCTGTCTTGTGTGTCCTTAGCAATTGAATAAGTGCTTCCTCTTCCTGTGAATTTAAAGCAGAGCTTATGATCACTGGAAAAGTGTCACCTTCTCCCAGAAATGCGTATTTCAAGGATGGTGGTAGTGGCTTGAGCTCTGGTTTCGGAGGTTTTTCCTCTTTCAGAAGAAAGTTCAGAGGCTCTTTCATGTCCCCTGAATCCTCCAAATCAGGCTGAACATCTTTAAAGATGTCTTCCAACTCTGATTCGAGACTCTCAGCCATGTTGATCTCTTCTACCAAAGAGTCAATAAGATCAACTTTCATGCAGTCTGTTGATGTGTCTGGATGCTGCATGGCTTTGACAGCATTCAACTTGAACTCATCATCGTTGACTCTCAGGGTTATTTCCCCCTGTTGGACGTCAATGAGGGATCGTCCAGTTGCTAGGAAGGGTCTTCCTAGAATGAGAGTAGCACTCTTGTGCTCCTCCATCTCCAGCACAACAAAGTCAGTGGGAAAGGCGAATGGCCCAACTCTGACAATCATGTCCTCAATCACGCCTGATGGGTATTTAGTGGAACCATCAGCAAGTTGGAGACATATCCGGGTTGGTTTAACTTCTTCAGTTAAGCCAAGCTTCCTGATAGTGGATGCAGGTATCAGGTTGATGCTTGCCCCAAGATCGCACAAAGCTGTCTTGGTGCAATCACCTTCTAATGTGCATGGTATCAGAAAACTCCCAGGGTCTTTAAGCTTTTCAGGAAAGCTTTTCAGAATGACTGCACTGCATTCTTCAGTGAGGAGAAATCTTTCTGTTTCTCTCCACTCCTTTTTATGACTCAAGATTTCTTTCATGAACTTGGCATAAGAAGGTATTTGCTCAAGTGCCTCTGCAAATGGAATCTTTATTTCAAGAGTCCTTAGATAATCTGCAAAGCGAGCAAATTGCTTATCCTGCTCCTCTTTCCGGAGTTTTTGAGGATAAGGTATCTTGGCTTTATATTCCTCAACCTTAGTGGTTAAAGAAGCCTTTTTAGAGGGGTTGTTATCAGCACTTGTGTGTGTCTGATCCCTCACTGGCAATTGAATGCCAGTGTCAGAAGCTGGAGTGACATTAGATGCCAGCTCACTGTCTGTTCCTGGCACCTGAACGCCAGAAATGTGCCCATTTTGGGCGTTCAACGCTGGATTCTGCCCCATTTGGGCGTTCAACGCCAGATTCTTGCCCATTTCTGGCGTTGAACGCCAATCTTGCCTTGTTTCTGGCGCTGAACGCCAGTTTTGGGCATGGTCTGGGCGTTCAGCGCCAGCCTTCCACCCATTTTCTGGCGTTTTAGTGCCAGAATTATTTTTCCCTGGGCTCTTACTGTCCTTAGGTGAATCTTTGGTGGGTCGCTCATTTCTTGAATTTTTGATGCCTTGAGGTGGGGTATTTAGTGTTTTCCCACTCCTCAATTGAACTGCTTGACATTCTTCTGCTATTTGCCTTGATAGCTACTGCTTTGTTTGCTTAAACTGTTCGTCCATATGTATATTAGCTATCCTTGTCTCCTGTAGCCTGTCCTTGAATTCAGCTAACTGCTTTGTTAGAAAGTCCAATTGCTGATTGAATTCAGCAGCTTGTTTTACAGTACTGAATTCAGCAGTTACTGTTTTAACCTCTTCATTCATGGAAGGGTTGCTGCTTAGGTACAGATGCTGATTCCTGGCAACTGTATCAATGAGCTCTTGAGCCTCTTCAATTGTCTTTCTCATATGGATGGATCCACCAGCTAAGTAATCTAGAGACATCTGAGCTCCTTCTGCAAGCCCATAGTAGAAGATGTCTAACTGAACCCACTCTGAAAACATTTCAGAGGGGCATTTTCGTAGCATCTCTCTGTATCTCTCCCAGGCATCATAAAGAGATTCATTATCTCCTTGCTTGAAGCCTTGGATGTCCAGCCTTAGCTGTGTCATCCTTTTTGGAGGAAAATATTGATTCAGGAATTTTTCTGTTAGCTGTTTCCATGTCCTTATGCTGGCCATAGGTTGGTTATTCAACCACCTCTTAGCTTGATCTTTTACAGCAAATGGAAACAGTAATAGTCTGTAGACATCCTGATCTATTTCTTTATCATGTACTGTGTCAGCAATCTGTAAAAACTGTGCCAGAAACTCTGTAGGTTCTTCCTGTGGAAGACCGGAATACTGGCAACTTTGCTGCACCATGATAATGAGCTGAGGATTCAACTCAAAGCTACTAACTCCAATGGAGGGTATGCATATACTACTCCCATATGAAGCAGTAGAGGGGTTAGAATATGACCCCAGAGTCCTCCTGGACTGTTCATTTCCACTTATGTCCATGATGGATATATGGATATAACTTGGACTGATTTATCTTTTTATTTATTTTATTTTATAAGAAGTAGATACTTAAATAAAATAAAATAACTAAAAAGAATTCGAATTTTGAAACTGAATATTTTTTTTTAATAAAAAATAAAAATAATTAGTTAAATAAAAACGAAATTTTGGAAAAAGAGGGAAGATATTTTCGAAAATTAGAGAGAGAGAGAGTTAGTTAGGTAGTTTTGAAAAAGTTAAGAAACAAACAAAAAGTTAGTTAGTTAGTTGAAACAAATTTTGAAAAGATAAGAAGTTAGGAAGTTAGAAAAGATATTTTGAAAAGATATTTTTGAATTTAGTGAGGAGAGAGAAAAATAATAAGATAGTACGAGAATTAAAATTTTTAGATCTAATGCTCCTTGTTTTTGAAAATTTTGGAGGGAAAATACCAAGGAACACCAAACTTAAAAATTTTAAGATCAAGACACAAGGAAAACTCAAGAACACTTTGAAGACTTACAAGAACACAGGAACATGAAGAAAGAACACCAAACTTAAAATTTTTAGAAAACCAAACCAAAATTTTCGAAAACCAAAGGAAAATCAACAAGAAAACATCAAACTTAAAGTTTGGCACAGGATTTAATAGAAAAAAAAATTATTTATGAAAAAGGTTTAAAAAATATGATAGCCAATTACCATGAACATAAACACCACGTTCTAACTAACTGAGTTATAAATTTGAAGTGTTTTAACAAGGGATAAATAATAAAAGACTCTAAACCAAAAAAAGAGAAATTTTTCCTAATCTAAGCAACAAAATAAATCGTTAGTTGTCCAAACACGAACAATCCCCGGCAATGGCGCCAAAAACTTGGTGCACGAATTGTGAATCACACTTTTCACAACGCGTACCACTAACCAGCAAGTGCACTGGGTCGTCCAAGTAATACCTCACGTGAGTAAGGGTCGAATCCCACGGAGATTGTTGGTTTGAAGCAATCTATGGTTATCTTGTAAATCTTAGTCAGGAAGTCAATTATGTTTATCAGTTGAATTGTGAATAACCAAGAGAACATAAATTAAAGATTACTTGTTGTGCAGTAATGGAGAATATGTTGGGGTTTTGGAGATGCTTTGTCTTCTGAATCTCTGCTTTCCTCTGTCTTCTGATTCACGCACGCACGCCCTCCTATGGCAAGCTGTGTGTTGGTGGATCACCGTTGTCAATGGCTACCTTCCGTCCTCCCAGTGAAAACTACGCTCACGCGCTCTGTCACAGCACGGCTAATCACCGGTTGGTTCTCGATCCGGTTGGAATAGGATTTACTATCCTTTTGCGTCTGTCACTAACGCCCAGCCTTCAAGAGTTTGAAGCTCGTCACAGTCATTCAATCCTTGAATCCTACTCGAAATACCACAGACAAGGTTTAGACTTTCCGGATTCTCATGAATGCTGCCATCAGTTCTAGCTTATACCACGGAGATTCTGATTAAGGAATCTAAGAGATACTCATTCAATCGTATATAGAACGGAGGTGGTTGTCAGGCACACGTTCATGATTTGAGGAAGGTGATGAGTGTCACAGCTCATCACCTCCATCACAGTTAAGCGCGAATGAACATCTTAGATAGGAACAAGCGTGTTTGAATGGAAAACAGAAATACTTGCATTAATTCATCGAGACACAGCAGAGCTCCTCACCCCCAACAATGGGGTTTAGAGACTCATGCCGTCAGAGAATACAAAGTTTAGATCTGAAATGTCATGAGATACAAAATAAGTCTCTAAAAGTTGTTTAAATACTAAACTAGTAGCCTAGGGTTACAAAATATGAGTAGACTATGATGGATGATGCAGAGATCCACTTCTGGGGCCCACTTGGTGTGTGCTGGGCTGAGACTTAAGCAATTCACGTGCAGAGGCCATTTGTGGAGTTGAACGCCAGTTTTTATGCCAGTTTGGGCGTTCAACTCCAGCTTTTGATCCTTTTCTGGCGCTGGACGCCAGAATTGGGCAGAGAACTGGCGTTGAACGCCAGTTTACATCGTCTATCCTTGTGCAAAGTATGGACTATTATATATTTCTGGAAAGCCCTGGATGTCTACTTTCCAACGCAATTGGAAGCATGCCATTTCGAGTTCTGTAGCTCCAGAAAATCCACTTTGAGTGCAGGGAGGTCAGAATCCAACAGCATCAGCAGTCCTTTTTCAGCCTGAATCAGATTTTTGCTCAGCTCCTTCAATTTCAGCCAGAAAAATACCTGAAATTACAGAAAAACACACAACTCATAGTAAAGTCCAGAAATATGAATTTTTCCTAAAAACTAATAAAAATAGACTAAAAACTAACTAAAACATACTCAAAACTATATGAAATTATCCCCAAAAAGCGTATAAAATATCCGCTCATCAGAAGGTAATTATGAGATTCTGCGCTTAAAGTTGTCTTTCTAAAACTTTTACAGAAAACTGCCTTTTCTGCGTTATTTTATTATTTTTATTAAAATATTATTTTTAATTAAATATTATTATTTAATATTTTATTATTATTTATTATTTTATCATTAATTTTCGAAAATTAACTTATCTTTTACTTTTAACCTTTAAAATTCACTTTTTACCACCAGTAACTTTTAATATTTCTACTTTTACCACCCTAACTTTCAGAAATTACTAAATAACCCCTTAAACACCAAAATTTTTACTTCCTTGCCCTTTTAAGGATCTAAAGCCTGTTCTTCATTGTTCTTCATCACACTCAAAGTGTTCTTCATGTTCTTCATAAATTCTTCAGATTCTTTCTCTGTTTTTGCCCGTTTTTTAGTCTTTTCAGCAACCGATGTTTACCATAATTCAAGATAAATTCTCAGCCACTAAAACCCCATCTTTTCTACATGATTTTAACACAAATTGAACCCCAATTTAGGGCCTAGGGTTTCGTTTTTCTAGCAGCCATGAAGAACATAAGTTCAAAGTTGAATATCATCAAATTTCATCAAATTTTCACCAAAATTTCAACAAGAATCACTCATATAAACCATCAATTTCAAGCACAGCCAAATCATATCATAATCACACAACTCAAACACAATCAATCAAGATTAATTTTGTCAAACCTTACCTTGATTTGCTGCTCCAAATCCGGTTACTCTTTGAAGTGTTCTTAAAGCACTTTTTCCTCCTAAATCACATCAAGAACAACTTTAAATCCAAAAATCCTCAACTAACCAAATATCAATCAGCATGTTAGGATGTGATTTCTAACCTTATACTTGATGTAAATTCACGTTTCTTGGCCCTCAAGTCTAGTTAAGCATGATTCCTAAGGAAAAGCATCAAGAAAACACATGTTTTGCATGGTTTTCCTTGAAAACCGAATTGAAGAGGGAGGGAGACAGCCATCTCACCTTATTTCCAGCCTTGATATGTTATATGGTTATGTAGAGAAAGAAGAAAGGATCATTTTGGTGAAATCGGAATTTTGATTTGAGTTTTAGTTCAGAAGAAATCAAGCTTTGAAGATTTGAAACTAAGAACTTTTCTCTCCTTTTTCGCTTGATGATTTTCGGCCACAATGAGCAAATGAGGCAGCCTTGGAGGTCTTGGGGGTGTAAGGTGAGTTGTGATTGGTTGGCTTGAAGGTGGGTTAAAATAATATTAAAATATCTCTAGTGTATAACTACTAAAACTAGGTGTATCGGAACACTTGTAAAAACATCTCTAAAAATTATTTTTCTGAGCTACTAGCATATATGACACTAGTAACATATTTATTATGAGAATAGAACATATATGATGAAGCCTTAGCATTGCTAAAGTCATCAAAGAGTGCTGGTGCTAAGCTGCATTAGTAAACTGTAAACCTGGTTAAACCAATTTCCTATTTTTAACTAAAACACACCAGGTAACCTTATAATATCATTCAAGCATCTTCTAATACTAATATAATGATAATATTATACTATTATCTCTTTTCTCTCATGAATCGAGTCCGGTTCATCAAACTGAGACTATTTACGAAAATAGAATCAAAACTCCTAACCGATACGGTTCAAAAACTAGGTTCTTCGTGATTGCATTATCGAGCTTGCCTCCGAAAAGGTTCTAGCTTAAAGATGACATAATGACAATGAGGATTGATATGATTGATGATATAGAAGACGTGTTCCCTTTACTGATCTTCCGGAGGATTCTGTGCCTTTAGAAAAGATCTCGCGTACTCGAAAATCAGGGTTGTTACAGTTGTAACATGTCACCTTGCTGAGATCTTTCCTTTGTTTCCTAGAGCTGCTTCCCTTGCTTCTCTCCTTGAACTTCACCATTTTCCTGAATTTTTTGGCAAACAACACAAACTCATTTTCAGAGGAATTATCACTGGATTCATCATCCAGGGGGTTAGTAACAGATGTAAAAGCAATTCCTTTCTTTTTTGAATCCTTTTTCAAATAAGTGTTTTCAAAAGCAAGTAGGTTTCCTCTCAAGTCATTATATGTCATGGAATCTAGACCACTACTCTCAGATATGATTAAAGCTTTTGTTTCCCACTCTTTTGTAAGACATCTTAGAACTCTCCTCACAAGCACAGAATCAGGATACGTTATTCCCATAGCATCCAAGCCAACAATGATGATGTTGAATCTTTCAAACATTCCATCTATTGATTCTCCTTCCTTCATTGAGAACATTTCATATTCTCTATTCAACATGTCTATCCTTGTCTTCTTTACTATGGTGGATCCTTCATGAGTGATTTGAAGTTTGTCCCAGATTTCCTTTGCCGTTGTGCATCGTGATACCCGTCGGTACTCCTCAAAGCTGATAGCACAGTTGAGCAAGTTGATAGCCTTGGCATTGAGCTCCACCTTCTTTCTGTCTTCTTCGGTCCAGCTGGCTTCTGGTTTGAGTGAGATCACTCCTTCAGCACTTGTAGTGGTTGGAAACTGAGGACCCTCAAGGATGATCTTCCATAGTCTGTAATCTACTACTTGCACAAAAATCTTCATTCTCTCCTTCCAATAGGTGTAGTTTTTCCCATTGAAAAGAGGAGGTATATTGCTTGACTGTCCTTCTGTCAGATTATAGGACACCAGAGTTGAGCCACTGTTCTCTGCCATCTGGATCTTTTTTCCAAGCTGCAAAGCTTGATCTCTTTGAGACCAAGCTCTGATACCAATTGATGGTTTACAGTGGCTAAGAGAAGGGGGGTTGAATCTTAGCCCCTTTTTCACTTAATAACTTTTGCTGGTCTTTAAAACAACTTCTGAAGACTTTTTGATTTTTGTCTCGTACCTAGCCACGAGACTTTTTCTTTTGTCTCGTCACCCGGCACGAGATATTTTCAGTTTTATCTCCTGGGTAGCAGAAAAAGAAATGGAGTAGAAGAGAGAGAAATTTACACCAAGATATATCCTGGTTTAGCTGCAAGGTGCAAGGCAGCCTACATCCAGTCTCCATCACAACAATGATGGAATTTCACTACAATCATTCTTGATTACAAACATCAATTCTCCCTAGGAACTACCCTTCCTATCCGGGACAAGTCAAGAATCTAATCCCCAATCCTGAACTTGACTTGGTCACAGCCAAGCTTTCAACTGCTAAGTGCTAACCCAACTTGCAAGGGGATTCCCATATAATCATGAAACACAACACAGATGTACAAAGGAACTCTAAGGACATCTATGGCTTTTTCTTTTAATTTTTCATTCTCTGCCTTTTTCTGCTCTATGGCTTTTTCTTACAAACCTCACTGTTTGCCTTTTTCCATAAGACTCAAGACAGACAAAATTAAACAAAAAAATTACAAAATGAGAAACATTGAAGGAGAAGAACTTCTATTAGCTTAGGTAGCTATGAGAACTCTGTGCCTTCCACTCTCACTCGTTGCTTCAAGCCCTAGCTGTTCACCCTTATATATAGGGAGAAGCCTCCACGGTTGAAACCAAACAAACCAAGCTAATCTTTTTCTTCTTCATGCAAACCGGTTCGGCCAGAGTGAGAGAAGAGATAACCAAATATAAAACCCAACATGCAATTACCTCTAGTCCTTCCTTGGTCACTAATCTTCATCAATCCGAGCCCTCCATCTTGCCTTGTTCTCCAAGACGGATTCCTAGCCCTTGATGAGTTATGATGATGACAACTTCATCTGCTCCAAGTTCTGCCTCCTCCATCACGTAGCCACTGTAGCTAACTCCTGTGGTGGTTGAGCAAAATCAGAGACAAGCCATCCCTCCAAGGATCTTCCTCTAGTGACCGAAATCTTCTTCATTCATTTTTGGTATGGAAAAGCTGTGATTTCTTCACCAAATCTTACCATAAGAGATGAGAATCTCAGCCACAACATACTTTATGTTTTCTTTTTCTTGCCATCATTATAATGGTCTTGTTGCTTGCATCTTCATCTCTTCGGTAGCTAGCTTTAGCTTCCATGCTTTCTCTGTTGAAATGACTGAAAGAAAAGAAAAAGTAGAGAGAAGAAAGAAAATATTTAATGGATTTGAGCAATAATCAATGTAACAAAGAGAGAGAATAAAAGTGAATTCAAGTTTCCCAATTGCCTTTGCTGAGTAGCGTGTAGAGTTATTAAAGCAATCAAATCAATTTCTCTCTCTCACATTTATATTTCCAATGTTAGCAAATTAAATTTTAAAATCCATTGAGAGAAAGGGTAGTGTCCGCGGAAACATGCAGCAAAGTATCAAAGAAATTGGGTTTCATCATATATTAAAAGAACAAGTTAATCATAGTGCCTAATTCCCTTTTAATTTTGGACCAGCCACCTTATTGGGCTTCAAATCTGTTTTACTGGCCCAACTAGAAAATCATTGTTCCAGCCACAATAAACATTGTATCAATGTTGAAAATATTTTAATGGGCTTGTTTTATTTTCTTTTCTTTTCGGCCCAAACAAAAACCTGCATAGCAAAAATTATTTTAATTAGCATATATGAATTAATAATTTTGCAAATAATCACATTAATAATGTTTGATCATCACTAATTTAAATTAGAGTTTTCCAAACTCATCAACCATTACTTCAAAATTGTGTGCAGAAGATTAGTGATCCCGGAAGTTAACTTCAATCTAAAAGAAGACGAATACCTAGAGATCCAAGAGCAGATTCGAAACAGGGGCTGGGAAGTCCTGGCTAATCCCAAGATACATATTGGAAGAAACATGATCCAGGAATTCTATGCAAATCTGTGGATGACGGATAAGAAAAGATTAGAGGGAACTGCTTTTTACTCCTTTCGGACTATGGTCAGAGGGAAGATTATTTACCTCCACTTTAACAAAGTCAGAGAAGTTCTCAAGCTTCCTCACCTACAAGATGATCCAGAGTCCTTTAATAGGAGAATGGCCAAAGATAAAAGGCTAAATCAAGTTCTAGAGGACATATGCCTCCCTGGAACCAAGTGAATTACTAATACAAAAGGTGTTCCAAACTAGCTAAAGAGAGGAGATCTCAAACCAATTGCTAGAGGTTGGCTGGATTTCATTGGGCGTTCTATACTCCCAACCAGCAACCACTCTAAAGTCACTATCAAGAGAGCAGTGATGATTCATTGTATAATGCTGGAGAAAGACGTAGAGATTCATCAGCTGATCCCTGGTAAAATTTACATATCTGCAAACAAGAAATCCACTGATGCCAAATTGGCTTACCCAAGCTTGATTAGTCTGTTATGTAAAGATGCGGGGGTAAAGATGGGTGTGGATGAATATATCCCAGTTGAACGTCCAATCACCAAAAAGGTGATGGATGGAACTCAAGTTCAAGACAACCCCATCAAAAGGAGGGCGCATGAGCTCCTCCCAGAAATTCCTCAATTTGAATTCTGGGCCCGCTTAGAAGCTTCTGTCACCAAGCTGAAAGAAGCTATGGATCAACTCAAAGAAGAGCAACAAAATCAAAATAGCATGCTCTGCAAACTGCTCAATGATGAGCGGATAATTTATACGCTTTTTGGCATTATTTTTAGTATATTTTTAGTATATTTTAGTTAGTTTTTATTATATTTTTATTAGTTTTTAAATAAAAATCACATTTCTGGACTTTACTATGAGTTTGTGTGTTTTTCTATGATTTCAGGTATTTTCTGGCTGAAATTGAGGGACCTGAGCAAAAATCTGATTCAGAGGCTGAAAAAGGACTGCAGATGCTGTTGGATTCTGACCTCTCTGCACTCGAAGTGGATTTTCTGGATCTACAGAGGCTCAATTGGTGCGCTCTCAATTGCGTTGGAAAGTAGACATCCTGGGCTTTCCGGCAATATATAATAGTCCATACTTTGCCTAAGATTTGATGGCCCAAACCAGCGTTCAAAATCAGCATAGAAATTTTGGCGTCAAAACGCCAGAACTGGCATAAGAGCAGGAGTTAAACGCCCAAACTAGCACAAAAGCTGGCATTTAACTCCAAGAAAAGTCTCTACACATGGAAGCTTTAATGCTCAGCCCAAGCACACACCAAGTAGGCCCGGAAGAAGATTTCTGCATTAATTACCTATTTCTGTAACCCTAGGCTACTAGTTTTCTATAAATAGGACCTTTTGCTATTGTATTTTCATCTTTTAATCATGTTTTGATGATTGAACCCTCTTTGGGGGGGGGGGGCTAGCCATTCGGCCATGCCTGAACCTTGTTCTTATGTATTTTTAATGGTGGAGTTTCTACACACCATAGATTAAGGTGTGGAGCTCTGCTGTTCTTCATGAATTAATACAATTACTATTGTTCTTCTATTCAATTCATGCCTACTTCTCTATGATATTCATTCGTTCTTCAACTTGATGAATGTGATAATCCGTGACACTCATCATTATTCTCACCTATAAACATGTGCCTGACAACCACCTCTGTTCTACTAGCAATGGCTTGAATGCGTATCTCTTGGGTTTCTAATCTAAGATTGGAACCTTCGTGGTATAGGCTAGAATTATTGGCGGTCATTCTTGAGATCTGGAAAGTCTAAACCTTGTCTGTGTTATTCCAAGTAGGATATGGGAAGGGATGATTGTAACGAGATTCAAACTCACGATTGTTGGGCGTGTAACAGACGCAAAAGGATCAATGGATCCTATTCCAACTTGATCGAGAACCGACAGATGATTAGCCGTGCGGTGACAGCGCATTTGGAACATTTTCACTGAGAGGACGGGAAGTAGCCATTGATAACGGTGATGCCCAACATAAAGCTTGCCATGGAAGGGAGTATGAATGATTGGATGAAGGCAATACGAAAGCAAAGGTTCAAGAGGAACAAAGCATCTTCATACGCTTATCTGAAATTCCTACCAATGAATTACATAAGTATCTCTATCTTTATTCTATTTTATATTTATCCATCTTTTAATTATCAATTCTCTATAAATATTTGAATCTGCCTGACTGAGATTTACAAGATGACCATAGCTTGCTTCAAGTCGACAGTCTCCGTGGGATAGACCCTTACTCACGTAAGGTATTACTTGGACGACCCAGTGCACTTGCTGGTTAGTTGTGCGGAATTGTGACAAAGTGTGATTCACGTTTGAGAGCTCCAAGTCTTTGGCGCCATTGTTGATGATCACAATTTTGTGCACCAAGTTTTTGGCACCGTTGCCGGGGATTGTTCGAGTTTGGACAACTGACGGTTCATCTTGTTGCTTAGATTAGGTAATTTTACTTTTTATTTTTGAAAAAATTTTTAAAAATACAAAAATTTTCTATTTTGTTCTTCAGAGTTTTTAAGAATGAATTCTAGAGTTTCATGATGATCTGTTGAAGTCTGGCTGGCTGTGAAGCCATGTCTAATCTTATTGGACCGAGGTTTCAACTTATCATCACAAGAGCTTGTTGATTTCTATCAATTTTGCTGTTGTGAGCAATGATCTGCTAAAGCTTGGTTGGCCATTGGCCATGTCTAGTGTTTTAGACCGGAGCTTCCACTGAAAGCTTGGCTGGCTAGTAAGCCATGTCTAATTCCTGGACCGGGGTTTTAGACTAACATTGCAATGATTCTTGGAATTCTCATTAAAAATTTGGAATCCCTTTATTTTCTTTTCCATATAATTTTCAAAAAATAACAAAAAAATTTATAAAATATAAAAAAAAAAATATTTTATGTTTCTTGTTTGAGTCTAGTGTCTAATTTTAAGTTTGGTGTAAATTGCATGTCTTTATTCTTATTGCATTTTTTTGAATATATGCATTATGTTCTTCATTGATCTTCAAGTTTATTCTTGATGATTTCAGTGCTCTGATCTTTAAATTCTCTTGTTTTGTGTCTTTTGTTATTTCTCACATGAATTTTTAAATTGTTATAGTCCTTAGTATACAGACTTCTAAGTTTGGTGTCTTGCATGCATTGTTTATTTGATCATAGTTGCATTTTGATTGTTTCTCATCATTCAAAAAAAATTCAAAAAATTTTTTCAAGTCAATAACACAGAGAATTGAAGATTCAGAACATTCAGCAGAGGGATTACACAGAAAAAGCTGAACGCCCAGTGAAGAAGGAAAATTGGCGTTTAAATGCCAGCCAGGGTACCTGGCTGGGCGTTAAACATCCAAAAAGGTATCTTTTTGGGCATTAAATGCCAGAACGGATGCCATTCTGGGTGTTTAACGCCAGGAGGACACTAGAGGGAAGATTTTGTTTTTAATTCAAATCTTTTTCAAGTTTTCATGATTTTTCAAAATCAATTTTTTTTTTCAAATCATATCTTTTCAATCATATCCTTTCAAAATCAATTTATTTTTAATTTTTTTATTTATTACTATTTTCGAAAATCCTTGCTACAATTAGTGATTTAATTCAAAATTTTCAAGTTGTTACTTGCCTATTAAGAAAGGATCAAAGGTTTTAATTCTAGAATCATATCTTCTAATTTCTTGTTAGTCAAGTAATCAAGTTTAATTTTAAAACTTTCTCTTTTTAATTTGATTTTCAATCATATCTTCTCAATCATATCTTTTCAATCACATCTTTTTCAAAATTAATTTTCAATCATATCTTTTTAATTTCTAATTTCAAAATCTTTTCCAAAAATCACTTAATTTCTTTCCCAATCTTAGTTTTCGAAAATTATTTACCAAATTTTCAAAATTCTTTTAATTATTTCAAAATCTTTTACTTTAATTTCGAAAATTCTTCCCCTCTTCTCACACCCTTCTATTTAAGGACTAACACTCCTCCTCAATGTGCAATTCAAATTCTATCTCCCTTGATAAGTTCGAATTCTCTCTTCTCTACCTCCTCCTTCTATTCTTCTTTTCCTCTGACACCTCAAGGAATCTCTATACTGTGACAAAGAGGATTCCATATTTTCTTCTTCTCTCTTTTCATATGAGCAGGAACAAGGACAAGGGCATTCTTGTTGAAGCTGATCCTGAACCTGAAAGGACCTTGAAGAGAAAGCTAAGAGAAGCTAAAGTATAACTCTCTATAGAGGACCTAACAGAACTTTTCAAACAAGAAGAAGCCATGGCAGCCGAAAACAACAACAATGCCAACAATGCAAGGAAGGTGCTTGGTGAATTTACTACACCTACTCCTGACTTCTATGGGAGAAGCATCTCAATCCCTGCCATTAGAGCAAAGAACTTTGAGCTTAAGCCTCAATTAGTTTCTCTGATGCAACAGAATTGCAAGTTTCATGGACTTCCATTGGAAGATCCTCATCAGTTCTTAGCTGAATTCTTGCAAGTTTGTGACACTGTCAAGACCAATGGGGTTGATCCCGAGGTCTACAAGCTTATGCTTTTTCCCTTTGCTGTAAGAGACAGAGCTAGAACATGGTTGGATTCACAACCTAAAGAAAGCCTGAACTCTTGGGAAAAGCTAGTCAATGCCTTCTTGGCAAATTTCTTTCCACCTCAAGAATTGAGCAAGCTTAGAGTGGAAGTCCAAACCTTCAGACAGAAGGAAGGTGAATCCCTCTATGAAGCCTGAGAAAGATACAAGCAATTGATCAGAAGGTGTCCTTCTAACATGCTTTCAGAATGGAGCATCATAGGTATTTTCTATGATGGTCTATCTGAACTGTCCAAGATGTCATTGGACAGCTCTGCTGGAGGATCTCTTCATCTGAAGAAGACGCCTGCAGAAGCTCAGGAACTCATTGAAATGGTTGCAAATAACCAATTCATGTACACCTCTGAAAGAACAAGTCAATATGATTTCTCAGAGTCTGTCTGGAATGCAAGCAGCAACAGGCAGTACCAAAGAAGCTTCATCTGAAGAAGCTTATGATCCTAAGAACCCAGCAATGAAAGAGGTGAATTACATGGGAGAACCCTATGGAAACACCTATAATCCTTCATGGAGAAATCATCCAAACCTCTCATGGAAGGATCAACAAAGGCCTCAACAAGGCTTCAACAACAATAACGGTGGAAGAAATATGTTTAGCAATATCCCTTTAAACCAAAAGGCAAGGGTAAAATAAAAAGGATCCAAGGCTTTGAGCATCAGTGGATAGGAGGGCCCACAGGAATAAAATCCTGGCCTAAGCGGCTAAACCAAGCTGTCCCTAACCATGTGCTTGTGGCGTGAAGGTGTCAAGTGAAAACTTGAGACTGAGTGGTTAAAGTCGTGGTCTAAAAGCAAAAAGAGTGTGCTTAGGAGCTCTGGACAGCTCTAATTGGGGACTCTAGTAAGGTTGAGTCACAATCTGAAAAAGTTCACCCAGTTATGTGTCTGTGGCATTTATGTATCCAGTGGTAATACTGGAAAAACAAAATGCTTTGGGTCACGACCAAGACTCATAAAGTAACTGTGTTCAAGAATCAACATACTTAACTAGGAGAATCAATAACACTATCTAAATTCTGAGTTCCTATAGATGCCAATCATTCTGAACTTCAAAAGGATAAAGTGAGATGCCAAAACTGTTCAGAAGCAAAAAGCTAAAAGCCCCGCTCATCTAATTAAGACTGATCTTCATAGATGTTTTTGGAATTCATTGTATATTCTATTCTTTTTATCCTATTTGATTTTCAGTTGCTTGGGGAGAAGCAACAATTTAAGTTTGGTGTTGTGATGAGCGGATAATTTATATGCTTTTGGCATTGTTTTTAGTATGTTTTTAGTATATTTTAGTTAGTTTTTATTATATTTTTATTAGCTTTTAAATAAAAATCACATTTCTGGACTTTACTATGAGTTTGTGTGTTTTTCTGTGATTTCAAGTATTTTCTGGCTGAAATTGAGGGACCTGAGCAAAAATCTGATTCAGAGGCTGAAAAAGGACTGCAGATGCTGTTGGATTTTGACCTCCCTGCACTCAAAGTAGATTTTCTGGAGCTACAGATACCCAATTGGCACGCTCTTAATTGTGTTGGAAAGTAGACATCCTGGGCTTTCCAGCAATATATAATAGTACATACTTTGCTCAAGATTTGATGGCCCAAACCAGCGTTCAAAGTCAGCATAGAAATTTAGGCGTCAAAACGCCAGAACTGGCATAAAAGCTGGAGTTAAACGCCCAAACTGGCACAAAAGCTGGCGTTTAACTCTAAGAAAAGTCTCTACACATGGAAGTTTCAACGCTCAGCCCAAGCACACACCAAGTGGGCCTGGAAGAAGATTTTTGCATTAATTACCTATTTCTGTAACCCTAGGCTACTAGTTTTCTATAAATAGGACCTTTTGCTATTGTATTTTCATCTTTTAATCATGTTTTGATGATTCACTACCAAATAACAAGTTTAAAATGGTATTTATATTATGGCAGTATTAAAGAACCTCCATAATATTTGAATATTATGGCATTTTATTATGCTGCCATAATTAATTTGTATAAAATGAAAATTTTTGTAATTTTGGCGGTTTTAATAGCCATAATCGAAACCCATCTTTTTAAAAAAAATAGATCAAATAAAACCCTCCTCCAACAAAGAAAAACCCTAGCCCAAAAACTCATTACTGTTGAAACTATAGCGTGCTGCCAACCAAAACCAAAAACGAAGACCTGTGTTCTGCTCCGGCGACGATTTGCTCCAGTGACTGCTCCAGCGACTGCTCCGGTGATGATCTGCTCCAGCGACTAATCCAGTGATGATCTTCTCAGTGGCGTTATCCTCCGACAAGATTGTGTGCTCTCTCCAGTGACGATCTCCTCTGGCAGGTTCTCCTGCATCGGCGGGTTCTCTTCCAGCTACAATCTCCGTGTGAGAGCAAGGTTGATCTTCTTTCTCTCTCTCAATTTTCTACTCTTGTAAAAAATACCTAAAAATTTGAAATGGAAAATCAAATTGCAGAAACTTCGTATAAAACTATGAGATCTGTTGCGCAAGTGTTTCCTCCAACGTTCTTCTCCGGCGGCGATCTCCTCCATTAACGCTTCTCTTCCATTGATGAGATCTATTGCGCAAGTCTTTCCTGCGGCATCGAGTTGTGTTATGCAATTTCTCCATTTCCATCGAGCTTCATTGAGCATCTAGGTTAGTGTACAAATTTGCATTATCTTCTTCTGTTTACTCATGATTGGTAAATATGCCATGTTCTATGCTAACAATGACCATGTCTTTTTCTTTAATTCTAGGTTTTTTATTTTCTTCCTTGTCAGAAGAAATTGGAGGTCAGGCATTCACAAAATTTTCTTCTAATTTTGTTTGTATGTATGTTAAATGATTATGGATTATGATGATATCATGTTTGAGCTCCATTCTCTGTTCTATTCTTCTTCCCTCTGTTCTATTATGATGATATGATGATATCTTGTAAATTTATATATTTGTTAGCTTTAATAATGTTGATTTCTGACTTTTTTAAATTTATATATGTTTAATGCTTTGACAGCTTTCTGAGCACTTGAAGAAATACCTTGGTACCAGGCATGAATTAAATGGAGGATTTACATGGCTCTCATTCATAGAACAGAAGACAACTTAGAGGTATCTAGTAGGGGAATGGTTAATATAAAAATACCTTGGGAACATATTGATAATTTAGTGTTACCTCTCTACAACCTCTTTTTTTTGTTTTTTTTGTTTTGTTTTAAATTAAATTGCTCTGCTGTATATTATTTTGATGGTTCAGTTAAGACTCGCAAAGAAGCCAAACGAATGGCCTTGTCGGATGCTATTGCCTCTGCAAAGGCTAGAGTGGAAAGCCTTAAGGCAAGCATTCAGCAGCAGCAGACAAAGAAACAAGACTTTGCGGAATTTCCTGCTCAACAGTCCTTTGGTAATGACCTTTTTTTTGCATGTGGTTGCTAGTGCTAGTGCAGCAATCTCTTTATGTTCCTCTTTCAATTAAACACAAGTACAAAGTCTCTTTATGTTCCTCTTTCAATTAAACACAATTAAAATATCAGTAAAATATCAGTACTAACTAATGGATTGTAAAATTGTTCATAATATCAGGTTTTTTCTTTCAATTTTTTTTTGCTTACTCAGATTTGAGCTGAATATCATATGATGGGGTTGAGCAATTTGAAGTAAGCTTCTACCTTTATGTCATTTTGGGTTTCTCTTCTTGTTTTTAATTTCAGTGAATGATCAACTAAGTTAGATGATCAAAAGAGTAATGTCTCTGCTCAATGAAGTGTATTGATGGATCTGTGTTCTGTTTGTGCTTAATGTTTTTAACAGTGGGCTTATCAAAAAACTTTGGGTAGTTCAAGTGACTGAATTTGAAAGTTTTAGTTTGGTTTGTTGGTTTGTATTTTTTTTGGGGGGGGGGGAGGGTAATGGGAATATGGGTATTGAAGTACATGCAAAATATGTGTGAAGATTAATTTGATTGTTAAGGCGTGAAATAGAGGAAAATTGCTTAAAATATGTTCTGTTATATTTCTTCTTTTAGAAACTGGTTAGATAGTCATTAATGATAATAAAGCTTTTCAGCTAAGTTTTGTTCATGGTAGTAGACTTGTAAGATGCGTCAAACTAGTACTAATTTGATTTAGTCCTTTTTTATGGGTTTTGCAGGGCTGTTTGATGAGAAAGGAAAGCTTCTTGGTTCTTCTAGCAGCCCAATTCAGAGATGGAAAGATGGTGCTTTTGTTGAGGTACCTTTTATTTATATATTTATTTTTAATTTTCAATGGAAAATTCCTAGGTTTCATTTATCAATTATTATCATTATACATTGATGGATGAAGCTAGTATGCAATATTTATGATTTTAAAAACTGTCCTGCTTATGTATTTTGTTAATCTTACGAATGGGGAAGGATGGTTTTGAAGCTTCCACTTTAGTTCCCTGAGTTAGATATAAGTGGTGCTTTTCACTTTAATTTTTTAAATTTATGTTTATATTTTATAATGTAGATTCATCTTTTTGTGCTAAACAGCAATCCTCCACAGATATATGGCTTGAAATCTGTGCAGCTGTAAAAGCAGCTTGCTCTCAAGCAAAAGTTACCTTTAAATGTTTAAAATTTGTTCATTACTGACCCTATAGAATGCTACGCTATCTATATCTCTTTTTAATGGGCTTAATATTCTTTAAATATTGAAACCTCAAACCTTTATAAACCATGATGATATTAATAAGGACTATAATTTACCTTTATAAACCTCAAACCTTAGTTATACTATAATTTTCACCTGATCAGGTGTGATCTTGCTGGTTTGGAAGATGCATTAGTGAAGCGTGTGATGATCACCCCAGAGGAAGTTATTAAACGGAGCCTCGATCCGCAAAGCACAGCAATAAGCAGAGATGGCTTTGCCAAAACAATATATTCTAGACTCTTTGACTTGTAATTAAAAAAAATATAATCAAATTCTAGCTATTCAAAACCTGCTCCACTAATGTGTTTAATTTGTTAATAGGTTGGTGGACAAGATTAACAATTTGATCGGACAAGACACGACTTCTAAATTTTTTATTGGAGTCCTTGATATCTATGGCTTTGGAAGCTTTAAAACCAACAGGTAATATGTCGGAAACATATTATTACCTTACAAACAGCTAGGAAATCATGTAGGAAACTCCACGCATCAGTTCTTACCTTACAAACAGCTTTAAGGGCAGTGGCATCCCTTAAAGAGTTCAAATTTAAAAAACATACTAAAGTCTCAATCATTATTCAGGTCTGTCCAAATATGGCAGGCTCGTTATAGGTGTCACAGAGCTTTTAAATATTACAAATGCAGATGAATGGGGATGATGACCAAGAGAGAACTCAGGAAACTGAAGATGGTAAATTTCTCTAGCTATGATTATGTATTAAGAATAATTAGTTGTAAATTTTGTAGTTTCAGTGAAACTAGTCACACTTGGAGGAATAACCAACAAAAAGGGAAATAACTTCATGTTTATTCATTCTTATTTTAAATACGTGGTTTATCCATCACCAAAAGATTCTATTTTTGATGTAGGCAAGTGGGCAAAGGTTGAGAGGATCAAGAAGAGGATGAAGAAGGGGAAACAGAGAAAATTCCAAGGGTTGAGTTGGATAGGTAATGTATAATAATATTGTAGGTTGCTGAATGATTATTTCTAGATGGGTGATTCCCTTGAGATTTCCCAGATTTATGTTGGTAGGTAAGGTGTCTGGGTTTTGCTTCTGCAGAAAGAACAGGATGCATTGTTTCACGCTCCTCATTAGGCAACAGTTACAATATCTCTTGGGAGGCACCGTTGGACGAGCCAGCGAAGCAAAGGATGCTTAAGGTTAAGGAGCCATTGAGTTTACTTATGACGTAATTGCAAGGAAGTGGAAGCATAACAAGAAAGGATTTGCTCATGAATTTTGACAATATTTACCTTTGTTTATTTTAAAGCTCTTGAATTATGATGGATTCCATGACCGCATTATTCTATTGTTAATTTAAAGAATAATGTTGATATTAGGTGCTCCTCTTTTTTATCCAATCAAGTTTCCTTTGATTGTCTTCCAATCGACTTTACCCTTTCTTTGAATCTTTCCGTTACTTTTAAGAAATCTATTTCACAAATTTGTTGCTTGATCAAAATTAAGCTGCAGGAGTAAAAGAAAACAAGTATAAGGAGGTCATAAGAAACTTGCAAGCTTGGTGTTCCTATTTAAAATAAGAATGAATAAACAACTTGAAAATATCACTTTAAATAGGTGGTTTCATTTTTATTTTAAAAAACATAAAATTGTCATTATAATTAGGTATAAATGGCGGTTAGAAACTCCCATTTTAAACGAAAATGATGTCATTATACTCTGGTAAAAACGGCGGTTAGAAACCCCCATTTTAAACGAAAACGATGCCATTATACCTTGGTAAAAATGGCGGTTAGAAACCCCCATTTTAAAGGAAAATGATGCCATTATATCCGGTAAAAATGGCAGTTAGAAACCGTCATTTTAAACAAAATATGCCACTATATCCTGGTAAAAATAGCGGTTATAACCGCCATTTTAAACAATATAAAAACTGCCGTTTTACGTGGAAATAATGGCAGATAAAAACCGCCATTTTAACCGTCAGAAAACCGCCGTAATAACCAGAATGGCGCCCAAAATTCTGGCATTTCCTGGAGGTGCCATTTTTGGTAAAAATGGCGGTTAGAACCGCTGTAATTTCCAAAAAAAAAACCGCCATTTTAACCTTTTTTTGTAGTGATTGAACCCTCTTTGGGGGGGGGGGGAGGGCTGGCCATTTGGCCATGCATGAACCTTGTTCTTATGTATTTTCAACGGTGGAGTTTCTACACACCATATATTAAGGTGTGGAGCTCTGCTGTTCTTCATGAATTAATATAATTACTATTGTTCTTCTATTCAATTCACGCCTACTTCTTTTCTAAGATATTCATTCGTTCTTCAACTTGATGAATGTGATGATCCGTGACGCTCATCATCATTCTCACCTATGGACATGTGCCTGACAACCACCTCTGTTCTACTAGCAATGGCTTGAATGCGTATTTCTTGGGTTTCTAATATAAGATTGGAACCTTCGTGGTATAGGCTAGAATTATTGGCGATCATTCTTGAGATCCGGAAAGTCTAAACCTTGTCTGTGGTATTCCGAGTAGGATCTGGGAAGGGATGACGTAACGAGCTTCAAACTCGCGATTGTTGGGCATGTGATAGACGCAAAAGGATCAATGGATCCTATTCCAACATGATCGAGAACCGACAGATGATTAGCCGTGCGGTGACAGCACATTTGGAACATTTTCACTGAAAGGACGGGAAGTAGCCATTGACAACGGTGATGCCCAACATAAAGCTTTCCATGGAAGGGAGTATGAATGATTGGATGAAGGCAATAGGAAAGCAGAGGTTCAAGAGGAACAAAGCATCTTCATACGCTTATCTGAAATTCCTACCAATGAATTACATAAGTATCTCTATCTTTATTCTATTTTATATTTTATCCATCTTTTAATTATCAATTCTCCATAACCATTTGAATCTTTCTGACTGAGATTTACAAGATGACCATAGCTTGCTTCAAGCCAACAGTCTCCGTGGGATCGACCCTTACTCACGTAAGGTATTACTTGGACGACCCAGTGCACTTGCTGGTTAGTTGTGCGAAATTGTGACAAAGTGTGATTCACGTTTGAGAGCTCCAAGTCTTTGGCACCATTATTGATGATCACAATTTCGTGCACCACTCAAGGAACAGGAGAAGTAGGGGCATGATCTACAGGAGATGAAGCGCCAGAAGCTGTCCCCTGAAGCGCCAGATGTCCCACAGATAGAAGGAGCCAACACCCTTCAAAGCTAAAGGTTGTTTAGTCCTAACTCTGTGATAACTTTTATTGAACCTATTGCAAGAGATGTGTGAAGCATTAGTATTAGATTAGTTTATTTTTATGTCTTTAATTATTATTCCATAAGTATTAGTAGTATTTAAATTTCCATTTTAATTATCTGTTATTTTAATTAATAAAATTCTAATTGCATGAGTAGTATTTTATTTTTATTTTCTAAATTGGCTATAATTTATTCCTCTTATCATCATTAAACATAATAAAATAGTAGATTTTTAGGAATAAGGGTGCAACCATTTTGAATGTATTAATAAGAAAAATTCAAATTATTTATATGTGGTGGCATTACTTTAGCTCTCTGAATGAATGCATGAACAGAGCATGTTTTGATACTAAAGATGCAAGTATGTATTGGCTCTTGAAGGAATGATGAAAAACATACATGTTATTGATAATCCGAAAAATCATAAAATTGATTCTTGAAGCAAGAAAAAGCAGTGAAAAACACAAAGCTCGCGAAAAAAAAGAAAGAAAAAGAAAAAGCAAGCAGAACAAGCCAGTAACCCTTTAAACTAAAAGGCAAGGGAAAAAAAGGATCCAAGGCTTTGAGAATTAATGGATAGGAGGGCCCAAAGGAATAAAATCCTGGGCTAAGCAGCTAGATCAAGTTGTCCCTAACCATGTGCTTGTGGCGTGAAGGTGTCAAGTAAAAAGCTTGAGACTGAGCGGTTAAAGTCGTGATCCAAAGCAAAAAGAGTGTGCTTAAGAACTCTGGACACCTCTAACTGGGGACTCTAGCAAAGCTGAGTCACAATCTGAAAAGGTTCACCCAGTTACGTGTCTGTGGCATTTATGTATCCGGTGGTAATACTGGAAAACAAAATGCTTAGGGTCACGGCCAAGACTCATAAAGTAGCTGTGTTCAAGAATCAACAAAACTAAAACTAGGAGAGTTAATAACGTTATCTGAATTCTGAATTCCTAAAGAATCCAATCATTCTGAGCTTTAGAGGATAATTAAGATGCCAAGACTGTTCAGAAGCAAAAAGCTATAAGACCCGCGCATTTAATTTGAATTGTGAGCTTTATTGAGGACTCTGAGATGTTATTGCATCATTATCTTCTTTTTATCCTATTTTATTTATCTAGTTGCTTGGGGACAAGCAACAGTCTAAGTTTGGTGTTGTGATTAGTGGATATTTTATACGCTTTTTGGCATTATTTTTAGATAGTTTTTAGCATGTTTTAGTTACTTTTTATTATATTTTTATTAGTTTTTATGTAAAAATCACATTTCTGAACTTTACTATGAGTTTTTGTATTTTTCTGTAATTTCAGGTATTTTCTAGCAGAAATTGAGGGACCAGAGCAAAAATCTGATTCAGAGGCTGAGAAAGGACTGCAGATGCTGTTGGATTCTGACCCTCCTGCACTCGAAGTAGATTTTCTGGAGCTACAAAAGCCCAATTGGAGTGCTCTTAATTGCATTGGAAATTAGATATCTTGGGCTTTCCAACAATGTGTATTAGTCCATACTTTACTCGAGATTTGATGGCCCAAACTGGCATTTAAACGCCAACCAGAGACCCTTTTCTGGCATAAAACACCGGAACTGGCACCAGAATGGGAGTTAAACGCCCAAACTGGCATCCAAGCTGGTGTTTAACTCTAGAAAAGGCCTATGCACGTGTAAAGCTCAATGCTCAGCCCAAGCACACACCAAGTGGGCCCCGAAAGTGGATTTCTGCACTATCTGCACTTAGTTACTTATTTTCTGTAAACCTAAGTTACTAGTTTAGTATAAAATCTACTTTTAGAGATTCATTTTGGTAACTTGTGACATTTTACATCTCATATTATATCTTCTATGGCATGAGTCTCTAAACCCCATAGGTGGGGGTGAGGAGCTCTGCTATGTCTTAATGGATTAATGCAATTACTATTGTTTTCTTTTCGATCACGCTTGATTCTGTTCTAAGATACTCACTCGTACTTAATTATAAAGAATATGATGATCCGTGACATTCATCATCATTCTCAACTTTATGAACACGTGCTTGACAACCACTCTCGTTCTATCTTAGCTCAATGTAGTGATTGGGCGACAGCTTGAGTGCGTATCTCTTGGGTCTCTGATCCACGGATTTGACTTGCCTCTCCTGAAAACAGAGCATTCGAATCCGTGAGATTAGAACCTTCGTGGTAGAGGCTAGAACCAATTGGCAGCATTCTTGAGATCTGGAAAGTCTAAACCTTGTCTGTGGTATTTCGAGTAGGATCTGGGATGGGATGACTGTGACGAGCTTCAAACTCACGAATGTTGGGCGCAGTGACAGTGTGCAAAAGGATAGAGAGATGCTATTCCGACACAAGTGAGAATCGATAGATGATTAGCCATGCGGTAGCTGTGCCTGGTATTTTTCATCCGAGACGAGAGATCCGACAGTTGATTAGCCGTACAGAAACCGTACCTGGACCATTTTCACTGAGAGGATGGATGGTAGCCATTGACAACGGTAATCCACCAACATACAACTTGCCATGGAAGGAAGCCATGCGTGTTTGGAGAAGATGACAGTAGGAAAGCAGAGATTCAGATGACAGAGCATCTCTAGAACCTCAACCTGTTCCTCATTACTGAATCACAAGTATCATTCATCTCATGTTATTTACTTTTCATAAACAAAATCATTTTTATCACTAATCTCCTGACTAAGATTTACAAGATAACCATAGCTTGGTTCAAGCCGGCAATCTCCGTGGGATCGACCCTTACTCACGTAAGGTATTACGTGGACGACCTAGTGCACTTGCTGGTTAGTTGCACCGTAGTTGTGAAAAGTGTGATCACAATTCTGTGCACCACTCAGCTTGTCCCCTCTCACCGTGAACCTTTTTCCTGTGTTTTTGATGAACAATCTCTATGTGTTCCAGTGAGAGTATTCTGTTGACAGTGTAATAATCATCAGTTTATGGGCCTGTCTCCAACTGTTGGTAGATCAGTTTCACTTTGTCTCCTTTTGAGAACCCTTCAGTTGGGATTCTTTTGTTTCTCACCCTTTTGGAACCTTTTTCTTGCTCTTCTTTCCTTTCTTCAGTGACTCTTCTATCTTGGCAGCAGGCTTTATGTCAAGGGCTTTCTTCCTAGTGATCAAATTTTTAATCTCTTCCTGCCTTCCCTTCTCAGTCTTCACATCTTCGTTACCCTTTTGTTTTTCTCCACTATCTGTCTTCTGCTTCAGAGGTGAGTTGATAAGTGCGTTCTTGGGGTTTTTCCTTCCAGTTCAAATCTTCCTCTTCAATTCTCATGCACCCTTTATCTTAAGCAGGATGTTGCATATCCTTAAAGACATTTAGAGTGATCTGCTCATCATGTGCTCTCAAAATCATTTCTCCTTTCTCTACATCAATGATGGCCCTTGCTGTGGCTAGGAAAGGCCTTCCTAATATGATGGAATCGCCTCCCTCTTCATCTAGGTCCAGAATTACAAAATCCGCTGGAAATATGAATTCTCCCACCTTCACTAACAAGTTCTCCACAACCCCATTGGGTATTTTAAGTGATCTATTCGCCATTTAAAGTGACATTCTGGTGGGTTTGACTTCCTCTATTGCAAGCATTTTCATTAGTGAAAGAGGCATCAAATTGATGCTGGCACCTAAGTCACAGAGCTTTTTCCAAGGTCATATTGCCTATGGTGCATGATATGATGAAACTCCCAAGATCTTTGAGCTTTAGTGGGAGGCCTTTTTGGATTACTGTACTGTACTCTTGGGTTAAGACCACTGTCTCCTTCTCATTCTATCTTCTCTTCTTATTGATGAGCTCTTTGAGGAACTTAGCATACAAAGGCATTTGTTCTAGAGCTTCAGCAAAGGGAATGTTAATTTCCAGCTTCTTAAAAACCTCTAGAAACTTGGAAATTGTTAATACTTGAGCTCTCTTTGCAATATTTGAGGATATGGCAGAAGAGGAGTATAAGGCTTCACTTCCTTCATCTGTTCTTGTGAGTTCTCTTCCATGACTTGCTTTCCTTTCTTTGAAGCTTGTGGCTCTTCATCCTTCTTCTTGATCTCTTCCTGGTCTTTCTTTTTAATTGCCACTTCCTTCTTACTGCCAACCTTATCATCCTCCAATGTTCTTCCACTCCTGAGTTGAATTACTTTGCATTCTTCTTTAGGATTTGGAATGGTATCACTTGGGAAAATATTGGTTGGTTTTTCAGCTTCTCTGGCCAATTTCCCTACTTGTCTTTCATGATTCCTCATAGTGGCCTCTTGTCTCTCTTAACTTTTAATCAAACTATCTTGCCCTTTGGCTAGAACCTGTGTGGTTTGAGCAAGTGCTTGTAATGTTGCTTCAAGAGCTGAGATTCTAGTTTCCTGATGGTCAATGGATGGTATGTTGGGATATGATGGTTGTTGTTGAAAGTTATTTGGGTTGTTGAAGTGGTTGTTCTGGGAATTGAAAGGTGGTGTGGAGAAGTTATTTTGGTGAATGTGAGTTGTTGTTGGGTTGCTGATATGAGTTTTGTGGTTTTATGTATTGGTTAGTGTTATTGGATGAATGAGTTTGGTTGTTTGTGTGTCGGGAGTTGTTGGAATTGTGATTCTTTTGCCATGAATTCTGATTATCACCCCACCTCAAGTTGGGATGATTCCTCCATGATGAATTGTATGTATCTCCATGAAATTTATTCTGAGAAGAGCTTGAGGTGTTATGTATATATTGGACTTGTTCTGGTTGTTGCCAACAGTTGCTTTTCTCAAAGGTTTCTTCACTTTGGCTCCATCGAATTGAGGGTTGGCTTGCTGCATTTACTGCAGCCACTTGGAGTCCATCAATTCTCTTTGTCATCAACTCCATTTATTGCTGGATTTATTGGTGCATCAACTTGTTCTGTGCCAAGATGGTGTCTGTTCTTTCTAGCTCCAACACACCCTTTTTTTGGATTGGTTGGCGTTGCCTCTGATGACCATAGAAGTATTGATTGTTGGTCACCGTGTCTATGAGGTTCTGGGCTTCCTCAGCTGTCTTTATTAGTTGTAATGAACCTCCTGCAGTGTAGTCTAAAGATTCTTGACCTTTTAAAGTAAATCCCTCATAGAAATTTTGGAGTCTATCCCATTCACTAAACATCTCAGGTAGACATTTCCTAATTAGAGCTTTGTATCTTTCCCATGCCGCATAAAACGATTCTTCATCCATTTGAGTGAATGTTTGCACTTCTGTCTTCAGTCTTATGATCCTCTGAGGTGGGTAGAACTTAGATAGGAATTTGTTCACCAAATCATCCCAAGTGTTGATGCTTTCTTTAGGGAATGTCTCCAGCCATTGAGATGCCTTGTCTCTCAAGGAAAATGGAAATAACAGCAACTTATAGATGTCTGGGTGCACACCATTCATTTTGACAGTTTCACAAATCCTCAGGAAAGTAGATAAATGCTGATTTGGATCTTCAAGTGGACCTCCTCCATAGGAGCAATTGTTTTGTACCAAAGTGATAAGTTGAGACTTCAATTCAAAGTTATTTGCATGAACATTGGGAGTGAGTATATTGCTCCCACAGTTTCTTGGATTGGGGAAGGTATAAGAGGCTAGAGCTCTCCTCTGAGGTGGACCATTGTTGTTGGCCATGATGCACATAAACTAGTTATGCTACGATTTAGGAAATTGCACGATCGGCAAAATTCCTTCCGGCAAGTGCACCGGTTATCGTCGTCAAGTAAAAACTCACAATAGAGTGAGGTCGAATCCCACAAGGATTGGTTGAGTGAGCAATTCGGATTAGAAGTGTGTTCTAGTTGAGCGGAATCAAGATTTGAGATGAGAATTGCGGAATGTAAAATTGGCGGGAAAAGTAAATGACAAGAAAATTAAATGGCGGAATCTTAAATTGCATGGATTAAAGAGCAGAATGTAAATTGCTGAAATTAAAAGGGAATGGGGGTGATTGCAAGAATGGAATTGCAGAATGTAAAGAGAAAGTGGAAATCAGAAATGGGGAATTCATTGGGTTTAGGAGATATTGAAATCTCCGAATCAAAACATGTATATCTCTTCCTCAACCAATGCATTCATTGAATTTTGCTTGGCAATCTTATATGATTGGATCCCAATCCCTTGGCTCACCAATTCTCTCTAAAAACAAACAAATTCCCAATCCCTTGGTTTAAATGTTCATAAGAAGAGATGATGCTCGATCACTGATTATACCACACAGTTTCATGAACCACAATTTGGTAGGATTACATGTCACAATATCCATCCAAACCCCAATCCAATTCACTGTGAGAAAGCTTCTCTAGCATGAATCCTCCATTCCTTTCCCAAGGCTCCGAAGGATTCCAAGTATGGGTAGTTTCTTTCCCAAGACAACTACTCAATGGAATTAGATCGAGAAGCTTTCTAACAAAATTCAAGAGAAAAGATTGAAGAAGAAGATAAACTATTATTGATTCATTGAATTACAATAGAGCTCCCTAACCCAATGAAAGGGGGTTTAGTGAATCATAGCTCTGAATTCAATTACAAAGAAAGGGAAAACTAGCTAAAAATGAAAGTAAAAGTCAAAGGTCCCCATCAGGGGCTGGATTCCCCTTCAATCCCCCCTTCTAAATGCAGAAACTAAGGCCTTTAAATAGGCTCCCTAAATTACAAAATGAAAATGAAATTCAAAGCAAATTACAATCAAATGAAAATAAACTATTCTAGATGATTCTTGTGGCCTTGATTTGGTGTTGTTGATGGGCCTTGCTTGCTTGAAGGGCTGAGTGACATAATTGATCCAAAAAGGATAATGATCCATTAAACTACACTCAAATGTTGCACCCCCCTTTCTTGAGTCGTCACTTTGTTCTCTTGTCAACCTTGCCAATTTGATGTCAAATATAGACTATTATACCTCGTTGGAAAGCTATGGATGTCAGCTTTCTAACGCAACTGGAAGCACCTCAATTGGATCTCTACAACTCGAGTTATACTCCATGGAAGGTGAAGAGGTCAGCTGGCCTGATTGCATGTTGGTACTATGCTCTTCTATGCACATTACGGGGCTGTTTTCTCCCTCAATTTTTAGTATCCACCATGCATGCCATATATTCTTGGAAAGCTCTAGATGTCTTCTTTCCAATGCATTTTGAATCACCTCATTTGGAGTTTTGTAGCTCAAGTTATTTATGTTTGAAGAAGGCATGGTCAAGCTGTTCCATATAACACGTTTAAGCTTCAGTTTAAGGTTAAACTGAAGCTTAAACGTGGATAAAGGAAGGGCAGCCCTGGAGGTCGAACACGTTTAACCTCCAGTTTGAGGTCAAACTGGAGGTTAAACGTGGAAGCTTAGAATGGTAGCCCTGGAGGTGTCGAACACGTTTAACCTCCAGTTTGAGGTCAAACTGGAGGTTAAACGTGGAACTCCTTCCTGAGTGGCATTATTATTCTGGCGTTTAACCTCCAGTTTGAGGTCAAACTGGAGGTTAAACTTGGAAATGCTTCTTTGGTGAGACCTTCCATTCTGGCGTTTAACCTCCAGTTTGAGGTCAAACTGGAGGTTAAACTTCATTTCCAGCATTTCTTATCCTTCATGATTTTTGGCGTTTAAGCTCCAGTTTAGGCTTAAACTGGAACTTAAACTCCACATGTGATATTCAAGCTTCCTTTATTGATTTTGTTGCTTCCTTGCCTAGCCTCTTCTTCCCTGAAATCATCCAAACAGTTGCATCAAAGTCTTGCTAAAATTCATGAGAATTCTTCCATTCATAGCATTCAAGGAATATAACTAAAAACTCATGGAATTTGCATAAAAATCTTCATGTTTGAATGATTTAAGACAAGCATGACTATTTGGCCAAAATGATTACTTAAGGCTCAAGAAAATGCATAAAACAACTAAAAATAAAAGAAAAAGGCTAGTGAAACTAGCCTAAGATGCCTTGGCATCACAACACCAAACTTAATCCTTGCTTGTCCCCAAGCAAGTTCTGAATTATTGAGAAGAAAGAATGAAACAGAAAGTAAATTCATTAGCCATATCAGTAAGTAATTGACATTGATTAATGGGGTGTTCATGCAGAAAGTTGTTGCAGCATCACTTTATTGTTTCTTAGGTAAGAAAGTCACTTTTTATGTTTCCACTAAAACACTGCTTATGGCCTCTTGTTATTCACATATCCTTGGCAAGTTTCTTTTCTTTGTTTTTCTTTTTATTTGAGCTTATTTGCTCCTTGTTGCTCAGTGTCATGTGTTGCTCAAGCCTTTGGCATTTTCTTTTTCTTATTAGTGCACTACACATATCCACTACAGGCATTTTAGTTCACATTTCTTCTTGAGACATTGGTGCCCAGCACCTCTTTGTGTGACTAAATGTTTTGTATTTAGGTTGCTCTTGATAATGGACTTTTGGTTGATAATCCCGGGTTAGTTAACCCAAGTTACCAAGTGTTGAAACACTCCTCAGAACCTATTCATCCAAGCATATCCTTAATACATAAACACCACAGGCATTTGTCTCAGAAGTTCAAACCATTGGTGCCTAGCTTATTTTCTCAATTTTTTGCTTTTTGGTTGCCCTTTTTCAGTGGCTTTTTCTTCTTCTTTTTCTTTCTTTTTCATGGCCAAAGACATTTATTCATCAAGATCCATAGACAGCATCCTAATTTCCACTAAAAGTGACAATTCTAACTTTATTTCTTAGTGAGCTGACTATTCAATCAAACATGCATACCACCACTTAATCTTATTTGATTTCTTACCAAATGGAATTGAGTTACTTTTGTTCAAACATTTCTTTTATTTTATGGAAACAGAACAAGCATGGCAAGCATACATTTAAGCAAGTGAAGTTTATCCAGACACTTAGACTATCACTTATTTGGAAATTAAACAAACAGACAAACAAAAACTGCAATGACTCAAACTTAAAGCAGGGGTGCATGCAAACTTCCAATATCAGCAATTCAAAGTACAAGCAATTAAGTGACAATACAACCTTTTAGCATCTTCTTTGTTGTTCATCATCCTTCCTAGCCTTGGTGTTCTCTTTGATGATGATGTATATTCCTTCCATGAGATTGATTGTCTTCCTGCAAAGCTATTAGAAGTTGCTTGTTCCCCAAGCACTTTGGTTAGCATGCATGTATGTTTGTAGGCCTCTGAACTTAGATTGGTGTGTGAACACCAAACTTAGTTCCTTGCCATATGCAGCAATTTGGATCATATGCAGAAAACCTCATGTGCTTTTATTAAGAAAATAACTATGAACTAGAAAAAGAAACTATGAACTAGAAATTAAACTATTGTTTAAGTAGTTTCCCTGATTGGTTGGAGCTAGTGACTAGTCATGCTGAGGTAGAAATGTGCTTTTAATGAAGTTTTTGGTGGAACACCAAACTTAGAATCTCACATTCACCCTTGAATTGTTTTGGTGTGCAACACCAAACTTAGCTCCTTGCAATACAGATAAATCTACTTAACTCTTTTATTGAAATAACTAGAAAAGAAAAACTACCTTTGGTTGGGTTGCCTCCCAACAAGCGCTTCTTTAACGTCATTAGCTTGACATGCTGTTCTTGACTTTCTTCCTCTTCCTCCAGTTTGTTAAGAGGAATGACTTCAAGTGGATAAAGGAGCTAGTTAGTGCCCCTTGTTGTGAATGCTTCTTTCCAGCAAGCTTTCCCTTGTGATTGGCTTGAGTGAACTTGCTTGTTGGCTCAGGAGTTGGATTGTTCTCCGACCTTCTCTTCTTCATGGATATGGTCCTTTGTTTCTCGGTCACAATCCTCATTTTGGTGCTTGTTTCTACTGCCTTCACATCCTTGATCTCAGAACTTGGTTGTTGTTGGACAGTTGGAGTATCCTGTTCATCAAAAGCTTCCTGAATTTGTGGTTCAATGAACCCTTCCTCTTTGCAACTCTCTGTGTCATTGGAGTGTGATCTCCCTTGATTGACTTTCTCCCTTTCTTGTTCTTCTGATTCCTCCCTTGGGTTTGCCATGGTCTCACTAGAAGAATTGTGGGTAGGGATTTGCTTTGATAGATATCCAATTTGTGCTTCTAGCTTTTGAATGGCAGCACCTTGATTTTGTAAGTTGGATATCAATTCTTCCTTAAAGCCTTTCAAATCGGTTATGTCTTGACTCATGGTTGCAAGCATTCCTTCTATCCTGTTTAATTGATCTTGAAATTGTTGGTTCGGATTAGGTTGATGAGGTTGATTATCTTGGTTGTGATATGGTGGCTGGGAGTATGTGTTTTGTGTGGGTTGATAGAGTCTTTGGTTGGCGTGTTGGTAGTGGTATGACTCTTGTGTGTAGTGGAATGAGTCTTGTGGATAGTGAAATGAATTGTATGAATTTGAGAAGGAATTTTGTGCTGAGAAATGCTCAAGTGATGAAGAATTTGGATATGTAAAACTAGGAGGTGAGGTTGGATAATTCAGAGGTGATGGCTCTTGATGAATGGGGTGTGAATAAGTGAAATCTCTTTGGTTTTGATCTTCCCAGCCACAACTTGAGTAGTGTTCAAATTCACCAAAACATGGACCATTTTGTGGCTCTGGGAAGTACCCCGTTTCCTGTTCCTGATACTCCCACCCACCATGAGCATAATAACATGAATCATTCTGTGGTGGTGGAGAGTTTCTCATGGATTTTGATTGACCAAAAGATGATGGATACTCCTTTCTTTTTTGCAATGTGCTTAGTCTCAAACAATACTCATCCAAAGATAGTGGAAATCCCATAGTGAGGCAATATCACAAACAGCTAGTGGTTAGTATGCTAACAAGTGAATAAGCAAAGAAAACAAATTAAAATCTGCAGAAATTAGCAGTAATAAACTGAAACAAAAACTATTAACAAAAGAAAAGAAAAATTGCTCAATCTAGTTAACTTCCAATTTGAGAATTGTCAATCGAAAACCAATCCCCGGCAACGGCGCCATAAACTTGATGCACATAAACTAATTATGCTACGATTTAGGAAATTGCACGATCGGCAAAATTCCTTCCGGCAAGTGCACCGGTTATCGTCGTCAAGTAAAAACTCACAATAGAGTGAGGTCGAATCCCACAAGGATTGGTTGAGTGAGCAATTCGGATTAGAAGTGTGTTCTAGTTGAGCGGAATCAAGATTTGAGATGAGAATTGCGGAATGTAAAATTGGCGGGAAAAGTAAATGACAAGAAAATTAAATGGCGGAATCTTAAATTGCATGGATTAAAGAGCAGAATGTAAATTGCTGAAATTAAAAGGGAATGGGGGTGATTGCAAGAATGGAATTGCAGAATGTAAAGAGAAAGTGGAAATCAGAAATGGGGAATTCATTGGGTTTAGGAGATATTGAAATCTCCGAATCAAAACATGTATATCTCTTCCTCAACCAATGCATTCATTGAATTTTGCTTGGCAATCTTATATGATTGGATCCCAATCCCTTGGCTCACCAATTCTCTCTAAAAACAAACAAATTCCCAATCCCTTGGTTTAAATGTTCATAAGAAGAGATGATGCTCGATCACTGATTATACCACACAGTTTCATGAACCACAATTTGGTAGGATTACATGTCACAATATCCATCCAAACCCCAATCCAATTCACTGTGAGAAAGCTTCTCTAGCATGAATCCTCCATTCCTTTCCCAAGGCTCCGAAGGATTCCAAGTATGGGTAGTTTCTTTCCCAAGACAACTACTCAATGGAATTAGATCGAGAAGCTTTCTAACAAAATTCAAGAGAAAAGATTGAAGAAGAAGATAAACTATTATTGATTCATTGAATTACAATAGAGCTCCCTAACCCAATGAAAGGGGGTTTAGTGAATCATAGCTCTGAATTCAATTACAAAGAAAGGGAAAACTAGCTAAAAATGAAAGTAAAAGTCAAAGGTCCCCATCAGGGGCTGGATTCCCCTTCAATCCCCCCTTCTAAATGCAGAAACTAAGGCCTTTAAATAGGCTCCCTAAATTACAAAATGAAAATGAAATTCAAAGCAAATTACAATCAAATGAAAATAAACTATTCTAGATGATTCTTGTGGCCTTGATTTGGTGTTGTTGATGGGCCTTGCTTGCTTGAAGGGCTGAGTGACATAATTGATCCAAAAAGGATAATGATCCATTAAACTACACTCAAATGTTGCACCCCCCTTTCTTGAGTCGTCACTTTGTTCTCTTGTCAACCTTGCCAATTTGATGCCAAATATAGACTATTATACCTCGTTGGAAAGCTATGGATGTCAGCTTTCTAACGCAACTGGAAGCACCTCAATTGGATCTCTACAACTCGAGTTATACTCCATGGAAGGTGAAGAGGTCAGCTGGCCTGATTGCATGTTGGTACTATGCTCTTCTATGCACATTACGGGGCTGTTTTCTCCCTCAATTTTTAGTATCCACCATGCATGCCATATATTCTTGGAAAGCTCTAGATGTCTTCTTTCCAATGCATTTTGAATCACCTCATTTGGAGTTTTGTAGCTCAAGTTATTTATGTTTGAAGAAGGCATGGTCAAGCTGTTCCATATAACACGTTTAAGCTTCAGTTTAAGGTTAAACTGAAGCTTAAACGTGGATAAAGGAAGGGCAGCCCTGGAGGTCGAACACGTTTAACCTCCAGTTTGAGGTCAAACTGGAGGTTAAACGTGGAAGCTTAGAATGGTAGCCCTGGAGGTGTCGAACACGTTTAACCTCCAGTTTGAGGTCAAACTGGAGGTTAAACGTGGAACTCCTTCCTGAGTGGCATTATTATTCTGGCGTTTAACCTCCAGTTTGAGGTCAAACTGGAGGTTAAACGTGGAAATGCTTCTTTGGTGAGACCTTCCATTCTGGCGTTTAACCTCCAGTTTGAGGTCAAACTGGAGGTTAAACTTCATTTCCAGCATTTCTTATCCTTCATGATTTTTGGCGTTTAAGCTCCAGTTTAGGCTTAAACTGGAACTTAAACTCCACATGTGATATTCAAGCTTCCTTTATTGATTTTGTTGCTTCCTTGCCTAGCCTCTTCTTCCCTGAAATCATCCAAACAGTTGCATCAAAGTCTTGCTAAAATTCATGAGAATTCTTCCATTCATAGCATTCAAGGAATATAACTAAAAACTCATGGAATTTGCATAAAAATCTTCATGTTTGAATGATTTAAGACAAGCATGACTATTTGGCCAAAATGATTACTTAAGGCTCAAGAAAATGCATAAAACAACTAAAAATAAAAGAAAAAGGCTAGTGAAACTAGCCTAAGATGCCTTGGCATCAGGCCACTTCCTCGGGTGGATTAGGGAGGTTACCCTCCATTTCTTGGTCTTCCTCTTCTGATGCTTCTTCTCCAATAACACTCTTCCCTCTTGCTTCTCTTCTTAATCTCAAGAATGTCCTCTCTACCTTAGAATAAAAAAAGGCAGATGCACCTCTTCTTCCTCCTAGCATACAACACAAACAAAACCAGAAAACTAAAACAAAACACTCTACTGCTAGAGTGTGGTTAAGGTTAGTTTAAACAAAATCTCAAACAGTTAGTATGTTTAGGAAAAATAGAAATAAAAATGCTTAATCTAGATTATCACCTACTTAATCATTGTCATCTAAATCAATCCCTAGCAACAGTGCCAAAAACTTGATGAGGGAAAATCGATTCCACACAAACTCACCGGCAAGTGTACCGGGTCGCATCAAATAGTAATAACTCACAGAAGTGAGGTCGATCCCACAGGGATTGATGAATTAAGCAACTTTAGTATGGTGATGAATTTAGTTAAGCAAATATTTGATGAATTTAATGAAATTTGATTAACAGAAGGGAAATTACAAGTAAACTAGAGTGCAGAATGAAAATTAACAGAAAAGTAAATTGCAGGAAGCTTAAATGGCTGAAACTTAAAGTGCAAGAAATTATAAGAGCTAAAACTTAAATTGCAAGAAAGGTAAATAACTGAAACTTAAAGTACAAGTAATTTAAATTGCAGAATCTAAATTGCTAAGAAACTTAAATTGTATGAATAATAAAGGAAATTGGGTGCTAGGATATCAAAACAGAATTTAACAATGTAACTATAGTGAATCAGAGAAGAAAATGTAGAAGATGAAAACTAGAAATAAGACTCAGATCCAATTTAAAATTCTAAAATAGAAAAGGGAAATTGCAGAAGAAAAATAAACAGAGAGGAAAGCTCAGATCAGATTCTCAATTCTTTAACAGGAAATTGAAATTGCCGAAGAAAAAAAGAACAGAAAGAAAAGTTGCGGAGCAAGAAAAACAGAAAAGAAAACTCAGATCCGATCTCCAATTTTCAAATTCTAAAAACAACAGAAAAAAATAAAAGGAAGCTCTAGTACCAAAAACAGAAAAAAAATGCAGAAGATGAATAACAGAAGGAAAACAGAAAGCAAACTAAACTTAGATCTCAAATTCTATGCAATTCCTAAAAGAAAAGCTCCAAGAATAAAAAGAAGATCAAACTCCAGGAAAAAAAAAGGTCCTAAGGAAATCAAATTTTCTCCTCTTTATACACCTTCTAATTCCGTTATCGAGTACTTGGAGTGGGCTTCTTAGCCTGTGATGAAGTGAATCAGGATTGGGTGCTTGATTTCAGCTTTCAGGGGAACGTTGCATTCTCAAAGTGAGCGCAGCGTTCATTCACCCATGGGTACGCATCCCCGACGCGTGCACGTTATTGCCTTGCTGAGTACTCATCACGCGTACGCGTGCTTCACGCACAGGCGTCCTTTTGTGTTTTTGTCCATCGACGCGTATGCGTCACATATGCGTGCGCGTTGCTGCCAACTTCAGTCTCAGCCATGCTTGCACGTCCCATTCACGCGTATGGGTCTTCGATAGCGTTCTTTTAACGAGCGCTACATTCACCCCATGAATGCTGCCCACGCATGCGCGTCCTCTGTGCGTGCGCGTGGGTTGCAAAATGTCAATTCCAGGCTTCAGCGCTACCCACACATTCACGTTCTTCCTTCCAAATTCTCCATCGACGCGTGCACGTCATGTACGCATGCGCGTCGGTGAAGAACTGAAGATTGATGGTTTAGAAGTTATAGTAAACTCTCGTTGCAAGTATAGTTACTAAACCAAGCAATCAACCTTTCTTACAAAGTTTTGGTTGTCACGAGTAACAAACCCCTTTAAAATTGATAACCGAGTATTTAAACCTCGGGTCGTCTTCTCAAGGAATTGCAGGGAGGTGTATTTATTATTGGTTATGAGTCTTGTAAATTGGGGGTTTTGGAAGTATGGTGGGAATATGTTATATGACAAGTAAAATAAAACAATAATAATAAAATCTCTTAGCAAGGTATAAGAAATTGGAAGTCCAGACTTAGTTATTCTTATCAATAGTAATGAAAGTTGAATCTTAATTCCACTTAGTTAACCTTTACTAAAGCAAAGGAAAGTCAAGGGACTAATCAGTTTGATCTTCGAATCCTATTTATTTCCTAAGAAAAGGTTGGGATTATTGAAGTTCAATTCAATTAGCAAAGATAACAGTTATCAATTATATTGAGCTAAGATAACTCCTGAGTTACTGATTTCTTAACCAAGACCAAAAGGGGAAAAGTAAATCTACTGGAATAAGAATGCCTTCAGATGGGAAGCAATAATCATGTAAATAAAATAAAGCAATAATAACTGAATACCTCAAATAACATTAATTCAAGTAATCTGGAACAGTTCATAAACTAAATTGGGAAAATAAATAAAAATAAAGAACCTGGGATTGAGAGTTACTCCTAAAACTAAGAGAAGTCCTAAATCCTAAACCTAAGAGAGAGGAGAGAACCTCTCTCTCTAAAAACTACATCTACTCCTAAAATTGTGAATGTGAAAGCCTCTTTTTGAATGGATACATTCCTCCACTTTATAACCTCTAATTTGTGTTTTCTGGACCGAGAACTGGGTCAGAAACAGCCCAGAATTCGCTGGTCTCGAATTCAATCACGCTGGATTTTCGTCACTGCGATGCGGCCGGATAGAGCATGCGGTCTCGTCGCCTAGCTTCAAGGAAACCATAGCATATTATATATCAAATTGAAGCCCCGGAGGTTAGCTTTCCAACGCAACTGGAACCGCTTCATTTGGACCTCTGTAGCTAAAGTTATAGCTATTTGAGTGCGAAGAGGTCAGGTTGGACAGCTTAGCAATTTCTCCAACTTCTTGTATTCCTTCCAGTTTTGTATGCTTCTTTTTCATCCTCTAAGCCATTCTTGCCCTGTAATCTCTGAAATTACTTAACACACATATCAAGGCATCTAATGGTAATAAGAGAGGATTAATAATAAGCAAATATAAGATCAAAGAAGCATGTTTTCAATCATAGCACAAAATCAAGAAGGAAATATAAAACCATGCAAATATTATGAATAAGTGGGTAAAGGGTTGATAAAATCCACTCAATTGAGCACAAGATAAACCATAAAATAGTGGTTTATCAGTCGGTTGTAAAATTCCATTTCTAATTTTGAATTTGCCCGAAAATGGTCACTTAATGAACATAGCGCTCTCTTTGAAAACGAGCGCCAAACACTTCCACGCGTACGCATCATGTACGCGTATGCATGGGTCTTCAAAATTTGTCCCTGATGCGTAAGCGTCCTGTACGCGTGCGCGTCGCTACTGAGCGTGGCGTTCTTTCTTTGAGCGCAACATTATTCTGCAGTGCCTCTCTTTCTCTTCATTTTCTCACCTGAATCCAATAAAAAAGGAAATCAAAGTCTCACCAAAATCATAAGGTTTTGCATCATTCATAACAATCTCCTAATTCTTGCATAAATCTCATGATTTTGTATAAAATTAATGATGTTTGATTGAATCAAGAGAATCATGAGATTCCACTCCAATCACTTACTTATTGAGCAAGAAAGTGCATAAAATCTAATGAAACAAATGAAAAATGCTTGTGAAACTAGCATAAGATGACTTGTCGTCAGGGTCTTATATCCTACATCACTGGGCACTGTTACCATACTGAGAACCTCCGGTTCTCATACCATATTTCTATTGTATTTTTCAGATGCAGGTCGCAACCCACATCGGTGAGTTGCTTGAATGGTGACAGAAGCAGAGGATCCTGTTACTCTTGAAGTCTTTTTGGTTTATCCTGTTATATATCTCTCACTTTTGTATTTTGTTTTGGCCTAGAGGCTTGTTTTGAGAGAGAAAAACTTGTATAAGCTGGTTTTACTGTCTGTTCTCTATATAGTCTGTATATGGCTAGTCGGCTTAAACTCCGTGAGCCGTGGCTAGATTATTATGATATTATACTCCTATCTTTTGTTATATTACATCGATATCTTGTGCTTTAAGTTAGTAGATTCGATAGTATGTTTGTGCTTTTAAATTCTATTTTTGAGCTATATCCTTCATTGGGCTTCTAGATTATACTATTCTTTCTAGAACTGTCATATCTCTGATTAACCTTTGCTTTACGATGCGAGGTAAGGCTAAGGCTAATTAGGGTGTTACATTTGGTGGTATCAGAGCGGTTCGTCCTCGTGAACCTGAGGGATGGACCGATTGTGCTTCATTGCATACTTTGTTTGTCTTTTTCTTTAATGCTATTAGGTTATCTACTTGATATTTCATAGCATGTTTGTTTGTGAGTGCCTGTTTGGGATAATTGAAGCACTGGACTTTTGATATTGAGACCGATCACCTTGATATCAACTGTTTGGTGTAGACAAGAACCTTAATGGCTACTCGCGGACAAGGTCGGTCACCTATACGGAGAGATTATGAGGGTAACCCTTCGACAGATAATCACGCTGAACTTATGTCGGCGATGACTAACTTAGCTAACACGATTCAAGCGGGCACTGCTATGGCTACTGATGCTTTGCAACAAACAAGGCAATCAGTCGGGGGCGAAAATGAAGAAGGTGCTGAGGACAACTTAGTTAGTGTTCCGAGAACTCTAGCTGCTTTTCTGAAAGCTGATTCGCCAGTTTTCGATGGATTGATAAATTCTGCTGAAGCAGACAACTGGTTCAAAGCTGTGGAGGGTGCATTACAAGCTCAACAAGTCCGGAGTAATCAGTTCGTGGAATATATGGCTTATCAACTAATAGGAGAAGCTTAGCAATGGTGGCAAGGAGAGCGCCGACTGCTACACCTACAGAAGGTGGACATTACATGGGTGTTATTCCAGGAAGCTTTCTACAAAAAGCACTTGGATGAATCATTAAGGGAGGCCAGAGAGTTGGAGCTCTTACAGTTGAAGCAAGAGTCCATGACCATAGCTGAATACACCAGCAAGTTCGAGGAACTCTGTAGGTCCTCGAGAATAAGTCAGGGTACTCCTGAGTCCTATGAGGGATGGAAATGTGTCAAATACAAAGTAGGGCTGAGGGAAGATATCATGTGTGTTGTGGCTCCATTGGAGATTAGGAGATTCTCTGAATTGGTGGACAAGGCAACGATTGTTGAAGATTATGCCAAGGAGGCGACTTTGGAGAGAAATGTTCATGGCGGTACCAGTGGTAAAGTTCGTGGGAAGTATGTTCCATCAAGAGGCCAAAATTTCAAGATGGGTAAACGTGCCCCTCAGCGTCTCCAAGGTCAAGGGCATATCGAGTAGAATAACCATGACAAGTATCACAGGGCAAAAGGAGCAGGTAAGCAGGTGTGAGCTCAACAAAAAGAGTTAAGGTGCCAGAGATGTGGAAGATACCACCAGGAAATGTCGTGCATGGCTGGGTTCAGTGGATGTTACCGCTGTGGATTGTCAGGGCATATCTCTATACGTTGTCCCTACAGGAAGGGCCAGGATGCGAACTAGTCTCAGCGACGGGAATTAGGATTTCCAATTTGAGGTAATGATAAAATTACTAACCGAGTTTTAATCACGTTTAGGAGGTTGTAACTCAACTCTCCTTTTCTAGCTTATGATGGAGGTAAGGAATTAGAACTAGGAATATCAGGTCGAACATCAGGCTTAGGATCAATCATTTTTTCCGTAAGAAGTACGAAGTATATCGCTACCGGAGGAGGAGGATGGCAATAAGAGACCTAATAAGAGAGAAATTACCAATAAATACGTGTGACCCGATCTGTCTTTCTTTCTTTTTTAACCCGAGTTGAGGTACCTTATTCTGTGGTCTTTGTTGATAATTAGTCTGAACATTTCCAAATCTTATTCATTGCTCGCATGTATCTTTGCCCGAAACTCGTACCCCTTGGCATGAGCCTAAAACCATCTTTATTCACGGACTAGTGATAAAATCAGTAGGGACACATTTTGATTCAATGTGCCATATTATTTTCTTCAAAGATTCTTAATTTGGAATCCCTTACTTGAGGTGCACTCTAATTTTCCTTCTGGTGCATTTTCTTATTCTCTACAACCTTGTCTAAACACAACATAATGTACCTTTTCAATTTCTTATGGATACCATTCAAATTTGTTTGCTATCTCTTGAGCTCGGTAACCCTTCAAATAACTTAGGCTTAATTCGGCATCACATGCCATCCTTAGACGCAACCATCGATAAGTTGGTTCCGTAGGACGCAACTTCTGAACACGAAGGATGAAACCGGTGAGCGTGCGATCTTGCGAGGAGTTGTGAAGTCTTACTTTTACGAATGGTGTTACCTATGAATAAATTGATACACAAGGATGCTCCATTGGCTCCAACGCCGAATTGTAATTCCTCCAGAACTTGAAAGAACGATTAGCTACATCACCGGTACTTGTATTATGTGAACTTCAGGGACCAGTTAGGATCTATGATAACGCCTCATTGGAAGCCTTGGAGTGCGTATCGACGTAGCATTAGGAGGTAATGGTTGGTGCGTCGCAATGGTTGAGGCTATACGAAGTGGAATCTCTGACTCACGATCTAGAGCCTACTGCGTTTATACTTGTGTTGGAGATGTGGAGCAAGGGGAACTACCTCCATAAAGATGGAGGAAATCACTCAAGGGCTGCAATTGGGAGTTAAGCTACTACCTATGGATAATCACGTTTGATTTTGGTTCTCACGTGTAGATCATAAGATAGTTAATATGACGTTTGGCACATGGTGAACCATTGAGTGCAGAGGTAATTAGAAAAGAAGAAAATAAGTAAGAATAAATTTAGGCTTGAATTTTTGGATGAGTTTAATATTTGATTTTAGTATGATAAGTAGAAGTTTATTAGTTGTTTAGGATGTCTAAGGAAGGTTGAATTGTATATATTGGTGCAATTGTAGATGAATGGGGCGTTAGATACAGAATAAAGGGTGTGGTGGTATTGAGGACATTGGGATTTTGTCAAATGAGTAAAGAAAATGGAGAATAGAATATTTTAGGTGTTGAAATGATTGAGCGTGGTTGAGTGGGTGGTATTGAAACTGTGACGAGTATAAGAACTGTTGCTAGGCTTTGAAAGTGTTGAATGGTTGGAATTGATGGATATTGTAATTGGAGCTGTAGAAAATTGCTTAAGACTAGAATTAGGCATAGAGACCTTATAAAGCACTGAGTTATGAATTAGTCTTAGGATGAGCATAAACATTATTAGGGTCAAGTTGAGGAAGTTCAGAAGTAAGACTAGGTTTTCTAATCCGATGAGGGATGTATGTCTTGATTGGATATTTGGAATAGTTAGTTAGTTAGTGGCTAAAAATCAGAGTAGCACAGCGAAAGCTTGTGGAATGCAACAGCACATGATAGTCATGAGTAGATGTCGTAGGAAGATGACTAAACGTATCTTCGGCTTGAATACTTGAAGAGTTAGTGTGTTAACGTAAGTAAAGGTTTTCTAAAAACTAAGTCTAATTATGGCAGTAAGATTAGAATGAGTTGGGATAAGCTATGAAGATGAGGGTAGGCGAATAAATTAAAATTGGGTGATAACTGAATGCAAATGTTGTGTTGAGGTTGAATTAAGGAAATCTAAGAGTTAGAAGGATGAGTATGTCATAGACTTGAATTCGGTTAAGATATAACATTATAAATAAGACTAAAGAATGTAAATAGAGTATTGAGCTCGCATGGAGGAATGAAAAGGTGAACAGTGAATGCTAGGTTTAAGTTGAGGGAACGTTTAGGGATGATGATGGGGTGATCCAAATTTTGAGGGCAAAATTTCTTATTTGATGGGGAGAATGTAAGAACCGCGATTAATTAACTGCCTAATTAGATAATTTATTTACCCAAATTAGGATCCGAATAATTAGAGTGAGAATTAGGGGATTTAAATGTGATTTTTAGACTCAGTGGCTTTTTCTGAGTCAGAAAATGTATTGAAGAACGGATTTCTGTCAGTAAAGAAATTCGCAAATAAATTCCCGTTGTAAGTATAGCTTCTAAACCAACAGAAAATCCTTTCGTACAATAGTTTTGGTTGTCACAAGTAACAAAACCCAATAAAATTGATAACCGAAGTATTTAAACCTCGGGTCGTCTCTCAAGAAATTGCAGGGAAGTATGATTTATTATTGGTTATGGAAAAGTATCGTTGGGTTTTTGAAATAAGGAACAAGTAATTTAAATGACAAGAAAAATAAATTAATAATTAGAAAAACTCTTGGCAAGGTATGAGAACTAGAAATCCCATTTTAGTTATCCTTATCAGGTGTGATGAGAATTGTTTATTACTCCCACTTAGTTAACCCTTACTAAATAAAGGAAAGTCAAGTGGACTAATAAACTTGATTCCTCAAGTCCTAGTCAACTCCTATGGAAAGACTAGCTTTAGAGGGATCCAAATTAATCAGCAAATTTTAATTTTCAATCAACGGCTGAGTTTGACAACTCAAGTGTCACCAATTACTCAACCAAAGCCAAAAGGGAGAAAAATCTAAATTATTTATATCATAAATAGAAGAAAGCAATCAAAAATCTGAAATACCTCAAATTGCATTTAAACATAAATTCAAATCTAATATGGGAAGGTTCATAAGCCAATTTGGCAACATAAGTAATTAACAAGTAAAAGTAAAAGTAGAAGAGAAACATAAATTAAAGGAACATTGAACCTGGAATGAAGAAATAACCATAAACTAAGAGAAATCCTAATTCTAAAACCTAAGAGAGAGGAGAGGGCCTCTCTCTCTCTCTAAAAACTACATCTAAAACCTCAAAAATTGTGAATAATGATTGTTTGTTTATGAATGAATGGATTCCCCCACTTTATAGCCTCTAATCTGTGTTTTTTGGGCCTGGATTCGGGCCAAAAAGGGCCCAGAAATTGCTGGGGGCGACTTCTCCAATTTTCTACACGTGGCGTCTTTCACGCGTGCGCGTGGGTCACGCATGCGCGTCATTTGGAGATTTTCCTTGCCACGCGTACGCGTCGGTCGTGCTTTTTGCTAGGCGCACGTTCGCGTTGTTTATGCGTGCGTGTCGCTTGTGTTCTGCGCGAAGCACGCGTCCGCGTCATCCATGCATGCGCATCGCTGCTATTTTCTTCAAAACTCTATTTTGTGCGTTCCTGCCATTTTTGCATGTTTCCTTTCTGTCCTCTAAGCCATTCCTGCCCTATGAAGCCTGAAAATACTTAACACATAGATCACGGCATCGAATGGTAATAAAGGATAATTAAAATTAATATTTTTAAGGCATAGGAAACATGTTTTCACATATATCATGGAATAAGGAAGGAATTAGAAAACCATGCAAATCTTATGAATAAGTGGGTGAAGAATTGATAAAAACACTCAATTGAGTACAAGATAAATCATGAAATAGTGGATTATCATGTATCTTCTGCAAAAAACCAAGAAAAACCGTGAAATGGCAGTCAAACTGGTCGAACCAGTTTAAGTCTGTCCGGTACTGTGCGAGAAAAAAAATTAAAAAAGTCAAAAACCTTAGAAAAATATTTAAAATCGAAAACCGGACGTTAATTTTAAATGTTTGGCCCAAAGTGGGACAAACAGACTAAAAACGCTAACGGGTTGGACCGGACCCAAGTTGGGCCCAAGCCCAACACTATATAAGTCCATTAAGTGGCCATTTCAGCCACTTTAACACCACACAACCAGCAGCAACGTGAAACGAGAGAAGAGAGGTAGGAATCCAAAAGTTCACTATTCATCATCTTCTTCTTGGAGCCATATCTCACTCTTCGGAGCTCCGATTCGCGTGCCGTCAGTTGCCACGCGAAGCTCTCATCGAACTCTTCGATTTTAGTTAAATAAAGTGGTAAGAAACTTCCAATTTCTTGCCCAGTTTTTCATTCTATAACAGATCCGGTTTTTGGCTATGGTGAATGAGTGGTTCTTGTGATTTTGATTAATTAGGTACAATCTAGCACCGGGTACGTAGTGGGGTTTATCTTAATCAACTATGGGTAAGGTAAGCTCACCTTTATTCCTGTGAAATTGAATAATTAAGAACCCTAGGTACTAATTTATTACACATTAATGTGTATAGCTTGGAATATTGATGGTTGATGCTTATTGGAGATTAATTGATGGATTGATTGAGTTTGAGAACTTGTGGAAGCTTGGCTGAGGTCAATTTGGTAATTTTTGTGCATATTGGGAATCGGCCAAGGTATGGTTTTGGTTTTCTCTATGTAGTATATAATATTCATGGACACTTAGGCTAGTGACCTATAGGATATGTTTGATTTGATGTGGTTGTTGATGATAGTTGGTTAATGATGTATGATGAATTGAATTTGTTAATGTTGATAAGTAATGATGTGGGGGTATGATGTTTGATGAATTTGAATGAATATATATATTGTTGGCTATTGATATAAATCATGAATGAGATGGATAATGAGAATTTATAGTGGTGGAATGATGATTGATGATTGTGTTGATGGAGGATTAATTTAATGTTATATATATAATTGATGTTGATGATTGAGAATAGTGAAATGGGATGGAAAGATTGTACAAATGGTGAATTGTGACCCAACAGGGTAGTTTGTGCTGTAAAGGGGAGTTTGGAATTAATTTAGTTGGATGTGGCTTGAGAATTTGGAAAATTGAGTACTTGTGAACTTCTGGTAAAGAGGGAATTTTGGTGAACTTTGTCTGATCATAACTCATGCCTCAGTTTTCAAAATTTGTTTAAATTTGTTTAAAATTAAAGTCCATTGAAAACTCTTCAAAATGATATAAAGTTTGTAAAATTTGTACTTTTGTAGAGGAAGTTATCATCATTCAAATTTCGATGTTAAAATCTGAAATTCTGCAAAGTTGCAGAATTTTGTGATTTCTGGTATGTGCGCACGCACAGCCTTGTGCATACGCACACCTCTGCAAAATTTTACAGCTGTGCGCACGCACAGACCTGTGCATACACACACGCAGAGGAAGGCAAATTGTTTAGAGCGCTAGCACAGCTTGTGCACGCACATACCCAATGAATGTTTACAATCTGTGCATACGCATAGCACAGTGCGCACGCACACGTTAGGGAGGTCAGTCTGTTGAGGGTGCTAGTACAGCTTGAGCGAGCGAACAGACTTGTAAACTTTTGCACTTGTGCGTACACACACCTTTATGTGTATGCACACGTTTTGAAACTTCTCCTGGGCCTGTGCACGCACACCCCTGTGCGGACGCATACGCCCTGTTTCTCAAACTTAAACTTTGTTTTCAACTATTTCACCTTCCTAACAAGATTGTAAGCTTCTATGACACCATTTTAAGACTTTTGGGCTTAATTTTGAGTATGAGAACATGTGATATACCTTAAGAGTCTTAGTTGATATTATTATGAAAAATTAGCAAACGGAGGCTTAGGTTTCTGGTGTACCGAGGATGGGTTTGGTTGAGAGAGAAGGAATAGTAATGAATTGATGATTAGTGAAAGTAAATTGAGAAAGTGATGAACTATTGGGTTCGGAAATAGAAATGTTGAATTGTCAGAGGTTGAGATGAGTCGAGAACTCTGAATGAAATAATGGATCCATGCTATACTGAAAAATGTTTTCTGAAAATCACTAAACTATTGTTTTATACTGAGATTTGTTGATACGCTATGCGCCTGGCAGGGACGGGGTTGGATCCCGCCTGTCGAGGTAGCGGCGGCGGCGTAAGGGTGGTGGTTCGTCCCGCTTGCGTTGAGATGTGAGGTCTGTGGTAAGAGTATCCTGCTTGCATCCCATCGGATCAATAGAGTGTGTAGGCACAAAACCCTGGACAGTGATCCGAGCACTATATCTCGGGGGTTCCCAATGACGATTCTGAAGGGCAACATCTCCATGGATATGTGTCGGGTTGGCAGTTGAACCGACAATGTGATATCATAGCCAATAGGACAGGCATTCATCATGTGTATTCTCTACCTGTTTGTTTGCTTTGCCGACTTGTAATTGTATGTGGGACAGCGGTGTTTGGTCAGAATAGAAATCCCTTAAGATAGAGTACCCTGTTTATTTGTATTAAGATTTATATAGTTATGTTTTATTGTTTTAGTGTGCTTTAAGATTGAATCTTGTGATGGATATGAAGTCTAGGATTGCCTTTGGCGTCTCGGGGTCTTATATCCTACATCACTGGGCACTGTTACCATACTGAGAACCTCCAGTTCTCATACCATATTTCTGTTATATTTTGCAGATGCAGGCCGCAACCTACCTCGGTGAGTTGCTTGGATGGTGACAGAAGCGGAGGATCCTATTACTCTTGAAGTCTTTTTGGTTTATCCTGTTATATATCTCTCACTTTTGTATTTTGTTTTGGCCTAGAGGCTTGTTTTGAGAGAGAAAAACTTGTATAAGCTGGTTTCACTGTCTGTTCTCTGTATAGTCTGTATATGGCTAGCCGGCTTAAACTCCGCGAGCCATGGCGAGATTATTATGATATTATACTCCTATCTTTTTTTATATTACATCAATATCTTGTGCTTTAAGTTAGTAGATTCGATAGTATGTTTGTGCTTTAAATCTTATTTTTGAGCTATATCCTTCATCGGGCTTCTAGATTATACTATATATATATATATATATATGAGCTTAGAACTGTCGTAATCTCTGATTAACCTTTTCTTTATGACGCGAGGTAAGGCTTAGGCTAATTAGGGTGTTACAGGAGACACCCCAAGCTCAGTCCAAACACTCACCAAGTGGGCCCGGAAAGTGGAGTTTCGCACCTCTAAGTCTTGTCTATCTTATTTCTGTAATCCTTAGTTATTAGATTAGTATTTAGAGGAGAAGATCACCAATGTTTAGGATCTTCTAGCTCATCTTTTTCCTCCCCCATTCAAACCTTTCATTGCTTTTGTACAGTATGAGTCACTAACCTCCTAGGTTAAGGTTAGGAGCTCTGCTGATTCTTATAGATTAATAATATCACTATTTTACTTCAGTCTCTACTTGAATCTATTCTAAGATGTATCTTCGTTCTTCATCCTAACGAATTGGGAGTGTAACTTGACCGTCATCCCTATTCACGTGGGTCCTTGTGAGTCCTTAACGGGATAGTATTGAACCACAAGCTTGATTATACATCTCTTAGACGGCTAATCCACGACTTTGTTGGGGACTTCTCGAGACATCAGTTCAGCCAAGGTACGGGGCGATTAGGGCCTTTGTGGTATAGGCTAGAATCCTTGGAGCAACGTTCTCTGATCTAGAAGATTCGACTTTGTCTGTGGCACTTTGAGTAGGATCACCAAGGGAATGGACTGCTAGAGCTTCACCCTCGCTCAGATTGGATGACTGTTGACCTGGCATTTGGTCTGAAGCAGAGGAGATTAATGACCACTGACCCGGCGTTAGTCACTTACAGCCTGCCATGGAATGAATCAATCAGAAGTTGGAGTAGACAGTGAGAAAATTTGATCCAGAAGGAGGAAGCATCTCCGAAGCCCCAATGGTTCTCTCATCACCGATTTTACACCAATTAAGTAATTCTATCTTTATTTTGTTTTTATGCGTTTTTTGTGACAAACTATATTTTCTATCCGCCTGACTAAGATCTACAAGATAGCCGTTGCTTGCTCAAACCAACAATCTCCGTGGAATCGACCCTCACTCACCTGAGGTATTACTTGGACGACCTGGTGTACTTGCTCGTCTATCTGTGCAAATATTGCGGAGTCTATTTCGTGCACCACAGTTGCATGCCTCATTAATGGAAGCACGTGACTGCAATTTTGGGGGCAAGTTTCGACCCAATTCAAGGGAGGGCACACACTCTATCATTCCATCAATTCCACATAGTTTTGGAGAGTTTTTGTTCATGGTTTTCTATTGAGGGTTTTTCTAGGGTTTTCGTTAATGTAGCATTCAATTCTGAATTTCAAACTTGTTTAGTTATAGTTTTGTTTTAAATTTTGTTATTCTCGTAATTAATTTTTTCTTAGAATTTTTCTTGAGTCATCTTTGAGTTAATTTGCTATTTTTTTAGTTGTGAACTTTGTTAATTTTGAATTTCTATTAATACATTGATGTTTATATGTTTTATATATGTTATTTGATTTGCTGTTATTGATATTTGGTAGTAATTACATTTAATTTTGATCAATTTTTACAATCTCATGATGTTTTCTCTTATTGCTCACCAAGTATTCAATGAAATATTTACTTTAGCTATGGAGTATATTTTTGAATTCTTGACTTGGGGTTGAGTAAATAGGGATCATTAAGTTATTAATGTCTAATATTGATTGGTAATTGAGGGTTGTTAGTTGATTTGGTTTCCACTAACGCGAATCTTTTATCAAGCTTAAATTGATAAGTTGATTAGAATTTGTGGATTGAGATCAATTATGCCTACTTGACTTTCCTCTTATGTTAGGGGATGATGAAGTAGGAATAACTCTTAATAATTACCACGTTTGTGGTTGATAACAAGGATAAGAAGCCTAAATCCTCAGCCCTAGCCATGACCTTTTAAATATTTGATTTCCATCTCTTTTATGGATTCAATTCTCTTAGTCTTTTTAGTTTAATTCCATTGTTTCCTAGTGTATTTAATTCTTAATTATTGCCATCTCAATTGCAAGCTTACTAGATAGTTGTTTACTTTATTATTGAGTTTACTTATTGCAATTTTGTTGTTGATTGCTCTTTAATTTCTAGTTACCTTACCTTTTCGCATTCATATTCAAACCCCCCAAACTTCATAACCAATGATGTGCATTCAATTGCATGTCCAAAGGAGAGCGATCCGGGATTCAACTCCCTGTTATTGATTTAATTTTATTTTTGTGATAACCTTTTAAACTTTGATTGTGAGTTGGTTGCCGGTTCAGACTATACTTGTGACGTAATTGAGTTTTAAAACTAGTAAATTTCTAAATTGGTGATTAGCCCGCGTCTTACACAATAAAAAAAAGGAAACTCTAAATGCACCCAGAACTCCTCAAAGGACCATGTCTTTTCACTCTACAATGATTTCTCTTCCAATGGCTATCCTTACTATTGTTTAATCTAGATACGGGAAAGAGGTCATGCTCATGAGTATAAGGCATACTTTATACAAGACATGGTCCTTAGTTGAACTACCACCTAATGAAAAAGTGATTGGTTGAAAGTAGGTGCAGTGAAGAAAACCTCCAAGGGAGAGGTGCCACGATATAAAGTCATGCTTGTTGCAAAAGGCTTCTCTCAAGCTACTGGCATAGACTATGACCAAGTTTTCTCACCAGTCATTGAATCAGTGACTATTAGAATGGCACTTACCTTAGCTCTATCAAAAGGTTAAAAACTTAGGCAATATGATTTTTATTATGCCTTTCTTAATAGAACTCTCCATCAAACCATGTATATGTCTTGCTCTGGCCCGGCCCAGCAAGCACTACGCCCCGACCCGGGCGATCGGCCTAGAAAGGTCGTCAGACCGGATCTGGGAGACCGACCCGATGCCTCCACCCCTCTAGCACAGCACCTGACAGCCGAAGGGAAAGGAAACTTCCTGGAAGGCGGGTCTGCACCTGTGGGACCCGCCCTAGGCATGAGGTATAAAGGGGGAGGGCCCTACACCTCCCTAAGGTACATCATTATCTCATCACCTTTACTGCCATTTGTACGGACTTCTGACTTGGGCGTCGGAGTCCTTTTTGCAGGTAGCTCCCCCCTTTTTCAACACCACAGCTCGTGAGGTCCCTAGATCCCAGTCTTCCACTCTTCAACACTAGCTCGGCAAGTCCGTTCCTTCGCCGGCCGCCCACCTTCACACTTCCATCCCCAACGCCCATCAATTCTACCGACCCGTTCGACACCCGAACATTAAAGCCGTCTGTGGGGACTGGCTTGAATGGATTTTCTACTAGGCCCTATGGAAGAAGGGGATGCAGACGAGCTGCGTGGGGAGGACTCAGCCCGCCGCTCGGTAGGGTAGCCTCCTTGGCTTCCTTCTGCGAACGTACAAGATCTTCCCTTGGCGAGTTAAGCTTCCCTCCGGTTCCCAGGAAAGGCGTCCCTTTGGAGGGACGGGGAGCAATAGCGCTAGAATAATGCAGGAGCTGTGCCATAAGGTGTAGAACCTGGAGCAGGAACTGGTGAGCAGGGAACGTTACCATCCCGCCCCAAGTTATTCTCGGTCCCGATCCCACAAACGAACGAGATCCCCCTAAGGGAGGAAGGAAACCAGAGGACGAAGCCCACAAAGAAACCATCCTAGGCGCACCCTGATGATCGGATTTTTGTGTGGTTTAGAATTTCACAATTGAAATCTCGTCGAAGTATAGTTTCTAAACCAACAATAATCCTTTCATATGAAAATTTGTTTGTCACAAGTAACAAACCCCTAAATTTATAAATCAAAGTATTGGAACCTCAGGTCGTTCTCCCTAGGAATTGCAATAAAGTGTTCTTGTTATTGGTTGAGGTATGTTTTGGGGTTTTGGGAATAAGGAACAAGAAATATAAATGGCAATGAAAATAAACTAATAACTAACAAAGCTCTTGGCAAGATATGAGAACTAGAAGTCCTATCATAGTTATCCTCCTCAATTGTGACCACAAATTGTCCATTGCTACCACTTAGTTAACCTCTAACTATGGAGGAAAGTCAAGTGGATGAATTAACTTGATTCCACAAGTCCTAGCCAACTCTCAAGGGAAAGACTAGCTTTAGTGGTATCCAAATCAATTAGCAACTTCTAATTATCAATCAACAAAGGAATTAGATAACTCAAGCATCACTAATTACTCTACTTAGGCCAAGAGGAATAAAATCTATACTAAAATCCAACAAAGCATTTCATCAAACACTTGGAAGGCACAAAAGAAAAGCATAGTAAATTGACAACTAGAATGAAATCTAACAACAATTATTACAAGAAGTTAACAACAACAATCAAAAGAAGAATAATTATTATGAATTACCTCTAATTGAATTGGAAGAAAGTAGAAGAGACAAGAGTAGATCTACAACAAAATATAGAAACAACATAAAGGAAATCATAACAAAAGAATATAAGAATGATGATTGCAATAACAAAGAATTGAGAAGCAAAAGTAGAAGAAGGCATGAATTAAAACCTAGATCTAAGAACTAAACCTAATCCTAATCCTAATTCTAGAGATAAGAGAGAGCTTCTCTCTCTAGAAACTACTCTAAACTAATCCTAATGTGTAAGAATGATGCTAAGTGATGATTCCCTTCAATCCTTGGTCCTTATATGCATTTTGGCGCCAAAGTTGGTTGCAAACTGGGTCCCACAGCTCTCAGAAATCGCTAGCACATTTTCTATTTAAAAATCACGTGCGCCCACCGACGCGTACACGTACAGTATGCGTGCGCGTCCCTTGCATTTTCGCGATCCACGCGTGCGCATACAGTGCGCGTGCGCGTGGATGATGTTTCTCAAATCTTTGGCTTTTTCCATGTGTTCACCATTTCGCATGCTTTTCTCTTCACCCCTTTGATCCATTCCTAGCCCTTTTCAACCTAAAATCACTTAACAAATGAATCAAGGCATCTAGTGGGATCAAAGGTGAATTAAATTTAGCTAATTAAGGACCTAGAAAGTATGTTTTCACACTTAAGCACAAATTGGGAGACAATCATAAAACCATGCTATTTCATTGGATAAATGTGGGTAAAAGGTCATAAAATCACCTAAATCAAGCACAGGATAAACCCTACGAATGGGATTTATCACACCCCGACCCTTCTGTCCGAGCCAGAGCGCCAGAGGGAAAGCAGGGATGTGCTGAGGAGGCGCATAGACCCCATAATCTACACTTGACCTCCAGCGAGACATGTCGAGGAGGAAAACCAAGAAGATAGCAGAGAAAAACCAAAGAGGCGGCGACACCCTATAATTATGGGGGCAACCCCTTTTTTCCACTCCATTCTCAAGGTCCGGCTACCGAAACACTTCGATAAGCCAACGGACATGATGTACGATGGCACCCAGGACCCTTAAGAGCATCTGACAGCCTTTGAGGCCAGGATGAATGTGGAAGGGGTGCGTGATGAAGTGAGATGTCGCACCTTCCTCGTAACCCTAGCAGGGCCGGCAATCCGCTGGTTCAACGCTCTCCTCCAAGGCTTCGTGACAACTTTTGCGGACATAACCCGCACCTTCCTGGCTCAGTTTACCATGCATATCACTAAAGCTAAGCACCTGATTAACCTGCTAGGAGTGACGCAAAAAAGCGGGGAACCGACCAGGAAATATCTGGACAAATTCAATTATGAATGCCTAGAGATTGACGGTTTGATGGACTCGGTGGCCACTTTGTGTTTGACAAACGGGCTGCTAAATGAAGACTTCAGAAAACACCTTACCACCAAGCCCGTGTGGACGATGCAAGAAATCCAAAATGTGGCTAGGGAGTACATCAACGACGAGGAGGTAAGCCAAGTTATGGCAGCCAACAAGCAACAGCCCGCATATCACCCTCCTCATCAGCCCGGCAACGAGGAAAGGCCTAAGGAGCACTCCAAGGACGGAGGGCTAGCTAAAGCCTTCAAGCCTTTCCCCCGGGTAGGGAAGTTTACTAACTACACTCCCCTGATGGCCCTGATCATCGAGGTGTACCAGCAGATAGCCGACAAAGGCATCTTGTCGAAGCCTCGCCAACTCAAGGATAGAACTGGAGGGAACAAGAACCTTTACTGCGACTACCACAAGGGTTTCGGCCACAAAACCCAAGATTTCGTCGATCTGAAGGATGATCTGGAGCAGGCGATCCAGGGAGGTAAGCTGGCGGAATTCTCCCACCTCATAAGAGAACCCAGGAGGCAAGATCGTGACCGACCTGTCAACGACAGAAGCCGTACCGTAAAACAAAGGCAAGAGCCCGAAGAGGATAATAAACGCGGCCTCACTATTATAAACGTTGTAGTCGGAAGAGACGTTGCCCCTAGGTCAAAGTTGGCATGCAGGAAAGATGCCAAAACTTTGGCTGTGACATCGTCTAGTCCTACACCTTCCTCGAGGAGAGTCCCGACAATATCATTCGGACTGGAGAACCCCCCCTCCCATGGTAATCACAGCAAGAATGGGAACTGGTTTGGCCAGACGAATCCTCATCGACACTGGAGCCGATTCGAATATCATGTTCTGGAACGTGTTCGACGCTCTGGGCCTCCGAGAAGCCGACCTGAAAACCCACCAACACGGGGTGGTCGGCTTAGGTGATAACTTTATCAAGCCCAATGGAATAGTCTCCTTACCGGTCTCCATAAGAGGAGGACAAGGGAAGAGGTCGTTAATGGCGGAGTTTGATGTTCTAAGAGACTCCACAGCCTACAACCTTATTCTAGGAAGGAAAACAATCAATGACTTTGGAACGGTAATATGTACCAAGCTGTTGATGATAAAGTTTGTGGCTGACGATGGGTTGGTGGGATCCATCAAGGGAGACCTGGAAACGGCAGTCGCATGCGACAATGCCAGCCTCTCCCTAAGGAAGAAGTCAAAAGACGCATCCGGGGTCTTCCTAGCTTACCTTGAGAAGTGTAGAGTCAGCGACTCGGACGAAAAGTTTACCTTCGTGAACAGAAACCTCCCTCATAACTTGAAAGAACCATTGGTGGAAATGATTCAAGAAAACAGCAACCTGTTCGCCTAGACACAAGCCGACATGCCAGGGATTGAGCCCCAGTTCATGTCACACCACCTAGCTGTGAAGGGAGAAGCTAAACCGGTGGCACAGAGAAGAAGAAAAATGTCTCAAGAAAGAGCTGACGAGTTGGCCAGGCAAACGGCCAGCTTACCAGAAGCAGGGTTCATTTGAGAACTGGACTACTCGACCTTTCTGTCAAACGTAGTCCTCGTCAAGAAAGCCAACGGGAAATGGAGGATGTGTGTAGATTATTCCGACCTCAACATGGCATGCCCCAAGGATTCCTTCCCCCTCCCTAACATTGATGCTTTGGTAGACGCGGCCGCAGGATGTCGATTTCTGAGTTTCATGGACGCATACTCTAGCTACAACCAGATACCGATGCACCGTCCAGACGAGGAAAAACAGCGTTCGTAACGCCAGGGGGTACGTACTGTTATAAGGTGATGCCGTTTGGATTAAAAAACGCAGGGGCTACGTACCAAAGGCTGATGAATAAGGTATTTAGCAGTCTTATTAGAAAAACGGTAGAAGTGTACGTAGACGACATCCTGGTAAAGACCACCAAGGCCGAAGAGCTCATCAGTGATCTAGAGACCGTGTTCGCATCTCTTCGGCGGCACAATATGAGGCTTAACCCTTTCAAGTGTGCCTTCGCCATGCAAGCGGGGAAGTTCTTGGGTTTCATGATAACCCAAAGAGGAGTGGAAGCCAATTCAGAGAAATGTGAAGCAATCTTGAGGATGACGAGCCTGGGAAGTGTTAAAGACGTGCAGAGACCGGTGGGAAGACTCACGGCGCTATCCCAGTTCCTCGGCGCATCGGCCGCTAAAGCTCTTCCGTTCTTCAACTTGATGGAAAAAAGGGATAGTGTTCGAATGGACCCTGGCGTGCGAGGAAGCTTTCAATCACTGCAAGAACATAATCTCGGCACCCCCTGTCCTTGGCAAACCCAGGAATGGTGAGACACTGTTTTCGTACTTGGCAGTAATTGATGAGGCTTTGACGACCGTCCTGGTATGGGAAGAAGGAAAGACCCAACAGCCGGTCTACTTTGTGAGCAAGGCATTGTAAGGGGTAGAGTTAAGGTATACCAAGCTTGAGAAGTTGGCATATGCGCTCCTAACCTCCTCCCGAAGGTTGCGACAATACTTCCACGGACACCGGATAATTGTCAGGACGGACCAAGCGATCCGCCAAGTACTACAAAAACCCGACCTGGCAGGTAGGATGATGACCTGGGTAATCGAGCTATCCCAGTACGACCTGCAATACGAGCCAAGACAAGCAATCAAGGCTCAGGCTGTGGCCGACTTCCTCGTAGAGGTCATGGGAGATCCTCACGAATCCCCGGGCACACGATGGAATCCCTACATTGACGGAGCCTCTAACCAAACATCTGAAGGTGGAAGGATTATCCTAGAAAGCCAGAAAAGGATAGTGTACAAACAATCCATCAAGTTTGAGTTCCCGGTCTGCAACAACCAGGCGAAATACGAACCCTTATCGGTGGCCTGCTACTGGCAAAAGAAGTAGGGGAGACGAGGGTAGAAGTGAACAGTGACTCTCAGGTCATCACCTCCCAGGTCAACAGAATGTATCAAGCTAAGGTCCCCCTGCTACACAAATACCTGGAAAAGGTTTAGGACTTGAGTAAGGACTTTGAAGAAATTGTGGTACAGCACGTCCCAAGGGAAAGGAACACACGTGCCGACCTCCTATCCAAACTAGCCAGCACAAAACCAGGAACGGAGAACCATTCCCTAATTCAAGGCTTGGTGAAAGAACCAACAGTCGCCTCGTGCGCAACCCGAGTAGACGTCGACCCTTCATGGATCGACCCAATCATCGACTTCTTGGAAAGTGGCAAACTCCCAGGCGACAACGAGAAGGCAAAGGCGTTGAGAAAGGAGGCGGCCAAGTACACAATAGTGCAAGGCCAGCTGTTTAAGAAAGGGCTGAATCAACCCCTATTAAAGTGCCTACGTCCCGACCGGACAGACTACGTCCTTAGGGAAGTCCACGAGGGTTGTTGCAGCCATCACTTACGAGGGAAGGCCTTGGCTTGGAAGCTCGTCAGAGCCAGTTACTTTTGGCCCACAATGATGAAAGACTCCCAAGAATTCGTCAGGAGATGCAAAAAGTGCCAAGAAAATGCTAACTTCCACAAGGCGCCGGCATCCAAACTCAGCCTATTAATGACCTCCCAGCCTTTTAGCCAATAGGGGATCAACCTCATGGGTCCCTTCCCAGTTGGCCCTGGACAGGTCAAATACATGATTGTGGCCATTGATTACTACACCAAGTGGATTGAAGCGGAACCATTGGTCAACATCTCGTCAGCTAACTACTGTAAGTTCGTATGGAGACAGATAATTTCCAGGTTCAGAATCCCAGAGACCGTGATATCGGACAACGGGACACAGTTTGTGGACAACAAATTTAAGGAGTTCCTCGTCGGCTTAGGAGTAAAACAAAGGTTCTCGTCGGTAGAACACCCCTAGACTAACGGCCAAGTCCAAGCTGCAAATAAAGTCATCCTCCAGGGCTTGAAAAAGCGACTCGACCAGAGGAAGGGAGCATGGGCAGACGAACTAGCATCGGTCATGTGGTCTTATAGAACAACACCTCAGTCCTCCTAATAAACCACTATTTTATGGTTTATCTTGTGCTCAATTGAGTGGTTTTTATCAAGCCGTTGCACACTTATTCATACAATTTGCATGATTTAACAATTCCTTCCCAATTTTGTTCTATGGTTGAAAACTTGCTTCCTAAGCCTTTAAATTGTGTATTTTAATTCCCATTTATACCATTCGATGCCGTGATCTGTGTGTTAAGTACTTTCAAGCTTTATAGAGCAGGAATGGCTTAGAAGATGGAGAGGAAACTTGCAAAAATGGAAGGAGCACAAGAAATAAAGGAGATGACCAGCGAGGATCGACGCGCACGCATGGCTTACGCGTGCACCTGATTTGGAGATTTTTACCGCGACGCGTGCACATAACTGACACGTACGCGTGACAAGCGAGATTGCACAGCGACGCGTGTGCGTACCTGACGCATACGCGTGACATGCGAAGAAGGCCATCGACGCGTACGCGTGACTGACGCGTACGCATGACATGCGCAACGTGCAGAAAACGCAGAAGATACTGGGGGCAATTTTGGGATGAGTTCAGACCCAATTTTTGGCCCAGAAACACAGACTAGAGCCAAGGGACAAGCAGCAACTCAACACACATTCTCATTCGCACAGTTTTTAGTTTTTTAGATTTGAATCTTAGAGAAAAACACTACTTCCTCTAGGTTTTCTTCATATTCATAGTTTTAGAGTTTATGCTTTTGATTTGGATATTGAGAAGAGTTACTACCTCCGTTGAAGTTGCCATTATTCTAGTTTGTTTCTTTATTCCTTTACTCTTTTAATCACCCATTAACCCTGTTCAGATTTACGTATGGATATCTTTGATTTTGGAATTTATTAATGCAAAGAATTATTTTTACCTTTAATTAATTTTCTGTTATTATTTTATTAGAATCTCCATGTCTTCTTTTCTTTCCCTTTTATGGTTTATGAAAATGGCATTCATGTCAATAGAGTAGACTCCCAACTTGACTTGGGAGTTGATTAAAAGGAGACCCTTGAGTTGGAATACTCAAGTGTTAATTGGGAATTGGAAGTTGTTGGCTGGCACTCTAGTCACTAACGCTAATCCTTCCATAGGAGAGAATTAGGACTTGTGAATTGGAGCTGGTTCAGTTACTTGACTTTCCTTTATTTGGTAAGGGATAACTAAGTAGAAACAACAACCCATTACCATTATACTTGGGAGAATCCAACAAGGATAGAACTTCCAATTAATTTTCTCCTAGTCAAGGCTTTTTATTTTGAATACATAAAACTTCTTGTTAATTCCCAGTACTTTAATTAATAATTATTTTAATTTCCTGTTCTCCAACTCGAAAAATTCTCAGAAAATTCCTGACTAATAAAATAGCACTCTTTTGTCAACTCGTTGGGAAACGACCTGGGATTTCTACTCGCGGTATTTTATTCTTAATTTGTGAAACCCCCTTTTAAATTGATAAACGAAATTTTCATCAGTTAAGAACTGTACTTGCAACGCTGTTCTTATTATAAATTCTTAATCGGCAATTTTTCGCTCGTAAATTTTTGGCGCCATTGCCGGGGAGTGGCAATAGTGTGCTAAATTATTGGTTGGTGTAAATATTTTTTATTTTACATATTTGCATATTTTATTTTATTTTATTACCATGAGCTGTATGTTTCTTTCATTGAATGACGCATTCACTGCCTGATACGAGCTTAGCCGCGTTTGATCCTGAAATTGAAAGTACTATTTCACGTATTAGGCAAGCTCAACGTCGGTTAGCCTCTGAAGGTGGTGAAGTGGTTACTACCAATTCACCAGTCTTATCTGAGAGCGAATCTGAAGCGCCATTTGAGGAAGAAACAAGCTCCTCTTCTACTGATTCTGTTGATTTACGTGCAGGTAATATGGCGGAGCCCAGAAGGATTACTCTCCAGGAAGCAGGAGCTCCGGACTTTACACTGCAACCGTATCAAGCGCGTCACCCAAATCTGGCTGCAGATTTTGAACTAAAGACTGCGCTAATTAACTTACTGCCCAAGTTTCATGGCTTACCTGCTCAAAAGCCTATCAAGCACCTCAGGGATTTTCAGACAGCCTGCTCAACTACTAGGCGTCATGGTGCAGATGAAACCACTACTTGGTTATATGCCTTCCCGTTTTCTCTTGAGGGAAAGGCAAGGGAGTGGTTCTACACTCAACCTGAAGCAGCTGAAGACTAAGGAAATTCCTGGTAAAAGACTTTCCAGCTGAAGTTACAGATAGACTAAGGAAATAAATTTCCTGCATTATCCAAGGCAAATCAGAGACTCTTTATGAGTATTGGGAACGCTTCAGGAATCTCCTAGACTCATGTCCCCACCACAAGATTGACCAGTTGGTGTTGATTAGCTATTTCACACAAGGCATGAAGCCTCAAGACAACACTACATTAGATGCTGCGAGTAATGGCTCTCTGAAGAAGTACAAGATGGCGACAGAAGTATGGCAACTGATCACCGACCTAGCAGAGTCTACCCAGAATGCAAAGCATAGGAACAACCATTCCAAGGAGAGACTACTGCTGTCACACAGACTTTGGGAGAGATAACCAACATATTGAAGCAGCTACAACTGAATCAACAACAACCTCAGCCTCTCCCACAACAACAGTGTCAACAGTTGGTTCCTCAGAGAGTGTGCGGAATATGTGCCTGCTATACTCATTACACTGATGAGTGTCCGCAACTCCAACAAAAAGACAACACCTTGGCAGCTACCCATAATTTCTATGACCGTCCGAATCAAGGATACTATCAACAAGGCGGCAATTATAACCAAGGTGGGAACTACAATCCAGGTTGGCAAGATAACTCCAACTAAGGCTGGAGAGACAATTCCAACCAGGGGTGGAGAGATAATTCCAACCAAGGATGGAGGGACAACTATAACCGAGGAGGCAGAGACAACAGTGGGAATCAGAGGTGGAACAACAACGACAATTGACAGCAGAACCCTCCTTACCAACAGCAGAACCAAAACCAGCCTTATCGAGCACCTCACCAAAGGCAGTCCCAAGCGCCTCAGAACAACCAAAAATAGACCCCTCAAATCACTTACCCCCCCTTCTTCTTCTAATGATGAGATGCTTCGCTATCTTGCACAGGGACAACAAGACATTCAGAATACACTTAACTCTACCATAAATGGTCTCAATGCTACTTTATAAGTGCTCGTCTCTTGGATGGATTCATTATCTACCCCCAACAATCAACCTTCAAGCTCTAGTGCAATTTCTTCTCAACCTTTACCCAACCCCAAAGGTGGAATCAATGCTATCACTTTGAGGTCCGGAACCACACTGCAAGAGAGGAATCATGAGGAGCCAAGCTCAAAGGAAGACATTCAAGTTGAAGACATTGTTGAGGTAGAAGATGTTGTAGAGGAGGATGAAGTACAAGACATGGTTGAAGAAGAAGCAGCTCAACCAGGGAATGGAGCACCAAAGGAAGATGAAGTTACAAGAGAAGCCATTCCCATTCCCTTCCCACACCTTGCTAGGAAATCCAGGAAGCAGATGAAGCTCGACCCCAAGATGGTGGTGATCTTCAAAAAGGTTGAGGTAACTCTTCCCTTTTTTTATGCCATTCGCCAGGTACCTAAGTATGCGAAGTTTCTAAAAGATTTATGCATGAATAAAGATAAAATACAGGATTTAGAAACTATTCCTCTAGGTAGCTCTATTTCTGCTTTAATGGGTGATATACCGGAAAAATGTAGTGATCCGGGTCTATGCATAGTTACTATTACTATAGAAGGTGTAAAATTTTCTGACTGCATGTGTGATTTAGGCGCGTGTGTGAGTATTATGCCATTATCTGTATATGATGCTTTGAGGCTCCCTCCCTTAAAAAGGTCCGCAACATGTTTTATTTTGGCAGATAAAAGTATAATCTCGGTGGTAGGAATTGCTGAGGACGTGCTGGTGAGCATTAAGGGGCTAACATTCCCTATTGAATTCTATATTTTGGAGATGCCCCCTAATGACTCAGGAAGACCATCTTCCATCCTCCTTGGAAGGCCATTTCTGAAGACTTCAAGGTTCAAATTGGATGCATTCTCAGGAACTTACTCCTTTGAGATAGATGGAAGAGCAATGAGCTTCAACCTGGATGAAGCTATGAAGCATCCTCCGGAAGATCATTCCGTCTTCCAGTGCGACATCATTGATGAAACTGTAGCTGCAGTTTACCAAGAAGAGGTAGAAGAGATTCACATGGAGCAAGGTGCAAGTGTGGGGAAGCCCTCTGAACAAAATGAAGACACTTTGCCACCATCACTAGCTCCAGATGATCAAGTGCCTAGCCATGAGCAGAAAATGGAGTTGAAGCCCTGATGAGCGGATAATTTATACCCTTTTTGGCATCGTTTTTACATAGTTTTTAGTATATTTTAGCTACTTTTTATTATATTTTTATTATTTTTTATGCATTAAATTTCTGGAATTTACTATGAGTTTGTGTGTTTTTCTGTGATTTCAAGTATTTTCTGGCTGAAATTGAGGGACCTGAGCAAAAATCTGATTCAGAGGCTGAGAAAGGACTGCAGATGCTGTTGGATTCTGACCCTCCTGCACTCGAAGTGGATTTTCTGGAGATACAGAAGCCTAATTGGCGCGCTCTTAATTTCGTTGGAAAGTAGACATCTTGGGCTTTCCAGAAATATATAATATTCTATACTTTTCCTGAGATTTGATGGCCCAAACTAGCGTTCAAACGCCCACCAAAGACCCTTTTCTGGAGTAAAACGCCAGAACTGGCACCAAAACTGGAGTTAAACGCCCAAACTGGCACCCAAGCTGGCGTTTAACTCCAAGAATGGCCTGTGCACGTGTAAAACTCAATGCTCAGCCCAAGCATACACCAAGTGGGCCTCGGAAGTGGATTTCTGTACTATCTGCACTTAGTTACTTATTTTCTGTAATTCCTAGTAACTAGTTTAGTATAAATAGCACTTTTTACTATTGTATTCGCATAGAGCTTATGCCATTTTTCACATTTGGAGGCTGGCCACATGGCCATGCCTAGACCTTTTTCTCTTATGTATTTTCCAACGGTGGAGTTTCTACACCTCATAGATTAAGGTGCGGAGCTCTTCTTCATGAATTAATGCAAGTACTATTGTTTCTCTTTCAATTCACGCTTACTTCTTCTCCAAGATATACTCTCATACTTAATTCAGTTAAGTCAGAATGAAGGGGCGACCCTTGACAATCACCCACTATCTTCGTTACTCACTTAGCCAAGATCCGTGTGCCTGACAACCACAAAGTTGTCTACATGATGTTCAACATAGTCATTGGACGACCGCCGGTGTATATTCTCTTGGGTCTCTAATTCACGGACCGAGTCTGCGGGATTACAACCTTCGTGGTATAGGCTAGAACCAATTGGCATTATTCTTAAGATCTGGAAATTCTAAACCTTGTCTGTGGTATTCCGAGTAGGATCTGGGAAGGGATGATTGTGACGAGCTTCAAACTTGTGAATGTTGGGTGCAGTGACAATGTGCAAAAGGATAGAGAGATCCTATTCCGACACTAGTGAAAACTGACAGATGATTAGCCGTGCGGTAGCTGTACCTGATATTTTGCATCCGAGACGAAAAATCCGACAGTTGATTAGCCGTGCAGAGATCATACCTGGTATTTTTCATCCGAGAGGATCATACAGCTTGCCATGGAAGGGAGCATGCATGATTGGAAGAAGACAATAGGAAAGAAGAGGTTCAGAAGCAACAAGGCATCTCCAAACGCTTATCTGAAATTCCTACCAATGAATTACATAAGTAACTTTATTTTATTTTATGTTTTATTTATCTTTTAATTATCAAAACTCATAACCATTTGAATCCACCTGACTAAGATTTACAAGATGACCATAGCTTGCTTTAAGCCGACAATCTCTGTGGGATCAACCCTTACTCACATAAGATATTACTTGGATGACCTAGTGTACTTGCTGGTTAGTTGTCCGGAGTTGTGAAAAGTGTGAATCACAATTTTGTGCACCAAGTTTTTGGCGCCGTTGTCGGAGATTGTTCGAGTTTGGACAACTGATGGTTCATCTTGTTGCTTAGATTGGGTAATTTTATTTTATTTTTAAGCTTTTTATTCTTATTTTTGAAAAAAAAAATATAAATAATAAAAAAAAGTTTTCGAAAAAAAATGTTCTTCAGAGTTTTTAAGAATGAATTCTAGATTTTCATGAGATGTGTTGAAGCCTGGCTGGCTATTAAGCCATGTCTAATCTTTTGGACTGAGGTTTCCACTTATCATTGCAGGAGCCTTTGGATTCCTATCTATTTGGCTGTTGTATGTAATGCTCTGCTAAAGCTTGGCTGGCCATTTGGCCATGTCTAATTCTTTTGGACCGAAGCTTTAGACTAACATTGCACGAATCCTGGAATTCTTATTAAAAATTTTGAATTTCTTTATTTTCCTTTTCCAAATTAATTTCGAAAAATATACAAAAAAATTAATAAAATCATAAAAACCAAAAAATTTTATGTTTCTTGTTTGAGTCTTGTGTCAAATTTTAAGTTTGGTATCAATTGCATGTTTTTAATTTTTCTTAAAATTTTTGAAAATTCATCATGTGTTCTTTCTTGATCTTCAAGTTGTTCTTGATGATTTTCTTTGTTTAATCTTGTGATTTTCTTGTTTTGTGTCTTCTCTTGTTTTTCATATGCATTTTCGAATTCGTAGTGTCTAAGCATTAAAAATTTCTAAGTTTGGTGCCTTGCATGTGTTTCTTTTCTTAAAAATTTTCAAAAATATGTTCTTGATGTTCATCATGATCTTCAAAGTGTTCTTGGTGTTCATCTTGACATTCAAAGTGTTCTTGCATGTATTATTTGTTTTGATCTTAAATTTTTATGTCTTGTGTCATTTTGTTGTTTTTCTCTTTCTTCATTAATTCAAAAAAATCAAAAATAATATCTTTTCCTTATTTTACTCATAAATTTCGAAATTTTGGGTTGATTTAGCAAAAAAATTTTAAAATTTAGTTGTTTCTTGTTAGTCAAGTCACAATTTCAATTTAAAGACTTTATCTTTTCAAATCTTTTTCAAAAATCAAATCTTTTTCATTTTTCTTCTTAATATTTTCGAATTTCTTAAATAAATTTTCAAAATCTTTTTCTTATTTTTATTTCATATTTTCAAAAACTTTACTAACAATTAATGTTTTGATTCAAAAATTTCAAGTTTGTTACTTTCCTGTTAAGAAAGGTTCAATCTTTAAATTCTAGAATCATATCTTTTAGTTTCTTGTTAGTCAAGTCATCAACTTTAATTTTCAAAATTAAATCTTTTTAAATTTCTTTTTCAAATATTTTTCAAAATAAATTTCAATCATACCTTTTTTCAAAATTTAATTTCAAAATCTTTTTCTAACTTCTTATCTTTTCAAAATTTATTTTCAATTCTTTTTTAATTAACCACTTGACTTGTTTGTTTTAATTTTAAAAAGTTTACTAATTTTTATCTTTTTCAAAATCACCTAACTACTTTTCTCTCTCATTAATTTCAAAAACTAACTAACAAAGTTTTCAAAAATCTTTTTAATTAATTAATTTATTTAGTTTTCAATTTGCTTTTATTTCTTTTAATATTTTTGAATTCTAACTTAATTAATTAAATAAAAATAAAAATATTTTTCTTCTCCCTCTTCTTAAAATTCGAACCCTCTCCCTCTCTCTGTGTTCGAATTCCTCTTATTTTCTCTCTACCTCATTCTTCTATTCTCTTATTCTTATACTCACATAAAGGAATCTCTATACTGTGACATAGAGGATTCCTCTTCTTTTCTGTTCTCTTCTTTTTCATATGAGCAAAAACAGGGATAAAGATATTCTTGTTGAAACTCATCCTGAACCTGAAAGGACTCTGAAGAGGAAGCTAAGAGAAGCTAAAGCATAACACTCTAGAGAGGACCTTATAGAAATTTTCGAAAAAGAAGAAGACATGGCAGCCGAAAACAACAACAATGGTGGAGATGCTAGGAAGATGCTTGGTGACTTTACTACACCAACTTCTGACTTCTATGGAAGAAGCATCTCAATTCCTGCAATTGGAGCAAACAACTTTGAGCTTAAGCCTCAATTAGTTTCTCTAATGCAGCAGAATTGCAAGTTTTATGGACTTCCATTGGAAGATCCTCATCAGTTCTTAGCTGAATTCTTGCAAATCTGTGACACTGTTAAGACCAATGGGGTTAATCCCGAGGTCTACAGACTTATGCTTTTCCCCTTGCTGTAAGAGACAGAGCTAGGATATGGTTGGACTCATAACCTAAAGAAAGCCTGAACTCTTGGGAAAAGTTAGTCAATGCTTTCTTGGCCAAATTTTTTCCACCTCAAAAGTTGAGCAAGCTTAGAGTGGAAATCCAAATCTTCAGACAGAAGGAAGGTGAATCCCTCTATGAAGCTTGGGAAAGATACAAGCAATTAATCAGAAGTTGTCCTTCTGACATGCTTTCAGAATGGAGCATCTTATGTATATTCTATGATGGTCTGTCTGAATTGTCCAAGATATCATTGGACCACTCTGTTGGTGGATCTCTTCATCTGAAGAAAACACCTACAGAAGCCCAGGAACTCATTGAGATGGTTGTAAATAACTAGTTCATGTACACTTCTGAAAGAAATTCTGTGGATAATGGGATGACTCAGAAGAAAGGAGTTCTTAAGATTGATACTTTGAATGCCATATTGGCTCAGAATAAAATATTGATCTAGCAAGTCAATATGATTTTTCAAAATCTGACTGGAATGCAAGCTGCATCCGGCAGTACTAAAGAAGCCTCCTTTGAAGGAGAAACTTATGACCCTGAGAATCCTGCAATGGAAGAGGTGAATTACATGGGAGAATCCTATGGCAACACCTGTAATCATTCATGGAGAAATCATCCAAATATCTCATGGAAGGATCAACAGAAGCCTCGACAAGGCTTCAATAATAATAATGGTGGGAGAAATAGGTTTGGCAATAGCAAGCCTTTTCCATCATCTTCTGAGCAACAGATAGAGAATTCTAAGCAGAGCCTCTCTGACTTAGCAACCATAGTCTCTGATCTATCTAAGACCACTCTCAGTTTCATGACTAAAACAAGGTCCTCCATCAAATTTGGAGGCACAAGTGGATCAGCTGAGTAAAAGAGTTACTGAAATCCCTCCTAGTACTCTCCCAAGCAATACAAAAGAGAATCCCAAAAGAGAGTGCAAGGCCATAACCATAGAAAAAGTGGCCGAACCTATAGAGGAGGAAGAGGCAGTGATTTCCAATGAGAGAGACCTTGCTGGACGTCCACTGACCACTAAGGAGTTCCATATTGAGGAACCAAGGGAATCTGAGGCTCATGCAGAGACCATAGAGATTCCACTAAACTTACTGTTGCCATTCATGAGCTCTGATGAGTATTTATCCTCTGAAGAGGATGAAGATATTGTTGAAGAGCAAGTTGCTCAGTATCTAGGAGCAATCATGAAGCTGAATGCCAAGTTATTTTGTAATGAGACTTGGCAGGATGAACCTCCATTACTCATTAATGAGCTGAATGCTTTGGTTCAACTAAAATTACCTCAGAAGAAATCGGATCTTGAAAAATTCTTATTCCTTGTACCATAGACACCATGACCTTTGAGAAGGCTCTGTGTGACCTGGGGTCAGGAATAAACCTCATGCCACTCTCTGTAATGGAGCAACTAGGGATCTTTGAGGTACAAGCTGCAAGAATTTCACTAGAGGATGTCTTAGTGAAGGTTGAAGGCCTGTACATCCCTGCTGACTTCATAATCCTAGATACTGGGAAGGATGGGGATGAATCCATCATTCTTGGAAGACCCTTCATAGCCACAGCAAGAGCTGTGATTGATGTGGACAGAGGAGAGTTAGTCCTTCAATTGAATGAGGACTACATTGCGTTTAAGGCTCAAGAATCATCTTCTATAACCATGGAGAGAAAGCATGAAAAGCTTCTCTCAACACAAAGTCAAACAGAGCCCCCACATTCAACTTCTAAGTTTGGTGTTGGGAGGCCAACATTAAAGGTCTGAGTCTCTGTGAAGCTCTCTAAGAGCTCACTGTCAAGCTATTGACATTAAAGAAGCGCTTATTGGGAGGCAAACCAATGTTATTCACTTATATTTATCTTTCATAGACATTTGTTTTCCATTGTTATTTTATGTTTTCTTTAGATTGATGATCATGTGAAGTCATAAAAATAGCTGCAGAAATAAAGCAGAATCAAAAATACCATCAAAAACCGCACACCCTGGAGGACAGGCTTACTGGCGTTTAAACGCCAGTAAGGATAGCAGAATGGGCGTTTAACGCCCAGTCTGGCAGCATTCTAGGCATTAAACACCAAAAATGGTAGGCAGACTGGCGTTTAATGCCAGAAAAGGGTGTCTGGTGTCTGGCTGGCGTTAAACAACAGAATTGGCAGACAGACTGGCGTTTAACGCCAGAAAAGGGTGTCTGGTGGGCGTTAAATGCCAGAAATGTGCATCAACCTGGCGTTTAACACCAGAAAAGGTAGCAGAGTTCATGTTAAACGCCAGAAATCGCACACAGAGGGCGTTTAAACACCAGAAAGGTGCAGGGACCAGAATTCCTTGACACCTCAGGATCTGTGAACCCCATAGGATCCCCACCTACCCCAACTCACTCTCTCTCCTTTTTACACCTTTCCATAACACTCTTCCCCAAAATAACCTCCACCAATTACCTCCATTTCTCCTCCAAACAATCATACAACCCACCTACCCCTACCCATTCAAATTCAAACCATCTCCCTCCCAAACCTAACCCCTCCCTCTCTCTCTCTCTCTCTTACCCTATAAATACCCCTCCTTACCACCTTCAATTTCACACATCATAACCCCCTAAAACCCCCCTTGGCTGAACCATTCACACAACTCCATCTCCTCCTTCTCCTCTTCCTCTAATCCTTTCTTTCTTCTTTTGCTCGAGGACGAGCAAACCATTTAAGTTTGGTGTGGAAAAAAGCTTTGCTTTTTATTTTTCCATAACCATTAGTGGCACCTAAGGGTGGAGAAACCTCTAGGAAGAGGAAAGAGAAGGCAGTTGCTTCAAACTCTGAGTCATGGGAGATGGAGAGATTTATCTCAAAAGCCCATCACTAGAAAGAGGATGGAGCAAACAAGAGAGCCCACTCATGGACCTCAACAAGAGCATGAAGAAGTCCCTCATCAAGAAAACCCTGAGATGCCTCAAGGGATGCATTTCCCTCCACACAACTATTGGGAGCAACTCAACACCTCTTTAGGAGAATTGAGTTCCAACATGGAGCAACTAAGAGTGGAGCACCAAGAGCACTCCATCATCCTCCATGAAATCAGAGAGGACCAAAAGGCCATGAGAGAGGAGTAACAAAGGCAAGGAAGAGATATTGAGAAGCTAAAGCACTCCGTAGGATCTTCAAGAGGAAGAACTAGCCGCCGTCACCAAGGTAGACCCCTTCTTTAATTTCCTTGTTCCTATTTTTCTATTTTTCGGTTTCTATGCTTTACGTTTTGTCTATGTTTTGGCCTTTATTACATGATCATTAGTGTCTAGTGTCTATGTCCTAAAGCTATGAATGTCCTATGAATCCTTCACCTTTCTAAAATGAAAAATGTCTTCTAAAAAAGAAAAAGAAGTACATGAATTTCGAATTCTATCTTGAAAATAGTTTAATTATTTTGATGTGGTGGCAATACTTTTTGTTTTCTGAATGAATACTTGAACAGTGCATATTTTTTATAGTAAAGTTTATGAATGTTAAAATTGTTGGCTCTTGAAAGAATAATGAAAAAAGAGAAATGTTATTGATAATCTGAAAAATCATAAAATTGATTCTTGAAGCAAGAAAAAGCAGTGAAAAGCAAAAGCTTGCAAAAAAAAAGTGAAAAAATAAAGAAAAAAAGAGAAAGAGAAAGAAAAACCAAACAGAAAAAGCCAATAACCCTTTAAACCAAAAGACAAGGGTAAAAAGGATCCAAGGCTTTGAGCATTAATGGATAGGAGGGCCCAAGGGAATAAAATTTTGGCCTAAGCGGCTAAATCAAGCTGTCCCTAACCATGTGCTTGTGGCGTGAAGGTGTTAAGTGAAAATCTTGAGACTGAGCGGTTAAAGTCGTGGTCCAAAGCAAAAAGAGTGTGCTTAAGAGCTCTGGACACCTCTAACTGGGGACTTTAGCAAAGCTGAGTCACAATCTGAAAAGGTTCACCCAGTTATGTGTATGTGGCATTTATGTATCCGGTGGTAATACTGGAAAACAAAATGCTTAGGGTCACAGCCAAGACTCATAAAGTAGCTGTGTTCAAGAATCAACATACTAAACTAGGAGAATCAACAACACTATCTGAAATCTGAGTTCCTTTGGATGCCAATCATTCTGAACTTCAAAGGATAAAGTGAGATGCCAAAACTGTTCAGAAGAAAAAAGCTACTAGTCCCGCTCATCTAATTGAAACTATTCTTCATTGAAATTTTTGAGATTTATTGTATAACTGGTGTTCAAACGCCCACCAAAGACCCTTTTCTAGAGTAAAACGCCAGAACTGGCACCAGAACTGGAGTTAAACGCCCAAACTGGCACCCAAGCTGGCATTTAACTCCAAGAATGTCCTATGCACGTGTAAAGCTCAATGCTCAACCCAAGCACACACCAAGTGGGCCCCGGAAGTGGATTTCTGCACTATCTGCACTTAGTTACTTATTTTCTATAATTGATGAGCGGATAATTTATACGCTTTTTGGCATTGTTTTTACATAGTTTTTAGTATGATTTAGTTAGTTTTTAGTATATTTTTATTATTTTTTAAATAAAATTCATATTTCTGGACTTTACTATGAGTTTGTGTGTTTTTCTGTGATTTCAGGTATTTTCTGGCTGAAATTGAGGGACCTGAGCAAAAATCAGATTCAGAGGTTAGAGAAGGACTGCAGATGTTGTTGGATTCTGACCTCTCTGCATGCAAAGTGGATTTTCTAGAGTTACAGAACTCCAAATGGCGCGCTCTTAATTGCGTTGGAAAGTAGACATCCAGGGCTTTCCAGCAATATATAATAGTCTATAATTTTCCTGAGTTTAGATGACGCAAACTAGCGTTAAATGCCAATTCCATGTTGCATTCTGGAGTTAAACGCCAAAAACAGGTTGCAAAGTGGAGTTAAACGCCAGAAACAGGTTACAAATTGGCGTTCAACTCCAAGAGAAGCCTCTACATGTGTAAAGCTCAATGCTTAGCCCAAGCACACACCAAGTGGGCCCCGGAAGTGGATTTCTGCATCATTTACTCATTTCTGTAAACCCTAGTAACTAGTTTAGCATAAATAGGACTTTTTACTATTGTATTTACATCTTTGGATATCTTGGGATTATCTTTTGATCCTTTGATCATGTTTAGGGGGGCTGGCCATTTGGCCATGCCTGGACCTTATCACTTATGTATTTTCAACGGTAGAGTTTCTACACACCATAGATTAAGGTGTGGAGCTCTGCTGTTCCTCACAGATTAATGCAAAGTACTACTGTTTTTCTATTCAATTCAAGCTTATTCCTATTCTAAGATATCCATTCTCACCTATGAACGCGTGCCTGACAAACCCTTCCGTTCTACATGCAAACAAGCTAGAATGAGTATCTCTTAGATATCTAATACAGAGGACCGAGTCCGAGATATTAGAATCTTCGTGGTATAAGTTAGAACCTATGGATGGCCATTCTTGAGATCCGGAAGGTCTAAACCTTGTCTGTGGTATTCCGAGTAGGATCTGAGAAGGGATGGCTGTGACGAGCTTCAAACTCGGGAGTGCTGGGCGTAGTGACAGACACAAAAGGATATTAAATCCTATTCCAGTATGATCGAGAACCGATAGATGATTAGCCATGCAGTGACAGCGCATTGGACCATTTTCACAGAGAGGATAGGATGTAGCCATTGACAACGGTGATGCCCTACATAAAGCTTGCCATGGAAGGGAGTAGGAATGATTGGATGAAGACAGCAGGAAAGCAGAGGTTCAGGAGGAACGAAAGCATCTCTATACGCTTATCTGAAATTCTCACCAATGAATTACATAAGTATCTCTATCCTAGTTTACATTTTAATTATTTTTTACTATCAATTCACCATAACCAATTGAATCCGCCTGACTGAGATTTACAAGGTGACCATAGCTTGCTTCAGGCCGACAATCTCCGTGGGATCGACCCTTACTCATGTAAGGTTTATTACTTGGACGACCCAGTGCACTTGCTGGTTAGTTGTGCGAAGTTGTGATAAAGAGTTGAGATTACAATTGTGCGTACCAAGTTGTTGGCGCCATTGATGATCACAATTTCGTGCACCAAGTTTTTGGCGCCGTTGCCGGGGATTGTTCGAGTTTGGACAACTGACGGTTCATCTTGTTGCTCAGATTAGGTAATTTTATTTTATTTTTAAGCTTTTTTATTTCTTATTTTCGAAAATAATACAAAAAAAATTTCTTCTTTTTCATTTTTCCAAAATAATTTTCGAAAGATCCAAAAAAATTATAAAATCATAAAATCAAAAAAATTTTTGTGTTTCTTGTTTGAGTCTAGAGTCAAGTTTTAAGTTTAGTGTCAATTGCATCTTTTTAATTTTCTAAAAAAAATTATTTTCGAAAATTTCATGCATTGCATTCTTCATGATCTTCAAGTTGTTCTTGGCGAGTCTTCTTGCTTGATCTTCATATTTTCTTGTTTTGTGTCTTTTCTTGTTTTTCATATGCATTCTTGAAACATTAATGTCTAAAGAATAAAAATTTTTAAGTTTGGTGTCTTGCATGTTTTCTTTTCTTGAAAGTTTTTTCAAAAATAAGTTCTTGGTGTTCATCTTGACATTCAAAGTGTTCTTGGTGTTCATCTTTGCATTCAAAGTGTTCTTGCATATTTTTCTTGTTTTGATTCATAATTTTCATGTTTTGAGTCTTTTTGATGTTTTTCTCTTTCATCATTAAAAATTCAAAAATAAAAAAATATCTTTCTCTTTTTCTTCTCATCAAATTCAAAAATTTGAGTTGACTTTTTCAAAAATTTTTAAAATTTAGTTGTTTCTTATGAGTCAAATCAAATTTTCAATTTAAAAAATTCTGTCTTTTTCAAATCTTTTTCAAAAATCAAATCTTTTTCAATTTTTCTTTCATATTTTCGAAAATTTCAAATTAATTTTCAAAATTTTTTTCTTATTTTTATTCCATATTTTCGAATTCAATGCTAACAATTAATGTGATTGATTCAAAAATATTAAGTTTGTTACTTGCCTAATAAGAAAGGTTCAGTCTTTAAATTTTAAAATCAAATCTTTTTGTTTCTTGTTAGTCAAGTAATCAACTTTAATTTTCAAAATCAAATCTTTTTAAAAAAAATTTTTCAAATCTTTTTCAAATCAAATTTCAATCACATCTTTTTCAAAATTTAATTTTAAAATCTTTTCTAACTTTTTATCTTTTCAAATTTAATTTTCAAATCATTTTCAATTAACCATTTTACTTTTTATTTGATTCTTATCTTTTTCAAAACTACCTAACTAACTCCCTCTCTAATTTTCGAAAATCCCTTCCCTCTTTCTCAAATTTCCTTTTTAATTAACTAATTGTTTTAATTTCAATTTAATTTTATTTCAATTTTAATTTTCGAATTTTAACTTTAATTTTAAAATATTTTTATTTTATTTTATTTAAATTTTCGAATTCTTCTCTTCCTCACCTCCTTCTATTTATTTATTCATCTACTAACACTTCTCCTCCACCCAAAAATTTGAACCCCATCCCCCTCTCTGTGTTCGAATTTTTCCTCTTCTCCTTCTTACATTCTTCTCTTCTTATACTTGCATAAGGAATCTCTATACTGTGACATAGAGGATTCTATATTTTCTTTTGTGTTCTCCTCTTTTTCATATGAGCGGGAACAAGGATAAGAACATTCTTGTTGAAGCTGATCCTGAACCTGAAAAAACTCTGAAGAGGAAGCTAAGGGAAGCTAAAGCTTAACTCTCTGGAGAAAATCTGATGGAAATTTTCGAAAAGGAAGGAGACATGGCCGAAAATAATAACAATGCAAGGAAGATGCTTGGTGACTTTACTGCACCAAATTCCAATTTACATGGAAGAAGCATCTCAATCCCTGCCATTGGAGAAAACAATTTTGAGCTTAAACCTCAATTAGTTTCTCTGATGCAACAGAACTGCAAGTTTCATGGACTTCCATCCGAAGATCCTTTTCAGTTCTTAACTGAATTCTTGCATATCTGTGATACTGTTAAGACCAATGGGGTTAATCCCGAGGTCTACATGCTTCTACTTTTCCCGTTTGCTGTAAGAGACAGAGCTAGAGTATGGTTGGACTCTCAACCTAAAGATAGCCTGAACTCTTGGGATAAGCTGGTCACAGCTTTCTTAGCCAAGTTCTTTCCTCCTCAAAAGCTTAGCAAGCTTAGAGTGGATGTTCAAACCTTCAAACAAAAAGAAGGTGAGTCCCTCTATGAAGCTTGGGAGAGATACAAGGAACTGACCAAAAAGTGTCCTTCTGACATGCTTTCAGAATGGACCATCCTGGATATATTCTATGATGGTCTGTCTGAGCTATCAAAGATGTCATTGGACCACTCTGCAGGTGAATCCATTCACCTTAAGAAAATGCCTGCAGAAGCTCAAGAACTCATTGACATGGTTGCAAATAACCAGTTCATGTATACTTCTGAAAGGAATCCTGTGAGTAATGGGACGCCTATAAGGAAGGGAGTTCTTGAAATTGATATTCTGAATGCCATATTGGCTCAGAACAAAATATTGACTCAGCAAGTCAATATGATCTCTCAGAGTCTGAATGGATTGAAGGAATCATCCAACAATACTATAGAGGCATTTTCTGAAGAAGAAGCTTATGATCTTGAGAACCCTACAATAGCAGAGGTGAATTACATGGGTGAACCCTATGGAAACACCTATAATCCCTCATGGAGGGATCATCCAAATTTCTCATAGAAGGATCAACAAAAGCCTCAACAAGGCTTTAATAATGGTGGAAGAAACAGGTTTAGCAATAGCAAGCCTTTTCCATCATCCACTCAGCAACAAACAGAGAATTCTGAGCAGAATCCATCTAGCTTAGCAAATATAGTCTCTGATCTATCTAAGGCCACTTTAAGTTTCATGAATGAAACAAGGTCCTCCATTAGAAATTTGGAGGCACAAGTGGGCCAGCTGAGTAAAAGAGTCACTGAAACTCCTCCTAGTACTCTCCCAAGGAATACAGAAGAGAATCCAAAAAGAGAGTGCAAGGCCATTGATTTAACCATCATGGCCGAACTTACAAGGGAGGGAGAGGACGTGAATCCCAGTGAGGAAAACTTCCTAGGACGTCCAGTGATCAACAAGGAGTTTTCCTCTGTGGAACCAAAGGAATCTGAGGCTCATCTAGAGACCATAGAGATTCCATTGAACCTCCTTATGCCATTCATGAACTCTGATGAATATTCTTCTTCTGAAGAGAATGAAGATGTCACTAAAGAGCAAGTTGCCAAGTACCTTGGTGCAATCATAAAGCTGAATGCCAAGTTATTTGGTAATGAGACTTGGAAAGATGACCTCCCTTGCTTATCAATGAACTGAGTGATCTGGATCAACTGACATTGCCTCAGAAGAAACAAGATCCTGGAAAGTTCTTAATACCTTGTACCATAGGCACCATGGCCTTTGAGAAGGCTCTATGTGACCTTGGATTAGGGATAAACCTCATGCCACTCTCTGTAATGGAGAAATTGGGAATCTTTGAGGTGCAAGCTGCCAGAATCTCATTAGAGATGGCAGACAACTCAAGAAAATAGGCTTATGGACAAGTAGAGGACATGCTAGTAAAGGTTAAAGGCCTTTACATCCCTGCTGATTTCATAATCCTAGACACTGGGAAGGATGAGGATGAATCCATCATCCTTGGAATACCCTTCCTAGCCACAGCAAGAGCTGTGATTGATGTGGATAGAGGAGAATTGATCCTTCAACTGAATGAGGACAACCATGTGTTTAAAACTTAAGGATCTCCTTCTGTAACCATGGAGAGGAAGCATGAAAAGCTTCTCTCACTGCAGAGTCAACCAAAGCTCCCAAAGTCAAACTCTAAGTTTGGTGTTGGGAGGCCACAACCAAACTCTAAGTTTGGTGTTGAACCCCCACATTCAAACCCTAAGTTTGGTGTTAGGAAGTTCCAGCAATGCTCTGAACATCTGTGAGGCTCCATGAGAGCTCACTGTCAAGCTATTGACATTAAAAAAGCACTTGTTGGGAGGCAACCCAATGTTATCTAATTATATTTATTTATTTTCTATTGTTATTTCGTGTTTTATTAGGTTCATGATCATGTGGAGTCATAAAAACTACTGAAAAAAATAAAAAACAGAATGAAAAATAGCATTAAGAATAGCACACCCTGGAGGAGAGGCATGCTGGCGTTTAATGCCAGAAACAAGCACCAAGCTGGCGTTTAATGCCAGAACCAAGCATCTACCTGGCGTTAAATGCCAGAAACAAGCTGTATTTGGGCGTTTAATGCCAGAAACAGGCAACAGTCTGGCGTTAAATGCCAGGAGTGCATAGCAAGGGCGTTTCACACGCCTAATTGGGGCAGGGATGTTAAGTCCTTGACCCCACTTGATCTGTGGACCCCACAGGATCCCCACTTTTCTTCTCTCCTCTTCACACATTTTCATAACTCTCTTTCCCAAATACCCTTCACCAATCAACTCAATCACTCTTCTCCATCACCTCTTCACCACTCACATCCATCCTCTCTTCCCCCATCTCCTCCATTTTCTTCTTCTTCTACTACTTTCTTTCTTCTTTTGCTCGGGGACGAGCAAACATTTTAAGTTTGGTGTGGTAAAAGCATAGCTTTTTGTTTTTCCATAACCATTTATGGCACCTAAGGCCAGAGACACCTCATTGAAGAGGACAAGCCCATCACTAAGAAAAGGATGGAGAAAACAAGAGATCATGGACCTCAACATGAGCATGAGGAAATTCCTCACCATGAAATCCCTGAGATGCCTCAGGGGATGCACTTTCCTCCACAAAACTATTGGGAGCAAATCAACACTTCCCTAGGAGAATTAAGCTCCAACATGGGACAACTAAGGGTGGAGCATCAAGAGCACTCCATCATCCTCCATGAAATTAGAGAAGATCAAAGAGCTATGAGGGAGGAGCAAGAAAGACAAGGAAGAGACATAGAGGAGCTCAAGAGCACCATTGGTTCTTCAAGGAGAGGAAGACGCCACCCTCACTAAGGTGGACTCATTCCTTAATCTCCTTGTCTATTTATTTTCTGTTTTTCAGTTTTTGAGCCTTATGTGTTATTTATGTTTGTGCCTTTACTACATGATCATTAGTGTCTAATTGTCTATGCCTTAAAGTTATAAATATGAATCCATCACCTCTCTTGAATGAAAAATGTTTTAATTACAAAAGAACAAGAAGTACATGGTTTCGAATTCATCCCTAAAACTAGTTTAATTATTTTGATGTGGTGGCAACACTTTTTGTTTTCTGAATGAATGCTTGAACAATGCATATGTCTTTTGAAGTTGTTGTTTATGAATGTTAAATATATTGGCTCTTGAAAGAATGGTGTAAAAAGAGAAATGTTATTTGATAATATGAAAAATCATAAAAATGATTCTTGAAGCGAGAAAAAGCAGTGAATACAAAAGCTTGCAGAGAAAAAAAGAAAAAAAGAAAAATGGCGAAAAAAAAGAAGAAAAAGAAAAAGCAACCAGAAAAAGCCAAAAGCTCTTTAAACCAAAAGGCAAGAGCAAAAAGCCAATAGCCCTTAAAACCAAAAGGCAAGGGTAATAAAAAGGATCCAAGGCTTTGAGCATCAGTGGATAGGAGGGCCTAAAGGAATAAAATCCTGGCCTAAGCGGCTAAACCAAGCTGTCCCTAACCATGTGCTTGTGGCGTGAAGGTGTCAAGTGAAAACTTGAGACTGAGCAGTTAAAGTCGAGGTCCAAAGCAAAAAGAAGAGTGTGCTTAAGAACCTTGGACACCTCTAATTGGGGACTTTAGCAAAGCTGAGTCACAATCTGAAAAGGTTCACCCAGATATGTGTCTGTGGTATTTATGTATCCGGTGGTAATACTGGAAAACAAAGTGCTTAGGGCCACGGCCAAGACTCATAAAGTAGCTGTGTTCAAGAATCAACATACTAAACTAGGAGAATCAATAACACTATCTGAATTCTATGTTCCTATAGATGCCAATCATTCTGAACTTCAATGGACAAAGTGAGATGCCAAAACTATTCAAGAGGCAAAAAGCTACAAGTCCCGCTCATCTAATTGGAGCTAAGTTTCATTGATATTTTAGAATTTATAGTATATTCTCTTCTTTTTATCCTATTTGATTTTCAGTTGCTTGGGGACAAGCAACAATTTAAGTTTGGTATTGTGATGAGCGGATAATTTATACGCTTTTTGGCATTGTTTTTACATAATTTTTAGTATGATTTAGTTAGTTTTTAGTATATTTTTATTAGTTTTTAATTAAAATTCACATTTTTAGACTTTAATATGAGTTTGTGTGTTTTTTTGTAATTTCAGGTATTTTCTGGCTGAAATTGAGGGACCTGGGCAAAAATCAGATTCAGAGGTTAAAGAAGGACTGCAGATGCTGTTGGATTCTGACCTCCCTGCACTCAAAGTAGATTTTCTGGAGCTACAGAACTTCAAATGGCGCGCTCTCAATTGTGTTGGAAAGTATACATCCAGGGCTTTCCAGAAATATATAATAGTTCATACTTTGCCCGAGTTTAGACGACGCAAACTGGCGTTGAATTCCAATTCCATGCTGCATTCTGGAGTTAAACACCAGAAACAGGTTGCAAAGTGGAGTTAAACGCCAGAAACAGGTTACAAACTGGCGTTCAACTCCAAGAGAAGCCTCTACATGTGTAAAGCTCAATGCTCAGCCCAAGCACACACCAAGTGTGCCCCGGAAGTGGATTTCTGCATCATTTACTCATTTCTGTAAACCCTAGTAACTAGTTTAGCATAAATAGGACTTTTTACTATTGTATTTACATCTTTGGATATCTTGGGATTATCTTTTGATCCTTTGATCATGTTTAGGGGGGCTGGCCATGCCTGGACCTTATCACTTATGTATTTTCAACGGTAGAGTTTCTACACACCATAGATTAAGGTGTGGAGCTCTGCTGTTCCTCACAGATTAATGCAAAGTACTACTATTTTTCTATTCAATTCAAGCTTATTCCTATTCTAAGATATCCATTCGCACCCAAGAACATGATGAATGTGATGATTATGTGACGCTCATCATCATTCTCACCTATGAACGCGTGCCTGACAAACACTTCCGTTCTACATGCAAACAAGCTAGAATGAGTATCTCTTAGATATCTAATACAGAGGACCAAGTCCAAGATATTAGAATCTTCGTGGTATAAGTTAGAACCCATGGATGGCCATTCTTGAGATCCGGAAGGTCTAAACCTTGTCTGTGGTATTTCGAGTAGGATCTGGGAAGGGATGGCTGTGACGAGCTTCAAATTCGCGAGTGCTGGGCGTAGTGACAGATGCAAAAGGATAGTAAATCCTATTCCAGTATGATCGAGAACCGACAGATGATTAGCGATGCAGTGACAGCGCATTGGACCATTTTCACAGAGAGGATGGGATGTAGCCATTGACAACGGTGATGCCCTACATAAAGCTTGCCATGGAATGGAGTAGGAATGATTGGATGAAGACAGCAGGAAAGCAGAGGTTCAGGAGGAACGAAAGCATCTCTATACGCTTATCTGAAATTCTCACCAATGAATTACATAAGTTTCTCTATCCTAGTTTACATTTTAATTATGTTTTTACTATCAATTCACCATAAACATTTGAATCCGCCTGACTGAGATTTACAAGGTGACCATAGCTTGCTTCAGGCCGACAATCTCCGTGGGATCGACCTTTACTCACGTAAGGTTTATTACTTGGACGACTCAGTACACTTGCTGGTTAGTTGTACGAAGTTGTGATAAAGAGTTGAGATTACAATTGTGCGTACCAAGTTGTTGGCGCCATTGATGATCACAATTTCGTGCACCAATAATCCCTAGTAACTAGTTTAGTATAAATAGCACTTTTTACTATTGTATTCACATAGAGCTTATGCCATTTTTCACATTTGGAGGCTGGCCACACGGCCATGCCTAGACCTTTTTTTCTTATGTATTTTTTAATGGTGGAGTTTCTATACCTCATAGATTAAGGTGCGGAGCTCTGCTGTTCTTCATAAATTAATGCAAGTACTATTGTTTCTCTTTCAATTCACGCTTACTTCTTCTCCAAGATATACTCTCGTACTTAATTCAGTTAAGTCAGAATGAAGGGTTGACCTGTGACAGTCACCCACTATCTTCGTTACTCGCTTAGCCAAGATCCGCGTGCCTGACAACCACAAAGTGGTCTAAACCTTGTCTGTGGTATTCCAAGTAGGATTTGGGAAGGGATGACTGTGACGAGCTTCAAACTTGTGAATGTTGGGCTCAGTGACAGTGTGCAAAAGGATAGGGAGATCCTATTTCAATTCTAGTGAGAATCGACAGATGATTAGCCGTGCGGTAGCTGTACCTGGTATGTTTCATCCGAGACGAGAAATCCGACAGTTGATTAGCCGTGCAGAGATCGTACCTGGTATTTTTCATCTGAGAGGATCATACAGCTTGCCATGGAAGGGAGCACGCATGATTGGAAGAAGACAATAGGAAAGCAGAAGTTCAGAAGCAATAAGGCCTCTCCAAACGCTTATCTGAAATTCCTACCAATGAATTACATAAGTAACTTTATTTTATTTTATGTTTTATTTATCTTTTAATTATCAAAACTCATAACCATTTGAATTCGCCTGACTAAGATTTACAAGATGACCATAGCTTGCTTCAAGCCGACAATCTCCGTGGGATCGACCCTTACTTACATAAGGTATTACTTGGACAACCCAATGCACTTGCTGGTTAGTTGTGCGGAGTTGTGAAAAGTGTGAATCACAATTTCATGTACCAAGCCCCTTCCACCCCATCTCAAGTATGCTTACCTTGAGGATAATCAGAAGCTCTCAGTTATTATTGCAAGGTAACTCACTTCCCAACAGGAGGAGCAACTGCTAAGTGTGCTGAGAAGACACAAGAAAGCAATTGGGTGAAGCTTGGCGGATATAGTAGGCATCAGCCCTCAAGTTTGTGAGCACCGGATATTTTTAGAAGAGGGAGCAAGGCTTGTTCGTCAACCTCAAAGGCAGCTAAACCCCACCATCTTAGAAGTTGTCAAGAAGGAAGTGACCAGACTGCATGAAGCTGACATCGTCTACCCCATCCTAGATAGTGAATGGGTTAGCCCAGTACAAATGGTGCCCAAGAAGTCTGGAGTCACAACAATGAAGAATGAGCATGGAGAGCTCCTGACAACTAGAGTGCTGAACTTTTGGAGGGTATGCATTGATTACAGGCGCCTCAATCATGCTACTCGCAAGGATCACTACCCTATGTCGTTCATCGATCAGATGCTTGATCGCCTGTCAGGTAAATCACACTACTATTTTTTAGATGGTTACACTGACTATTTTCAAATTCATATAGCTCCTAAAGATCAGGAGAAGACTACTTTTACATGTCCCTATGGAACGTATGCATACAAGAGGATGTCTTTTGGCTTATGTAATGCACTGGCTATTTTCCAAAGATGCATGATGAGTATTATCTGAGATCTTATTGAGAGCTGTATGGAAGTTATTGAGAGCTGTATGGAAGTTTTCATGGATGACTTTAGTGTGTATGGTGATTCATTTAACCTTTGCTTGGATAGTTTAGCTAAAGTATTAGACAGGTGTGTTAGTTCAAACCTTGTATTAAATTTTGAAAAATGTCATTTTATGGTAAAAACAAGGTATTGTTCTAGGACATGTTGTTTCTAATACTAGTATTTCTGTAGATCCATCAAAGGAAGATGTCATTTCTAGTTTACCTTACCCCTCTTCCATGAGGGAAGTCCGTTCATTCCTTGGTCATGCAGGTTTCTACCAGAGATTTATCTAGGACTTCAGTAAGGTAGCATTGCCTTTATCCAGACTGCTGCAGAATGATGTTAAGTTCGAGCTGAGTGAGGACTGCATGGAAGCGTTTGATAAGCTAAAGATCGCCTTGACTCAAGCTCCAATTGTGAGAGGACCAGACTGGAGCCAGCCATTTGTGATTATGTGTGATGCCTCCAACTATTCAGTAGGAGCGGCACTGGCTCAGCGCGAAGGTAAGGATCCCTTTATAATTGCTTATGCTTCTAAGACCTTAGACGCTACTCAGTCTAATTATACTACCACTGAAAAAGAGCTTCTGGCTATTGTTTTTGCTCTGGATAAATTCCGAGCCTACTTACTTGGTACTAAGGTGGTAGTATACTCAGACTATGCAGCTCTAAAATATTTATTAGCTAAAAAAGAGTCCAAACCAAGGTTAATACGTTGGATATTATTGCTGCAAGAATTTGATTTAGAAATCAAAGATAGGAGTGGTTCCTAGAATTTGGTGGCAGACCACTTGAGTCACCTAGAGCACATTAAGAGTGACTCCACTCCTATCAATGATGCTTTTCCATTTGATAGCTTGCATGCAATATCTGAGGTAGTTCCTTGGTATGCACCTATAGCTAATTATTTAGTTAGTCATACCTTCCCTCCTAATTTTACTAAGCACCAAAGGGACAAGCTGAAAAGCAAGTCCAAATATTATATATGGGATGACCCATATTTATGGAGGTAGGGTACTGACTAGATAATTAGAAGGTGTGTGCCTCAATCAGAATTCCAGTCAATTTTAGAGGCCTGCCACTCCTCTGATAGTGGTGGACATTTTAGCCCTCAAAGGACAGCTAGAAAAATTTTAGACTGTGGATTCTGGTGGCCCACTCTTTTTAAGGATACTAATGCCTTCTGTAGATCTTGTTCCCCGTGCCAAAGGTTTGGAAATATATCCAAGAGGGATAAGATGCCTGATGAGCGGATAATTTATATGCTTTTTGGCACTGTTTTTACATAGTTTTCAGTATGATTTAGTTAGTTTTTAATATATTTTTATTAGTTTTTAAATAAAAATCACATTTATAGAATTTACTAGGGGGTTTATGTGTTTTTCTGTGATTTCAGGTATTTTCTGGCTGAAATTGAGGGACTTGAGCAAAAATCAGATTCAGAGGTTGAAGAAGGACTGCAGATGCTGTTGGATTCTGACCTCCCTGCACTCAAAGTAGATTTTCTGGAGCTACAGAATCCCAAATGGCGTGCTCTCGATTGAGTTGGAAAATAGACATCCAGGGCTTTCCAGCAATATATAATAGTCCATACTTTTCTCGAGTTTAGATGACGCAAACTGGTGTTCAACGCCAGCTTCCTTCCCTATTCTTGAGTTAAACGCCAGAAACAGGTTGCAAAGTGGAGTTAAACGCCAGAAACAGGTTACTCCGGTTCCCCTCTGGGGACGAGACCAATGAACTCCATTATCACTTATGTATTTTCAACGGTAGAGTTTCTACACACCATAGATTAAGGTGTGGAGCTCTGCTGTTCTTCATGAATTAATGCAAAGTACTATTGTTTTTCTATTCAATTCAAGCTTATTCCTATTCTAAGATGTTCATTCGCACCCAAGAACATGATGAATGTGATGATTATGTGACGCTCATCATCATTCTCACTTACGAACGCGTGCCTGACAAACACTTCCGTTCTGCATGCAAACAAGCTAGAATGAATATCTCTTAGATATCTAATACAGAGGACCGAGTCCGAGATATTAGAATCTTTGTGGCATAAGTTAGAACCCATGGACGGCCATTCCTAAGATCCAGAAAGTCTAAACCTTGTCTGTGGTATTCCGAGTAGGATCTGGGAAGGGATGGTTGTGACGAGCTTCAAACTCACGAGTGCTGGGCGTAGTGACAGACGCAAAAGGATAGTAAATCCTATTCTAGTATGACCGAGAACTGACAGATGATTAGCCATGCAGTGACAGCGCATTGGACCATTTTCACAGAGAGGACGGGATGTAGCCATTGACAACGGTGATGCCCAACATACAGCTTGCTATGGAAAGGAGTATGAAGGATTGGATGAAGACAGCAGGAAAGCAGAGGTTCAGGAGGAACGAAAGCATCTCTATACGCTTATCTGAAATTCTCACCAATGAATTACATAAGTATCTCTATCTTTATATTGTGTTTTATTTATCTTTTAATTATTAAATCTCCATAATCAATTGAATCCGCTTGACTGAGATTTACAAGGTGACCATAGCTTGCTTCAAGCTGATAATCTCCGTGGGATCGACCCTTACTCACGTAAGGTTTATTACTTGGACGACCCAGTGCACTTGCTGGTTAGTTGTGCGGAGTTGTGACAAAGTGTGATTCACGTTTAAGAGCACCAAGTCTTTGGGAGCCATTGTTGATGATCGCAATTTCGTGCACCAAGTTTTTGGCGCCGTTGCCGGGGATTGTTCGAGTTTGGACAACTGACAGCTCATCTTGTTGCTCAGATTAGGTAATTTTATTTTATTTTTAAGCTTTTTATTTCTTATTTTCGAAAATAATACAAAAAAAATTTCTTTTTCATTTTTCCCAAAATAATTTTTGAAAAAACCAAAAAATTCTTATAAAATCATACAAAACCAAAAATTTTATGTTTCTTGTTTGAGTCTAGTGTCAATTTGTAAGTTTGGTGTCAATTGCATCTTTTTAATTTTTCTTAAAATATTCGAAAAATTCATGCACATGTTCTTCATGATCTTCAAGTTGTTCTTGATGATTTTCTATGTTTGATCTTTAATTTTTCTTGTTTTTCATATGCATTTTCAATTTGTTAGTGTCTAAAGTTTGAAAATTTCTAAGTTGGGTGTCTTGCATGTTTTTCTTTTCTTAAAAATTTTTAAAAATAAGTTCTTGCTGTTCATCTTGACATTCAAAGTGTTCTTGGTGTTCATCTTGACATTCAAAGTATTTTTGCATGCATTAGTTGTTTTGATTCATGATTTTCATGTTTTGTTTCATTTTTACTGTTTAAAAAAAAGAAAAAAAGAGAAAAACAACAAAAAGACAACTTTTTTTCTCTTTCATCATTAAAAATTCAAAAATAAAAAAAAATATCTTTCCCTTTTTCTTCTCATAAAATTCGAATATTTGAGTTGACTTTTTCAAAAATTTTTAAAATCTAGTTATTTCTTATGAGTTAAATCAAATTTTCAATTTAAAAAAATTCTATCTTTTTCAAATATTTTTCAAAAATCAAATCGTTTTCATTTTTTTCTTTCATATTTTCGAAAACTTTATGATTGATTTTCAAAATCTTTTTCTTATTTCTAATTCATATTTTCGAAATTAATGCTAACAATTAATGTGATTGATTCAAAATTTTTAAGTTTGTTACTTGCCTATCAAGAAAGGTTCAATCTTTAAATTTTAAAGTCATATCTTTTTGTTTCTTGTTAGTCAAGTAATCAACTTTATTTTTCAAAATCAAATCTTTTTAAATTTCTTTTTCAAATCTTTTTCAAAATAAATTTCAATCACATCTTTCTCAAAATTAATTTCAAAATCTTTTCTAACTTCTTTTCTAACTTCTTATCTTTTCAAAAATTGATTTTCAAATCTTTTTCAATTAACTACTTGACTTTTTGTTTGATTTTAAAAGTTTTCTATTTCAATAATATCTTTTTCAAAACTCCTAACTACTTTTCTCTCTCCAATTTTCGAAAATCACTAACTTTTTTTTCAAAATTCTTTTTAAATTAACTAATTGTATTAAATTTCAATTTTATTTTATTTCTTTTCAAATTCTAATTAATTAATTTAATAAAAACAAAAATATTTTCCTTTTATTTTAATTTGAAATTCGAATTTTTCATCTTCTCTCTTCTCCATTCTACTCTCCTATTCTTCTCCTCTTCTACTCACATAAAGGAATCTCTATACTGTGACATAGAGGATTCCTCTTCTTGTTGTTCTCTTCTTCTTTTTTTATGAGCAGGAACAGGGATAAAGACATTCTTATTGAAGTTGATCCTGAACCTGAAAGGACTCTAAAGAGGAAGCTAAGAGAAACTAAAATACAACATTCTGAAGAGGACTTTTCTGAAATTTTCAAAAAAGAAGTTGAGATGGCCAAAACCAATAGCAATGGTGGAGGTGCAAGGAAGATGCTTGGTGACTTTACTGCACCAAATTCCAACTTACATGGCAGAAACATCTCAATCCCTGCCATTGGAGCAAACAATTTTGAGCTAAAGCCTCAACTAGTTTCTCTGATGCAACAGAATTGTAAGTTTCATGGACTTCCATCAGAAGATCCTTTTCAGTTCTTAACCGAATTCTTGCAAATCTGTGATACTGTTAAGACCAATGGGGTTGACTCCGAGGTCTACAGGCTTATACTTTTCCCATTTGCTGTAAGAGACAGAGCTAGAATATGGTTGGATTCTCACACCTAAGATAGCATGAACTCTTGGGATAAGCTGGTCACGGCTTTCTTAGCCAAGTTCTTTCCTCCTCAAAAGCTTAGTAAGCTTAGGGTGGATGTTCAAACCTTCAGACAGAAAGAAGGTGAATCCCTCTATGAAGCTTGGGAGAGATACAAGCAACTGACCAAAAAGTGTCCTTCTGACATGCTTTCAGAATGGACCATCCTGAATATATTCTATGATGGTCTGTCTGAATTATCTAAGATGTTATTGGACCATTCTGCAGGTGGATCCATTCACCTAAAGAAAATTCCTGCAGAAGCTCAGGAACTCATTGACATGGTTGCAAATAACCAATTCATGTATACTTCTGAAAGGAATACTGTGAGTAATGGGATGCCTCTCAGAGGAAGGGAGTTTTTAAAATTGATACTCTGAATGCTATATTGGCTCAGAACAAAATATTGACTCAGCAAGTCAATATGATTTCTCAGAGTCTGAATGGAATGCAAGCTGCATCCAACAGTACTCAAGAGGCATCTTCTGTAGAAGAAGCTTATGATCCTGAGAACTCTGCAATAGCAGAGGTGAATTACATGGGTGAACCCTATGGAAACACCTATAATCCTTCATGGAGAAATCATCCAAATTTCTCATGGAAGGATCAACAAAAGCCTCAACAAGGCTTTAATAATGGTGGAAGAAACAGGTTTAGTAATAACAAGCCTTTTCCATCATCCACTCAGCAACAGACAGAGAATTCTGAGCAGAATCTATCTAGCTTGGCAAATATAGTCTCTGATCTATCTAAGGCCACTCTGAGTTTCATCAATGAAACAAGGTCCTCCATTAGAAATTTGGAGGCACAAGTGGGCCAGCTGAGTAAAAGAGTCACTGAAATTTCTCCTAGTACTCTCCCAAGCAATACAGAAGAGAATCCAAAAAGAGAGTGCAAGGCCATTACCCTACTTAGTGTGGCCGAACCCAAAGAGGAGAAGGAGGACGTGAATCCTAGTGAGGAAGACCTCCTGGGATGCTCAGTGACCAATAAGGAGTTTCCCTTTGAGGAACCAAAGGAATCTGAGGCTCATCTAGAGACCATAGAGATTCCATTGAACCACCTTCTTCCCTTCATGAGCTCTGATGAGTATTCATCCTCTGAAGAGGATGAAGACATTACTGAAGAGCAAGTTGCTAAATACCTTGGTGCAATTATGAAGCTGAATGCCAAATTATTTGGTAATGAGACTTGGGAAGATGAACCTCCCTTGCTCACCAATGAACTAAATGCATTGGATAGGCAGAAATTACCTCAAAAGAAACAGGATCCTGGTAAATTCCTAATTTCCTATAACATAGGCACCATGACCTTTGAGAAGGCTCTGTGTGACCTGGGGTCAGGAATAAACTTAATGCCACTCTCTGTAATGGAGAAACTTGGGATCTTTGAGGTGCAAACTGCCAGAATCTCTTTAGAGATGGCAGACAACTCAAGAAAATAGGCGTATGGACAAGTAGAGGACGTATTAGTAAAGGTTAAAGGCCTTTACATCCCTGCTGATTTCATAATCCTAAACACTGGGAAGGATGAGGATGAATCCATCATCCTTGAAAGACCCTTCCTAGCCACAGCAAGAGCTGTGATTGATGTGGACAGAGGAGAGTTAGTCCATCAACTGAATGAGGACAACCTTGTGTTTAAAACTCAAGGATCTCCTTCTGTAACCATGGAGAGGAAGCATGAAAAGCTTCTCTCACTGCAAAGTCAACCAAAGCCCCCACAGTCAAACTCTAAGTTTGGTGTTGGGAGGCCACAACCAAACTCTAAGTTTGGTGTTGAACCCCCACATTCAAACTCTAAGTTTGGTGTTGGGAGGTTCCAACAATGCTCTGAACATCTGTGAGGCTCCATGAGAGCTCACTGTCAAGCTATTAACATTAAAGAAGCGCTTGTTGGGAGGCAACCCAATGTTATTTAATCCTATCTATTTTATTTTCTTTTTGTTATTTTGTGTTTTATTAGGTTGATGATCATGTGGAGTCACAAAAATTACTGAAAAATCAAAAATAGAATGAAAAATAGCATTAAAAACAGCACACCCTGGAGGAGGAGCATTATGGCATTTAAACGCCAGAAACAAGCATCTGTCTGGCGTTTAATGCCAGAAACAAGCACCAAGCTGGCATTTAACGCCAGAAACAAGCATCTACCTGGAGTTAAACGCCAGAAATAGGCTACATTTGGGCGTTTAACAACAGAAACAATCAGCAGTCTGGCGTTAAACGCCAGGATTGCACAGCAAGGGCGTTTTACATGCCTAATTGGAGCAGAGATGTTAAGTCCTTGGCCCCACTGGATCTGTGGACCCCACAGAATCCCCACCATTTCTTCTCTCCTCTTCACACCTTTTCATAACTCTCTTCCACAAATAACCTTCACCAATTACCTCATTCTCTCTTTCCCATCACCTCTTCACCACTCTCCCCTCCCAAACCCACCCACACATGGCCGAACCACTCACCTCCCTCCATCTCCTCCATTTTCTTCTTCTTCTACTACCTTCTTCCTTCTTTTACTCAAGGATGAGCAAACATTTTAAGTTTGGTGTGGTAAAAGTATTGCTTTTTATTTTTCCATAACCAGTAATGGCACCTAAGGCCAGAGAAACCTCAAGAAAGAGGAAAGGGAAGGCAAAAGCTTCCACCTCCGAATCATGGGAGATGGAGAGATTCATCTCAATGGTCTATAGCTCAGTAGTAGAGCATTTGACTGTAAAACAAGAGATCATGGACCTCAATAAGAGCAAAAGAAAATTCCTCACCATGAAATCCCTGAGATGCCTCAGGGGATGCACCTTCCTCCACAAAACTATTGGGAGCAAATCAACACCTCTCTAGGAGAATTAAGTTCCAACATGGGACAACTAAGGGTGGAGCATCAAGAGCACTCCATCATCCTTCATGAAATAAGAGAAGATCAAAGAGCTATCAAGGAGGAGCAACAAAGGCAAGGAAGAGACATAGAGGAGCTCAAATGCACCATTGGTTCTTCAAGAAGAGGAAGACGCCACCCTCACTAAGGTGGACTCATTCCTTAATCTCCTTGTCTATTTATTTTACTGTTTTTCGATTTTTGAGCTTTATGTTTTATCTATGTTTGTGTCTTTACAACATGATCACTAGTGTCTAAGTGTCTATGCCTTAAAGTTGTGAATGTCCTATGAATCCATCACCTCTCCTAAATGAAAAATGTTTTAATTACAAAAAAACAAGAAGTACATGGTTTCGAATTCATCCTTGAAACTAGTTTAATTATTTTGATGTGGTGACAATACTTTTTGTTTTCTGAATGAATGCTTGAACAGTGCATATGTCTTTTGATATTGTTGCTCATGAATGTTAAATATGTTGGCTCTTGAAAGAATGATGAAAAGGAGACATGTTATTTGATAATCTAAAAAATAATAAAATTGATTCTTGAAGTAAGAAAAAGCGGTGAATACAAAAGCTTGCAGAAAAAAAAAAGAGAGAAAAGAAAAATGGCAAAAAAAAAAGAGAGAGAAGGAAAAAGAAAAAGCAAGCAGAAAAAGCCAAAAGCTCTTTAAACCAAAAGGCAAGAGCAAAAAGCCAATAGCCCTTAAAACCAAAAGGCAAGGGTAATAAAAAGGATCCAAGGCTTTGAGCATCAGTGGATAGGAGGGCCTAAAGGAATAAAATCCTGGCCTAAGCGGCTAAACCAAGCTGTCCCTAACCATGTGCTTGTGGCGTGAAGGTGTCAAGTGAAAACTTGAGACAGAGCGGTTAAAGTCGAGGTCCAAAGAAAAAAGAAGAGTGTGCTTAAGAACCCTGGACACCTCTAATTGGGGACTTTAGCAAAGCTGAGTCACAATCTGAAAAGGTTCACCCAGTTATGTGTCTGTGGCATTTATGTATCCGGTGGTAATACTGGAAAACAAAGTGCTTAGGGCCACGGCCAAGACTCATAAAGTAGCTGTGTTCAAGAATCAACATACTGAACTAGGAGAATCAATAACACTATCTGAATTCTAAGTTCCTATAGATGCCAATCATTCTGAACTTCTATGGATAAAGTGAGATGCCAAAACTATTCAAGAGGCAAAAAGCTACTAGTCCCGCTCATCTGATTGGAATTAAGTTTCATTGATATTTTGGAATTTATAGTATACTCTCTTCTTGTTATCCTATTTGATTTTCAGTTGCTTGGGGACAAGTAACAATTTAATTTTGGTGTTGTGATGAGCGGATAATTTATACGCTTTTTGGCATTGTTTTTACATAGTTTTCAGTATGATTTAGTTAGTTTTTAATATATTTTTATTAGTTTTTAAATAAAAATCACATCTCTGGACTTTACTATGGGTTTGTGTGTTTTTCTATGATTTCAGGTATTTTCTGGCTGAAATTGAGGGACTTGAGCAAAAATCAGATTCAGAGGTTGAAGAAGGACTGCAGATGCTGTTGGATTCTGACCTCCCTGCACTCAAAGCGGACTTTCTAGAGCTACAGAACTCCAAATTGTGCGTTCTCAATTGCGTTGGAAAATAGACATCCAGGGCTTTCCAGAAATATATAATAGTTCATACTTTGCTTGAGTTTAGACGACGCAAACTGGCATTCAACGCCAGCTTCCTGCCCTATTCTAGAGTTAAACGCCAGAAACAGGTTACTCCGGTTCCCCTCTGGGGCAAGACCAACGAACTCCATTTTCACTTATGTATTTTCAATGTTAGAGTTTCTACACACCAAAGATTAAGGTGTGGAGCTCTGCTGTTCTTCATGAATTAATGCAAAGTACTATTGTTTTTCTATTCAATTCAAGCTTATTCCTATTCTAAGATGTTCATTCGCACCCAAGAACATGATGAATGTGATGATTATGTGATGCTCATCATCATTCTCACTTACAAACGCGTGCCTGACAAACACTTCTGTTCTACATGCAAACAAGCTAGAATGAATATCTCTTAGATATCTAATACAGAGGACCGAGTCCGAGATATTAGAATCTTCGTGGTATAAGTTAGAACCCATGGACGGCCATTCCTGAGATCTGAAAAGTCTAAATCTTGTCTGTGGTATTCCAAGTAGGATCTGGGAAGGGATGGCTGTGACGAGATTCAAACTCGCGAGTGCTGGGCATAGTGACAGACGCAAAAGGATAGTAAATCCTATTCCAGTATGATCGAGAACCGACAGATGATTAGCCATGCAGTGACAGCGCATTGGACCATTTTCACAGAGAGGACGGGATGTAGCCATTGACAATGGTGATGCCCAACATACAGCTTGCCATGGAAAGGAGTATGAAGGATTGGATGAAGACAGCAGGAAAGCAGAGGTTCAGGAGGAACGAAAGCATCTCTATACTCTTATCTGAAATTCTCACAAATGAATTACATAAGTATCTCTATCTTTATGTTGCATTTTATTTATCTTTTAATTATTAAATCTCCATAATCAATTGAATCCGCCTGACTGAGATTTACAAGGTGACCATAGCTTGATTCAAGCCGAAAATCTCCGTGGGATCGACCCTTACTCACGTAAGGTTTATTACTTGGATGACCCAGTGCACTTGCTGGTTAGTTGTGCGGAGTTGTGACAAAGTGTGATTCACGTTTAAGAGCATCAAATCTTTGGGAGCCATTGTTGATGATCGTAATTTCGTGCACCAATGCCCCAACAGCTTATGCTATTCTGTGAAATTTTTTCTATTTGGGGCATTAACTTCATGGGTCCATTCCCAAACTCTAATGGTTTTTTATACATATTGTTAGCTGTAGATTATGTTTCTAAATGGGTGGAAGCAATTCCTACCCGTACTGATAATGCTAACGTTGTTGTCTCCTTTGTTAGAAATCATATTATATGTCGCTTTGGATCACCACAAGCAATCGTGAGTGATCAAGATACTCACTTTTGTAACAGGAGATTCACAAGTCTACTGAAGAAACATGGCATTGTGCACAAGGTATTCACAGCTTATCATCCTCAGACCAATGGGCAAGCCGAGGTGTCTAACAGAGAGATAAAGCACATATTGGAGAAGATAGTCAAGCCTCATAGGAAGGACTGGAGAACTAGACTTGTAGATGCACTCTAGGCTTATCGGACAGCATACAAGACACCCATCGGGATGAGTCCCTTCCGCCTAGTATACGGAAAGGCTTGTCACCTCCCAGTGGAGGTGGAACACAAGGCTTTCTGGGCTGTAAGGGAATGCAACATGGGATTTGAGAAGGCTGGTGCTGAAAGGAAGCTTCAACTAGCAGAACTAGAGACCGTTCGACTCGAAGCATATGACAACTCTAGACTATACAAAGAGAAGGTGAAGGCTATGCATGATAGGCATATCAAGCGAAGAGAGTTCAGACCTGGGAAGCTAGTTCTCCTTTACAACTCAAGGCTGAGGCTCATGCCAGGCAAGCTGCGTTCAAGATGGGAAGAGCCTTATATAGTAGAGAAGGCAGAGCCATATGGAGTCTTCCACCTGAGTCATCGCTCAAGCTCCAAATTTATTAAGGTCAATGGACATCGCTTGAAGCTGTATCATGGTGAGAAGATGAAGCACAACAAGGAGCTGGAGATCTTCCTCTTGGAGGATCCACCAACAGAAGAAGACTGAGCTTGTGGACCGTCCAACTTAAGGACGTAAAAGCAAAGTGCTAGGTGGGAGACAACCCACCATGGTATAATCGTCCCTTTTCATTCCTAGTTTTATTTTATTTTATTTTTCACATTATTCATTCATAATTTCTGCATAATCATTCTGCATTTTGCATTCTGCATTCTGCATATATAAAATAAAAAAAAGAGGTGTTCGACGCGCAAGCGTCCCTCACGCGTGCGCGTCATGCGTGAATTCACAACACCAAGGAATTGACCCGAGAGTTGCACGGGAGAGGTACAGGAAGCGTGCCTTGCGCACAAGCAAGACCACATGTACGCGTCCCTCATGCATGCATGTCGCTTGCGCTTTCAGCTGCCCACGCGTAAGCGTCTCTGACGCGTACGCGTGAGCCTGGAAATCGGCGTAAATGGATGTTTGTCCAGAGAGTTGTATTGGTGTGGGGCTGGAACTGTGCTAGCAGCACAAACCCCATCACACGTACGCGTCTCTGACGCGTGCGCGTCATTTTCCCTTATTGGCCACGCGCACGCGTCATATGCAATTTTGGCCCCCAGCCCAGACTGAACAGAGAGTTGTGCATGCGCGAGGCTGCCTTCATGCGATTGGCACAAACCACTATCACGCGTACGTGTCGCTTAAAACTTGCGCGACCCACGCGTACGCCACCTGATTTCAATTCTTCCCTTCCCCAATCCTAATTCTTTTTCATTCCTAATTCTTCCTTCTTTCTTCTTTATTCCTTCTTACTATCTACTAATTTCTTCCTCCCTTTTTCCTCTTCTACCTCAGGTTCTTTTCTTTCCCTCATCTACTCTTTTATTCTTCTTTCATTATTGCATATTCATAATTTATTTTTCTTCTCAATTTTTAGCTTAGTTATTTGTGGTTTATTTTGCATTCTTTTTCCATGGATTTTTATGTTGGTATTGGAGTTTTATTTGGGTAGTACCTTATTATAATTAAGCTTGTGGATATTATAAGGAGTGATTTGACAATTGACATTTAATTTTGGCTCTCATATACATTTAGATTCATTATTTTGATTCCTATTTTAACTTGCACACCAAGTGTTTGTGAAAAAGCTCTTTTGGCTTTTTGAATCCTATTTTCTTTTACTCTTTTACTTGAATGCCTCTTTTTCACAATATTTGTAATCCACATGTATTTGAGATTATCATTCACAATTGTCATCATACAAGTGCTCTTTAATTTGGCACATTTAATAATTGATGCTTGAGTTATGCTTCTCATGCCTCTTTCTGCATGCCATAAACCCTCTTGCATCTAATTATTCTGAATTGCCTTCTTGATCTTAATTGATGTCTTACCTACATGTTGTAGCTACCATGTATTTAAGCTATTATCTTTTCTTTGGCATTCATTATCACTTGGAATTTTCTCCCTCCAGTTTTTGGTTTTATATATATTTAACAATCTTCCTCTTTCTTTCTTCCTTAGGCATGGGTACCAAGAAAGGAAAAGAGAAGGCTACTGATAAGACACCAGCAAGGAGAGGAACCAAGAGAACACCGGCTAAGGCGCCACCATCTACTAGCATCAAGCTGCCAACAAAGCGGGTGAAGCGGATCATTAAAGTTGATGAAGCAGAAAAAGTCTTTCCCGCACGAGACTCTACACGGTTCACTAACCGCTACTGCAAACAGATGTTCCCCATCCTAGCCGAGAGGAACTACAATAATGAGCATCTACTCATTGTCCCAACACACTTTATTGATTTTGTGGAGTCCCGAATTGAGAGGAGACAGTGGGGATTTTTGAGGAGGCAGCCGCGGGAGGCCAACTTATCATGAGTGGTTGAATTTTACTCCAACTTCTACTCGCCTACTCTGCAGACTATCTATGTTCGTCAGCAACAAGTCCCTGTCTCCGAGAGTGCCATACAGCGATCACTGGATCTTTCACCTAGCCCAGAGGGATTAGATTCATATCAAGAAGCCTCTCTTAAGCACCAGATGTATTAGTTCAACTGGGATAGCGTCCTTGGAGTTATAGCGCAACCTGGCAGTACCTGGATCTATGGGCCGCATCAGTCAAAATCCAAGAGCATCTCAGCCCAGTCACTTACCTTGGAGGCTCGCATGCGGGCACAGATTATGTCCCAATATATCTTTCCGAGCACTCACGAGTCGACCTTCACAGCAGACATGGTTGTTCTCCTCTGGTGCATCCTGACAGAGCAACCTCTTAACCTGCCCCGATACATCCGGCAGGCCATGGGACACGTACAGATTGCGGGTAACCTGCCTTTCCCCGCCTTGGTTTCAGATTTAGTCTCTGCAGCAGGTGTGTCCTATCGGGCAGGAGACACGAAGGTCATGATCCCTAGGGCCGACCAGTATGTCCCGAATGGAAAGTACATCAGGCCACCAGTTTCCTCTGCGAGCCGGCCTCCAGGCCCATCTTTGGATACTCCTCCTTCTTCTACTCCACCATCATCCACACCACAAGCATCATCCACCCATCAGATGTTCGTTCAGATCCTCGAGAGGTTCGACCGGCAAGACCAGCGGATGGAGCAATTGGAGCACCGCAACAAGCGCCAATACAACTATCTGAAAGAACTCATTATTGGTACTCACCCACCTCCAGCACAGAAAGACACCCTGGACTCCCCTTCATCCAGTAGCACAAGGAGCCATGGCGAAACAGGCAGCGGAGGCAATGCTTCCAGCCCTACCTTACTCCTTACTGATGGCACGGAGGACCGTGCCAAGCCTTAAGTGTGGAGAGGTCAGTCCTTGACTTCCGGAGGTAATTTCTCTCTCTTAACACCAACATTTTAGTTTTTCTCTTGTTAGATAGAATAGATTGCATGATAATAATTATTTGCATATGTGTTTTGCTTGGTTAAAGTAATAAGTTTCTTTTCAAGACCCTTTTTACAGTATTTCACGAATTCAAATTGAAAAATTTGTGTTAAAATTATTTGAAGATTGTAATTTGGAACATGGTTTATAGCTAAGAACACACAACCTGTGAGATCTTGAGTTTAATTATATGGTTACATTATTTAACCATAATTTTTTATTCTTGTGTGTTTTCTTCTCTATGATTGCAATCTATAGTTTGTTCCATTCTATATGTCTATTGTTTAGTGTATTTGCATGCATACATATGATTGAGGCCATCATTTGTTATTAGCTCACTTATCCCAAATAGCCTACCATTCCAATTATCTTTGTTTGCCACTTTGAGCCTTTTAATCCCATTTGTTCTATATTTTACCACATCACTAGCCTTAAGCAGGAAAACAATTAGTTACCTGATTTGAATCTTTGGTTAGCTTAAGATAGTGTGTTAACTAAGTGTGGGGAATTATGGGAACCTGGGTTAATGGGAATGTGTTATGTTTTTACTTTATTTGAATATTAGAAATTTGGGTGCATACTCATGTGAGACCAGAAAAAAAACCCATGTGCATTGATATGTTATGTTTGCTTTCATGTTCAAAAAAAATAATAATTAAAAAAATAGTAGTAAGGGAAATTAAAGATCAATGCATATGTGGTGAAATTAAAGAAAATTTGATACATGAGTATGTGAAATATACAAAAGTGGGAATTTTGGGTAGCTAGGCATGATTTTAGAATTACATAGAGTGTGTGTGTGTGTGTTAGGTGAGAGCTTAGGTTAGTCAAAGATTCATATTATAGCTCACTTTGCCATACATATATCCTCACCCTTACCTTAGCCCCATTACAACCTTGAAAATACCTCATGATGTTTGCATTGGTATACTAAATATTTGTTGATTGGTTAGATGAAGAACAAAGTTTTAGAAAGCATGACTAGAGAAGAGTAGAGTGGATTAACCCTAGACACTTGAGTAACTAGAGTGCATATACACTACCAGTGAGGGTTCAATGCTTGATTCCATGTTCCCTGCTTTCATGAGCTATCTTCTTACAAGTTTGCTTGTCTTTTATTGTGTGATTTGAATTAGTGGAACCTGATTTATGTTTGTCTTAGAGAACTTGTTGACTCTTAACCAAGTAGATAGAAACATCTTAGCATATAGTTGCATTTGCATACATAGGTTTCATCTCATGAGTCTTACTTTCCCCTATTCATTCTTTTGTCTCCTTGAGCTTAGCATGAGGACATGCTAATATTTAAGTGTGGGGAGATTGATAAACCACTATTTTATGGTTTATCTTGTGCTCAATTGAGTCGTTTTTATCAAGCCTTTGCACACTTATTCATACAATTTGCATGATTTTACAATTCCTTCCCAATTTTGTTCTATGGTTGAAAACTTGCTTCCTAAGCCTTTAAATTGTGTATTTTAATTCCTCTTTATACCATTCAACGCCGTGATCTGTGTGTTAAGTGTTTTCAGGCTTTATAGGGCAGGAATAGCTTAGAGGATGGAGAGGAAGCTTGCAAAAATGGAAGGAGCACAAGAAATAAAGGAGATAACCAGCGAGGATCGACGCGCACGCATGGCTCACGCGTGTGCGTGATTGGAGATTTTTAAAGCGACGTGTGCGCATACCTGACGCGTACGCGTGACACGCGAAGAAGACCATTGATGCGTACGTGTGACGTGTGCCACGTGCAGAAAATGCAGAAGACACTGGGGGCGATTTTCGGCTGAGTTCAGACCCAGTTTTCGGCCCAGAAACATAGACTAGAGCCAGCGGACAAGCAGTGACTCAACACACATTCTCATTCACACAGTTTTTAGTTTTTTAGATTTGAATCTTAGAGAGAAATACTACTTCCTCTAGGTTTTCTTCATATTGATAGTTTTAGAGTTTATGCTTTTGATTTAGATATTGAGAAGAGTTACTACCTCCATTGAAGTTGCCATTATTCTAGTTTGTTTCCTTATTCCTTTACTCTTTTAATCACCCATTAACCCTGTTCAGATTTACGTATGGATATCTTTGATTTTGGAATTTATTAATGCAAAGAATTATTTTTATCTTTAATTAATTTTTTGTTATTATTTTATTGGAATCTCCATGTCTTCTTTTCTTTCCCTTTTATGGTTTATGAAAATGGCATTCATGTCAACAGAGTAGACTCCCAACTTGACTTGGGAGTTGATTAAAAGGAGACTCTTGAGTTGGAATACTCAAGTGTTAATTAGGAATTGGAAGTTGTTGGCTGGCTCTCTAGTCACTAATGCTAATCCTTCCATAGGAGAGGATTATGACTTGTGAATTGGAGCTGGTTCAATTACTCGACTTTCCTTTATTCGGTAAGGGATAACTAAGTAGAAACAAAAACCTATTACCATTACACTTGGGAGAATTCAACAAGGATAGAACTTCCAATTAATCTTCTCCCAGTCAAGGATTTTTATTTTAAATACATAAAACTTCTTGTTAATTCCCAGTGCTTTAATTAATAATTATTTTAATTTCCTATTTTTCAACTCTAAAAATTCTCAGAAAATTTCTGACTAATAAAATAGCACTCTTTTGTCAACTCGTTGGGAGACGACCTGGGATTTCTACTCCCAGTATTTTATTCTTAATTTGTGACAACCCCTTTAAATTGATAAGTAGAATTTTTGTCAGTTAAGAACTATACTTGCAACGCTGTTTTTATTATAAATTCTTAATCGGTAATTTTTCGCCCGTCACCTCCACTGGGGAAACGCCTTTCCGACTTACCTACGGGGTTGATGCAGTGATCCCCGTAGACATCGGGGAGCCAAGTCCACGGCTACTCCTGGGTGGAGTAGAGGAGGCTGTAGAGAAAGACCTGATTGATGAAACCAGGGAAATGGCACACTTGTCGGAAATGGGCCTGAAGTAAAGAGTGGTACTTTGCTACAATGCCAAAGTGTTAAGAAGAAGATTTGAGCCAGGCGATCTGGTGTTACGATGCAACGATGTAGGGCTCCCCACCCCTTGGGAAGCAAATCTGGCAGCTAACTGGGAAGGTCTATACAGAGTGAGAGAGGTGGTCGGCAATGGGGCTTACAAGCTAGAATGCCTGGATGGGAAGGAGGTACCGCGAACATGGAACGCGACAAACTTAACAAGATTCTACCCCTAAAGATCGGAGCGACCAACCGTCTTGCCAGTTCAGTAATATCTTTACTCTGAAATTATTGCCATTTTACTTTATGCGAAATTATTGCTAGTAATCAATGCCAGTTGTTAAATCCTGCTATTTACTTAACAAATTCATTTTTTATCATTGCTCTCTCTTCACTTTATTCACCTCCCTGGCCTTCTTCACTCTATCTTCTTCTTCAGATTGGTAACCTCCTCCCTCAGACCGGCAGCCTCCTCCTTAGCAGTCTTAACCGACTTCTTAACCTCTTTAAGCTTGGCTTCCAAAGCCGTAACCTTAGCCTGGGCCGCAGAAGTTTCACCACGAGCGGCATTGAGATGGGACTCCTGGGTCATCTCCCGCTCGGTAAGTCAGGCAACCACTTCATCGGAGGTCTTCACCTTCCCCTCCAAGTCAGCTAACTTCTCCTTCAAAGTCTTAGCTTCTAACCACAAGCTCTCAACCTCCCGAACGGATTGGCGGTACTTCCCATCCAAAGTCCCAGCTTGAGTCAGGATAGGCTCAGCTTTCCTGGCAATCTGTACATCCACCGGGTCTGAGTGCGAAAATTCCATCATGAAAGAACTCGTTGGTACCAGGCACGAGCTGTGAGTCAATGAAGCCCCCGGCATCAAAATTCTTCTCCATCACAGTGAGTGACCCCTCAGGACTAGAGGCCGGCTTCCATTTACGAGGGTTGTCGATAATTGTGACGTCGGAATGTAACAACCCAGTTTTTCGAGTACGCGAGATCTTTTCTGAAGGCACAAATTTCTCCGGAAGATCAGTAAAGGGAACACCTCTACTGTATCATCAAGCATCTCAATCCTTATTATCATTATGTCATCCTTAAGCTAGAACCTTTTCTAAGGCAAGCTCGATAACGCAGTCACAAAGAACTTAGTTTTTGAACCGTATCGGTTAGGAGTTTTGATTTTGGTTTCCGTAAATAGTCTCAGTTTGATGAACCGGACTCGATTCATGAGAGAAGAGAGATAATAGTATAAAATTATCATTATATTAGTATTAGAAGATGCTAGAATGATATTATAAGTTTACCTAGTCTGATTTAGTTAAAAACAAGAAATCGGTTTAACCGGGTTCATAGTTTACTGGTGCAGCTTTGCACCAGCACTCTCTGATGACTTTAGCAATACTAAGGCCTTATCATACATGTTTTATTCTCATATTAAATATGTTACTAGTGTCATTTATGCTAGTAGCTCAGAAAATAATTTTTAGAGATGTTTTTACAAGTGTTCCGATACATCTTGTTTTAGTAGTTATACACCTGAGATATTTTAATATTATTTTAATCCACCTCCAAGCCAACCAATCACAACTCACCTTACACCCCCAAGACACTCCAAGGCTGTCTCATTTCTTCATTTTGGCCGAAAATTACAAGAGAGAAAAGAGAGAAACTTTCATGAACACTTTATCTTCAAATCTTGATTTCTTCTGAACTAAAACTCAAATCAAAACTCTGATTTCACCAAAATGATCCTCTCTTCTTCCTCTACATAACCATATAATATATCATGGCTGGAAATAAGGTGAGATGGCTGTCTCCCTCCCTCTTCAATTCGGTTTTCAAGGAAACATGCTTAAACATGTGTTTTTTTGATGTTCTTCCTTAGGAATCATGCTTAACTTGACTTGAGGGCAAAGAAACGTTAATTTCCAGCAAGTCTAAGGTGAGACATCCCTTCCTAACGTACTGAGAGAGATTTGGCCAATTGAGGGTTTGTGGATTTAAAGTTGTTCTTGTGGTGATTTAGGAGGAAAAAGTGCTTAAGGACCACCTGAAAGTCTAACCGAATTAGGAGCAGCAAAATCAGGTAGGGTTGGTAAAATTTATCTTGATTGATTGTGTTTGAGTTGTGTGATTATGATATGGTTTGGTTATGCTTGAAATTGATTGTTTATATGAGTGATTCTTGTTGAAATTTTGGTGAAAATTTGATGAAATTTGATGATATTCAACTTTGAATTTGTGTTCTTCATGGATGCTAGAAAAATGAAACCCTAGAGCTTAAATTGGGGTTTTAGTGGCTGGAAATTTATTTTGAATTTTGGTAAATATCGGTTGCTGATAAGATTGAAAAACGGGTAAAAACAGAGAAACAATCTGAAGAATTTACAAAGAACACAAAGAACACTTTGAGTGTAATGAAGAACATGGAAGAACAGGCCTTAGATCTTGAAAAGGGCAAGGAAGTAAAATTTTTGGTGTTTGGGGGGTTATTTGGTAATTTCTGAAAGTTAGGGTGGTTAAAGTAGAAATATTAAAAGTTACCGGGGTAAAAAGTTAATTTTGAAAGTGAAAAGGTAAAGGCAAGGTAATTTTCAAAAATTTAGTAATAAAATATTAAATAATAATATTTAATTAAAAATAATATTTTAATAAAAATAATAAAATAATGTGGAAAATGTCGTTTTCTGTAAAAGCTTTAGAAAGACAAATATAGGGGAAGAATCTCATAATTACCTTCATAAAACACCTAGGGAGTGGCAATAACATAGTAGTGAGGCAAAGATAAAGGAAAGATAAAAGGTTAAAGAAGAGATAAAAATCGAAGAAAAAGTCTGTAAAGTTTTAATGACAGAAAAATGGACAGAGACTAGTGAACGGACTAAGAGCAACATAGTTAGTTCTTTAGTTGCGCCTAGGGTTAGGTATTATATGAAAAGTTAAACTGTTTCAGTATAGACTTAATGAACCTATACTTGGGACAGGCATACTATTCATACCGAAATTTACATAAGCTTTAAATACATACGTTAAGCAGAGAAATCAGAGCAGCGTAAAGAAAACACAGAGAACAGAGTAACCAGAGAAAAGTAAAGAGATACAGAGAAAAGAGTAATCAGAGCAGAGTAAAAAGACAAAGTGAAAAGAGTAATATGATAAAGAGAATAGAGAACAAGCAGAGGGCCTGTTGAAAGGTCATTTGTTGCGTTAAGGCAACTCCAGAGATATTTATATGTTCATCTACTGCTTTTCTGTTGGTCCTAGAGGTCCTGTAGGCCCAAGTTCACCTATAGTGAGTTGTTATTCCTGTAGGCCGAAGTTCACCTGCAGTGAATATCAATTGTGTATCTCAGGGTGTTGCTCCTGTAGGCCGAAGTTCACCTACAGAGAGTTGTGATACCTGTAAGCCGAAGTTCACTTACAGGGGCGCTATTTCTGTAAGCCGAAGTTCACTTACAGAGGTGCTATTTCTGTAGGCTGAAGTTCACCTACAGAAAGTTGTTGTATTGTGATTAGACTATTCCTGTAAGTCGAAGTTCACTTATGGGAGTGCTATTTCTGTAGGCCAAAGTTCACCTACAGAGAATAAGTTATATCTAGGACTAGTTCCTGGGTAATGTCGGGCTGCAGGGTGTAAACCGACACGTGAGCTCATGGCCTGCTTAGGACAGACATGCATCATATTTGGTTGTGCATTTTCTCTGTTATGATTGTTGTATGAATGTATGCTTTCCCTGTTTGTATTTTACTCTTTGTGTCTATGTTTTACGTTCTTGTATTCTTCTGTTTGTGTTTTATTTTCTATTTTCTCTATTTATCTATCCTCTGTTAACTACTTCTCTATATTCTGTTATTTTTCTGCCAAACAACACGAAATTAATGAATTAAACTAATAATCCCGGCCCTACTAAGAACTCTCCAGTTCTTACCCCTTCTCTTTCCTTTCCCCCTTCAGATGGAAGCATGAGTACCCTTCCGTAGTTCGTTGATGAACGTTCCGTAAAGAATATTCTGCTCTAGGTAGTCTTCTGAGTCTAGAGTGAACTCCGTTACCTGTTTATATGTATATACTGTGAGACCAGCCAATGTCTACATCCCGTTTGTATGTAAACCTTTACTTAAATCCTATATACGAGACTCCTGTTATGTGTTTACTTGATGAGGTACCAGAGAGACGTCATATGGCAATGTCTGATCGTGCAGAAGAGTAGTAGATGATGTTCTACCCTTTTGGTGACGTTCTACCTGACTTGAGTTTTGAAGACTTAGAACGTACTTTCACTCGCTTTAGTAGTTTAGAGGGGCTAGGTGAGTATAGAGTCTAGGCTAGCCTGGGCACCACCTTAGGGACTTCTTGAACAAGTCAGGGCCTGGGATGTTGTATGTATATATATGTATATAGTTATTATCTAGCTATGTCGAGGAGTGTTCTAACTAAAATTCTATACTTAAATAAAGGCTGAATCACCTAATATTGTCAACTGCTTGTGATGTACTTATGTGTGGTTGTTTATAACTGTTTTATCTGTTATTAGTTGTGAATTGATTATGAATGATTCTGTTTATTAATCAAAATATTTTCAAAAAAAAGTACCTCACAAAATAACTACGCTTTTAACAACGAATCCAGCTCATATAATAAATAATAGATAATAATTAGGAAGACAAGTTGGTAGCGCTCAGTTTCTGGTATGATCATGACGTACCAGAAATTGGGTCGTTACAATTTGGTATCAGAGCAGTTCGTTCCCAGTAGAGCCTGGGGAGTGGACTGACTATGCTTCATTGCATACTCTGCTTATGTGTCTCATGCTATTAGGGTATCTTTAATATACATTTGGCATAAATGTCTATGAGCGCTCATTTTGGGAATGTTCATGCATAGCTTGAGATATTAAGACTGATCACCTTAATATTGATTGTTTGGTACGGATAAGACCTCAATGAATGTGAATAGGAATAGTTTAATCGAGCTCTGAACGACGAATCGATGTAAGCCACAGCTATCTTCATAGCTGTTATGATGTCCATGGCTATGACTATGTGAGATTTGGATGCTGTAAGGAACGGACCTATCTCTTCATCAAGATGGCCTGAAGAAAATGGATTGCTTGAAGATGGATTCTGCACGTGGCTGAAATTTTGAGGGCAAAATTTTCTTTTAGGCGGGTAGAATGTAACAACCCTGTTTTTCGAGTACGCGAGATCTTTTCTGAAGGCACGGATTTCTCCGGAAGATCAGTAAAGGGAACACCTCTGCTGTATCATCAAGCATCTCAATCCTCATTATCATTATGTCATCCTTAAGCTAGAACATTTTCTGAGGCAAGCTCGATAACGCAGTCACGAAGAACTTAGTTTTTGAACCGTATCGGTTAGGAGTTTTGATTCTGGTTTCCGTAAATAGTCTCAGTTTGATGAACCGGACTCGATTCATGAGAGAAGAGAGATAATAGTATAAAATTATAATTATATTAGTATTAGAAGATGCTAGAATGATATTATAAGTTTACCTAGTCTGTTTTAGTTAAAAACAGGAAATCGGTTTAACCGGGTTCACAGTTTACTGGTGCAGCTTTGCACCAGCACTCTCTGATGACTTTAGCAATGCTAAGGCCTCATCATACATGTTTTATTCTCATATTAAATATGTTACTAGTGTCATTTATGCTAGTATCTCAGAAAATAATTTTTAGAGATGTTTTTACAAGTGTTCCGATACATCTAGTTTTAGTAGTTATACACCTGAGATATTTTAATATTATTTTAACCCACCTCCAAGCCAACCAATCACAACTCACCTTACACCCCCAAGACACTCCAAGGCTGTCTCATTTCTTCATTTTGGCAGAAAATTACAAGAGAGAAAAGAGAGAAACTTTCATGAACACTTTATCTTCAAATCTTGATTTCTTCTGAACTAAAACTCAAATCAAAACTCCGATTTTACCAAAATGATCCTCTCTTCTTCCTCTACATAACCATATAACATATCATGACTGGAAAGAAGGTGAGATGGCTGTTTCCCTCCCTCTTCAATTCGGTTTTCAAGGAAACATGCTTAAACATGTGTTTTCTTGATGTTCTTCCTTAGGAATCATGCTTAACTTGACTTGAGGGAAAAGAAACGTTAATTTCTAGCAAGTATAAGGTGAGATATCCCTTCCTAACATGCAGAGAGAGATTTGGTCAGTTGAGGGTTTGTGGATTTAAAGTTGTTCTTATAGTGATTTAGGAGGAAAAATTTCTTAAGGACCACCTGAAAGTCTAACCGAATTAGGAGCAGCAAAATCAGGTAGGGTTTGGTAAAATTAATCTTGATTGATTGTGTTTGCGTTGTGTGATTATGATATGGTTTGGTTATACTTGAAATTGATTGTTTATATGAGTGATTCTTGTTGAAATTTTGGTGAAAATTTGATGAAATTTGATGATATTCAACTTTGAATTTGTGTTCTTCATGGCTGCTGCAAAAACGAAATCCTAGAGCTTAAATTGGGGTTCAATTTATGTTGAAATCATGTATAAAAGATGGGATTTTAGTGGCTGGGAATTTATTTTGAATTTTGGTAAAAATTGGTTACTGATAAGACTGAAAAACGGGTAAAAATAGAGAAAAAATCTAAAGAATTTACGAAGAACACAAAGAACACTTTGAATGTGATGAAGAACATAGAAGAATAGGCCTTAGATCTTGAAAAGGGCAAGGAAGTAAAATTTTTGGTGTTTGGGGGTTATTTGGTAATTTTTGAAAGTTAGGGTAGTTAAAGTAGAAATATTAAAAGTTACCGGGGTAAAAAGTTAATTTTGAAAGTGAAAAGGTAAAGACAAGGTAATTTTCGAAAATTTAGTAATAAAATAATAAATAATAATAAAATATTAAATAATAATATTTAATTAAAAATAATATTTTAATAAAAATAATAAAATAATGCGGAAAAAGCAGTTTTCTGTAAAAGCTTTAGAAAGACAATTTTAAGCGTAGAATCTCATAATTACCTTCATAAAACACCTAGGGAGTGGCAATAACATAGTAGTGAAGCAAAGATAAAGGAAAGATAAAAGGTTAAAGAAGAGATAAAAATCGAAGAAAAAGTCTGTAAAGTTTTAATAACAGAAAAATGGACAAAGACTAGTGAACGGACTAAGAGCAACATAGTTAGTTCTTGAGTTGCGCCTAGGGTTAGGTATTATATGAAAAGTTAAACTGTTTCAGTATAGAATTAATGAACCACTACTTGGGATAGGCATACTATTCATACCGAAATTTACATAAGCTTTAAATACATACGTTAAGTAGAGAAATCAGAGCAGCGTAAAGAAAACACAGAGAATAGAGTAACCAGAGAAAAGTAAAGAGATACAGAGAAAAAAGTAATCAGAGCAGAGTAAAATGACAAAGTGAAAAGAGTAATATGATAAAGAGAATAGAGAACAAGCAGAGGACCTGTTAAAAGGTCATTTGTTGCGTTAAGGCAACTCCAGAGATATTTATATGTTCATCTACTGCTTTTCTGTTGGCCCTAGAGGTCCTATAGGCCCAAGTTCACCTACAGTGAGTTGTTATTCCTGTAGGCCGAAGTTCACCTGCAGTGAATATCAATTGTGTATCTCAGGGTGTTGCTCCTGTATGCCGAAGTTCACCTACAGAGTTTTGTGATACATGTAAGCCGAAGTTCACTTACAGGGGCGCTATTTCTGTAAGCCGAAGTTCACTTAGAGAGGTGCTATTTCTGTAGGCCGAAGTTCTCCTACAAAAAGTTGTTGTATAGTGATTAGACTATTCCTATAAGCCGAAGTTCACTTATGGGAGTGCTATTTCTGTAGGCCAAAGTTCACCTACAGAGAATAAGCCATATCTAGGACTAGTTCCTGGGTAATGTCGGGCTGCAGGGTGTAAACCGACACGTGAGCTCATGGCCTGCATAGGACAGACATGTATCATATTTGGTTGTACATTTTCTCTGTTATGATTGTTGTATGAATGTATGCTTTCCCTGTTTGTATTCTACTCTTTGTGTCTATGTTTTACTTTCTTGTATTCTTCTGTTTGTGTTCGATTTTCTGTTTTCTCTTTTTATCTATCCTCTGTTAACTACTTCTCTATATTCTATTATTTGTCTACCAAACAACACAAAATTAATGAATTAAACTAATAACCCCGACCTTACTAAGAACTCCCCAGTTCTTACCCCTTCTCTCTCCTTTCTCCCTTCAGATGGAAGCATGAGTACCCTTCCGTAGTTCGTTGATGAACGTTCCGTAAAGAAGATTCCACTCTAGGTAGTCTTCTGAGTCTAGAGTGAACTCAGTTTCCTGTTTATATGTATATACTGTGAGACCAGCCAACGTCTACACCTCGTTTGTATGTAAACCTTTACTTAAATCCTATGTACGAGACTCCTGTTATGTGGCTACTTGATGAGGTACCAGAGAGACGTCATATGGCAATGTCTGATCGTGCAGAGGAGTAGTAGATGATGTTCTACCCTTTTGGTGACGTTCCACCTGACTTGAGTTTTGAAGACTTAGAACGTACTTTCCCTCGCTTTAGTAGTTTAAAGGGACTAGGTGAGTATAGAGTCTAGGCTAGCCTGGGCGCCAGCTTAGGGACTTCTTGAACAGGTTAAGGCCTGGGATGTTGTATGTATATATATGTATATAGTTATTATCTTGCTATATCTAGGGGTGTTCTAACTTAAAGTCTATACTTAAATAAAGGCTAAATCACCTAATATTGTCAACTGCTTGTGATGTACTTATGTGTGGTTGTTTATAACTGTTTTATCTGTTATCAGTTCTGAATTGATTATAAATGATTCTGTTTATTAATCAAAATGTTTTCAAAAAAAAAAGTACCTCACAAAATAACTACGCTTTTAACAACGAATCAGGCTCATATAACAAATAATAGATAATAATTAGGAAGACAAGTTAGTAGCACTCAGTTTCTGGTATGATCATGACGTACCAGAAATTCGGTCGTTACACGGGACCCCCTCCAGCTGGCTCCACCTCAGGAGGCACCACTCCACTGCCGCTCGGACCAATCATAGCTATTGGGCTGGGAGATTTCGGGGGTAGAGAAGGTGGAGGAGCTGAATGCACCTCGGCACTAGGGGAAGTCAGGTGCTCGACAGAATGCGTCGCAGAGCTCTCATCACTCGCCTCAGGGTGAAATTGGGCCATTAAATTTTCAAGGCCAGTACGCTCGACAGCCATACCCACTACAATCAAGGAAACAACTCGTTAGCCCAGGATATATATATATATATATAAAAAAAAGAAGAAGAAGAAAGGTTAGGGAGAGAGGGACAACACTAGCAACTGACCACTTACCTACATAGCTCCTACCCGTCTCCCGATCACCCATTAAGAGATGGGGGTTCAGATTATTTTTATTAAAGATGGCCAACAACACATCAGCGATGTTCTTGTCTCGCTGAGTCAGGCCCTTGTAGGTTATCTTCGTAAAAGCATTGGGCCCGGCCCCGAAGCTCTAGTAGGTCGGGATCCGCCGCTCACCCTCCAGGGTTAACCAAAAAGGGTGCACTCCATCGGCAGGTCGGACCGTGAAGAACTTATCCTTAAAGCCATGAAACAAATCCTCGAAAGTGCCGTAGATTCGTCTCCCTTGAGCAGCCCAGAAAGACATGAATCCCTTTTCGTGCCTACCCTCCTTGGAAGGGTTTGTCAAAACGAACAACCACAAGAACACCTCAATAGAGGCCAGCAGCTCGAGGTACTCACAAACCATCTCAAAACACCGAATAGCAGCCCAGCTATTCGGATGCAGCTGCGATGGAGCCATGTTGCATCAGTTTAAAAGGGCCATTTGAAAGGAAGAGAAGGGCACGCGGACCCCTAAGACGGTGAACATCGCTTTGTACACTGGTGCACGAAATTGTGATGTCCAGGCTCAAACTATTCCTGGCACGTGAGCAACTTGGTACGCGTAATCGTGATTACACATTCATAATTTGTCACAACTTCGATACAACTAACCAGCAAGTGCACTGGGTCGTCCAAGTAATACCTTACGTGAGTAAGGGTCGAATCCCACGGAGATTGTTGGTATGAAGCAAGCTATGGTCACCTTGTAAATCTCAGTCAGGCAGATATAAAGTGATAATGGTGTTTTCGAATAATAATTAATAGAATAGGGATAGAAATACTTATGTAATTCATTGGTGAGAGTTTCAGATAAGCGAATGGATATGCTTTCGTTCCTCTGAACCTCTGCTTTCCTGCCATCTTCATCCAATTAGTCTTACTCCTTTCCATGGCTGGCTTTATGTGATACATCACCACTGTCAATGGCTACTTTCGGTCATCTCTCGGGAAAATGATCCAATGCCCTGTCACGGCACGGCTAATCGTCTGGAGGCATCACCCTTGCCAATGGCTTCATCTTATCCTCTCAGTGAATAATATGCTCACGCACCCTGTCACGGCACAGCTATTCATCTGTCGGTTCTCGATCATGCTGGAATAGGATTTACTATCCTTTTGCGTCTGTCACTAACGCCCTGCAATCGCGAGTTAGGAGCTCGTCACAGTCATTCAATCATTGAATCCTACTCGGAATACCACAGACAAGGTTTAGACCTTCCAGATTCTCTTGAATGCCGCCATCATTCTAGCTTACGCCACGAAGATTCTGGTTAGGAGATCTAAGAGATATTCATTCTAGCTTAATTCATGTAGAACGGAAGTGTTTGTCAGGCACGCGTTCATAAGGGAGAAGGATGATGAGCGTCACACATAATCATCACCTTCATCACGTTCTTGGGTGCGAATGGATATCTTAGAAGCGAAATAAGAAGAATTGAATAGAAAACAGTAGTACTTTGCATTAATCTTTGAGGAACAGCAGAGCTCCACACCTTAATCTATGAAGTGTAGAAACTCTACCGTTAAAAATACATAAGTGAAGGTCCAGGCATGGCCGAGATGGCCAGCCCCCTAAAACGTGATCAAAGGATCATAAGGTAATCCAAAGATGTCAAATAAAATAGTAAGAGGTCCTATTTATAATAAACTAGCTACTAGGGTTTACATGAGTAAGTAATTGATGCATAAATCCACTTCTGGGGCCCACTTGGTGTGTGCTTGGGCCGAGCCTTAACTTTCCACGTGCAGAGGCCATTTGTGGAGTTGAACGCCAGGTTTTGATCCATTTCTGGCGTTCAACTCTGGTTTTGGATCCTTTTCTGGCGCTGGACGCCAGATTTGGGCAGAAGGCTGGCGTTGAACGACAGTTTACGTCGTCTATTCTTGGCCAAAGTATGGACTATTATATATTTCTGGAAAGACCTGGATGTCTACTTTCCAACGCAATTAGAAGCGCGCCATTTTGAGTTCTGTAGCTCCATAAAATCCACTTTGAGTGCAGGGAGGTCAGAATCCAACAGCATCAGCAGTCCTTTTTCAACCTCTGAATCTGATTTTTGCTCAAGTCCCTCAATTTCAGCCAGAAAATACCTGAAATCACAGAAAAACACACAAACTCATAGTAAAGTCCAGAAATGTGAATTTAACACAAAATCTATTAAAAACATCCCTAAAAGTAACTAGATCCTACTAAAAACATACTAAAAACAATGTCAAAAAACGTATAAATTATCCGCTCATCACAACACCAAACTTAAATTGTTGCTTGTCCCCAAGCAACTGAAAATCAAAATAGGATAAAAAGAATAGAATATACTATAAATTCCAAACTATCAATGAAACAGAGCTTCAATCATATGAGCGGGACTTATAGCTTTTTGCCTCTTGAATAGTTTTGGCATCTCACTTTATCCATTGAGGTTCAGAATGATTGGCATCTATAGGAACTCAGAGTTCAGATAGTGTTATTGATTCTCCTAGTTCAGTATGATGATTCTTGAACACAGCTATTTTATGAGTCTTGGCCGTGGCCCTAAGCACTTTGTTTTCCAGTATTACCACCGGATACATAAATGCCACAGACACATAATTGGGTGAACCTTTTCAGATTGTGACTCAGCTTTGCTAAAGTCCCCAATTAGAGGTGTCCAGGGTTCTTAAGCACACTCTTTTTTTTGCTTTGGACCTTGACTTTAACCGCTCAGTCTCAAGTTTTCACTTGACACCTACACGCCACAAGCACATGGTTAGGGACAACTTGGTTTAGTCGCTTAGACCAGGATTTTATTCCTTTAGGCCCTCCTATCCACTGATGCTCAAAGCCTTGGGATCATTTTTATTCGCCCTTGCCTTTTGGTTTTAAGGGTTATTGGCTTTTTGCTCTTGCCTCTTGGTTTTAAGAGCTTTTGGCTTTTTCTGCTTGCTTTTTCTTTTTCTTTCTATTATTTTTTTTTTCTTTCGCCTATTTTTTTTTTATTTTTTTCTGCAAGCTTTGTTCTTTGCTGCTTTTTCTTGCTTCAAGAATCATTTTTATGATTTTTCAGATTATCAAATAACATGTCTCCTAATCATCATTCTTTCAAGAGCCAACATATTTAACATTCTTAAACAACAACTTCAAAAGACATATGCACTGTTCAAGCATACATTCAGAAAACAGGAAGCATTGTCACCACCTCAATATAATTAAGTTAAGTTCAAGGATAAATTTGAAACTCATGTACTTCTTGTTCTTTTGAATTAAAACAGTTTTTATTTAAGAGAGGTGATGGATTCATAGGACATTCATAACTTTAAGACAAAGTTACTAACTACTAATGATCATGTAATGAAGACACAAACATGGATAAGCACATTAACATATAAAACGAAAAAAACAGAGAAAGTAAGAACAAGGAATGAGTCCACCTTAGTGATGTCCTTGAGCTCTTCTATGTCTCTTCCTTGTCTTTGCTGCTCCTCCTTCATTGCTTTTAGATCTTCTCTGATTTCATGAAGGATGAAGGAGTGCTCTTGATGTTCCACCCTTAGTTGCTTCAAATAATTGTGTGGAAGAAAATGTATCCCCTGAGGTATCTCAGGGATCTCTTGATTTGCAGTCAAATGTTCTACCACTGAGCTATAGACCCTTGATGGAAGCTTTTGTCTTCCCTTTCCTCTTTCTAGAGGTTTCTCTGGCCTTAGGTGCCATCAATGGTTATGGAAAAAAACAAAAAAGCTATGCTTTTACCACACCAAACTTAGAATGTTGCTCGCCCTCGAGCAAAAGAAGAAAGAATAGAAGAAGAAGAGGATATGGAGGAGATGGATGGCTGTGTGTATTCGGCCATATGGGTGGGATTGGGTGGGGAAGAGATGTTGAATTTTTTAAGGTAAGTGGGTGTATGGGTGTGAGTGGTAAATGGAAGACAGAAGGGATGAGTGTTTATTGGGAATAGAGGATGATTGAGAAGAGAGAAGAGAATGAGTGAAGGTAGGTGGGGATCCTGTGGGGTCCACAGATCTTGGGGTGTCAAGGCATTTACATCCCTGCACCAATTTAGGCATGCAAAATGCCCTTGCACACAACTCTGGGCGTTCAGCGCCAGGTTGGTGCCCATTTTGGGCGTTCAACGCCCTTTTGCTGCCATTTCTGGCGTTGAACACCAGAACCATGCTTGTTCTGGGCGTTCAGCGCCAGGATGCTCCCATTCTGGGCGTTCAGCGCCAGAACTATGCTCTGTTCTGGCGTTTGAACGCCAGACAGATGCTCCTCCAGGGTGTGATTTTTCTTCTGCTGTTTTTGATTCCGTTTTTGATTTTTTTGTTTATTTTGTGACTCCACATGATCATGAACCTAAGAAAACATGAAAAACAATAAATATAAGAATTAGATAAACATTGGGTTGCCTCCCAACAAGCGCTTCTTTAATGTCAATAGCTTGACAGTGGGCTCTCATGGAGCCTCACAGATGTGCAGAGCTTTGTTGAGACTCCCCAACACCAAACTTAGAGTTTGGATATGGGAGTTCAATACAAAACTTAGAGTTTGGTTGTGGCCTCCCAACACCAAACTTAGAGTTTGACTGTGGGGGCTCTGGTTGACTCTGCTTGGAGAGAAGCTTTTCCTGCTTCCTCTCCATGGTTGCAGAGGGAGATCCTTGAGTTTTGAATACAAGGGAGTTCTCATTCCATTGAAGGACTATTTCACCTCTGTCAACATCAATCACAGCTCTTGCTGTGGCCAAGAAAGGTCTTCCTAGGATGATGGATTCATCCTCTTCCTTTCCAGTATCCGGGACTATGAAATCAGCAGGGATGTAAAGGCCCTCAACCTTTACTAATACATCTTCTACTTGTCCATAAGCCTGTTTTCTTGAGCTGTCTGCCATCTCTAATGAGATTTTAGCAGCTTGCACCCCATAGATTCCCAGTTTCTCTATTACAGAGAGGGGCATGAGGTTTATTCCTGAACTAAGGTCACATAGGGCCTTAAAGATCATAGTGCCTATGGTACAGGGTATTATGAACTTTCCAGGATCCTGTCTCTTCTGAGGCAATGTCAGTTGATCCAGATCACTTAGTTCATTGATGAACAAGGGAGGTTCAACTTCCCAAGTATCAATGCCAAATAATTTGGCATTCAGCTTCATGATTGCACCAAGAAACTTGGCAGTTTGCTCTTCAGTAACATCCTCATTCTCTTCTGAAGAGGAATACTCATCAGAGCTCATGAAGGGTATAAGGAGGTTCAATGGAATCTCTATGGTCTCTAGATGAGCCTCAGAGTCCTTTGGTTCCCCAGAGGGAAGCTCCTTATTGATCACTGGACGTCCCAGGAGGTCCTCCTCCTTGGGATTCACGTCCTCTCCTCTCCTCAGAGGTTCGGCCATGGCGCTTATGTCAATGGCCTTGCACTATCCTTTTGGGTTCTCTTCTGTATTGCTTGGGAGAGTACTAGGAGGGATTTCAGTGATCCTTTTACTCAGCTGGCCCACTTGTGCTTCCAGATTTCTAATGGAAGACCTTGTTTCATTCATGAAACTTACAGTGGCCTTAGATAGATCAGAGACTAGATTTGCTAAATTAGAAGCATTTTGTTCAGAGTTCTCTGTCTGTTGCTGAGTTGATGATGGAAAAGGTTTGCTATTGCTAAACCTGTTTCTTCCACCATTATTAAAGCCTTGTTGAGGCTTTTGATCCTTCCATGAGAAATTTGGATGATTTCTCCATGTTGAGTTATAGGTGTTTCCATAAGGTTCACCTACGTAATTTACCTCTGCTATTGTAAGGTTCTCAGGATCATAGGCTTCTTCTTCAGAAGATGCCTCTTGAGTACTGTTGGATGCAGCTTGCATTTCATGCAGACTCTGAGAGATCATATTGACTTGCTGAGTCAATATTTTGTTCTGAGCCAATATGGCATTCAGAGTATCAACTTCAAGAACTCCCTTCTTCATAGGCGTCCCATTATTCACAGGATTCCTTTCAGAAGTGTACATGAACTGGTTATTAGCAACCATGTTAATGAGTTCTTGAGCTTCTGCAGGCGTTTTCTTTAGGTGAATGGATCCACCTGCAGAAGTGTCCAGTGACATCTTTGATAGCTCAGATAAACCATCATAGAATATATCCAGGATGGTCCATTCTGAAAGCATGTCAGAAGGACACTTTTTGGTCAACTGTTTGTATCTTTCCCAAGCTTCGTAGAGAGATTCACCTTCTTTCTGTCTGAAGGTTTGAACATCAGCTCTAAGCTTGCTCAGCTTTTGAGGAGGAAAGTACTTGGCTAAGAAAGCCGTGACCAGCTTATCCCAAGAGTTCAGGCTGTCTTTGGGTTGAGAATCCAACCATAATCTAGCTCTGTCTCTTACAGCAAAAGGGAAAAGCATGAGCCTGTAGACTTCAGGATCTATTCCATTAGTCTTAACAGTATCACATATCTGCAAGAATTCAGTTAAGAACTGAAAAGGATCTTCAGATGGAAGTCCATGAAACTTGCAGTTCTGCTGCATCAGAGAAACTAACTGAGGTTTCAGCTCAAAGTTGTTTGCTCCAATGGCAGGAATGGAGATGCTTCTTCCATGTAAATTGGAATTAGGTGCAGTAAAGTCACCAAGCATCTTCCTTACAGTATTATTATTTTCGGCTGCCATCTCCTCTTCCTGTTTGAAAATTTCTGAAAGGTTTTCTCTGGATTGTTGTATTTTGGCTTCTCTTAATTTTCTCTTCAGAGTCCTTTCAGGTTCTGGATCTGCTTCCACAAGAATGTTCTTATCCTTGCTCCTGCTCATATGACAAGGAAGAATGGACAGGAAAATGATAATAATAATAGAGATCCTTTATACCACAGTATAGGGATCCCTTTGTGAGTGGAAGAAAAGAGGGGGAGACAAAGAATGTGATGTAAAGGAAGAAATGCAACTGTACTGATGGAAGAGATGTGAGATGAGATGTTAGGATATGAATGAATAAATAGAATAGGATGTGGGAGGTATAATTTTCGAAAATTATTTTGAAAAGGAGTTAGTGATTTTTGAAAATTGGTTTTTGAAAATTTGTTAGTATTTTTCGAAACTTTTGTTTTAAAAATTAAAATAATTAATAAATTAAAAAGAAATTTTGAAAAAGGGGAGAGATATTTTCGAAAATTGAGAGAGAGAGTTAGTTAGGTGGTTTTGAAAAAGTTAAGAAACAAACAAAAAGTTAGTTAGTTAGTTGAAACAAATTTTGAAAACCAATTTTGAAAAGATAAGTAGTTAGGAAGTTAGAAAAGATATTTTGAAACCAACTTTTTGAAAAAGATAAGATAAGAAGATATTTTTGAAAAGATATGATAGAAATTAGTTTTGAAAAAGATTTGATTTTTAAAATCACAATTAATGACTTGATTCACAAGAAATCATAAGATATGATTCTAGAACTTAAAGTTTGAATCTTTCTTAACAAGCAAGTAACAAACTTGAAATTTTTGAATCAAAACATTAATTGTTATTGTTATTTTCGAAAATTTGGTATAAAATAAGAAAAAGATTTTTGAAATTTTCGAAAATAACTAAGAATTTTGAAAAAGATTTGATTTTTGAAAAAGATTTTGAAAAAGATAAGATTTTCAAATTGAAAATTTGATTTGACTCATAAGAAGCAACTTGATTTTAAAAATTTTTGAAAAAGTCAACTCAAATTTTCGAATTTGATGAGAGAAAAAGGGGAAGATATTTTTTTGATTTTTTTTTTTGAATTTTTATGAAAACGTGAAAATTATGCAATGCATGAAATTTTTAGATCAAAACATGTGATGCATGCAAGAATGCTATGAATGTCAAGATGAACACCAAGAACACTTTGAATGTCAAGATGAACATCATAGACACAATTTTGAAAAATTTTTAATGCAAAGAAAACATGCAAGACACCAAACTTAGAATTCTTTAATGCTTACGCACTAAGAATTCAAGAATGCATATGATAAACATGAAAAGACACAAAACAAAAAATCATCAAGATCAAACAAGAAGACTTACCAAGAACAACTTGAAGATCATGAAGAACACTATGAATGCATGATATTTTCGAAAAAATGCAAGATGCATATGCAATTGACACCAAACTTATAACATGACTCAAGACTCAAACAAGAAACACAAAAATATTTTTTATTTTTATGATTTTCTAATTTTTTTGGATTTTTAACTTATATTTTTCGAAAATTATTTATAAAAAAAGAAAAATAAGGATTCAAAATTTTTAATATGAATTCCAGGAATCTTATGCTCTAAAGCTCTAATCAAAGGGTCAGGCATGGCTTAATAGCCAGCCAAGCTTTAGTATGTAACTCAGACATGACACGCCTGACATTCCTTACATTCAACAGCCAATTGGCTAAGAAAGATAAAGAAGCTCTTCTCTTGGGTATAAGGATTGAGACATGGCTTTACATCCAGCCAAGCTTCAATCATGCTTCATGAAACACTAGAATTCATTCTTAAAAATTCTGAAGCCATAGAATAATTTATTTTTTGAAAACAAATTTTTTTTTTTCGAAAATAGGTGAGAAAATTTTGAAATATTTTTGAAAAATTTTTGAAAAGAAAATAAAAAGAAAATTACCTAATTGAGCAACAAGATGAACCGTTAGTTGTCCAAACTCGAACAATCCCCGGCAACGGCGCCAAAAACTTGGTGCACGAAATTGTGATGTCCAGGCTCAAACTATTCCTGGCACGTGAGCAACTTGGTACGCGTAATCGTGATTACACATTCATAATTTGTCACAACTTCGATACAACTAACCAGCAAGTGCACTGGGTCGTCCAAGTAATACCTTACATGAGTAAGGGTCGAATCCCACGGAGATTGTTGGTATGAAGCAAGCTATGGTCACCTTGTAAATCTCAGTCAGGCAGATATAAAGTGATAATGGTGTTTTCGAATAATAATTAATAGAATAGAGATAGAAATACTTATGTAATTCATTGGTGAGAGTTTCAGATAAGCGAATGGATATGCTTTCGTTCCTCTGAACCTCTGCTTTCCTGCCATCTTCATCCAATTAGTCTTACTCCTTTCCATGGCTGGCTTTATGTGATACATCACCACTGTCAATGGCTACTTTCGGTCATCTCTCGGGAAAATGATCCAATGCCCTGTCACGGCACGGCTAATCGTCTGGAGGCATCACCCTTGCCAATGGCTTCATCTTATCCTCTCAGTGAATAATATGCTCACGCACCCTGTCACGGCACGGCTATTCATCTGTCGGTTCTCGATCATGCTGGAATAGGATTTACTATCCTTTTGCGTCTGTCACTAACGCCCTGCAATCGCGAGTTAGGAGCTCGTCACAGTCATTCAATCATTGAATCCTACTCGGAATACCACAGACAAGGTTTAGACCTTCCGGATTCTCTTGAATGCCGCCATCATTCTAGCTTACGCCACGAAGATTCTGGTTAGGAGATCTAAGAGATATTCATTCTAGCTTAATTCATGTAGAACGGAAGTGTTTGTCAGGCACGCGTTCATAAGGGAGAAGGATGATGAGCGTCACACATAATCATCACCTTCATCACGTTCTTGGGTGCGAATGGATATCTTAGAAGCGAAATAAGAAGAATTGAATAGAAAACAGTAGTACTTTGCATTAATCTTTGAGGAACAGCAGAGCTCCACACCTTAATCTATGAAGTGTAGAAACTCTACCGTTAAAAATACATAAGTGAAGGTCCAGGCATGGCCGAGATGGCCAGCCCCCTAAAACGTGATCAAAGGATCATAAGGTAATCCAAAGATGTCAAATAAAATAGTAAGAGGTCCTATTTATAATAAACTAGCTACTAGGTTTTACATGAGTAAGTAATTGATGCATAAATCCACTTCTGGGGCCCACTTGGTGTGTGCTTGGGCCGAGCCTTAACTTTCCACGTGCAGAGGCCATTTGTGGAGTTGAACGCCAGGTTTTGATCCATTTCTGGCGTTCAACTCTGGTTTTGGATCCTTTTCTGGCGCTGGACGCCAGATTTGGGCAGAAGGCTGGCGTTGAACGACAGTTTACGTCGTCTATTCTTGGCCAAAGTATGGACTATTATATATTTCTGGAAAGACCTGGATGTCTACTTTCCAACGCAATTAGAAGCGCGCCATTTTGAGTTCTGTAGCTCCATAAAATCCACTTTGAGTGCAGGGAGGTCAGAATCCAACAGCATCAGCAGTCCTTTTTCAACCTCTGAATCTGATTTTTGCTCAAGTCCCTCAATTTCAGCCAGAAAATACCTGAAATCACAGAAAAACACACAAACTCATAGTAAAGTCCAGAAATGTGAATTTAACACAAAATCTATTAAAAACATCCCTAAAAGTAACTAGATCCTACTAAAAACATACTAAAAACAATGTCAAAAAGCGTATAAATTATCCGCTCATCATACACCCACATCCAGTCAGCAATTCGGGGGGTGTTGAGGTTGATCTGGCATAGGCGTTCATGGTCGGTAGGGACGAATACTTTGTAGCATCCCTCCTCGTCACCACCCTCGCATAGCTGGTCGCGAAGGCGGAAGTCCGTTAACTCCTCTAGTGTCATTTGTGAAGGCGTACACTTCACATCCGAAGCGACCCAGGCATATCTGTCAACAGGGAGTCTCAGAAGGGGAAGTTGCGCCATACCTACAATGGGGGCACCACATAGTCAGGCTACCAGGTCGGAAAGTTGGGAAAGCTAGAACTAATGCTACGGACGCAGGAAACTAACACTAAGCGCCACAGTAAGGCCTATCTGCAGTCAAAATGAAGCCTAAACTACCATACACCTAAATGGAAACCCCCTCTAAAACCTAGTTAATGGCAGTATAAAAAACTACACGCACAAGCCTAAGCACTACTCAACACGCAAGAAGCAGAAACAATGGCAATCATCTAATCTGACGAAACAAAAATGCTCAGTATAAAAGGACGTACTTACCAGAGAAGTTGCATGCAAAGGAGTAGTGGAAAAATTGGAAGGAAGGCGATTGCAGGAAGCAGACCAATGCAATGAAATTCAGAAAACTCGAGGGGAAGCAGAGGATGCAGTGCAAGGATAGTTTAGAAACAAGGAAAGGAAACGGTATGGAAAGGAAAGAAAACCAAAACGAATGAGTAACTACCCTGGAGAAGCGCGAAAGTCAAGGGCAAAACAGACCTTTTCCTCCATGCTTTCAAATCAGTCATAAATGCACTTAATTGCAGGCGCGAAGAACGAGGCGACAAACAGCGCTATCTCAAAGCGATGTAGCCTGCTCGCGCGTAGAGGGCTCGCCACAAAATGCGTCATCAACGGCACTTACGACCCTAGTTGGCACGTTAGGGACACTGTTCCGGCCCGGCCCAGCATGCACTACGCCCAGACCCGGGCGCTCGCCCTAGCAAGGTCATCGAACCCGATCCGGGAGACTGACCCGATGCCTCCACCCCTCCAGCACAGCACCTGACAGTTGGGGGGAAAGAAAATTTCTTGAAAGGCGGGTCTGCACCTGTGGGTCCCGCCCTAGACATGAGGTATAAAGGGGGAGGGCCCTACGCTTTCCCAAGGTACGTCACTATCTCATCACCTTTACTGCCATTTGTACAGACTTCTGACTTGGGCGTCGGAATCCTTTTTGTAGGTGGCTCCCCCTTTTTTCAACACCACAGCTCGTGAGGTCGCTAGATCCCAGCCCTCCACCCTTCAACACCAGCTCGGGAAGTCCGTTCCTTCGCCAACCGCCCACCTTCACACTTCCATCCCAACGCCCATCAATTCTAGCGACCCGTTCGACACCCGAACATGTCTCAACCACCCAAATTTACTCATTCGAGACCTACGCTTGTGTGCAAATTGCACAAAGAAATATATGGTCAAACAAATTCCACAGGCTTGGTACATTATCCTTAAATCTATGTTTTAAAAATTTGGATTCAGTTGCACAAAATCTGAGCCATCCCTCTTCACAAAAGTTACTACATCATCCATCACATATATCTTGATATATGTGAATGATATGCTTGTCACTAGCAGCAGTGAGCATGATATCATGGAGTTAAACTTCTTTCTTGGAATTGAAGCTAACTATCATTCTAATAGCATGATTTTTCTAAATTAGACTAAGTGCATCACTAAGCTTGTACAAAAATCTAGAATGCAAGAGTCAAAACCAATGAACACTCCTATAATGTCCTCTTCGAGATTGACTTCAATTGGTTGAATACCTTGTGAAGACCCTACCTTCTTTTGATCCATTATGGGCGTGCTACAGTATGTGACAATTGCTGGCCTTGACATTACTTTCTCAGTGAATAAGCTTAGCCAGTTACTTTCTAATATATCATAAGAATACTGAACTGCGCTCAAATGAGTGCTTTGATATCTTTCAGGTTCTACGTATCTTACACTTCGATTTTATAAAACTAATGATTTGTGTATTACTGCTTTTTCGGATTTAGATTGAGCCTCAGATTTGGATGATTAAAAGTCAACATCAGGATAGTGCATTTACTTTGGCTCCAATCTTATTTTATCAAAATGCACCAAATAAGCTATTGCTAGCAGAAGCTTTGTTGAAGCAGAATCCAAAGCATCAGTGACTGTCTTTATTGAAATTATATTATTTAAATATGCTCTCTGAGATGCATCAACATGTACAATGAATCCTACAGATTTTGTGACAGCTTAGTTGTGTTAATTGTATACTATCCAATCCTCCATAATCAGACAGAGCATTTCGATTAAACTTCTACTTTGTAAGAGACAGAGTAAGGAGAGGATTGGTGGCAATGACACACATTCCTGTAACAGAACAAGTAGTTGACATTTTCACTAAATTAAACCCTTGTCACAAATGTTGTTTGATAAGTTTAAAAACAAACTCAGCTGTAAAGCCACCTTGAGATTGCAGGAGGTGTAGGAGCATAAACATTCTGTATCATTAAGATAGTGAAAGAAGTTGTTATAGCTGTTATAACGATTAATTAGTTAGTCTTGACTTAGTCTAAGTGTATAGCAGAGTTAAATTGTGTATATATACGTGCATGTGCATGGAATCTGTAATCAATAAAGTATAGAATAGAATAATTCAGTCTTCTCATACTCTGCATTTACTCTACTAACACATTCATAGCTTTCAGTCAAATTTTTAATATACAAGTCAGACAAATAAATTCCTAACAATTTTTTTTTATGCAATTAGATCTTAAAAACCAATATAAAATAAATTAATTCACTTAAAATCGATAGAGGAACCAATTTGTTTGATTGAAGCATTTTTTGAAGACTAGCAAATAAAAATTTTTAGATACCAAAGTGTTTCATCTGGATCAACTTAAGTATTTATTTTTAAAAAAATAAAAGTATTTGGTATTATACTTCTATTTTTCTTTCTCAAATTTTACATTTAAAAAAAAAATTAAGGATGTGTTTAGTTTGTATTTTTATTTTTTGTTTTTATTTTTAATATTTTCTATTTTTGGATTTTGTGATAAAAAAAGTAAATATAAAAGGTAAAAATAAAAAAACAGAATTTTATTATTTTTACTGTTTTTATTTTTTCTTCACAAAATCTAAAAAATAAAAAACGCTGAAAATAAAAATAGAAAATAAAAATGCAAACTAAACGTACCCTAATATTTTACTATTGCGCATTCTCAATTTTTCTAGACCCCACAAAAGAAGACGAAGCAAAATCAAGAAATTAAATGAAGAAGAAGATATTAGATGTGTATAAGCTGCTAAAATGGATTTGTATTTGAGTGAGTGTTGGATATGTATATATTTCCATGGGTCTTATTCTATATCTGATGAATAATGTAGCCTTTTTAATTTATTGTGTAATATTGAATAAGAGGAATATTAGAAGGTCATTAAAATTTATTATTTTTTATTATCAATTAGTTATTAATTTTTAAAAGTATAGGATAAAATATGTTGTTAGATTTCTAAACTAAAAGAATAGACTAACAGAGTACTTAAAAATCCCTTGTAATTTAATTCCTATAGAAATTGAATTAAGTTCCAGTGTTTAAAACAAAAATATTTAAATTAATTTAGATAGAATTCAATTTAATTATATTATTTTCTCTCAAAACTTAAAATATATAAAACTTAAATTAGTTCCGATTTAAAATTTTATTTCATTGGGATTTCATTTAAAACTTAAAATATATAAAATGTCTTTATAACCTAATTACTCTTCTTAATTTTTTTTACTCACTTTTTTTCAATGCCTGACATTTCAACACACACTCTTTCTTCTCTCACTACCTTCATTTTCTTCTCTTATCTTTCCTTCAACACACTTAATATAATATAGAGTAAAATCCCTCCCCGGTCCCTAACCATTTACGAAATTGACCTAGCGTCCCTCACCATTAGAAATTAACAACGCGGCTCTTAACCATTCTCTCCGTGTGACCGAAAGGACCCTCTTACCGGTACTTCCGGTTAAGAGGGTCCTTTCGGTCACACGGAGAGAATGGATAAGGACCGCGTTGTTATTTTCTAATGGTGAGGGGACCAGAGAGGGATTTTACTTAAAATTAGAAAATAAATAAAAAAATATTATTTTAAGTTTTGTATCTAATGCATTCTGCCATATTTTACATGTGGACGGAGAGCAAACAACGTTAAACTTAATAGATAGCACGAAATCATTAACAACGAGACTTAATATAAAAGTGATAATTATTTGGGTTGATTAAGCATTATTATGTCTTGGATTCAGGGTTTTAAGAATGACATGTATGTTCCATATTATTGAACCTAAATAAAAAAAAGTTAGTTCAAGATTATTATTCCATTCACCTTTTTCTAGAAAAATTAAACTACATTTCTTATTAGTGGAATTAAATTCATCAACCATAATTTTAATAGTAGGATTACATGTAGAGACTAAATATTCTTTTTAGATTTTTAGAAGTGATATTTGTTTCATTCAAATGTTCGTGATATGACGAATTAATTTTAATTTAATTTTACGTATTTTAATTTTGTTTATTTAGTTACTAATTTGAATTTTATGTCAGAGAATTTAGAGTTTTCTTTATTTAACCTAAAGTTGAGTGAGTTTCTTCGATTTAATTTTCAAACCAATGAACAAATTAGATTGAGGTATTTCTTTCTTGTTGCATCAAAAAATTGAATATAAAGAGAATTAGTTGATTTTTTATTCAATTTCTTGATGCAACGAGAAAGAAATACCTCAATCTAATTTGTTCATTGGTTTAGAAATTAAATCGAAGAAACTCACTCAATTTTAGGTTAAATAAAGAAAACTCTAAATCTTCTGACATAAAATTCAAATTAGTAACTAAATAGACAAAATTAAAATACGTAAAATTAAATTAAAATTAATTCATCATATCACGAACATTTGAATGAAACAAATATCACTTCTAAAAATCTAAAAAGAATATTTAGTCTCTACGTGTAACCCTACTATTAAAATATTTAGTCCCTAATCATCTAGAAAAGGACCTGGCGCCCCCTGACTATTAGAAAATAATAACACGGTCCTTATCCATTCTCTCGTGTGATTGAAAGGACCCTCTTGTCGGTTTTCAGGTAAAAAAGTAACCGGAAGTACCGGTAAGAGGGTCTTTTTGGTCACACAGAGAGAATGGTTAAGGACCGTGTTGTTAATTTCTAATGGTGAGGGGGCGCCAGGTCAATTTCGTAAATGGTTAGGGACCAGAGAGGGGTTTTACTCTATAATATATACTTTTTTTTAAAGACCTACTATATAGATCTAAAAAAAATTCACACGTATAGATTTTATGTGTTTAACTTAGATTAATGACACCAAATATTTGTAAATACGTTTGAACATTTTAAGTGAAATTGTGTCAATTATGACACCAGCAAAAAGTGGCATAATTTTGTTTTATTTTAATAACATTAATTAGTTGCTATAATTTATCGTTAATAACTAGCTTTATTTTAACTTGTTAAGTCATTAGGCCACTCAATAAGTTGATTTTTAATATTTCATATTTTTTTTGTTGGTTTGTTGTTAGAATCAACTATGAAGAACTATTTATTTTTTTAATTAATAATAATGTTTAAAATTTAATATTTTTAGATTAATCTAGTTTTTTTTAAAAGAGGTGAACAAATTTTACTTAAAAAAATTTAGTTAAAAAATATTATTTTTTAATTATTTCATATAATTTAATAAATAAATATATTTATTATTTAAATATGATAGTTATATTAATAAAGAATAAAATTGTCTATTATAAAATTTTAATTCATTTGATAAATATTTTAAATACTAAAATTCAATTCAATTCTATAGTTTTACTAATTCACTTGAATTACGAAATTTAATTCAATTCTATACCATTAAAAATTTTTAAATATGACTATAAAAAGTTGAGTTAATAGTTAAGTAATGGTCAAAATAATAAATTCTGATTCGCCTAACATTTTTTATTGAGTAATTTTAAATATCATTTTCATTTTTCTTAAAAAAAAAAAAAAAAAAAAAAAAAAAAAAAAAAAACTGGAAATATTTTTTAGTGTCAATGCCTTTTTTATATCAACAATATGTCATTTTCCTTTTATCGTGCTGCATGATATAAACTCTTGAAGCATTACATTGTTGGACAGTTTGGGGTTGGTCGCTAACCATATGTATTTCTAGCTCACTTTCTTTATCATGCTACATATGGATGTGTAGGTTGTAATCTTGCTTCACCTCCTTTGGGATTAAGCATTTTCCCTCTTTTAGAGCATAATTATCAAAACGAAAACCTGGGTCTTTAGGATTGAAACGCTATTAATATATTTTGTGGGAAATTCTAATTTACATACTATAATAATAATATATAAATTTTTTTTATAATTATGATTATGATTATGGACACTTTTAAATTGTAGATTTTTTATTTATATCGTTTATTTTATTATTTACATTATGAATTTTATTATCATTTAGTATATTAAATAAGTTATTATTGTGTTAAATGGTTCGTTCACTTATGACCTGTTAGTTGAACTAATGATCCGTTAATTGTGTTTAACCAAATCGATAAACGACTGCGTTTGATAAGTGTGAAGTAGAGTACTTATCTTATTTGATTATAAGAACCACAACAAATAATAACAATAACACGCTTTTTTTTTTAAAAAAGACAAAAATTTATTTTTCAAAATTTTTTTTATTTTATTATTGGTGAGAAGATAGAGTTTTACTTGAAAATGTTTATAAATAATATTTAATAGAAAGTTGGAGGTGTTGTTCTGATGGAATAAGAATCCGTCCTTTTTATATTATTTCTGATCATCCGTCTCCTATGTAAAATATTTGCATAGTTGTTCACACCTGACAATACACTTTTTTTGTATTGTGTTTTGTATTTAAAAAAAAAATCTGCCTAAAGCAATCCGCCTGATACAAATTTTTAGCTCTCCAGAACCTTACAAAATATCACAAACATCTAATAATAAGATATTATACCAACAATTATCGAATATTCAAAAAATGAGCCAAAAGACGGCAAACAACACTCATGAATAGTAGAAAACTAGAAATGCATTAGATTTAGATCTGAGGGAAAAAATATTATTTATATTAAACTATAATTTGAGAATGAATAGGCATTTCAATTTTAAAGAATTTCAATAGAAATAGATACATATTTGAGTTTTTTTTTTTTTAGTTTTCAAACCTATTCAACGAGTATGGCAACAAAGAAATACATATACAATAGTGATAAGAGGCTACTAAATTTTCTGATTTATAATTATTAATTAATTATTATTAAGATTTTAATAATATAAAATTATATCTAATAATAAGATATTATATATTTTTTTAATAGTTAAATATTAAGTAGATTTTAATAAAAATATTGACTCTTGAGATTTCCTCTCTATATGTACTAGCGGCTCAACAGGCACGATGAGCCGTTTTTCTATTTTTTTTAAAAAAATTAATTTATTGTTTTTGTTAATATATTATTTACTCTTTAAATTTATTAAATAAATATTTTTTATATTATTTTAATATTTACGTTATCTTATTTATATCATATTTTTTTATCATAAAATTACTATAAAAAAACTTTTAAAATGTTAAATTATAAAAACACACAATAAAGAGATAAAAAAAAAAACATAGTTCAAAAAATAATGATAATAATATTATCCTGATTTAAAAAGAGTATATATAAACGAAAATACATGTTAGTTATTTATAAAAGATAATTTTGTTTAAATGTCATGAATTTTCATATTTGTCTTTATTTTTATAAGTGGTATGCTAAAATATGGATTTGAACCTGGATAGGCCTTTATTTCTCTATAAATAGTGAAAAACTAATTAAAGAAATGAGAATGCTTATTTTTTTTATTTTTAAATATCAAACTATAAGAATAATTAATAAACAAAATAGGAGAATATAGTAATTAATGATAACTGTTTCGATTGTTTTCGGTTATAGTGATAGAAGTAAAATAAAAAAAATAATTGGACACCAAATTCTTATATCTCTTTTAATTTATCAGGTAACTAATAAAATAAAATATTACTATTTACATAGTATATATTAAATTAAAAAATATTTAATTCGTAACATTATAGTAGGAGAAAATAGTTATTAGGACAAAAATTAAAATTGTCAATGATACAATAGCACTGTTTTAATTCAATCATGTAAAAAAATCGAATCTAAATTTATTAGGTATTAAATAAAATAAACTAAAATATTATTTGCACTATAAATTAAATAAAAAAATAATAATACTTTTTGAATTTAAAAAATTATATTTTTAAAAATAAATAAATAAATATTTTATAAAACAACTACTATTGTACGTAAGAGTAATTGTACATAGTTTACATGACTCATTTTAAAATTTTAGTATCCAAATTTAAGTTTTAATATTATCTTTTATGATAGAATTTTTGCCGTACATTCGTCAGTTACGTTACATAAAAAAACCACCTCCACCGTGAACGACAACTCATATCCTCTATCTTATTTCAGTAACCTCTTCTTATTTTCATATTATTTTCATCTTTATCTTATTTCAGTAACAGTTGTAGAAAAATTATGTGTAACCTCTTTTTCAATTTTTTACTCTATTAATTTACCTTTTAATTTGTTTCATTTTTTTACTTCTATTTCTAATTCAAGATGCACTTCTCTGTATGAAATAATTATTATTAGAATAAAAAAATAGTCACTATGACAAAAATTTAAAAAAAAAATAGTAAATAAAAATTAATAGAAAAAATAGTTATTATGATAGAAATCAAAGTTATTAATCATACAATGGGACTATTTGAGTTCAACTATGTCGAAAAGAATAAAAGAAAATTCGAATCTAAATTTATTAGATATTAAATAAAATAAAATTATATAAAATATTATTATTTACCATATAAATTAAATAAAAAATTACTAATATTTTTAAATAAATATTTTATACAACAACTGTCATACAAAACTCCCTGAATAATAAAAAAGAGTTGAACATTAAACTCCTATATCCCTTTGTATGTATTGTTATTTTGTTATAATATAAATAATAATTTTGGAATTACCTAAATATTTTAATATAAATTATTCAATATTGTCAGAACTAAAAAAATTAGGAAATAAAATTAATATTTCTTCTAAGAGTGATTATTTTTAAAATTATAAATACACAATAAAAAATTAGAGTACATTAAAATGTTACCATAATAAAAAATAATTGAAAACATAAAACTAACAAACTAATGGAATATATATATACAACTAACCAATATTATCATCATTCAGTATATTATTTAGACTAATTTTAATACTTGAATATCTAAAAAATAGATTATTAACATATAAATAATATTTTTTGAATTATCTAAATCTTTTAATATAAATAATTTAATATTGTCTGGACTAAAAAAAATTAAGAAATAAGATTAATATTTCTTCTAAGAATAATTTTCATCAAAATTATAAATATATAATAAAAATCTAGAGTATATTAAAATAGTACCATAATAAAAAAATTTAAATATAAAATTAATAGTGTAAATTTTTTAAGTGAACAATTATTAATCATAATACGCTGTATTATAGATATATGTAACATATTATATTAAAAATAATTAAAAGTATACTAATTATGAATTAACGTTTTTAAAAAATGATAATTTATACCCACTAATGTTATTATTGCTCCATCTATTATTTGGATTTGGACCGATTCTACTGTTATTTTCAGTATCTAAATGTTTAAAAAGTAAATATATTATTGATATGAGATTAATGTATTTTTAAATTTTACCAAAAATAAAGTAATTTCTTATATAAATGATAGCTACTAAGAGTAAAAAAAAAGTATAATAGTAATAATCAAAACATAGATCCAAACAAAAAAATTATTATTTATAATTTATAATAATTAATTTAGATAGAGTACCTCAAGTAAAATATTGAAGGACAATAATTCTTGGTATGTGTCTATTTCTGTTTGTGATATCTTTAAAAAAAATAAATTGGATTAAAAGTAAATTAAATAAAAAAATTTTTATCTGTATTAATACTAATAAGAGATAAAATGAGAAGAGAGAAACGGATGAGAAGTGAAAGATAACGGATAAAAACTATGTAAATGTGGCTAAGCAATGGAGAAGTTAATAGAAAAGATAAATCTGGAAAGAAATTTTCTAAGTCTGTCACTAAATACAGTATAATGACCTTTCAATTTGAATAAAATTTAATTCAATTATAAAAAGTACAATCATCTTGTATATAACATTTTAAAATAAAATGTATGCTTGCAAGTATTTAAATAAAAAAATTGTATTATATAATAATATATTTTTAACAAAATTTACTACAACAATATTTTTTAATTTTAACAAAATATAAATATTACTACGTGATATGATTTGGGGACTCTTACGAATGACGAAAAAAATTTTCGGTTCAAGCATTTGTGTGGGGCACAGATTGTAATTATGTGACAATAGAAGTTTATGATGAATTGCCATATTAAAAATAAACCAACAAACTTTTTAAAATTTTATAAATTACCATAGTCCTTAGAGGACCACATTATACTTTTCCCATAGTAGACCATACTAATATCTATTTCTTTAACAATCGATTATTCTACTTCCGTCTCTTCTAATCCTTCATCATAAACAAACTTGAGAATCTCATACAACCTTTTTCATCTCCACTTCTTTTCTTTATCAAACAATCCTTTTATGCAAACCTTAATAATCTAACGAGGTCGATGATTGGAACAAGCTAAGTGGTTATAGCATGAACAAAAAATGTTCTAATTTCAGTGAACTGATGATATGCGTTGAACTTATGGTTTCTTTTACCTTTTCTTTTTATTATTGTTAACACGACATTAATTTTCGTTATTTATTCTTTAAAAAAAGAAAACAAGATTTGATTTTCCATGACCATCGTAGCGTGGGTAAAGAGAAATTGTGTCATGTGACGGTGACGTTGACACTAGAAAGAGACACAAAGAAAATGACAGACGTTGAAAGTTTGCACCACTAAGAGGTACTTGTCGAGCTTTTATTGGTTACATTTCGCTTCAATTCCTTTGGCACTTCAATTTTTCAGAAACAGGAATCGTTGTGACTTGTGACATGCCCTTTCATTTTAAAGTCACACATCAATAATATGCATTAACTAGTAGCTGCTTGTCTTCTTTTTTTCCCCCAAGGCATGCATAAGCTAGTAGCTACCAGATCTACAGTTCTACGCCATGCTGATGCGCCATTATCGTCCATGCACGCTTATATCCATGGATTTGCGGCTAAAAAAATTGGATATGAAATTTTTTTTATTGTTATTTTTTAACATGGGCACAGATTCGGTACGTGAGATTACATAACGCACTGAAATACTATTTTATTGTTTGGCGCATCGGTCAGCCAAGCGAGACCAGAATAAAAATGCATGTTTTTGTTGGGTTCTTTTCGCAATTTTATATAAATTATAGGGGTCACTTTTTGGTTTTTTAAAATGAATACCCTTAACTTAATTGTTAGAATTAGTCAACTATTACTGCCGCCCTATTCCTCCCGTTTTCCTCCGTCGCAATCGCACCCTCTTTCTCCACTTCCCCTCTGTCGCAATCGCACCCTCTTACAGTCTTCCTCCCCTTCCACTCCATCGCAATTGCACCGTCCTTTCCTATTTCCACCACCGAGAACGACTGAAACCTCCTCACTCAGCTAACTTCTTCTCCCCACCCTACTCAGTGTAAACGATTATGTTTAGGCGGATCCAAGCACACAAACAGCCTCACCTCTGATGACGACGGTACCTGATCTGCATTGTCGGTTGTCTTCGGTAGTTGATGGCTTCGTCGTCTCCGTCAATGGAAAGAAGGTACCCATTTTATTATCACCCTTCACTTGATTTACAAATATCCCCCTTTGTTTCGTCATAGGTCTGCAATTTTCTTTGAAGGACATCCCCCAATTTTTCGTGTTTCACTAAATTACCGCATTGTTGTTATTTGGCACAGGGTTGCCAGGGATGAAGATACCACTGGGGGCATGCGTGTCGCCGAGGAAGCAGAAATGTGCAACGGAGCAGACCATGGAGTTGGATCGTTTGAGGGCGAAGGCTTTGCAGGGATGGAGTTGGACGAGTACAATTTACAGGAAGATGAAACAGAACACGACCATCCGGTTGAGGGTGAAGGCTTTGCAGGGATGGAGTCGGACGAGTACGATTTACAGGAAGATGAAACAGAACACGACCATCATGCAGAGGCCGATGTTGACAATGGGGATGCGGTTGAATTGGAAGACAATTTGGACTGCGTTGGACGAATGTCTAACAATTATGCGGATGATGACTTGTACGCTGTTGATTCCGGCGAATGGATAGGTTCGATTGATTTTTGAACTTGAGCGAGGAGGAGGTTCACCGCTTTAATTTCACAGATGTTGACATTGCATTTGAGTTCTACCAGCGATATGCAAAGCACCATGACTTCGGCGCGAGACGTTCCAGAAGCGAAAAATGTGGCGAAGTAAGGATACGGTAGGAGTTCGTGTGCCACCGACAAGGGTACCGATCCCCGAAGTTCTACTCAATGCCTAACCGGCAAAAGAGGCAGAGGGCCGAGACACGGTGTGGATGCCCTGCAAGGATGCTACCTCGCATGGACGATGAATCAGGACGTTGGCACGTTGCGTACTTTTCAGACGCGCATAACCACCCCATTCTTGAGTTGCGATTTTCTTCCATGCTCCCAGGCCATTGGAGGATGAGCGAAGCGGACATCGAGCAGATGAACAACATGCGCAAAGGGGGCATTGGCGTCTCGTGAATCCACGGTTTTATGGCGAGCCTAACCGGCGGTTATCATAATGTCCCGTACACAACAAGGGACATGCACAATGTAAATGCGAAGTAATGAAGGGAGGGTGTCCTAGATGCGGAATTGTGCTTAAGGTATCTCCGAGAGTGTAAGGCAAATGATCCAGCACTGTACTACAAGAAAGTTGTTGACGGTGAGGGTGTGTTACAACATTTGTCTTGGTGTGACGGCACTAGCCAAATTGATTACCAGGTATTTGGAGACGTGGTTGCATTTGATGCAACGTACAAGAAAAAACGTTTACCTTTCACCTCTTGTAGTATTCTCCGATGTGAATGCATTGATTGAGGAAGAGATGAGAATGAACTTGATCCGGAGAATGCAACATCTCCTACGCCCAATGAATCCCCCATTTCTGATCTTACCCATTCTCTTTAATTTCTGTCATTTACTTTTATGCTCATCTCCCCAAATCCCCATTTAAGATTCTGTAATTTACTTTCTGCAAGTTACTTTCTGCCATTATTTTCAGTATTTACATTTTCTGTTATTTACTTTCTCGCCATTTAATTTTCTGCAAATCCTCAACTAAATTTTTGCTTAGCTCAACTAGAACATTCCTCTAATTAAAGTTGCTTGACCAATCAATCCCTGTGAGATTCGACCTCACTCTATTGTGAGTTTTTACTTGACGACAATTCGATATACTTGCCGAGGGAAATTTGTTGAGAGACAAGTTTCCGTGCATCAAGTTTATGGCGCCGTTGCCGGGGATTGATTTTGTATCAACAATGATTAAGTTGGAGGATAACTAGATTGAGCAATTTTCTTTTGTTTTTGTTTAATTCCATCTGAGTGATTTACTTTCAGTTTTAGCTATTTTCTTCTTTTTTTTTTCCTTACCCGTTTGTTGTGTTTTCTTCATTGTTTACAATTCAGTTCACTAACCCACTAACTGTTTGATATATTGCACCACCCACACTAACAGCCATTCTAACAAGAGTAATCTCTTCATTCAATTTTTTCTTGCTTTTTGCCTTGTTGGTTGTATGACAGGTAGAAGAAGCGGGGATTCAACTTCCTTTGATTCTGAACCTGAGAGGACCTTCCTTAGATTAAGGAGGGAAGCAAGAGGGAAGAGAGTCGCTGGTGCTGAAGAAGAGGAAGAGTATTTTAAACCAGATATGGAGGAGAATATGGAGAACCACCATGAAGAAGAAACTCACAACCATGCCAGAGAAGGCCCAGCAAATCATGCTGGGCAAGAGAGAAGAGTTCTAGGCTCTTATATCAATCCAAACCTAGGAAACTGTGGAAGTAGCATCCAAAAGCCAACCATACATGCCAATAACTTTGAACTAAAACCCCAGCTCATCACCCTAGTCCAGAACAACTGTGCATTCGGAGGAAGTGCCCAAGAAGACCCCAATCAACATCTAACCACCTTCCTGAGGATATGTAATACTGTGAAGTCTAATGGTGTTCATCCTGACACCTATAGGCTGCTTCTGTTTCCCTTTTCACTCAAGGACAAAGCATCTAAATGGCTGAAATCCTTCCCGAAGGAGAGTTTAACAACCTGAGAAGATATGGTAAACAAATTCTTGGCGAGATTCTACCCTCCTCAAAGAATCAATAGGTTGAGAGCTGAGGTACAAACCTTCAGGCAACAAGATGGTGAAACTCTCTATGAAGCATATGAGAGATTTAAGGACTTAACAAAAAGGTGGCCGCCAGACATGTTCAATGAATGAGTGTAGTTACACATTTTCTATGAGGGTCTTTCTTATGAATCAAAGAAGGAAGTAGACCACTCATCCGGAGGATCTCTGAACAAGAATAAGACCATTGAAGAAGCCATAGATGTCATCGAGATTGTAGCTAAGAATGACTACTTCTATGCTTCTGAAAGGGGCAACATTCGAGGAGTAATGGAGCTAAACAACATGGACGCGCTGCTGGCTCAAAACAAGATGATCACCAAGCAGCTGGCTGACCTTACCAAGAAGATGGAAAGAAACCAAGTTGCAGCAGTCAGCACCTCATCAGCAGCTCAAGAAGGAGTGAATGCAGAGGAAGAGGATGACCAGGAACAAGCCAACTATATTGGGAACTCAGCTAGGCAAACCCATGATCCATACTCTAAAACTTATAATCCTAGTTGGAAGAACCACCCAAACTTTGGGTGGGAAAATCAACAAGATCAAGGTCAAGATCAGAGACGTTACAACCCCAACAACAATGCAACTCACCAACATTCCACACAGAGATCATATCAACACCCACCCAACAATATCTCTCAACATCCATATCAAAACCAAAATGGCCCTTCTCACCCCTCCAACCTCAATCCACCATCACCATCCGAAGATAGACTCTCCAGGATAGAGACTCTACTTGAATGTATATGAAAAGAAGTTCAAGACAGTAAAATGTTCCAGGAAGAAGTGTGATCCACTATGAAGAATCAAGATGCTGCCATCAAGAAACTTGAAACACAAATTAGCTACCTATTTAAGCAACTTCCCAGCCACAACATTTGCAGTAACACTAATTCAAACCCAAGGGAGGAGTGTCAGGCTATCACCCTCAGAAGTGGGAAAGAATTGAAGGAGACCTCCAAGAAACCACAAGAGAAGGACTCGGATGAAAAGAAAAAGGAACAAGATGAAGTTCAAGTTCCCACTCCCAATTTACATCACGAAGGAGAAGTGCCGAAGCCATACGTCCCAAAAGTCCCATACCCTCAGCAATTGAAGAAGAAAGGGGATGACAGCCAATTCTCAAGATTTTTAGAAATCTTCAAGAAATTACAGATTAACATACCCTTTGCTGAAGCAATAGAGCAAATGCCACTCTATGCCAAGTTCTTGAAGGAGTTGATGACCAAGAAGAGAAGCTGGAAGAACAACAAGACTGTGATACTGACTGAAGAATGTAGTTCCATCATTCAGCACAAATTACCCCAGAAATTGAAGGACCCTGGGAGCTTCCAGATTCCGTGTATAATAGGGGAAATCACAGTAGAAAAGGCTTTATGTGATTTAGGAGCCAGCATAAATCTGATTTCCTTAGCAATGATGAGAAAAATGAGGATTGAGGAGGCCAAGCCAACAAAATTGGCCCTACAACTGGCAGATCGATCATTCAAGTTTCCTCACGGAATAGTAGAAGACTTGTTGGTGAAGGTAGGAGACTTTTTCTTCCCAGCAGACTTTGTAGTGTTGGATATGAAGGAAGGAGCCAAGGTTTCTATCATCCTGGGAAGACCATTCTTAGCCACTGCCAGAGCTATCATCGATGTCCTAAAAGGTGAACTTACCCTTAGACTACATAATAAGAAAATGATATTCAATGTGTTCAAAGCCATGAGTTACCCACAAGACCCATTGGGAGAATGCATGAGGTTGGATTCACTGGATGATGTAGTGCAAGAGAATTTTGAAGAGGAAGAACTTGAGGGGATAACAGAAGAAGAGGAATCAGCATCAAGTGAAGAGGCTGCAACAGCTGAGGTTCATGTTCAGGGTACACTAGAGGAGAATAATGAAAGAGAAGAAGCACCCAAACTTGAACTGAAGGCACTGCCGCCCACTCTCAAATATGCATATTTAGGAGTGAATGAAGGTTATCCAGTGATCATAAACTCAGCCCTCAGCCAAGAACGAGAGGAGGAACTACTCCAAGTATTGCAAAAGCATAAGGATGCCATTGGATGGACCCTCCCTGACTTGAAGGGAATCAGTTCAGCCATATGCATGCATAAGATATTATTGAAAGAGGATGCCAAACCCTCCATTCAACCCCAAAGGAGGCTGAATCCAGTCATGAAAGAAGTGGTACAGAAGAAAGTCATGAAGCTGTGGCAGGGAGGGGGTAATCTACCCAATTTCGGATAGTCCATGGGTCAACCCCTTTCAGGTGGTCCCCAAGAAAGGAGGAATCACCGTAGTACCCAATGAAAGGAACGAACTCATCCCTACAAGAACGGTCACAGGATGGAGGATGTGCATCGACTACAGAAAACTCAATAAAGCTGCAAGAAAATATCACTTCCCACTTCCCTTCATGGATCAGATGCTGGAAAGACTTGCAGGACACGTGTATTATTGTTTTCTAGATGGTTACTCAGGATATAATCAAATAGTGGTTGATCCAAGAGACCAGGAGAAAACGTCATTTACTTGCCCATATGGAGTGTTTGCATACAGGCGCATGCCATTTGGGCTATGTAATGCTCCTGCAACATTTCAACGATGCATGCTTTCTATCTTCTCGGATATGATAGAGAAATTCATTGAATTTTTTATGGATGACTTTTCAGTATTCAGGGATTCCTTTCCTAATTGCCTAAATCACCTTGCCTTGGTATTGAAAAGATGTCAAGAGACCAATCTGGTCTTGAATTAGGAAAAATGCCACTTTATGATGACAGAAGGAATAGTCCTTGGCCATAAAGTTTCTAACTAAGGCATTGAGGTAGACAGAGCTAAGGTGGAACTCATTGAAAAATTACCCCCACCAAGTGATGTCAAGGCAATTAGGAGCTTTTTAGGGCATGCTGGCTTTTACAGAAGATTTATTAAAGAATTTTCAAAGATAGCCAAGCCCTTAAGCAATCTCCTTGTATCTGATACACCATTTATCTTTGATGAGGAGTGCATGCTAGCATTCGAAAATTTGAAAAAGAGGCTATCCTCAGCGCCTATCATTACCCCACCTGATTGGAACTTACCATTTGAACTGATGTGTAATGCATCTGATTTTGCAGTTGGGGCAGTGTTAGGACAGAGGAAAGATAATTTGGTCCATGTGATATACTATGCCAGCAAGGTCCTCAATGACACTCAAAGAAATTATACCACTACTGAAAAGGAGTTGCTGGCAATAGTTTTTGCATTTGACAAGTTTAGATCATACCTCATTGGTTCCAAAGTGATTCTTTTCACAGATCACACAGCACTTAAATATTTGTTTGCCAAGCAGGAATCAAAACCAAGATTGATAAGATGGATCTTGTTGTTGCAGGAATTCAATATTGAGATTAGAGATAAGAAAGGAGTGGAGAACAAGGTAGCAGATCACCTATCCAGAATCCCTTATGATAAAGGTGGAACACATGATGCAAGTGTAAATGAGTTCTTCCCAGATGAGCAGTTAATGACAGTTCACAAAGCACCCTGGTTTGCAGATATTGCCAATTTCAAGGCAACTGGGACTTTGCCTCCAGAGATCAATAAACATCAAAAAAGAAAACTCATTAATAATGATAAATATTTCATCTGGGATGAGCCATATCTCTTCAAGAAGTGTTCAGATGGAATCTTTAGAAGATGCATTTCAGAAGAAAAGGGACGAGAGGTCTTATAGAACTGCCATGGCTCGTGCTATGGAGGCTACTTTAAAGGGGAAAGAACTGCAACCAAGGTGCTACAAAGTGGATTCTTTTTGCCCACCCTTTTTAAGGATGCCAAAGAACTAGTGAAGCACTGCAATGAATGTCAAAGAGCTGGAAACTTACCCAAATGAAATGAGATGCCACATAATTTAATTTTAGAGCTGGAATTGTTTGATGTGTGGGGAATCGATTTCATGGGTCCATTCCCAACCTCATATTCAAACAAGTATATCTTGGTAGCGGTGGATTACGTATCCAAGTGGGTAGAGGCTATTGCAACTCCAACAAATGATAACAAAGTGGTCATGAACTTCCTCAGAAAGAATGTCTTTAGCCGGTTCGGAGTCCCAAGTGCGCTCATCAGTGATGGAGGGAGCCATTTTTGCAACAGACCACTAGAAGCTCTTCTCCTAAGATACGGGGTAAAACACAAGGTTGCCACACCTTACCACCCCCAAACAAGTGGGCAAACCGAGATATCCAACAGAGAGCTAAAAAGGTTCCTGGAAAAGACTGTGGGAGCATCAAGAAAGGACTGGTCGAAGAAGCTAGATGATGCTCTTTGGGCATACAGGACGGCATTCAAAACACCAATTGGGATGCCCCCATATCAACTGGTGTATGGAAAGGCCTGTCATTTACCATTGGAGCTGGAACACAAAGCCCTCTGGGCTCTCAAGCTACTAAACTTTGACAGCATTCCTGCTGGTGAAAAAAAAGTCTTGCAGCTGCAGGAACTGGAGGAGTTTAGGTCTCAAGCCTATGAAAATGCCAAGATCTATAAGGAAAAGGCAAAGAGAAGGCACGACCTCAATCTGACACCCAGGAACTTCGAAAAAGGAGAACAAGTGTTCCTCTACAACTTCAAATTGAGACTTTTCCCTGGGAAACTCAAATCAAGGTGGTCAGGACCCTTTCTTGCCATAAAGGTCTCACCTTATGGGCACATAGAAATCATGGAGGAAAGCTCAAAGAGGACTTTCACTGTGAACGGACAAAGGCTCAAACACTACATGGGCAACATGGGGGAGAGCCCCAAAATGAAGTATCATCTCAACTAATGGAGAAATCGTTGAGCTAGCGACGCTAAAAGAGCGCTTCGTTGGGAGGCAACCCAACCTAAGGTAGTTTTCTTTTCATGATTATTTCAATAAAGGTTACAAGTAGTTCTCCCTGTATTGTAAGGAGCTAAGTTTAGTGTTGCACACCAAAATAATCCAAAGGTGAATGTGTAATTCTAAGTTTAGTGTTTCACCAAAGATTTCAGTTAGAATCACACTACACCCCTTCAATGACAAGTTACTAGCTCCAACCAATCAGGGAAACTACTTAACAATAGTTTAGTTTCTAGTTCATAGTTGTTTTCTTAATAAAAGCACGTGAGGTTCTCTACATGTATTTGATCTATCGCATTAAGCAAGGAACAAAGTTTGGTGTTGACACACCAAATTAAGTTCAGAAATTTACGAGCATACATGCATGCTAACTGTTTCTCAAGTGCTTTGGGAACAAGCAACTTCCAATACTTTTGCAGGAATTTAATCAATCTTCTGAAAAAAAAATGGTGCACCATCATCCAAGGAGAAGAAGAATGCAGAAGCTATGGATGATGACAACAAAGGGAGAGCGAGAAGTCACCACCAAAAGGTTGTGTTGTTACTTAATTCCATCTTCTGTGTGGTGCACGAAATTGTGATCTCAATGGCGCCAAAAACTTGGTACGCACTATCATAATCTCAATTCTTCTTCACAACTTCGCGCAACTAACCAGTAAGTGCACTGGGTCGTCCAAGTAATAAACCTTACATGAGTAAGGGTCGATCCCACGGAGATTGTCGGCTTGAAGCAAGCTATGGTCATCCTTGTAAATCTCAGTCAGGCGGATTCAAATGGTTATGGGATTTTGATAATCAAAATATAAATAAAATATAAAATAAGATAGAAATACTTATGTAATTCATTGGTGGGATTTCAGATAAGTGTATGACGATGTTTGTTGCTTCTGAACCTCTGCTTTCCTATTGCTTTCATCCAATCATTCATACTCCTTTCCATGGTAAGATGTATGTTGGGCATCACCGTTGTCAATGGCTACCTCCCATCCTCTCAGTGAAAATGGTCCAAATGCGCTGTCACCACACGGCTAATCATCTGTCGGTTCTCACTCATGTTGGAATAGGATCCGTTGATCCTTTTGCATCTGTCACTACGCCAGCACTCGTGAGTTTAAAGCTCGTCACAATCATCCCATCCCGGATCCTACTCAGAATACCACAGACAAGGTTTAGACTTTTTGAATCTCAAGAATGGCCACCAATAATTCTAGCTTATACCACGAAGACTCTGATCTGAACCAGGAGCCCAAGAGATAAACGCTTAAGCTATTGCAAATAGAATGGAAGTGGTTGTCAGGCACGCGTTCATAGGCGAGAATGATGATGAGTGTCACGGATCATCACATTCATCAGGTTGAAGTACAAGTGAATATCTTCGAATAAGAATAAGCTTGAATTGAATAGAAAAACAATATTACTTTGCATTAATTCATGAGGAACAGCAGAGCTCCATACCTTAATCTATGGGGTGTAGAAACTCCACCGTTGAAAAATACATAAGTGAAAGTAGTCCAGGCATGGCCAAATGGCCAGCCCCCTAAACGTGTACAATATGATCTAAAGGATTAACAAAAAGATCTAAAGATTTACCAAAATATTTTAAATACAATAGTAAAAAGTCCTATTTATACTAAACTAGTTACTAGGGTTTACAGAAATGAGTAAATGATGCAGAAATCCACTTCCGGGCCCACTTGATGTGTGCTTGGGCTGAGCATTGAGCTTTCATATGTAGAGACTCTTTTTGGAGTTAAACGCCAGGTTGTAGCCTGTTTCTAGCGTTTAACTCTGATTTGCAACCTGTTTCTGGCGTTTAACTCCAGAATAGGGCAGGAAGTTGGTGTTTGAACGCCAGTTTGCGTCATCAAAACTCGGGCAAAGTATGGACTATTATATATTGCTGGAAAGCCCTGGATGTCTACTTTCTAACTCAATTGAGAGCGCGCCAATTGGGTTTTTGTAGCTCCAGAAAATCTGTTTTGAGTGCAGGGAGGTCAGATCCAACAGTATCTGCAGTCCTTCTTCAGCCTCTGAATAAGATTTTTGCTCAAGTCCCTCAATTTCAGCCAGAAATTACCTGAAATCATAGAAAAACACACAAACTCATAGTAAAGTCCAGAAATGTGATTTTTATTTAAAAACTAATAAAAATGTACTAAAAACTAACTAAATCATACTAAAAACTATGTAAAAACAATGCCAAAAAGCGTATAAATTATCCGCTCATCACAACACCAAACTTAAATTGTTGCTTGTCCCCAGGAAACTGAAAATCAAATAGGATAAAAAGAAGAGAATATACTATAAATTCCAAAATATCAATGAAACTTAACTCCAATTTAGATGAGCGGGGCTAGTAGCTTTTTGCCTCTGAACAGTTTTGGCGTCTCACTTTATCCTTTGAAGTTTAGAATGATTGGAATCTATAAGAACTTAGAATTCAGATAGTGTTATTGATTCTCCTAGTTCAGTATGTTGATTCTTGAACACAGCTACTTTATGAGTCTTGGCCGTGACCCTAAGCACTTTGTTTTCCAGTATTACCACCGGATACATAAATGCCACAGACACATAATTGAGTGAACCTTTTCAAATTGTGACTCAGCTTTGCTAAAGTCCCCAATTCGAGGTGTCCAGGGTTCTTAATCACACTCTTTTTTTGCTTTGGACCTCGACTTTAATCGCTCAGTCTCAAGCTTTTCACTTGACACCTTCACGCCACAAGCACATGGTTAGGGACAGCCTGGTTTAGCCGCTTAGGCCAGGATTTTATTCCTTTGGGCCCTCCTATCCACTGATGCTCAAAGCCTTGGATCCTTTTTACCCTTGCCTTTTGGTTTAAAGGGTTATTGGCTTTTTGCTCTTACCTTTTGGTTCAAAGAGCTATTGGCTTTTTCTGCTTGCTTTTTCTTTTTCTTTCTCTTTTTTTTCACCTTTTTTTTTCTGCAAGCTTTTGTATTCACTGCTTTTTCTTACTTCAAGAATCAATTTTATGATTTTTCAGATTATCAATAACATTTTTCCTTTTCATCATTCTTTCAAGAGCTAACAAATTTAACATTCATAAACAACAAATTCAAAAAATATGCACTGTTCAAGCATTCATTCAGAAAATAAAAAGTGTTGCCACCACATCAAAATAATTAAACTAAGCTCAAGTATGAATTCAAAATCATGTACTTCTTGTTCTTTTGTTTTTAGAACATTTTTCATTTAAGAAAGGTGATGGATTCATAGGACATTCATAGCTTTAAGGCATAGACACTAGACACTAATGATCATGTAATAAGACATAATCATAAATAAAAATAAAGCATAAAGAATGAAAACAGAAAAATTAATTAGACAAGGAGATTAAGGAACGGGTCCACCTTAGTGAGGGTGGCGTCTTCTTCCTCTTGAAGAACCAATGGTATTCTTGAGCTCCTCTATGTCTCTTCCTTGCCTTTGTTGCTCCTCCCTCATAGCTCTTTGATATTCTCTAATCTCATGGAGAATGATGGAGTGCTCTTGGTGTTCCATCCTTAGTTGTCCCATGTTGGATCTTAATTCTCCTAGGGAGGTGTTGATTTGCTCCCAATAGTTTTGTGGAGGAAAGTGCATCCCTTGAAGCATCTCAGGGATTTTATGATGAGGAATTTCCTCATGCTCTTGTTGAGGTCCATGAGTGGGCTATCTTATTTGCTCCATCCTTTTCTTAATGATGGGCTTGTCCTCATCAATGAGGGTGTCTCCCTCTATGTCAATTTCAGTTGAATTGCAGAGGTGACAAATGAGGTGAGGAAAGGCTAACCTTGCCAAAGTGGAGGACTTGTCAGCCACCTTGTAGAGTTCTTGAGGTATAATCTCATGAACTTCCACTTCCTCCCCAATCATGATACTATGGATCATGATGGCCCGATCCACAGTTACTTCGGATCGGTTGCTAGTTGGAATGATAGAGCGTTGGATGAACTCCAACCATCCTCTAGCTACAGGCTTAAGGTCCGGTCTTCTCAATTGAACCGGCTTGCCTCTTGAGTCAACTTTCCATTGAGCTCCTTCCACACATATGTCCATGAGGACTTGGTCTAACCTTTGATCAAAGTTGACCCTTCTAGTGTAGGGCGTGCATTTTCTTGCATCATTGGCAAGTTGAACGCCAACCTTACATTTTCTGGACTGAAATCTAAGTATTTCCCCCGAACCATTGTAAGCCAATTCTTTGGATTCGCGTTCATACTTTGATCATGGTTCCTAGTGATCCATGCATTTGTATAGAACTCTTGAACCATTAGGATTCCGACTTGTTGAATAGGATTGGAGAGTACTTCCCATCCTCTTCTTCTAATCTCTTGTCAGATCTCTGGATATTCGCCCTTTTTGAGCTTAAAAGGGACCTCAGGGATCACCTTTTTCTTGGCCACGACTTCATAGAAGTGGTCTTGATGGACCTTTGAGATAAATCTCTCCATCTCCCATGACTCAGAGGTGAAAGCAATTGCCTTCCCTTTCCTCTTTCTTGAGGTTTCTCTGGCCTTAGGTGCCATTAATGGTTATGGAAAAACAAAAAGCAACGCTTTTACCACACCAAACTTAAAATGTTTTCTCGTCCTCAAGCAAAAGAAGAAGGAAAATAGTAGAAGAAGAAGAAAATGGAGGAGATGGAGGGGAAGAGTGTATTCGGCCAAGGGGGGAAGAAGTGTTTGTAATGTGTGAAAATGAGGTAGTGTTGAAGGGTTTATATAGGGGTGGAGGAAGGGTTAGGTTTCGTGTATTAGGGTTGGGTTTGGGAGGGAAATGATTTTGAATTTGGAGGTAGGTGGGGTTTTTGGGGAAGAGTGGATGGATGTGAGTGGTGAAGAGTATTTGGGGAAGAGGTATGGAGGTGATTGGTGAAGTGTATTTGGGGAAGAGTGTTATGAAAGGGTGTGAAGAGGAGAGAAGAAGAGGTGGGGTAGGTGGGAATCCTGTGGGGTCCACAGATCCTGAGGAGTCAGGGACTTAACATCCCTGCTCTATTTAGGCGTGCAAAATGCCCTTAGAGTGCACTTCTGGCGTTAAACGCCAGGTTGCTGCTTGTTTCTGGCGTTTAATGCTAGCTTTTTGATGTGTGGAAAACGATCCAACACAAAACTCACCGGCAAGTGTACCGGGTCGCATCAAGTAATAATAACTCACGTGAGTGAGGTCGATCCCACAGGGATTGAAGGATTGAGCAATTTTAGTTTAGTGGTTGATTTAGTCAAGCGAACAATAATTGATTTGAGTGGTTTGTAACTGACAGAAGCTAAATTGCATGAATTGTAAAGGGAGAGGGAAGAATTGCAGTAAATTAAAAAGAACAGAAAGTCAAAAATCTGAAAATTAAAGTGCAAGTAATGTAAATTGCAAAAGCTTAGATTACAAGAAATGTAAATGACTGAATCTTAAAGTTCAAGAAAGGTAAATTTCTTGAATTATAAAAGGAATTGGGTGCTGGGATTGCAGAAATTTGAACAAGCAGAAGTAAATTGCAATAAACAGAAGAGTAAAAGGTGAATTGAAGTAAAGTGGATCTTAAACAGCAAAGTGAAAATGATTGAAGAATTAAAAACAGAAAATAAATGCAGCTCAATTGCAGAAATTAAAAGAGAAATTGAAGATCTTAGGAGTGGAAGAGACTTGAAAACAAGTCTAGATCTCAAATCCTTCCTTGATCCAACAAGAACAATTGCAAAAGAAATGGAGAAGTAAGTTGCAGAAGTAGTAGAAGAGAGAAAGCAGTAAACAGAATTTGAAATGTGAATCAAAGTGTCTTAGAATTATGCAGAAAGATAAAACAAGAAATCTCAAGGTGAGATTGAAACAGAATTTCTTCAATTCTTCACCCAAGATCCAAAACAAGAAGTAAAGAGTGTTCAAACAAGAATAAGGAAGAAGAGAGATCAATTCTCCTTCCGAATTCTCCAAGATCCAAATTCAAAGTAAAAAGCTTAAAATTACAAAAATGAAAATTCTTAAAGAAGCCAAAGGTAAAAGAAAAGGTCCCTACTAAATCAAACTAACACCTATTTATACACTTCCTAATTTGGATCTAAGAATTTGGGTGGGCTCTAAAATTTGGTGAAGAAATGAATTAATTTAGATTTTTGATGAATTTTTGGCCCATGGTGCACCTCCCAGGGGAATGCTCGGCTCTTGGCAAGAGCTTTGGCCAAGAGCTTTGGTTCCCTTCCTTGCCAAAGTGTTGCGTGCCTTTTCTTCCTTGTGACCAGAGAAGAAAGCTCTTTGCAAGAGCTTAAAAGCTCTTGGCAAGAGCTTCACTTGTCCTTGAGGTCCCTGGTTCAAGTCTTGGGTGGAGCACTTGTGGAGTTAATTTTCTTGGCACAAGAATAGCGCTTAAGTCTTTGCCTCCTTGTAGTACTCGGTTCGAATCTTGGTGAAGGAAGTTGCTGGCCATTTTCCTTGGCAAGTGAGTGGCACACAAGGCCTTGCTTCCTTGATGCTCCCTGTTCGAACCTTGCTGAATGAAAACAAGCCAATTTTGGCTTGTTTTTCCTTGTGGAATAGTGCTGGCCCCATCCCCTTGGTCATGGGTTCAAGTCTTGGTGAGTTCATAGTTGAGCTTTTTCTCCTTGATTTTTCCTTTGGAATGCCCGAAAAAGTTCTTGGGCAATGCTCTTGGCAAGAGCTTTGCATGTGAGCTTGCCTTGCTTCCTTCTTCTATGTGCTTTTGATAAAGCTCTTGGCAAGAGCTTGGCTTCTGATTATTTGAAGGAAAGCTCTTCACAAGAGCTTTATGCCCTTGTTTCTTGAATGCATCCACGCTTTTCCTTCTTTGAGCCACGCTTTTCTTCCTTGTGCCATGCTTTTTTTCTTTGCTTAGATTATGCTCCTTAGGCTACGCTTTTCTTATTTTTTTCTTTTCTTCACCTACAAGTAATCAAAACAACCAATCAAAGTATCACAAAATTCACAAAGCTTAAAATTCATTTAAAACCAATTAATTTTAGCTTAAACCTCATGATTTTGTATCAATTAAAGGGTGGTTGATTGATTCAAAGAAATCATGCAATTCCATTCCAAATTACTTACTTACAATGCAAGAAAGTGCATAAAACCTAATAAAACAAGTGAAAAATGCTTGCAAAATTAGCATATGATGACTTGTCATCACAACACCAAACTTAAATCTTGCTTGTCGGAGTAAATGAAATGAAACAGAGAAGTGTGCATATCCTTATTAGGCATATAGTTGAACTTAGTTCATGCGGTTTTTATGCAGACAATGATGGCTCATTTATTGCTTGCTGTTACATAAGAGATGCTTCCTCAAAGGATCACCAAGTTTGCTACTATAACTCTTTACTTTTGCTTGTTCCCTTGCTAACTTTTCCTTCTTTGTTTTGCTCAGAGAGCTTATTGTTCTTTGAAGGCTTGGTGGCAAATGTTGCAGCAGCCTTTGGCTTAACTTTGCTCAACATTCCTTCACCACAGACACATGGCTCACCCTTTTCTTCCTAGGATCATTGATGCCCATCATCTCTTTGGATAACTAAGTGTTTTGTAGCTAGGTTACTCTTTATTGTGGACTTTCAGTTGGCAATCCCAAATCAGTTGATCTAAGTGGCCAAGTTTTGAAATACTCCTCAGAACTTACCTGTCCAAGCATATCTTAGCACAAAAATACCACAGGCATGTGTCCTAGGGTCTAAGCTATTGGTGCCTAGCCTTATTATTTATTTTCTTTGCCATTCTTGGCTTTTTCTCTTTCTTTTTCTTTCTATTTTATTTCATTCTCAAGGGATCTTTAATGATATAAGCATTTATAACAGCAAACTAGTTCCTTCTTCAAAGAACATATCATTATGTAGCATTTATTTTATGAGCCATGCATTAAATCAACAAATACCACCACTAACTTTTATTCTAACTTATGCAACATTAGATATTTACTTCCTAATTTAAACATTTCTCTTTTATTCAAGTATATGGGAAACAAAACAAAACTCAAGCTAAGTAATGGGCAACAAGCATTATGCAGATTAGCATTCTTGACAAACAATTCCACTTGCAACCAACTAAACACTTTAGTAAGACATATAAGAATTCCCAATTTAAGGTACTTCTTCAACAACAAGGATTAAGTGTAGACACAACCTTTCGCATTGCAGCTTTTCATTCTTCCTCCTGTTGTATCCCTTTTGAGTCATAATGCAGACTGTCTCCAAATGTTGGCTTCTTTCCTGCATAATTCTCAAAAGTGGCTTGCTTCTCAAGCCCTTAAGTAGATGGTTAATATGCATGAATTTAAGGCGGCTTTCAAACTTATTTTGGTGTGGGAACACCAAACTTAATTCCTTGCCAATGCCTCTGATGCAACAGGTTAACCATATGTGAAATCCGTTTATCTTTGCTAAAGGCAATAAAAAATGGAAAAAACTAAAATGTAAACAATTGGTTAATCGGTTTATCTGATTGCTCGAAGCTAGCAGCCATGTATGCAGAAGGTGAGAATGTGCTTTTAAATGAGATTTTGGTGGAACACCAAACTTAGAATCCTTCATTCTCCCTTAATTTATTTTGGTGTGCAACACCAAACTTAGCTCCTTGCAATATAGATAAGTCTAATTAACCCTTTTATTGAAATAGCTATGAAGAGTGAACTACCTCAGGTTGGGTTACTTCCCAGCAAGCGCTTCTTTATTGTCACTAGCTTGACATCTCATCCTTTGATCATGGAGGTTGAAAATCATAGTGCCTCATCTTTTCTCCTCTTACTGTGAACTTCCTTCCGGTCTCCTTTTTGATGATCTCTAGGTGTTCAAGTGAAAGGATCCGGTTCACAGTATAGCACTCAGATAATTGTGGAAACACCTTCATTGGTTGGGTGTTTAACCTTACTTTATCCCCTGGTGAGAAGCCTTCAGTGGGGCTATTCTTGTTTCTCCACCCTTTTGGCCTCTTCTTCTTTTCTTTCTCAGAAGATAATTCATGCCTTGGGGGCTCTTTATCTGGGGTGTTGAATTTCTCATATGGGGGTTTTGGATCTAGTTCCTCCTTGATTTCTTTGGTCTGTTGCACCATTTCTACTTCTTTCAAGCATGGATTTAGAAGTCTTGGAGTTAACTCATTGACTGCCTCCTTCAGGCTTTGATCTCTGGCCTTATCCTTCATAAAATCTTCTTCCTGAATGGGCTCATGCAGGGTTTTAAAAACATAGAATGCTAGGTGCTCATCATCCACTCTCAACAACAATTCCCCTTTTTCAACATCTATCAATGCTCTGCCCGTAGCCAGGAAAGGCCTCCCCAGGATGATGGGCGTGTTAGGGTCTTCCTCCATATCCAAGATGACAAAATTAGCTGGGAGAAGGAATTTCCCCACTTTTACCAGCACATTCTCTACAACTCCAAGTGCTTGCTGAATGGACTTCTCGACCATTTGAAGAGCTATTCAAGTGGGTTTCATCTCAAAAATTTGAAGCTTCCTCATAAGAGATAGAGGCATCAAGTTTATGCTTGCACCAAGGTCACAGAATGATTTCTCAATAGTTATGTTTCCTATGGTACAAGGTATATAAAACCTTCCAGGATCATCCTTCTTCTCTGGTAGACTTCTTTGGAGAATAGCACTACACTCCATTATCATTTCAACAATCTGTCCTTTCTTCAAGGGTCTTTTCTTTGTTAGCACTTCTTTCATAAATTTGGCATATAATGGAATCTGTTCAAGTGCTTCTAAGAAAGGAATATTGAAGCTGAGAGTCTTGAATATATCCAGGAATTTTGAGTATTGCTTATCCTCGTTTTCTCTCCGAAACCTTTGAGGGTATGGAAGTTTGGGGACATATGACTTCACCCCTTCCTTCTTCTCTTGTAGCTGTGGCTCAAGGATATTTTTTTCTCTCTTTGAGCTTTTTGCATTCTTGGTCTTTCTATTCTCTTCACTTTTCTCTTCTGTCTCTTCTTGTGGAACTTCTCTGTTGTGTTCTTCTTGATTGATGGCTTCCTTCTTCCTAGTTTCCTCACTTTCCACTATGATTGCTTTGCACTCCTCCCACTTTGTAGCTTTTCCTTTGTCTCTTTCAGTGACATTGGGGAAGGTAATTGCTCTCTTCTCACCCATTTCTGCAATTCGTTTAGCCATTTATTCCATATGTCTCTCAATATTTCTGATAGAAGCTTCTTGGTTTTTACTTGTTGTGGCTTGATCTTGTCTTGCCATCTCTTGATTTTTCATGAGTTTCTCTATTAATATCTCTAGACTAGAGATTCTTCGAGAGTCTGGATTTGGTTGTGATTGTGTGAGATGAGATGGTTGTTGCTGAAGGTTGTTTGAATTATTTACGGGGATATTTTGTGGGTAGAATGTGGATGTGGAAAAGTTATTCTGGTGGTTTTGTGAGTTGTTATGGGGTTGGTGATATGTGTTTTGTGAGTTTTTGAATTGGTTAGTATTATTGGATGAATGGTTATGGTTGTTTGTGTTGCTGAGGCTGCCAGAGTTGAAGTCCCTTTGTCCTTGATTTTGATGCTCACCCCACCTTGAATTAGACTGAGTCTTCCAGGGTGTCTTGTGTGCATCACCATGAAAATTGTGATGAAATGAACTTGAAGTGTTATTCCTGTATTGCACCTGCTCAGGGCTTTGTTTCTCATAATTGAATGTCCCAAAACTTTCTTCAGGTTGATTCCACCCATGTGAGGTTTGAGATTAGCCTTGTGTATTTACTGCAGAAATTTGCAGTCCATCAATTTTCTTGGCCATCTGCTCAAACTGTTGTTGAATCTGCTGCTGCATTATCTTGTTTTGAGCTAGGATGGTGTCCACTCCTTCCAATTCTAGCACTCCTTTCCTTTGTGATGGTTGGCATTGTCTTTGATGAGCAAAGAAGTATTGATTATTTGCCACCATATCAATGAGGTTCTGAGCTTCTTTAGTTGTCTTCATGAGTTGCATTGAGCCTCCTGCTGAATAGTCAAGTGCCTCTTGAGCTTTCATTGTTAGTCCTTCATAGAAATTTTGGAGTTTATCCCATTCATTAAACATCTCTGGTGAACACTTCCTAAGTAAAGCTTTGTATCTCTCCCATGCTTCATACAATGACTCTCCATCCATCTGAGTAAATGTTTGGACCTCTGTTTTGAGCCTGATGATCCTTTGAGGAGGATAAAACTTGGCTAAGAACTTACTCACTAGATCCTCCCAATTGTTGATGCTTTCTCTTGGAAATGACTTCAACCATTGAGTAGCTTTGTCCCTCAGGGAAAATGGAAATAGCAACAATTTGTAACTATCAGGATGCACACCATTGGTCTTCACTGTGTCACATATCCTCAGGAAGGTGGATAGGTGCTGGTTTGGATCTTCCAAGGGACCTCCTCCATAAGAACAATTGTTCTGCACCAAGGTGATGAGTTGAGGCTTTAATTCAAAGTTATTTGCATCGACATTTGGGGTAAGGATGCTACTCCCACAATGCCTTGGATTAGCAAATGTATATGAAGCCAATACTCTCCTTTGGGGCTGACCATTGTGGTTGGCCACTCCTACTTGTGGATTTGTTGGATTTTTCTCCATTTCTTGGTTCTCTTCTCAACCTCTAAAATGTTTCAGGATCAAAAGGTGTGGATTCATCGCTTCTTCCTCCTAATATAAACACAGAACCAGGAACCAGAATTAAACACTCTATTGCTAGAGTGAAGTTAGTGTTAGCTTAAGCAAAAATTCAAACAGTTAGTATGCTTAGTAAAAAGAAAAAGAAAAAAGTGCTTAATCTAGACCACCACCTTACTTAATCATTTTCAATCTAATCAATCCCCGGCAACGGTGCCAAAAACTTGATGTGTGGAAAATGATCCAACACAAAACTCACCGGCAAGTGTACCGGGTCGCATCAAGTAATAATAACTCACGTGAGTGAGGTCGATCCCACAGGGATTGAAGGATTGAGCAATGTTAGTTTAGTGGTTGATTTAGTCAAGCGAACAAGAGTTGATTTGAGTGGTTTGTAACTGACAGACGCTAAATTGCATGAATTGTAAAGGGAGAGGGAAGAATTGCAGTAAATTAAAAAGAACAGAAAGTAAAAGAGCTGAAACTTAAAGTGCAAGTAATGTAAATTGCAGAAGCTTAGATTGCAAGAAATGTAAATGACTGAATCTTAAAGTGCAAGAAAGGTAAATTGCTTGAATTATAAAAAGAATTGGGCGCTGGAATTGCAGAAATTTGAACAAGCAGAAGTAAATTGCAATAAATAGAAGAGTAAAAGGTGAATTGAAGTAAAGTGGATCTTAAACAGCAAAGTGAAAATGATTGAAGTATTAAAAATAGAAAATAAATGCAGCTCAATTGTAGAAATGAAAAGAGAAAGTGAAGATCTCAGGAGTGGAAGAGACTAGAAAACAAGTCTAGATCTCAAATCCTTCCTTGATCCAACAAGAACAATTGCAAAAGAAATAGAGAAGTAAGTTGCACAAGTAGTAGAAGAGAGAAAGCAGTAAACAGAATTTGAAATGTGAATCAAAGTGTCTTAGAATTATGCAGAAAGATAAAACAAGAAATCTCAAGGTGAGATTGAAACAGAATTTCTTCAATTCTTCACCCAAGATCCAAAACAAGAAGTAAAGAGTGTTCAAGCAAGAATAAGGAAGAAGAAAGATCAATTCTCCTTCCAAATTCTCCAAGATCCAAATTCAAAGTAAAAAGCTTAAAATTACAAAAATGAAAATTCTCAAAGAAGCCAAAGGTAAAAGAAAAAGGTCCCTACTAAATCAAACTAACACCTATTTATACACTTCCTAATTTGGATCTAAGAATTTGGGTGGGCTCTAAAATTTGGTGAAGAAATGAATTAATTTGGATTTTTGATGAATTTTTGGCCCATGGTGCACCTCCCAGGGGAAAGCTCGGCTCTTGGCAAGAGCTTTGGCCAAGAGCTTTGGTTCCCTTCCTTGCTAAAGGGTTGCGCACCTTTTCTTCCTTGTGACCAGAGAACAAAGCTCTTTGCAAGATCTTAAAAGCTCTTGGCAAGAGATTAAAAGCCCTTGGCAAGAGCTTAAAAGCTCTTGGCAAGAGCTTCACTTGTCCTTGAGGTCCCTGGTTCAAGTCTTGGGTGGAGCACTTGTGGAGTTAATTTTCTTGGCACAAGAGTAGCGCTTAAGTCTTTGCCTCCTTGTAGTACTCGGTTCGAATCTTGGTAAAGGAAGTTGCTGGCCATTTTCCTTGGCAAGTGAGTGGCGCATAAGGCCTTGCTTCCTTGATGCTCCATGTTCGAACCTTGCTGAATGAAAACAAGCCAATTTTGGCTTATTTTTCCTTGTGGAATAACGCTGGCCCCCTCCCCTTGGTCATGGGTTCAAGTCTTGGTGAGTGCATAGTTGAGCTTTTTCTCCTTGATTTTTCCTTTGGAATGCCCGAAAAAGCTCTTGGGCAAAGCTCTTGGCAAGAGCTTTGCATGTGAGCTTGCCTTGCTTCCTTCTTCTATGTGCTTTTGATAAAGCTCTTGGCAAGAGCTTTTAAGCTCTTGGCAAGAGCTTGGCTTCTGATTATTTGAAGGAAAGCTCTTCACAAGAGCTTTAAAGCTCTTGGCAAGAGCTTTATGCCCTTGTTTCTTGAATGCATCCACGCTTTTCCTTCTTTGAGCCACGCTTCTCTTCCTTGTGCCATGCTTTCTTTCTTTGCTTAGATTATGCTCCTTAGGCTACGCTTTTCTTATTTTTTTCTTTTCTTCACCTACAAGTAATCAAAACAACCAATCAAAGTATCACAAAATTCACAAAGCTTAAAATTCATTTAAAACCAATTAATTTTAGCTTAAACCTCATGATTTTATATCAATTAAAGGGTGGTTGATTGATTCAAAGAAATCATGCAATTCCATTCCAAATTACTTACTTACAATGCAAGAAAGTGCATAAAACCTAATAAAACAAGTGAAAAATGCTTGCAAAATTAGCATATGATGACTTGTCATCACTTTTCTCCCATTCTTGGCGTTAAACGCCAATTAGATGCTCTGTTCTAACGTTAAACACCAGTCTGGTGCCTGTTTCTGGCGTTAAACGCCCAGAATGGTGCCAGACTGGGCATTTAACGCCCATTCTGCTACTCTTACTGGTGTTTAAACGCCAGTAAGCTCTTCCTCCAGAGTGAGCTGTTTTTCATTCTGTTTTTGATTTTTCAGTTCTTTTTGTGACTTCACATGATCATCAACCTAAAGAAAACATAAAATAGCAATGGAAAATAAATAGATATAATTAAGTAGCATTGGGTTGCCTCCCAACAAGCACTTCTTTAATGTCAATAGCTTGACAGTGAGCTTTCTTGGAGCCTCACAGATAATCAGAGCAGGGTTGGGGCCTCTCAACACCAAACTTGGAGTTTGGTTATGGCCTCCCAACACCAAACTTAGAGTTTGAATGTGGGGGTTTTGTTTGACTCTGTAATGGGAGAAGCTTTTCATGCTTCCTCTCCATGGTTACAGAAGGAGACCCTTGAGTCTTAAATATAAGGTAGTCCTCATTCAACTGAAGGACCAACTCTCCTCTGTCAACATCAATCACAGCGTTTGCTGTGACTAGGAAGGGTCTGCCAAGGATGATGGATTCATCCTCATCCTTCCCAGTGTCTAGGATTATGAAATCAGCAGGGATATAAAGGCCTTAAACCTTTACTAGTACGTCCTCTACTAGTCCTTAAGCCTGTTTCATTGATTTGTCTACCATCTCTAGTGAGATTCTTGCAGCTTGTACCTCAAAGATTCCCAGTTTCTCCATTACAGAGAGTGGCATGAGGTTTATCCCTGACCCCAGGTCACACAGAGCCTTCTCAAAGGTCATGGTGCCTATGGTACAAGGTATGAAGAATTTTCTGGGATCCAGTTTCTTCTGAGGTAATGTCTGCCTCATTAATGCACTCAGTTTATTGGTGAACAAGGGGGGTTCATCCTCCCAAGTCTCATTACCAAATAACTTGGCATTCAGCTTCATGATTGCTCCTAGATACTTAGCAACTTACTCTTCAGTGATGACTTCATCCTCTTCAGAGGAAGAATATTCATCAGAGCTCATGAATGGCAGAAGGAAGTTCAATGGAATCTCTATGGTCTCTATTTGAGCCTCAGATTCCTTTGGTTCCTCAAAGGAAAATTTCTTTCTGTCCAGAGGACGTCCCATGAGGCTTTTCTCACTGGGACTTACTTCCTCCTCACTCTCTCCAGGTTCGGCCATATTGGTCATGGTTATGGCCTTGCACTCTCTCTTGGGGTTTTCTTCTATATTGCTTGGGAGAGTACTAGGAGGAGTTTTAGTAATCTTCTTACTTAGCTGACCCACCTGTGCCTCCAAATTTCTAATGGAGGACCTTGTTTCATTCATGAAACTTAGTATGGTCTTGGATAGATCAGAGACCATGGTTGCCAGGCTAGAATGGCTTTATTCAGAATTCTCTATCTGTTGCTGAGAAGATGATGGAAAAGGCTTGCTATTGCTAAACCTATTTCTTCCACCATTATTATTGAAGCCTTGTTGAGGTTTCTGTTGGTTCTTCCATGAGAAATTTGGATGATTTCTCCATTAAGGATTATAGGTGTTTCTATAGGGTTCTGCCATGTAATTCACCTCTGCTATTGCAGGATTCTTAGGATCATAAGCTTCTTCTTCAGAAGATGCTTCTTTAGTACTGTTGGATGCAACTTGCAATCCATTCAGACTCTGAGAAATCATATTGACTTGCTGAGTCAATATTTTGTTCTGAGCCAATATGGCATTCAGAGTATTAATTTCAAGAACTCCCTTCTTCTGAGGTGTCCCATTGTTCACAGGATTTCTCTCAGAGGTGTACATGAACTGGTTATTTGCAACCATTTTAATGAGTTTCTGAGCTTCTGCAGGGGTTTTCAGATGAAGAGATCCTCCTGCAGAATAGTCCAATGACATTTTTGACAACTTAGACAGACCATCATAGAATATACATATGATGCTCCATTCTGGAAGCATGTCAGTAGGACACCTATTGATCAGTTGCTTATATCTTTCCCAAGCTTCATAGAGGGATTCTCGTTCCTTCTTTCTGAAGGTTTGGATTTCCACTCTAAGCTTGCTCATCTTTTGAGGTGGAAAGAATTTGGCCAGAAAAGCACTGACTAGCTTATCCCAAGAGTTCAGGCTATCCTTAGGTTGTGAATCCAACCATGTTCTAGCTCTGTCTCTTACAGCAAAAGGGAAAATCATAAGCCTGTAGACCTCGGGATCAACTCCATTGGTCTTGAAAGTGTCACAGATTTTCAAGAATTCAGCTAAAAACTAATGAGGATCTTCCATTGGAAGTCCATGAAACTTGCAATTTTGTTGCATTAGAGAAACTAATTAAGGCTTAAGCTCAAAATTGTTTGCTCCAATGGTAGGAATTGAGATGCTTCTTCCATAAAAATTGGAAGTTGGTGTAGTGAAATCACCAAGCACCTTCCTTGCATTGTTGTTGTTGGGTTCGGCCATGTCTCCTTCTTTTTCAAAAATTTCTGTCAGGTCCTCTCCAGAGGGTTGTGCTTTAGCTTCTCTTAGTTTCCTCTTAAGAGTCCTTTCAGGTTCAGGATCAGCTTCAATAAGAATGTCTTTATCCCTGTTCATGCTCATATGAAAAAGAAGAGAACAGAAAAGAAGAGGATTACTCTATGCCACAGTATAGATATTCCTTTATGTGAGTAGAAAAAGAGAAGAATAGAAGAAGAAGAAGAGAAAAATTCGAACACAATGAGGAAGAGGGGGAAGAATTCGAAAATTAAATAAAAAGAGAAGGAAAAATATTTTTGTTTTTATTTTAATTATTAGTTAGAATTCAAAAATTAAAAAGAGAAATAAAATTAAAATTAAAATTTGAAACAATTAGTTAATTAAAAAGAATTTTGAAAAAAAGGTGAGGAGTTTTCGAAAATTAGAGAGAGAAAATTAGTTAGGTAGTTTTGAAAAAGATAAGAATCAAACAAAAAGATGAGATTAATTGAAAAAGATTTGAAAATCAATTTTGAAAAGATAAGAAGTTGGAAAAGATTTTGAAGTTGATTTTGAAAAAGATGTGATTTGAAATTTATTTTTGAAAGAGATTTGAAAAAGAAATTTAAAAAGATTTAATTTTGAAAATTGAAGTTGATTTCTTGACTAACAAGAAACTAAAAGATATGATTCTAAAATTTAAAGATTGAACCTTTCTTAATAGGCAAGTAACAAACTTTAAAAGTTTTGAATCAATCACATTAATTGTTAGTAAAGATTTTGAAATTCATTTTTTTAAAAAATTTTTCGAAAATATTAAGAAAAAAAAGATGAGAAAGATTTGATTTTTGAAAAGGTTTTGAAAAGATAGGATTTTTAAATTGAAAATTTGACTTAACTCATAAGAAACAACTAAATTTTAAAATTTTTTGACTATGTCAAACCAAATTTTTGAAATTTATTTGTAAATAAGGGAAAGATATTTTTTTGATTTTTGAATTTTTAATGAGGAGAGAGAAAAACATCAAAATGACTCAAAATATGAAAATTTAAGATCAAAATAAAAAATGTGCATGCAAGAATACTTTGAATGTCAAGATGAACACCAAGAACACTTTGAATGTCAAGATGAACACCAAGAACTTACTTTTAAAAATTTTTAAGAAAAAAAGACATGCAAGACACCAAACTTAGAAATTTTTAATGTTGAGACACTAATAAATTGAAAATGCATATGAAAAATAAGGAAAGACACAAAACATAAAATTGCAAAGATCAAACAAAGAAGGTCATCAAGAACAACTTGAAGATCATGAAGAACACCATGCATGAATTTTCGAAAATTTTTTTTTTGAAAAATTAAAACATGCAATTGACACCAAACTTAAAATTTGACACTAGACTCAAACAAAAACACAAAATTTTTTTTGGTTTTTTTATTTTATAAAATTTTTTTGGATTTTCAAAAATTAATTAGGAAAAGCAAAATAAAGAAATTCAAAATTTCTAATAAGAATTCCAGGAATAATGCAATGTTAGTCTAAAACTCCGGTCCAGGAATTAGACATGCCTTACTAGCCAGCCAAGTTTTCAGTGACAGCTTCGGTCCAAAACACTAGACATGGCCGATGGCCAGCCAAGCTTTAGCATACAAATCAGGCATAGAAAAGCTGAATTTATGAGAATCAAAAAGCTCTTGTGATGATGAGTTGAAACCTCGGTCCAAAAGATTAGACATGGCTTCAACAGCCAGCCATAGAATAATTTATTTTTTTTTGAAAAAAAAGTTTTTTTTTGAAAATAAAAATAGTGAAAACAATTAAAATAAAATTACCTAATCTGAGCAACAAGATGAACCGTCAGTTGTCCAAACTCTAACAATCCCCGGCAACGGTGCCAAAAACTTGGTATACGAAATTGTGATCTCAATGGCACCAAAAACTTGGTACGCACTATCATAATCTCAATTTTTCTTCACAACTTCGCATAACTAACCAGCAAGTGCACTGCGTCGTCCAAGTAATAAACCTTACGTGAGTAAGGGTCGATCCCACGGAGATTGTCGGCTTGAAGTAAGCTATGGTCACCCTTGTAAATCTCAGTCAGGCGGATTCAAATGGTTATGGGATTTTGATAATCAAAATATAAATAAAATATAAAATAAGATAGAAATACTTATGTAATTCATTGGTGGGATTTCAGATAAGCGTATGAAGATGCTTGTTGCTTCTGAACCTCTGCTATCCTATTGCTTTCATCCAATCATTCATACTCCTTTCCATGGCAAGCTGTATGTTGGGCATCACCATCGTCAATGGCTACCTCCCGTCCTCTCAGTGAAAATGGTCCAAATGCGCTGTCATCGCACGGCTAATCATCTGTCGGTTCTCACTCATGTTGGAATAGGATCCGTTGATCCTTTTGCGTCTGTCACTACGCTCAGCACTCGTGAGTTTAACGCTCGTCACAGTCATCCCATCCCGGATCCTACTCGGAATACCACAGACAAGGTTTAGACTTTCCGGATCTCAAGAATGGCCACCAATAATTCTAGCTTATACCACAAAGACTCTGATCTGAACTAGAAACCCAAGAGATAAACGCTCAAGCTATTGCGGATAGAACGGAAGTGCTTGTTAGGCATGCGTTCATAGGGGAGAATGATGATGAGTGTCACGGATCATCACATTCATCAGGTTGAAGTACGAGTGAATATCTTGGAATAAGAATAAGCTTGAATTGAATAGAAAAATAATATTACTTTGCATTAATTCATGAGGAACAGCAGAGCTCCACACCTTAATCTATGAGGTGTAGAAACTCCACCGTTGAAAAATACATAAGTGAAAGTGGTCCAGGCATGGCCGAATGGCCAGCCCCCTAAACGTGTACAATATGATCTAAAGGATTAACAAAAAGATCTAAAGATTTACCAAAAGATTTTAAATATAATAGTAAAAAGTCCTACTTATACTAAACTAGTTACTAGGGTTTACAGAAATGAATAAATGATTCAGAAATCCACTTCTGGGCCCACATGGTGTGTGCTTAGGCTGGGCATTGAACTTTCATGTGTAGAGACTATTTTTGGAGTTAAACGCCAGGTTGTAGCCTGTTTCTGGCGTTTAACTCTGTTTTTTGGAGCGAGCCAATTGGGTTTCTGTAGCTCCAGAAAATCCATTTCGAGTGCAGGAAGGTCAGAATCCAACAGCATCTGCAGTCCTTCTTCAGCCTCTGAATCAGATTTTTGCTCAAGTCCCTCAATTTCAGCCAGAAATTACCTGAAATCACAGAAAAACACACAAACTCATAGTAAAGTCCAAAAATGTGATTTTTATTTAAAAACTAATAAAAATATACTAAAAACTAACTAAATCATACTAAAAACTATGTAAAAACAATGCCAAAAAGTGTATAAATTATCCGCTCATCACTGTGTAATGTTCAAATTGGAAGTCTGAATATGACCCTGTTAATAGTTATTCGTTAGTTTAAGTCACTAGAAGTTAGTATTTTTTTCATTTCATAAAGTCTATGTGTGCTAGTCTAAGTCCCCTGTTGCACTTTCATCCTGCTTAAATGTATGCTTGTCCTTTAAGTTAAATAAAAGAAAATGTTATGAAAAACCAGAGTAGAGTTCATCTTGTGGAGTAAGTTCTCAATGTTTGTGGTGTGGTAATTGGTTAGCTAAGTTGGTTCACCAACAAGGTATACAGGCAACTACATGTTCTGAATCCTATGCTTGAAGCACATTCTATGAGACTAGTTAAATAACAAGGTCCTAATAAGAAAAAGAAAAAGAACAGTGAGAGTTGGAAAAAGAAAGAAAAAGAATAAGAAATAAGGCTAGGAACCAAGGGTTTAAATCTTGAGGGATGTGTCTGTGGTGTTCTTGTACCAAGGATCTGCTTGGATGAATAAGTTCTCAGGAGTGCTTCATCACTTGGTAACTTGGGTTAACTAACCCAGAATTATCAACTAAAAATCCACTATTAAGAGCAACCTTGCTACAGAACATTTAGAAACCCAAAGAGGTACTGGACACCAAGGCCTCAAAGAAAGAAAATAACAAACCATATGCCTGTGGTGTGCATGTATGGGGGAGAGAGACTTGAGGGAGTATGTCCTTAGGGGTGTTTCAACACCTAGCACCTTGAACTAACTGGTTCGGGAGTGTTGGCTGAAAGCTTATTTTAAAGAGTCGCCCCCTCACAAAGCACTTAGCCTAAGAATGCAATAAACCCTGAAAAGAAAGGGAAGATCAAGGAATAAAGATCTCATAGGATGCAATCAAGCAAATGTTCAAGAGCATGACAAGGACCTGGAAACCAGTAAAGGAATGAACCTAAGTTGCTATGCATGAAACCCCATAAACCAAGAACTTTACTTCTATAATAAGAACTTGTTTCTCTTGTTCTTTCATTCATCATTCTTATGTTTCAATACTTGCTTAGGGACAAGCAAGCTTTAAGTTTGGTGTTGTGATGCCAGGGCATTTTGGCCAGTTTCACTGACCTTTTTCTTTACTATTTTAGGATAGTTTCATGCATTTTCTTAGTAAATAAGCAAGTTTTGGGTGAATATACACTTACATCTTGATTCAAGCAAACATTGTAAACTTTACATGATTTCATGAGAATTATGCATGAATTGAATGATTATATGGATGATGCATGATCTCATGACTTGAAACAAAGCTTTGATGCACCTTGTTTGTTTGATTTCAGGACAAAGGAAGCAAAGAAGAACCACGTTAGCAGCCACGTTAGCTTCACTAACGTGACCACTAACGTGGAATGGGAGCGAGCTTACAACATTAGTGGTAAAAGTTACCACCAATAACGCCTTCGAATACTATCATAACCCACGTTAGTTACCACGTTAGTTACACTAACGTGGGAACTAACGTGGAAGAAAGGGGGAGCTCCAACGTTAGTGGTAAAAGTAAACACCACTAACGTTCCAAAAAGGCCACACATAGCCACGTTAAGAGTCACGTTAATCTAATTAACGTGAACTCTAACGTGGAGTGAGAAGAGATCGCCAACGTTAGTGACACTCACCTTTGTCACTAACGTTGGATCAGGCCAAGATTGCACACGTTAGTGGTCACGTTAAGACCACTAACATGAAGGGTATCGTGGAGCAAAAGAATGATGTGCCAACGTTAGTGACACTAACCTTTGTCACTAACGTTGGAGATGGCAAGCATACCCACATTAGTGGTCACCTTAACGCCATTAACGTGAGGCACTAACGTGGGAAAATGGGGCACTTTGAAGCGTTAGTGACAAAGGTGAGTGTCACTAACGGTCTCGAAGCCTTGGCATGCCCACGTTAAGGGTCACGTTAGTTACACTAACATGGACCATTAATGTGGAAGAGAGGGACAAAGAGCAACGTTATTGGTAAAAGTGAGTGCCAATAACATTTGCGAAGGGCTAAGAGGCTATGTTAGTGGCTACGTTAGTACCACTAACGTTGAAGTTAACGTGGATCAACTAGTTTGGAATGTTAGTGACAAAGTTATCATCACTAATGCTCTCGAACCCAAGTTTACAATTAACGTTAATGCCACTAACGTCCTAACTAACTTCCCATCATGCCTAACTCACACTTTCTTTGCAAGCAAAGCTGAGCCCACTAAAGACTGTAACTACTTCAACTAAAGATCAAGGGCCCATATCCAAGACTTGAAGAGCTAACTAGAAGATCTGAAGAGTAGTATATATATACGGATAGTTTTGAATTGAAAAGAAGGCTGGATACTGGAGAACTATACTTTGAATATTTTACTTTCTCTACAACTTCTAGTTTAATTTTGAGAATGCATTCTTCTTTATCATTTTTCATTTCCAGAGCTATGAACAACTAAACCCTTTTCATTGGGTTAGGGAGCTCTGTTGTAATTTGATGGATCAATAATAGTTTTCATTATTCTTCCTCTTTCTTTTCTCTTGATTTTACTAGAAAGCTTTCGTTCTTCATCCAATTGGTTAGCTATCTTGGAAGAGAAGCTCTCCATAATTGGATCTCCTCGGAACCTTGGAAGAGGAATGAGGAGATCATGCTAGAAATGCTTTCTCATGCTGGACCAAATTGGGATTTGGATGGATATAGTGACATATAATCCTACCAACACTTTGGTTTGGGAATGCATGTGGTATAATTAGTGACCAAACTTCATCTCTTCCAATGAGCAATTAAATCAAGGAATTGGGAAATTGTTCAAGCTTAGAGAGATTGGGTTGCCAAGGAATTGGAATCCAATCACTTAAGATTGACAAGGAGATCAATGAATGTATTGATTGAGGAAGAGATGAGAATGAACTTGATCCGGAGAATGCAACATCTCCTACGCCCAATGAATCCCTGATGACAAGTCATCTTAGCCTAGTTTCACTAGCCTTTTTCTTTTGTTTTCAATTGAATTATGCACTTTCTTGAGCTACAAGTAAGCTAATTTGGGTAAATTCTCATGCTTCCTTTGATTAAATCGACCATGTATGAATTCATGCTATTTCATGAGGTTTTATGCTATAATTGTCACATATTATGATAAAATGAATATCTCATGATTTTAAGCATAGCTTTGATGTGTTTGGTTGATTAATGATAGGTGAAGAAAGCTTGGAGAAAGGTTGAAGCAAGAAGGAATGGCTAGGAGTAAAGAGAGGACAATGGAATAAGTGAAAATGAACCAGGAAGCAAAAAGCTGGACCAAAAGTTAGCCTCAAACTTTTGCACAAACTTTTGGGTGAAAAGTTAGCCCTAACGTTAGCCCCTAACTTTTGGGCTAACGTTGGCACATGAAAGTTACTCCCTGGGCACCAAAAGTTTGCGCCAACGTTAGCCCCTAACTTTGTGGCTAACGTTGGCATGAGAAAAACACTCCTTGGGCACCAAAAGTTTGCGCCAACGTTAGCCCCTAACTTTATGGCTAACGTTGGCATGAGAAAAACACACCCTGGCCACCAAAAATTTGCGCCAACGTTAGCCTCTAACTTTTGGGCTAACGTTGGCACATGAAAAACACAAAGGGGGAGCAAAAGTTTGCGCCAACGTTAGCCCCTAACTTTTGGGCTAACGTTGGCGCCATAAGTGCACTAAGGAAGGCCAACGTTGGAGCAAAAGTTAGACCCCTAACTTTTGCACCAACGTGGGTATCAGCAAAACATGGGGGCTGATATGAAAAGTTGGACCAAAAGTTTGCCTCAAACTTTTGCTCAAACTTTTACTCAAACTTTTGCAAAACTCCAACCCGGTTCACTTGGTTCACTTTGATTCCTCTCCAAACTCCAAGAGCAATCAACCAAGGCCTCTCTCAATCCAATTCCACCAAGAGCAAAGGCCCAACTCAAGGCTTGAAGATCATTTGAAGAAAGTGTATAAATAGGATAGAATTCAAGTTCTTAGAGAGCTTTCCTTTTGAGTTTTCATAATAGTTTTCGGAGAGCTTTGGATATTGAGTGATCTTTAATTTCTTAGTTTTGGGGAAGGAGAATTCCACTCTCTTCCTCTTAGTTTTATTGCTTTCAATTTCAATTGCAATTGTCTTGGATCTTGGGTTGGAGAATTGAAGGAATTCTGTTTCAATCTCATCCGAAGATCTCTCTGTTTCTTCTACTGCTTATTGAATTTAATTTCTGTTAATTGTTCTTCATCTACTTTCTTTGCAATTTACAATTCCTTTGCAATTGTTCTTGTTGGATCTAGGAAGGCATTGAGATCTAGACTTGGTTATCTAGTCTCTTGGGTCCTGAGATCCGGATTCCCCATTTCCCATTCCCTGTTTACTGTTTTCATGCTTATTTACAATTCTATTTTTAGATCCGGTTAAATCCAAGTGTTCTTTTACTTCTCTGTTGGTTGCAATTTACTTTCCCTCGTTTAATTTCTGCAAATCCAACTCCCAATTCCCTTTACAATTCAAGCTATTTACATTTCTTGCACTTTAAGATTCTGCAATTTCCATTTCTTGCGTTTTAAGTTTCTGCCATTTAATTTCTTGTTCTTTAAGATTCAGCATTTAACTTCCTGTTCTCTTTAATTTCATGTCAATTACCCATTCCCTTTACTTTCCGTGCAATTTAAATTCTGCAAATCACAAATCACTCAACCAAATCTTGATTCGCTTGACTAAATCAACCACTAAACTAAAATTGCTCAATCCTTCAATCCCTGTGGGATCGACCTCACTCCCGTGAGTTATTATTACTTGATGCGACCCGGTGCACTTGCCAGTTAGTTTTGGGTGTTTTGGAGAATTCGTTTTTCTGCTAAAATATCCCATCAAGTTTTTGGCGCCGTTGCCGGGGATTGATTAGATTGACAATCATTAAGTGAGGTGGTGATCTAGATCTAGCATTTTTTATTTTCGGTTCCTTTAATTTTCTATTAACCCACTAACTGTTTGAATTTTTGCTTAAGCTAACTAAAACTTCATTCTAGCAATAGATTGAAGTGTCACTGGTTTGTGTGTTTCTTATGTTCTGCTTGTATGTCAGGTACAAGAAGAAATACACCCATCTTTCATGAACAAGACGAAAGAACTCTTAGAAGGTTAAGAAGAGCTGAAAGAGGGAAAAATATTGTTGGAGAAGAGGAATCAGAAGAAGAATTCCAAGATATGGAGGAACATTCAACCAATCCACCAGGTGGAGCAGACAACAACAATAACAATGCACCCCAGAGGAGAGTTCTGGCCTCCTATACCTTTGCAAATGCTAGACATTATGGAAGCTGCATTCTCACCCCTAATGTCAATGCAAATAACTTTGAATTAAAGCCACAACTCATTCCATTGGTCCAAAACAACTGCTCGTTTGGGGGAGGACCATTGGAGGATCCAAATCAACATCTTTCTACCTTCTTAATGATTTGTGACACTGTCAAGTCCAATGGCGTGAATCCTGAGACCTACAAGCTTCTGCTGTTCCCGTTCTCATTAAGGGACAAGGCCGCACAATGGCTTGAAACTTTTCCTCAAGGAAGCATCACTAGCTGGGATGATTTGGTGACTAAATTTCTAGCCAAATTCTATCCACCTCAAAGGGTTAACAGGCTGAAAACTGAGGTACAAACATTCACACAATTGGATGCTGAAAATCTGTATGAAGCATGGGAGAGATACAAGGCTCTGCTGAGGAAATGTCCACCAGAAATGTTCACTGAGTGGGACAAGCTACAGAACTTCTATGAAGGACTCACCCTAAAGGCTCAAGAATCACTTGACCACTCAGCTGGAGGCTCCTTGCAACTCATGAAAACTACAGAGGAAGCTCAAAATCTCATTGATATGGTGGCTAACAACCAATATTTCCTTGCTCATCAAAGAAACCGCCAACCATCACAAAGAAGAGGAGTAATGGAGCTAGAAGGAGTGGACTCAATCTTGGCTCAAAACAAGATGATGCAGCAGCAATTTCAAAAACAATTTGAGCAAATGGCTAAGAGGATTGATAGTCTCCAAGTTGCAGTAGTTAACACTAGCCAACCATCAACCTCATGGGGACAAAGTGAAGAAACTCAAGAAGAACAACAACAAGAGCAAGTACAGTATATACACAACCAAGGACCAAATGAAGTGTATGGTGATACATACAATCCATCCTGGAAGAACCACCCAAACCTCAGATGGGGAGATAATCATACCCAAAACCAACAACCATGGCAGAGGAACTCAAATCAAAACAACCCAATAAGCAACCAAAACCACAACCAGCAGCAGACTAACCAATACCCCTACAGAAAACCTCAAAACAACTACCCCAACCCCAACCAGTACCAATTCAATAACCAACTCACCAACCAAAATGCCTATCATCCACCACCCACATCTCATAACCCACCTCAAGTATCACCTGAAGCCCAGAGAATCACTAACTTGGAGGCCGTAATAGACAAAATGTTGAAACACCAAGAAATGGTAACCAAGAATCAGGAAGCATCCCTGAAGAGCCTAGAGAGACAGATGGGGCAAATCTCCAAGCAGATTTCTCTTGAGAGACCTTCAAGCTCACTGCCGAGTGACACAATCCCAAATCCTAAGGAAGAATGCAAGGAAATACAATTAAGGAGTGGGAGAACATTGATGAACAACAATGACACTACTAAGAAGCAAGTAGAGAGCAGCAAAAGACCAATAGAAGAGGAACAGCCAACACACACAGAGGAAGCCAATGATGATGATGCAATGGCAAGCAAGGAAGCCTCAAAGCAAACTCAAGCAAAGGGGGAACAACCAAAAATTCAAAAAAAGGGAATGAAGCAGTTGAAGAGCCAACCAAGAATCAAAAGCAACAAGTAGAGAAAACCTTTATACCTCCACTGCCATATCCCTAGAGGTTCAACAAAGAGACCAAGGACCAGCATTTTCACAAATTCCTTGAAACTTTCAAAAAGCTGGAAATCAATATTCCTTTTGCTGAAGCACTTGAGCAAATGCCTCTGTATGCCAAGTTTTTGAAGGAGCTTATCAACAAGAAAAGAAGTTGGGATGAGAAAGAAACCATACTACTCACTGAGGAATGCAGGGCTTTGATTCAAAAAGGGCTTCCCCCTAAGCTTGAAGATCCAGGGAGCTTTTTGCTACCTTGCACCATTGGGGAATTAACCATCACTAAAGCAATGTGCGATCTAGGAGCAAGTATCAACTTAATACCATCCTCCTTGATAAAAAAGCTGCATATAGAGGAAGTTAAACCAGTACAAATATCTCTAGAGCTAGTAGATAAGTCAACAGTATACCCCAGGGGTATGATTGAAAACCTGCTGGTCAAGGTAGACAACTTCATATACCCTGCAGATTTGTGGTTCTAGATTCAGAAGGGGATGATGGTGATTCTATTATTCTGGGAAGGCCATTCTTGGCCACTGCTAGAGCTATCATAGACATAGAGGAAGGAGAATTAACTCTTAGAATGCATGATAAGAGTGTCACTCTGAAGGTATTACCAGAGGCACAATTTAGCAAGGAGAAGAAAGACTATATAAAAATTGACAAGGGAGAATCACAGTTGAAGGAAGAAACTGACAAAGAGAGTCACAGCAACATCCCAAGGCTAAGGATCGTGCAGACTGATGAAGAGGCCCAAGAGGATATTGGAGTATTAGCCACTGAGAAGAGAGGTCCCCAAGGGAAGCCTACGGCCAGAAAAGAAAGATCAACAAAAGGAAAGATGAAACGGAGAAACAAAACAAAAAGGGGTTGGAAGAATAGGAAGATCCCAACAGAGGGGCTTTCCAAAGGTGACAAAGTGCAACTGATATATCAACAGCTGGGGGCAAACCAACAAACTGAGGACTACTACACTGTCAGCAACATACTCTCATTAGAGCATGCTGAAATTGAACACCAGGGAACAAAGAAGAGGATCACAGTCAGGGGAGACAAATTGAGGCTCTACAAGCACCAACCACCAAAAAAGAAAGCCTCAATGTCAAGCTAATGACAATAAAAGAGCGCTCCATGGGAGGCAACCCATGATTTAAGATTCATGTCATTTTAAATTCAATAAGTTATGATCATTTGAGCATGAATTCTTTTCTCTTTTCATGAACATGTCCATTGACTGCATGCACTGTTTTGAAACATATGCTGAGAATTCTAAGTTTGGTGTGCCTTCAAGCACACTAAACCAACGTTACAAATAATTCCGTTTTGCAAGCTTAGAGTGTCTTGACAAAGCATATGGCCAAACACTAAAGTTTGGTGTCCACATAGCTTCATGAAAATTAGAAATTCATGCATCAATAATCATACAATTGTTGTTTTCCAAAATATTATAAATGGAAAAATTCTTATTCGGTAATGAAGGCATCATTTGTGATGTACCCTTTGACAAGAAACAAGTTTGGTGTTCATCAAACTTTGATGCACCGATTTAGGGACACAATTGACCCTTCATGAAAAAAAAAGAGAAAAAGAAAAATTAGGATGAAAGCAATTCTTATAAACATTTAACTAAGAGTGACATTGGGATTTCACTAATTGGAGGAAGAGACACAATTTCTTCATACATGATCAAACATTAAGTTTGGTGTCCTCCAAAGATGAGTCACGGTTCAATTGGATATAAGAATTGATGATTCATATAATATTAATAAAAGGAATACTCTTGCCACAGTTGGACAGAACTAATGTATGTTGTGATGACTAGGTGGTCAAAAAAATCTTCAATGAAAGAGACAAGACAAAGGAAAGCATAGCATGAGGACAAAAGCTCATCACATGCTTCGAAAAAGAAATCTGCCACTCCTTGAGAATGATCACGGCAAAGGCAAGTGAAGAAGCAAGCTTTGTCTTCATTCATCCTTACATGCACACCTTTGATCCCCATAGTGTCTAGTTGCATCTTAGCCTTTCATTGCTCAAACGTACCACCTCAAGCCATGCACATGACCGAATCACCCCAACCTTGGAAACTTCATTCCCTTCATCACTCCTCAACATAACAAGCTCGGTTCAACATTTCTCTTGCTTTAAACTCCAACCATTTAAACTTCCCTTCATCATTTCTTGTCATAGCAAGTTCGATCTCAATTTCTTCTTGCTCCAAACACACATCAAATTATCCAACATTCTTCACACTCCCTCTAACCTCACAAAACTCAACCAACCAAGTGATCATGGCCTCTTCCTCAAGAACCAAACGAAGAAAAGGGAAAGACCCCATGGTGGAGGAAGACACACATGAATATGACCAATGGAGATTCAAGTCTCGGTACCATCAAATGCAAATTGAATGGATGAACGAGAAAAGGATCTATCCTGAAATTCCACTCTTGTTGCCGGATGATGGATGCCAAGAAATGAAGGACAAAATTCAAAAGAGGAGGTGGGAGGAACTTGCATCACCAGCCACCCGAATCAATGCCAATATCATAAGAGAGTTCTATGCAAATGTCTCAAGGCTTGACATGCGTGAGCCCCCAACGTACAAGAGCTATGTGCGGGGGGTGGAAGTAGACTTTAGCTCGGATGCAATCAAGAAAGTCTTGGGACTAAAGTCAGTCCGCTTTAGTGAACCGGGATACCAACAAAGATTGAATGAAGATCAGGATTATGATGAGATTGCGAGAGATATTTGTATGGAGAACTCAGAGTGGGAAGGAGATGACAAGAACAAATATAAGTATCTGAAGAGATGTAACCTCACCCCGGAAGCAAAAGGATGGTATGAGTTGATGAAAAGATCAATTCTGGGCACAGTGAACACCTCAGAAGTTAACAGGGAGAGAGCCGTGATGTTGCATTGCATCATTGTGGGAGGAGAGATAAGAGTTCATGAAATCCTTGCAAAAGACATCCAAAAGCTTGCTGAGAAGAATTCGGCCGGGTCTTGGTTATACTACCTAAGTACCATTTGGAGGTTGTGTGCAAAGGCTAAAGTGCCAATGGAAGAAGATAATCCAATGTGGTTAAGCCAAGGCATGCCCATAACCATTGAACGAATGACAATGACTCCTGAAGCACATCAAGGCCGAAGGCCACATGGAAGATGGCAAAGAGAAGAACCAATGGAAGAAGATGAGCCACACATAGAAGAAGAGCCACAAGAGGAGGAGGAACAGCCGCACTTTTTCCCACATGGCAATATGGATATGACTCAAATGCAGGAAGCAATTGGAAGATTATCACAACAGTACATGAGAATTCAAGAAAGGCAAGAGGAATATCATTCACTATACATGAAAAACCAACAAGCACAAGAAGAACGGGAGCTAAGAATGATGAACAAACAAAGTGAATTCGAGTCAAGATTCCTTGTGATGCAAGAAGAACATGCTTTTCAATCTCATGAATCATTTGGAAAGTTGGAACAAATGCAAGCTGAAAATTTGAGGGCTCTCAAAGAGTTCACAACACTCCAAGATGCAAGGTATGAAGTACAAGCCGATTACAACATCAATAGCCAAATCAAACTAAACTATATTGGAGAACATTTGCACAACATGGATCCGGCTTTCCCAACTTTTGATGAATTCTTCAAAAAGAGAAGTGAGGTAGAGGTAAGCAATGCTATGAGACTTGAAGATAGAGTAGAGGAGGCTATGAATAAGGCTGGATTCTGGCGAGGCCAACAGACAACAAACACGGATGGTGGAAACACTAACAACCAAGTGTATGAAAGGAGAAAGAAAAAGCATGACAAATGAAAGGTGGACTTGCTCCTTGTTCATCACTACAAAAAGAAAAAAAAACATGCATTCTATCTGTTTTAAGTTGTCTTTACATCTTTAAGTAGTTCTTTTAATCAATAGTCTTTGCATTATGTTTGTTTCAAAATAAGTAAGCTAGTCTATGTGTGTGCTTGTGTGTTTACTTTCACTTAGCAAAAAGCATGTTTTGTCCTCTGCATCTTTAAGTTCAATAAAAGAAATGTTTGAATGTGAAGTAGAATGGTCTCTGTTAGATAGAAGTAGAATAAAAGTAAGTGGTGGTATGTGTGTGATTGTATAATAGCTCACTTTTAGTGAATAAAGAGCCAGGATATCTCCTTCTAAGTATAGAGTGGCCTACTGTCTATGAATCTCAATCGAATAAAAATCCTTGGTTAGAAAGAAAAACAAAAAGAAAGAAAAAAAAGAAGTGGCAGAACAAAAGAAAAACAAAAAGAAACAAAGCTGGACACCAATAGCTTGAACCTTAGAATATATGCCTGTGGTGTCTTTGTATTAGGATCTGGTTGGATTATTAAGCTCTTTGGAGTGCATCAACACTCGGTGACTTGGGTTAACTAACCCGGGATCATCAGCTGAAAGTCCACTATCAAGAGCAACCTAACTACAAGGCATTTAGCAGCCCAAAGAGGTGCTGGGCATCAATGTTCTAAGAAGGAATGTGAGCCAAGTGTCTATAGTGAATAATGTGTCAAGTATAAAGAAAAGGAAATGAACTTGCTACACATGACACTCAATTAAAGCTTATGAACAAAGTAATAGCCAAGGATAAAGGAATAATGAGAGGTCATAGCAGTATGTTGCTTGAAACTTGAAGGAGACTTTCTAGGCCTAGGAGTCAATAAGAAGTGAGTATTTACATATCCACACAAAATCCCATGAACTATCAATAATACTCTGCTAGCATGAACATACTCTTCCATTTCATCCTTTCTTCTCAATAAAATTTTTTTCTTGCTTGGGGACAAGCAAGCTTTAAGTTTGGTGTTGTGATGACAAGTCATCTTAGCCTAGTTTCACTAGTCTTTTTCTTTTGTTTTCACTTGAATTGTGCACTTTCTTGGGCCATAAGCAAGCCAATTGGGTAGATTTCCATGTTTCCTTTGATTTAATCAACCATGTATGAATTCATGCTATTTCATGAGGTTTTATGCTATAATTGTCACATATTATGAAAGAATGAATATCTCATGATTTTGAGCATAGCTTTGATGTGTTTGGTTGATTAATGATAGGTGAAGAAAGCTTGGAGAAAGGTTGAAGCAAGAAGGAATGGCTATGAGTAAAGAGAGGACAATGGAATAAGTGAAAATGAATCAGGAAGCAAAAAGCTGGACCAAAAGTTGGCCTCAAACTTTTGCACAAACTTTTGGGTGAAAAGTTAGCCCCAACGTTAGCCCCTAACTTTTGGGCTAACGTTGGCACATGAAAGTTACTCCCTGGGCACCAAAAGTTTGCGCCAACGTTAGCCCCTAACTTTGTGGCTAACGTTGGCATGAGAAAAACACCCCCTGGCCACCAAAAGTTTGCGCCAACGTTAGCCTCTAACTTTTGGGCTAACGTTGGCACATGAACAATACAAAGGGGGAGCAAAAGTTTGCGCCAACGTTAGCCTCTAACTTTTTGGCTAACGTTGGCGCCATGAGTGTGCAAGGGGTATACTTCCAACAAGAATAACTTGAGCTACAGAGCTCCAAATGAGGTGATTCAAATAGCAATGGAAAGTAGGAATCGAGAGCTTTCCAAGCATATATGGCACTGCATGGTGGACACTAAAATTGAGGGAGAAAACTACCCTGCAATGAGCATAAACGAACATGGTGGCAACCTGCAGTGAGGCCAACTGACCTCTGCACATTCAACGGAGTATACCTCGAGCTGTAGAGCTCCAAATGATGTGCTCCCAACGGCATTGGAAATTAGACATCTAGGGCTTTCCAACAATGTATAATAGTATGGGGTGGACAATATGTTTGAGCCTCCAGAACTGGCGTTTTCGACCACGTTTGAGGCAAACGTCGCCTCAAACGCTGCACACCAAAGCCAGCAACCTTGTCCTATTCAAATGAGCATAACTTGAGTTGTAGATGTCCAATTGAGGTGATTCCAATTGGGTTAGAAAGCTGACATTCAGAGCTTTCCAACCATATATAATAGTCTATAGTTGGCATGAAATTGGCAACGTTGACAAGAGGACAAAGTAGCACCCCATACATGCACACAAGGGGGCCAACGTTGGAGCAAAAGTTTGACCCCTAACTTTTGCCCCAACGTTGGTATCAGCAAGGAAGGGTGCTGATGTGAAAAGTTGGAGCAAAAGTTAGACCCTAACTTTTACTCCAACTTTTACTCAAGCTTTCATGATTCCAACCCGGTTCAATTCGGTTCTCTCTCCAACTCCAAGAGCAATCAACCAAGGCCTCTATCAACCCAATTCCATCAAGAGCAAGGGCCCATTATCATTACTCAAAGGCACAAGAGATAGTTAGAATAGAAATTTCATTTTAATTGTAATTTGTTTTGAATTTCATTTTCATTTTGTAAAAATGCCTATATAAGGCATCATTCTCATTTTAGAAAGGAGTCGGAAGAGAGAGAATAGGGGCGAGCTCCACTAGGGAGCATTAGGAATACAGAGCTCTCTCTTTAGTTTTTCTCTTTGTTTTGAATCTTGAATTGAGATTGGAAGGAATTCTGTTTTCATTCTCTATTTGCAACTTCTCTTTACTTCTTCTGCAATCTTTCTTTAATTCTCTGCAACTTTTCTCTTGTTGAATCAAGGAAGGATCCACTCCTGAGATCTTCAGCATCCTTTTAAATTTCTGCAAATTAAGCACGGTCACTTTGCTCTCTGATCTCCTTGTTCCCAATTTACTTTCCAGCACTTTTGTTCCTCTGCATTTTACATTTGAGCCACTGTGATCTGAATTTACTTTTCATGCAATTTTAATTTCCTTGCAATTGTTCTAAGCTTTGATTTACTGCTTTCATTCAATTTCCCTGCACCCAGTCTCCTTTACTTTCATGCAATTTACTTTTCTTGCAATTTAAGATTCTTGCTATTTTACTTCCTTGTTCTTTAAGTTACTGTCCAATTTACTTTCTGCACTTTAATTTTCCTTGTCATTTAATTTCTGCTGCATCAATTATCACACAAATGTTAGCTTGACTAAACTAATCACCCACTAAAGTTGCTTGATCCATCAATCCCTGGGGGATCGACCTCACTCCCGTGAGTTTTATTACTTGATACGACCCGGTGCACTTGCCGGTTAGTTTTGGGTGTTTTGGAGAAATTCGTTTCTCCACAAAAATATCCCATCAAGTTTTTGGCGCCGTTGCCGGGGATTGATTTAGATCAACAATGATTAAGTGGGTGAGAAGTCTAGATTAAGCATTTTCTTTATTTTTGTTTTCTGTTTCAAAGTGAAACCAAGGTGTTTGAGTTTTTGCCTCACTAAGAAATTCTCATCTCTGATATGAGTAATTTCAATTTTCCTTGGTTGTGTGTTTTACAAAACTCAAATGGAGTTCAACTCATCTTGTGATCAAACAAATTCTATGGGATATCACCCACCATCACCAATTTCTAATGATGGATGGGAATATCACCAAGAAACTTAAAATTCTGGGCTCTCCAATTCATGGAGCCATGCTTCAGAACCACAAGATGAGAAAGAAAATCATATTGGATATTTTCCTCCACCACAAAATGATTCAAGTCATTATTCCAATGGTGGCTGGGAGTATTACCAAGAAACTGTAAATTCTGAGCAGTCAACTCACATGAGAGATTGTCCAACCTCACCTCCCACTTCTACATTTGAAAATTCTTCATCACCTAAATATGCCTCAACACAAACTTCCACGAACCTAGGCCTCTCAAAGCTAGAGATCATGTTTGAAAAATATGAGAGGGAGGCGCAAAGATCTTGGAACGAGCAAGAGAATTCATTCAAAAACATGGAAGTGATGGCAGGCCAGTTGTTGAATGCAAGGAAGGAGAAAATGGAAAAACAAGAATGCAAGGTCCCTGTGTCAAGTGAAATTGCAAAAAAGGAAGAGGTGGTGAAAGTAGTGGAACCTGAAACTGCTCTTGAGGTGATAAAGGAACATGAACATTCACAACCCTCACAAACTTCCCTTGAATCTGTGATCGAAAAATATGAAGAGGAGATGAAGAAATGTTGGGAAGATCAACAAACCTCCTCCATGATAGAGCTATTAAAACAAATGTTGAGTGTAAAAGAGGAAGTGGAGGAGCAAGAAAGTGAGGAAGTCATTCCAGAAAATTTACACTCAAGTGAGGAAGAGTTCATGGAACCACCGATTCAAAAGGCTCTGGATGAATATAAAACTCCGATAATCACACAGCAACCAAGACTTGGATTCAAAGAAGTGAAGGCAACTAACAAGAGCACCAATCCTGTCCCTAATCCAGCAAGCAAGATCAATCAAGCCATTTGCAAAAGGAAGCTTGCTGAGGAAAAGCCAAGGCAAGGGACAGTAGCTGAAACTTCTCCTCCTTTGAAGTCATTTCTCTTAACAAATTGGAAGAAGAGGAAGAAAGTAAAGAACAGGTAGACAGTAGGTACATTTCTTTTCCTTGCTTTGTTTAAATTTCAATAAATTGGCATATGGTTACATTCTAAGTTTGGTGTTGCCATGCAACAAACTGTTTTCCATCTTCATGGATGATTGCATCAATTTTACATGAAAGTGACATACCAAGATTCTAAGTTTGGTGTGCCACCTATTTTTCTATGCAAATCAATCCAGCAACATCACTTGTCTGCATAATCATATTGCCTTTTACAGTGTTATTTTTCTTCTTAGTTGGATAATTTTTGTTTTCCCTTTGTTTCATTTATTTACTTGTTTTTAATGCTTCCCTTCATTAACTGTTTTTGTTAATACATCACCAAGACATCCTTATTCATAACAGACTCTTCATTTGGTGATTGTATTTAACATATAACAGTTTCTTTTGTTTAGTTTTAGTTCAAATAAATTGACATATGGTTGCATTCTAAGTTTGGTGTTGCTATGCAACAAAATTTGGTTCCAATCCTTACAAGATACTTGCATTAATTCCAAGTGAAAGTGTCACACTAAGTTTGGTGTGCCACTTACCTTTTATGCAATGTATTGTGCACACCTTCTTATCTATGCAATCACAATGTCTCTATCTCTTATGCCTTGATTGTTATCTTTTGCTTGCTTGAAACACATGTACTACTAACTTTTCATTGTGTAAGACACTCATGATCCATCTTAGCCCCATAGCCATGGTTCTAATTGTTGCTTGAGGATGAGCAAGCATTCTGAGTTTGGCAAGGGAAGGAGGAAGAATAGAGGAAAAAGGACAACAATAATGAAGATAAACTACAAGGTTGTAGAGTTCCTTCTCTCCTCATTTGTTTCCAGCACTTAAATTGCACGATTGTCTTCATCCTTTCTGTTTACATGTGTGTATGAATAAAGCATAACTTGAATTTTGATTTGCAACATGGTGCTGTGTCATTATGATTACCAACTTGAGTTTTGTGAATTCAAAAGCAACAAAGTATCATGATCATAAACAAACAAGGCATTAAAGAAGATTTTAGCATGTGCATAAAAGTATTGGAAAGCTAGTATGATTAATTGTTGCTCAATTGCATTGGATTTTATTTAATTGAAGTTTTCATCTAGTACATTTTGTGAAATCTTTTGAAAATCATGAAAACCTTGAAAGAAAAAGCAAAAAAGAGCAAGAAAAGAAAAAGGGAAAGAATGAGAAAGCTGAAGGCTCTGAGTACCAATGGCAATTTATTTGTTAAGTTCTTGTGGTGTTTATGTATCAAGCCAAATGCTTGAAAACAAAACACTTAGAAGTCAAGGTTAGGCTCAAAGTGCAAAAGCACTCCCTTAAAGCTCAAGGCTCTGAGCATCAATGATTAGAGAGTCAAGAAAAGAAAAGAAAAATGAGCTTAATGAAGTCCTCTAATCAAATGCTTGTGGTGATTATGTATCAAGTGGTAATACTTGAAAACAAAGCATTTAGAAGTCGTAGCTTTGTTATCAACTCATGGGGCAAAGCACCCAAAAGGAGAAGCTAATAAGAAAAGCAAAAAGCTTGTTTCAAGAAAGAAATATAAGGAAAAGATTTCATAAAATGAGCTAGATAGAAGCATCAATCATTTACATTTCTTTTGTGATTGTAGCATGCTTAGAAAGCTAGCTTACCATGAACATTGAGTTGCTATTCTTCTTGCCTTGGATTGTCAATCTTTATTGCATGATTCTTTTCTTGCTTGGGGACAAGCAAGGTTTAAGTTTGGTGTTGTGATGACATGTCACCATGTCATGTTTTTCTATGCTTTTTCCTTTGTTTTCAATAGGTTTTATGCACTTTCTTAAGTCATAAGCAAGCCAATTGGGTAGATTTCCATGTTTCCTTTGATTTAATCAACCATGTATGAATTCATGCTATTTCATGAGGTTTTATGCTATAATTGTCACATATTATGAAAGAATAAATATCTCATGATTTTGAGCATAGCTTTGATGTGTTTGGTTGATTAATGATAGGTGAAGAAAGCTTGGAGAAAGGTTGAAGCAAGAAGGAATGGCTAGGAGTAAAGAGAGCACAATGGAATAAGTGAAAATGAATCAGGAAGCAAAAAGCTGGACCAAAAGTTAGCCTCAAACTTTTGCACAAACTTTTGGGTGAAAAGTTAGCCCCAACGTTAGCCCCTAACTTTTGGGCTAACGTTGGCACATGAAAGTTACTCCCTGGGCACCAAAAGTTTGCGCCAACGTTAGCCCCTAACTTTGTGGCTAACGTTGGCTTGAGAAAAACACCCCCTGGCCACCAAAAGTTTGCACCAACGTTAGCCTCTAACTTTTGGGCTAACGTTGGCACATGAACAATACAAAGGGGGAGCAAAAGTTTGCGCCAACGTTAGCCTCTAACTTTTTGGCTAACGTTGGCGCCATGAGTGTGCAAGGGGTATACTTCCAACAAGAATAACTTGAGCTACAGAGCTCCAAATGAGGTGATTCAAAAAGCAATGGAAAGTAGGAATCGAGAGCTTTCCAAGCATATATGGCACTGCATGGTGGACACTAAAATTGAGGGAGAAAACTGCCCCGCAATGAGCATAAACGAATATGGTGGCAACCTGCAGTGAGGCCAACTGACCTCTGCACCTTCAACGGAGTATAACTCGAGCTGTAGAGCTCCAAATGATGTGCTCCCAACGGCATTGGAAAGTATACATCCAGGGCTTTCCAACAATGTATAATAGTATGGGGTGGACAATATGTTTGAGCCTCCAGAACTGGCGTTTTCGACCACGTTTGAGGCAAACGTCGCCTCAAACGCTGCACACCAAAGCCAGCAACCTTGTCCTCTTCAAATGAGCATAACTTGAGTTGTAGATGTCCAATTGAGGTGATTCCAATTGGGTTAGAAAGCTGACATTCAGAGCTTTCCAACCATATATAATAGTCTATAGTTGGCATGAAATTGGCAACGTTGACAAGAGGACAAAGTAGCACCCCATACATGCACACAAGGGGGCCAACGTTGGAGCAAAAGTTTGACCCCTAACTTTTGCCCCAACGTTGGTATCAGCAAGGAAGGGTGCTGATGTGAAAAGTTGGAGCAAAAGTTAGACCCTAACTTTTACTCCAACTTTTACTCAAGCTTTCATGATTCCAACCCGGTTCAATTCGGTTCTCTCTCCAACTCCAAGAGCAATCAACCAAGGCCTCTATCAACCCAATTCCATCAAGAGCAAGGGCCCATTATCATTACTCAAAGGCACAAGAGATAGTTAGAATAGAAATTTCATTTTAATTGTAATTTGTTTTGAATTTCATTTTCATTTTGTAAAAATGCCTATATAAGGCATCATTCTCATTTTAGAAAGGAGCCGGAAGAGAGAGAATAGGGGCGAGCTCCACTAGGGAGCATTAGGAATACAGAGCTCTCTCTTTAGTTTTTCTCTTTGTTTTGAATCTTGAATTGAGATTGGAAGGAATTCTGTTTTCATTCTCTATTTGTAACTTCTCTTTACTTCTTCTGCAATCTTTCTTTAATTCTCTGCAACTTTTCTCTTGTTGAATCAAGGAAGGATCCACTCCTGAGATCTTCAGCATCCTTTTAAATTTCTGCAAATTAAGCACAATCACTTTGCTCTCTGATCTCCTTGTTCCCAATTTACTTTCCAGCACTTTTGTTCCTCTGCATTTTACATTTGAGCCACTGTGATCTGAATTTACTTTTCATGCAATTTTAATTTCCTTGCAATTGTTCTAAGCTTTGATTTACTGCTTTCATTCAATTTCCCTGCACCCAGTCTCCTTTACTTTCATGCAATTTACTTTTCTTGCAATTTAAGATTCTTGCTATTTTACTTCCTTGTTCTTTAAGTTACTGTCTAATTTACTTTCTGCACTTTAATTTTCCTTGTCATTTACTTTCTGCTGCATCAATTATCACACAAATGTTAGCTTGACTAAACTAATCACCCACTAAAGTTGCTTGATCCATCAATCCCTGTGGGATCGACCTCACTCCCGTGAGTTTTATTACTTGATACGACCCGGTGCACTTGCCGGTTAGTTTTGGGTGTTTTGGAGAAATTCGTTTCTCCACAAAAATATCCCATCAAGTTTTTGGCGCCGTTGCCGGGGATTGATTTAGATCAACAATGATTAAGTGGGTGAGAAGTCTAGATTAAGCATTTTCTTTATTTTTGTTCTCTGTTCTAAGTTGAAACCAAGGTGTTTGAGTTATTGCCTCACTAAGAAATTCTTTCTCTATGACATGAATTTCAAATTTCATTGATGTTTACAAAATACAAATGGAGTTCAACTCATCTTATGGTCAAACAAAATTTTATGGGATATCACCCACCATCACCAATCTCTAATGGTGGTTGGGAATATCACCAAGAAACTTCAAATTCTGGGCACTCCAATTCATGGAGCTATGCTTCAGAACCACAAGATGAGAAAGAAAATCATATGGGATATTTCCCTCCACCACAAAATGATGCAAGTCATGATTCTAATGGTGGCTGGGAAGGGAATTCTAATGCTCCATATGATATTCATCCGAAGATATCATCACTTGACCACACTTCAACAGAAAGCCTCTGTCAAAACTCACCACCCACACAAACTTCCATGAACCAAAGCCTCTCAAAGATTGAGTCCATGCTCAAAAGATTTGCGGAGGAGGAAGAGAAATACCATAAAGAACTAGAAAACTCCCTCAAAAACATGGAAGTGATGGTAGGCCAATTGTTGAATGCAAGGAAGGAGAAAATGGAAAAACAAGAATGCAAGGTCCCTGTGTCAAGTGAAATTACAAAAAAAGAAGAGGTGGTGAAAGTAGTGGAACCTGAAACTGCTCTTGAGGTGATAAAGGAACATGAACATTCACAACCCTCACAAACTTCCCTTGAATCTGTGATCGAAAAATATGAAGAGGAGATGAAGAAATGTTGGGAAGATCAACAAACCTCCTCAATGAAAAAGCTATTAAAACAAATGTTGAGTGTAAAAGAGGAAGTGGAGGAGCAAGAAAGTGAGGAAGTCATTCCAAACTCAAGTGAGGCAGAGAAGTACATGAAAGAGGAGTTCATGGAACCATCAGTTCAAAAGGCTCTGGATGAATACAAAACTCCAATAATCACACAGCAACCAAGACTTGGATTCAAAGAAGTGAAGGCAACTAACAAGAGCACCAATCCTGTCCCTGATCCAGCAAGCAAGATCAATCAAGCCATTCGCAAAAGGAAGCTTGCTGAGGAAAGGCTAAGGCAAGGGACAGTAGCTGAAACTTCTCCTCCTTTGAAGTCATTTCTCTTAACAAATTGGAAGAAAAGGAAGAAAGTAAAGAACAGGTAGACAGTAGGTACATTTCTTCTCCTTGCTTTGTTTAAATTTCAATAAATTGGCATATGATCACATTCTAAGTTTGGTGGTGCCTTGCAACAAATTGTTTTCAATCTCGTTTGGATGATTGCATCAATTCTACATGAAGTGTCACGCTAAGATTCTAAGTTTGGTGTGCCACTTAATTTTCTATGCAATGAATCTAGCAACATCACTTGTCTGCATAATCATATTGCCTTTTACAGTGTTATTTTTCTTCTTAGTTGGATAATTTTTGTTTTCTCTTTGTTTCATTTATTTACTTGTTTTTAATGCTTTCCTTCATTAACTGTTTTTGTTCATACATCACCAAGACATCCTTATTCATAACAGATTCTTCATTTGGTGATTGTATTTAACATATAATAGTTTCTTTTGTTTAGTTTTAGTTCAAATAAATTGACATAGGATTGCATTCTAAGTTTGGTGTTGTTATGCAACACAATTTGCTTCAAATCTTTACTGGATACTTGCATTGATTCCAAGTGAAAGTGTCACACTAAGTTTGGTGTGCCACTTATTCTTTATGCAAAGTATTATGCTCACCTTCTTAAGCTTGCAATCACAATGTCTCTGTCTCTTGTGCCTTGATTATTATCTTTAATTTTGCTTGCTTGAAACACATGTACTACTAACATTTCTTGTGTAAGACATTCATGATCCATCTTAGCCCCATAGCCACGGTTCTAATAGTTGCTTGAGGATGAGCAAGCATTCTGAGTTTGGTATGGGAAGGAGGAGAATGAGAGGAAAATGACAACAATAGAGAAGATGAACTACAAGGTTGTAAAGTTCCTTTTCCTCTCATTTGTTTCAAGCACTATAAACTGCATGATTGTCTTTACCTTCTCTGTATGCCTGTGTGTATGAAAAGGCATAGTTTGATTTCTAATTTGCAACATGGTGCTGTGTCATTATGATTACCAACTTGAGTTTTGTGAATTCAAAAGCAACAAAGTATCATGATCATAAACAAACAAGGCATTAAAGAAGATTTTAGCATGTGCATAAAAGTATTGGAAAGCTAGTATGATTAATTGTTGCTCAATTGCATTGGATTTTATTTAATTGAAGTTTTCATCTAGTACATTTTGTGAAATCTTTTGAAAATCATGAAAACCTTGAAAGAAAAAGCAAAAAAGAGCAAGAAAAGAAAAAGGGAAAGAATGAGAAAGCTGAAGGCTCTGAGTACCAATGGCAATTTATTTGTTAAGTGCTTGTGGTGTTTATGTATCAAGCCAAATGCTTGAAAACAAAATACTTAGAAGTCAAGGTTAGGCTCAAAGTGCAAAAGCACTCCCTCAAAGCTCAAGGCTCTGAGCATCAATGATTAGAGAGTCAAGAAAAGAAAAGAAAAATGAGCTTAATGAAGTCCTCTAATCAAATGCTTGTGGTGCTTATGTATCAAGTGGTAATACTTGAAAACAAAGCATTTAGAAGTCGTAGCTTTGTTGTCAACTCATGGGGCAAAGCACCCAAAAGGAGAAGCTAATAAGAAAATCAAAAGCTTGTTTCAAGGAAGAAATATAAGAAAAAGATTTCATAAATTGAGCTAGATGGAAGCATCAATCATTTACATTTCTTTTGTGATTGTAGCATGCTTAGAAAACTAGCTTACCATGAACATTGAGTTGCTATTCTTCTTGCCTTGGATTGTCAATCTTTATTGCATGATTCTTTTCTTGCTTGGGGACAAGCAAGGTTTAAGTTTGGTGTTGTGATGACATGTCACCATGTCATGTTTTTCTATGCTTTTTCATTTGTTTTCAATAGGTTTTATGCACTTTCTTGAGCCATAAGCAAGCCAATTGGGTAGATTTTCATGTTTCCTTTGATTTAATCAACCATGTATGAATTCATGCTATTTCATGAGGTTTTATGCTATAATTGTCACATATTATGAAAGAATGAATATCTCATGATTTTGAGCATAGCTTTGATGTGTTTGGTTGATTAATGATAGGTGAAGAAAGCTTGGAGAAAGGATGAAGCAAGAAGGAATGGCTAGGAGGAAGAGAGAACAAAAAGTTTGAGCAAAAGTTTGCCTTAAACTTTAGCTCAAACTTTTGGATTAATTGAAAATGAACCAGGAAGCAAAAAGTTGGACCAAAAGTTAGCCCCTAACTTTTTGGCTAACTTTTGGCATGAAAAACTCCCTGGATGAGCAAAAGTTTGCACCAACGTTAGCCCCTAACTTTTTGGCTAATGTTGGCACATGAAAAACACTCCCTGGGCTAGCAAGAGTTTGCGCCAACGTTAGCCCCTAACTTTTTGGCTAACGTTGGCGCCATGAGTGTGCAAGGGGTATACTTCCAACAAGAATAACTTGAGCTACAGAGCTCCAAATGAGGTGATTCAAAAAGCAATGGAAAGTAGGAATCGAGAGCTTTCCAAGCATATATGGCACTGCATGGTGGACACTAAAATTGAGGGAGAAAACTGCCCCGCAATGAGCATAAACGAACATGGTGGCAACCTGCAGTGAGGCCAACTGACCTCTGCACATTCAACGGAGTATAACTCGAGCTGTAGAGCTCCAAATGATGTGCTCCCAACGGCATTGGAAAGTAGACATCCAGGGCTTTCCAACAATGTATAATAGTATGGGGTGGACAATATGTTTGAGCCTCCAGAACTGGCGTTTTCGACCACGTTTGAGGCAAACGTCACCTCAAACGCTGCACACCAAAGCCAGCAACCTTGTCCTCTTCAAATGAGCATAACTTGAGTTGTAGATGTCCAATTGAGGTGATTCCAATTGGGTGAGAAAGCTGACATTCAGAGCTTTCCAACCATATATAATAGTCTATAGTTGGCATGAAATTGGCAACGTTGACAAGAGGACAAAGTAGCACCCCATACATGCACACAAGGGGGCCAACGTTGGAGCAAAAGTTTGACCCCTAACTTTTGCCCCAACGTTGGTATCAGCAAGGAAGGGTGCTGATGTGAAAAGTTGGAGCAAAAGTTAGACCCTAACTTTTACTCCAACTTTTACTCAAGCTTTCATGATTCCAACCCGGTTCAATTCGGTTCTCTCTCCAACTCCAAGAGCAATCAACCAAGGCCTCTATCAACCCAATTCCATCAAGAGCAAGGGCCCATTATCATTACTCAAAGGCACAAGAGATAGTTAGAATAGAAATTTCATTTTAATTGTAATTTGTTTTGAATTTCATTTTCATTTTGTAAAAATGCCTATATAAGGCATCATTCTCATTTTAGAAAGGAGCCGGAAGAGAGAGAATAGGGGCGAGCTCCACTAGGGAGCATTAGGAATACAGAGCTCTCTCTTTAGTTTTTCTCTTTGTTTTGAATCTTGAATTGAGATTGGAAGGAATTCTGTTTTCATTCTCTATTTGTAACTTCTCTTTACTTCTTCTGCAATCTTTCTTTAATTCTCTGCAACTTTTCTCTTGTTGAATCAAGGAAGGATCCACTCCTGAGATCTTCAGCATCCTTTTAAATTTCTGCAAATTAAGCACAATCACTTTGCTCTCTGATCTCCTTGTTCCCAATTTACTTTCCAGCACTTTTGTTCCTCTGCATTTTACATTTGAGCCACTGTGATCTGAATTTACTTTTCATGCAATTTTAATTTCCTTGCAATTGTTCTAAGCTTTGATTTACTGCTTTCATTCAATTTCCCTGCACCCAGTCTCCTTTACTTTCATGCAATTTACTTTTCTTGCAATTTAAGATTCTTGCTATTTTACTTCCTTGTTCTTTAAGTTACTGTCTAATTTACTTTCTGCACTTTAATTTTCCTTGTCATTTACTTTCTGCTGCATCAATTATCACACAAATGTTAGCTTGACTAAACTAATCACCCACTAAAGTTGCTTGATCCATCAATCCCTGTGGGATCGACCTCACTCCCGTGAGTTTTATTACTTGATACGACCCGGTGCACTTGCCGGTTAGTTTTGGGTGTTTTGGAGAAATTCGTTTCTCCACAAAAATATCCCATCAAGTTTTTGGCGCCGTTGCCGGGGATTGATTTAGATCAACAATGATTAAGTGGGTGAGAAGTCTAGATTAAGCATTTTCTTTATTTTTGTTCTCTGTTCTAAGTTGAAACCAAGGTGTTTGAGTTATTGCCTCACTAAGAAATTCTTTCTCTATGACATGAATTTCAAATTTCATTGATGTTTACAAAATACAAATGGAGTTCAACTCATCTTATGGTCAAACAAAATTTTATGGGATATCACCCACCATCACCAATCTCTAATGGTGGTTGGGAATATCACCAAGAAACTTCAAATTCTGGGCACTCCAATTCATGGAGCTATGCTTCAGAACCACAAGATGAGAAAGAAAATCATATGGGATATTTCCCTCCACCACAAAATGATGCAAGTCATGATTCTAATGGTGGCTGGGAAGGGAATTCTAATGCTCCATATGATATTCATCCGAAGATATCATCACTTGACCACACTTCAACAGAAAGCCTCTGTCAAAACTCACCACCCACACAAACTTCCATGAACCAAAGCCTCTCAAAGATTGAGTCCATGCTCAAAAGATTTGCGGAGGAGGAAGAGAAATACCATAAAGAACTAGAAAACTCCCTCAAAAACATGGAAGTGATGGTAGGCCAATTGTTGAATGCAAGGAAGGAGAAAATGGAAAAACAAGAATGCAAGGTCCCTGTGTCAAGTGAAATTACAAAAAAAGAAGAGGTGGTGAAAGTAGTGGAACCTGAAACTGCTCTTGAGGTGATAAAGGAACATGAACATTCACAACCCTCACAAACTTCCCTTGAATCTGTGATCGAAAAATATGAAGAGGAGATGAAGAAATGTTGGGAAGATCAACAAACCTCCTCAATGAAAAAGCTATTAAAACAAATGTTGAGTGTAAAAGAGGAAGTGGAGGAGCAAGAAAGTGAGGAAGTCATTCCAAACTCAAGTGAGGCAGAGAAGTACATGAAGGAGGAGTTCATGGAACCATCAGTTCAAAAGGCTCTGGATGAATACAAAACTCCAATAATCACACAGCAACCAAGACTTGGATTCAAAGAAGTGAAGGCAACTAACAAGAGCACCAATCCTGTCCCTGATCCAGCAAGCAAGATCAATCAAGCCATTTGCAAAAGGAAGCTTGCTGAGGAAAGGCCAAGGCAAGGGACAGTAGCTGAAACTTCTCCTCCTTTGAAGTCATTTCTCTTAACAAATTGGAAGAAAAGGAAGAAAGTAAAGAACAGGTAGACAGTAGGTACATTTCTTCTCCTTGCTTTGTTTAAATTTCAATAAATTGGCATATGATCACATTCTAAGTTTGGTGGTGCCTTGCAACAAATTGTTTTCAATCTCGTTTGGATGATTGCATCAATTCTACATGAAGTGTCACGCTAAGATTCTAAGTTTGGTGTGCCACTTAATTTTCTATGCAATGAATCTAGCAACATCACTTGTCTGCATAATCATATTGCCTTTTACAGTGTTATTTTTCTTCTTAGTTGGATAATTTTTGTTTTCTCTTTGTTTCATTTATTTACTTGTTTTTAATGCTTTCCTTCATTAACTGTTTTTGTTCATACATCACCAAGACATCCTTATTCATAACAGATTCTTCATTTGGTGATTGTATTTAACATATAATAGTTTCTTTTGTTTAGTTTTAGTTCAAATAAATTGACATAGGATTGCATTCTAAGTTTGGTGTTGTTATGCAACACAATTTGCTTCAAATCTTTACTGGATACTTGCATTGATTCCAAGTGAAAGTGTCACACTAAGTTTGGTGTGCCACTTATTCTTTATGCAAAGTATTATGCTCACCTTCTTAAGCTTGCAATCACAATGTCTCTGTCTCTTGTGCCTTGATTATTATCTTTAATTTTGCTTGCTTGAAACACATGTACTACTAACATTTCTTGTGTAAGACATTCATGATCCATCTTAGCCCCATAGCCACGGTTCTAATAGTTGCTTGAGGATGAGCAAGCATTCTGAGTTTGGTATGGGAAGGAGGAGAATGAGAGGAAAATGACAACAATAGAGAAGATGAACTACAAGGTTGTAAAGTTCCTTTTCCTCTCATTTGTTTCAAGCACTATAAACTGCATGATTGTCTTTACCTTCTCTATATGCATGTGTGTATGAAAAGGCATAGTTTGATTTCTAATTTGCAACATGGTGCTGTGTCATTATGATTACCAACTTGAGTTTTGTGAATTCAAAAGCAACAAAGTATCATGATCATAAACAAACAAGGCATTAAAGAAGATTTTAGCATGTGCATAAAAGTATTGGAAAGCTAGTATGATTAATTGTTGCTCAATTGCATTGGATTTTATTTAATTGAAGTTTTCATCTAGTACATTTTGTGAAATCTTTTGAAAATCATGAAAACCTTGAAAGAAAAAGCAAAAAAGAGCAAGAAAAGAAAAAGGGAAAGAATGAGAAAGCTGAAGGCTCTGAGTACCAATGGCAATTTATTTGTTAAGTGCTTGTGGTGTTTATGTATCAAGCCAAATGCTTGAAAACAAAATACTTAGAAGTCAAGGTTAGGCTCAAAGTGCAAAAGCACTCCCTCAAAGCTCAAGGCTCTGAGCATCAATGATTAGAGAGTCAAGAAAAGAAAAGAAAAATGAGCTTAATGAAGTCCTCTAATCAAATGCTTGTGGTGCTTATGTATCAAGTGGTAATACTTGAAAACAAAGCATTTAGAAGTCGTAGCTTTGTTGTCAACTCATGGGGCAAAGCACCCAAAAGGAGAAGCTAATAAGAAAATCAAAAGCTTGTTTCAAGGAAGAAATATAAGAAAAAGATTTCATAAATTGAGCTAGATGGAAGCATCAATCATTTACATTTCTTTTGTGATTGTAGCATGCTTAGAAAACTAGCTTACCATGAACATTGAGTTGCTATTCTTCTTGCCTTGGATTGTCAATCTTTATTGCATGATTCTTTTCTTGCTTGGGGACAAGCAAGGTTTAAGTTTGGTGTTGTGATGACATGTCACCATGTCATGTTTTTCTATGCTTTTTCATTTGTTTTCAATAGGTTTTATGCACTTTCTTGAGCCATAAGCAAGCCAATTGGGTAGATTTTCATGTTTCCTTTGATTTAATCAACCATGTATGAATTCATGCTATTTCATGAGGTTTTATGCTATAATTGTCACATATTATGAAAGAATGAATATCTCATGATTTTGAGCATAGCTTTGATGTGTTTGGTTGATTAATGATAGGTGAAGAAAGCTTGGAGAAAGGATGAAGCAAGAAGGAATGGCTAGGAGGAAGAGAGAACAAAAAGTTTGAGCAAAAGTTTGCCTTAAACTTTAGCTCAAACTTTTGGATTAATTGAAAATGAACCAGGAAGCAAAAAGTTGGACCAAAAGTTAGCCCCTAACTTTTTGGCTAACTTTTGGCATGAAAAACTCCCTGGATGAGCAAAAGTTTGCACCAACGTTAGCCCCTAACTTTTTGGCTAATGTTGGCACATGAAAAACACTCCCTGGGCTAGCAAGAGTTTGCGCCAACGTTAGCCCCTAACTTTTTGGCTAACGTTGGCGCCATGAGTGTGCAAGGGGTATACTTCCAACAAGAATAACTTGAGCTACAGAGCTCCAAATGAGGTGATTCAAAAAGCAATGGAAAGTAGGAATCGAGAGCTTTCCAAGCATATATGGCACTGCATGGTGGACACTAAAATTGAGGGAGAAAACTGCCCCGCAATGAGCATAAACGAACATGGTGGCAACCTGCAGTGAGGCCAACTGACCTCTGCACATTCAACGGAGTATAACTCGAGCTGTAGAGCTCCAAATGATGTGCTCCCAACGGCATTGGAAAGTAGACATCCAGGGCTTTCAAACAATGTATAATAGTATGGGGTGGACAATATGTTTGAGCCTCCAGAACTGGCGTTTTCGACCACGTTTGAGGCAAACGTCACCTCAAACGCTGCACACCAAAGCCAGCAACCTTGTCCTCTTCAAATGAGCATAACCTGAGTTGTAGATGTCCAATTGAGGTGATTCCAATTGGGTTAGAAAGCTGACATTCAGAGCTTTCCAACCATATATAATAGTCTATAGTTGGCATGAAATTGGCAACGTTGACAAGAGGACAAAGTAGCACCCCATACATGCACACAAGGGGGCCAACGTTGGAGCAAAAGTTTGACCCCTAACTTTTGCCCCAACGTTGGTATCAGCAAGGAAGGGTGCTGATGTGAAAAGTTGGAGCAAAAGTTACACCCTAACTTTTACTCCAACTTTTACTCAAGCTTTCATGATTCCATCCCGGTTCAATTCGGTTCTCTCTCCAACTCCAAGAGCAATCAACCAAGGCCTCTATCAACCCAATTCCATCAAGAGCAAGGGCCCATTATCATTACTCAAAGGCACAAGAGATAGTTAGAATAGAAATTTCATTTTAATTGTAATTTGTTTTGAATTTCATTTTCATTTTGTAAAAATGCCTATATAAGGCATCATTCTCATTTTAGAAAAAAGGCCAGAAGAGAGAGAATAGGGGCGAGCTCCACTAGGGAGCATTAGGAATACAGAGCTTTCTCTCTGAGTTTCATTTTCTGTTTTGAATCTTGAATTGAGATTGGAAGGAATTCTGTTTTCATTCTCTATTTGCAACTTCTCTTTACTTCTTCTGCAATCTTTCTTTAATTCTCTGCAACTTTTCTCTTGTTGAATCAAGGAAGGATCCACTCCTGAGATCTTCAGCATCCTTTTAAATTTCTGCAAATTAAGCACAGTCACTTTGCTCTCTGATCTCCTTGTTCCCAATTTACTTTCCAGCACTTTTGTTCCTCTGCATTTTACATTTGAGCCACTGTGATCTGAATTTACTTTTCATGCAATTTTAATTTCCTTGCAATTGTTCTAAGCTTTGATTTACTGCTTTCATTCAATTTCCCTGCACCCAGTCTCCTTTACTTTCATGCAATTTACTTTTCTTGCAATTTAAGATTCTTGCTATTTTACTTCCTTGTTCTTTAAGTTACTGTCCAATTTACTTTCTGCACTTTAATTTTCCTTGTCATTTACTTTCTGCTGCATCAATTATCACACAAATGTTAGCTTGACTAAACTAATCACCCACTAAAGTTGCTTGATCCATTAATCCCTGTGGGATCGACCTCACTCCCGTGAGTTTTATTACTTGATACGACCCGGTGCACTTGTCGGTTAGATTTGGGTGTTTTGGAGAAATTCGTTTTTTCGCAAAAATATCCCATCAATCCCCCATTTCTGATCTTACCCATTCTCTTCAATTTTTGCCATTTACTTTTATACTCATCTCCCCAAATCCCCATTTAAGATTCTGCAATTTACTTTCTGCAAGTTACTTTCTGCCATTATTTCCAGCATTTATATTTTCTGTTATTTACTTTCTCACGATTTAATTTTATGCAAATCCTCAACTAAATTTTTTCTTAACTCAACTAGAACATTCCTCTAATTAAAGTTGCTTGACCAATCAATCCCTGTGGGATTCGACCTCACTCTATTGTGAGTTTTTACTTGACGACAATTCGGTATACTTGCCGAGGGAAATTTGTTGAGAGACAAGTTTCCGTGCATCAATGTGCACATTAACAAAAGAAAATATTATTATGTTTAGTATCTAAAGCATAGGTTAATGAGGGCAAGGTAGAATTTTATGCTTGAAAATAAAATATAGATTAAAGATATTAATATATTGACATGAAGCTTGCAGCATTGTACTTCACAAACGGAGGCAAGAAAACAACATGGATCGAGTGTACTTGGATGGGGGTGAAGGGTGGTGGTTAGGAGTTTAGGATTCAGGAGTTCTCAATATATGCAGGCGGTAGTCTTGCGGTGCCAACTGCTCGAAGACACACACATAGCCGTGTCTTAGTTGGCATGCAGTTGCTAGGACAGACCAGCCTACTCTAAAACATCCGTTCATCCTCCCGGCATAGTGCCTATACTGAACGGTCCATGCGCCCCTCTCGTTGGTAATCGAAATTGGGCTATCCTCATAGACTCCCGGCAGAGGTGGGACATTTGGCTGGAAGCGAAACATATTTTAGAGTGAGTGCAATGAAATAATTGACTAGAACAATAGCACCAGAAAGAGTTGCCTTTAAAAGTAAACATTTATAGTATAAATCATAGAATTACCAATTATAGTCCAGCCTAATGTAATTCGATGAGGACATATATGTTAATTGTCAGCACACTTACGAGTAAACGGGATGTCATGGGGTGTACGATTGGCATGACAAAGAATGGATTGGTCGATCTGAACCCATCGGCTATGTGCATTGTCCTGGGGGCCGTCGGTAGATTATACAAGTGCATTCCCTCCCCGGTTCGTCATGGTCCAGATAGTTGATTTCCATTGTATGCTCGTTGAAGAACATGACATACATGGTATTTTGAATATTGTGATAACAGAACAGTACCAGCCACTCATCCCTTAGGCTGAAGTGTTCCCTAACAGTGGCACATCCTCCATGAAGCACGATCTTTCCATTAGGTTCCATATTCCAGCCCACGCGATGATGATGTCCTGTAGGCGTGGTTAGCGTCAGGGGTCGCGGTAGGGACCGACCATAATCCCACAAGAACCGTGGCGCCAGCATCTGTAGCGGATGGTGAAAAAAAAAACACGGTGTCATACAAGGATTGATGATTGCAGGTAGTAAAGGAATTGAAATTGGCGTTTATACCAGTGTATCAGGGTCGTTCACCGGGATTATCGCGAAGAACTAGACTGTGTAGTTGCCATGTGCGGGTATTGCTGGAAGACTTCCGTGTCGCAAGTTTCTGGCACAACGTAAAACAGCAGAAAACACATGCTTTACTCGAGTGCATATAGAATACAGAAAACCCGTTAAATAATCTTGTTACCTTTCATAGTTGTTCTCGCAGAAACTTGTGCCATGGATGGTCACATAGAAAAACTTTGGTTGGTGATACGATAATAGCATCATGGAACCGATTCGAAGATGGTAGTGTCCGTAAAAGTCCCGCCACCCTCCGGTGAAGACGATTCGATGCGGATGCTCCTCCTCAACGCCCCACGAGATGCTCCACGACTGACCATTTGTGGTGCTTATCTCAATGGGGTTGCTAATGGTCTCCCGGACAAGGTTGGAGAAGGTCGGCGGCATTCTCTGCACGATTAAGAAAGCGATAATGATGTGGCATTGCATGCGGGTCTTGAAGTTATGGGATTAGAACAAAAAATAAAAACTTACAATTTGATTATCCATGTTGGGGATTATGAATTTGAAGAAGCGAAAATCCGTGAGCGACGACATTGTGATACTTCGCCTGTGATTTCTTGGATTGTTGACGGTTCTTACTGCCGGTTGCTTTGGAGTCTTCTACAATGGCTTCCCTTCTTCGAAACGTATGCGCGTTAATTTGGCAAAAAACCTCCAGCTTTTTTAAGTTTTTTTTAAATAACTGATAAACTCCATTTTTAGGGTTTATCCTATGCTGAATTTAGGGGATTTTATGACCTTTTACCCACATTTATTCAATGAAATAGCATGGTTTCATGATTGTCTCCTAGTTTGTGCTTAAGTATGAGAACATGTTTTTTAGGCCCTTAATTACTAATTTTAATTCACCTTTGATTCCACTAGATTCCTTGATGTGTGTGTTAGTGATCTCAGGTTGAAAAGGCTAGGAATGGAGCAAAGGAATGAAGAGAAAAGCATGCAAAGTGGAGAAACCATGAAAAATCAAGGATTGGGAGAAATTCACTCCACGCGCATGCACAATAGACACGCACGCGTGAAACGATGAGGTCGCATGGCGACGTGTACGCGTACATGATGCGTATGTGTGGATAGCAATTTGTCAAGCGACACGTACGCGTGCTATACGCGTACGCTTCGATATCCGCACGTGACCCACTTAAAGGGAATCCACTGGGGGCGATTTCTGGGCTTCCCAGGCCCAAATCCAACTCATCTCTGATGCTATTTAACCCAAGGACTAAAGGGTAATCACACTTTTGAACACATTAGTTTACTTTTAGTTTAGTTTTGGAGGAAAGTTAGTTTCTAGAGAGAGCAGCTCTCTCTTCTCACTAGATTTCTTAGATTAGGATTTCTTAGATCTAGTTTAATTTTATGCTTTGATTTACCTTTTCTCTTGTAATTCTTGTTCTTCTACATCTCCTCTCTCTAGTTTAGCATTTAATTCTTGTAATTCTCTACTTTTATGTTGATGCACTTTTGTTTCTTCTATTTTCATTTTTAATGCAATTCATGCTTTGATTTCCTTTATTGTTGATTCGCCTTAGTGTAGATTTACTTTTCTTGCAATTTGATTTTACTTTCCTTTTATTCCTTCCAAGTGTTTGATAAAATGCTTGGTTGGGTTTTAGTATAGATTTTTCTCCTCTTTGCTTTGGTAGAGTAATTAGTGACTCTTGAGTCATCAAACTCCTTTGTTGATTGATAATTAGAAGTTGCTAATTGACTTGAATGCCACTAAAGCTAGTCTTTCCCTTGGAACTTGGCTAGGACTTGTGGAATCAAGTTAATTCATCCACTTGACTTTCCTTCATAGTTAGAGGTTAACTAAGTGGGAGCAATGGACAATTGTTGTCACAATTGATAAGAATAGCTAGGATAGGACTTCTAATTCTCATTCCTTGCCAAGAGCTTTTCTAGTTGTTAGTTTAATTCTTTTTCCATTTACATTTCTTGTTTCTTATTCTAAAAACCCCAAAAGATACCTCTTGACCAATAACAAGAACATTTTATTGCAATTCCTAGGGAGAACGACCTGAGGTTTAAATACTTCGGTTTATAGTTTTAGGGGTTTGTACTTGTGACAAATAATCTTTTGTATGAAAGGATTATTTGTTGGTTTAGAAACTATACTTCGACGAGAATTTATTGTGAAATTCTATACCATCAATTTTCCATTCACCAAAATGGCGTCGTTGCCAGGGAGTTGCAATGGTGTTATGTTATTGGTTATTGTGTATATGTGAATATTGTGAATAGCTTGATTTTTGGATTGCTTGTTAGTTTTTGCTAGCTCTAGGACTTTGTTTCATTATTTCTTACTAGCTTTTGTTTCTATTTTCTCTTGCTACTATGAATTCTCACTTTGGCTATGAGTTTGGTTCTAACTATGTTGTAGGAAATGAGGGCTACAATGAAGATGTGTATCAAGGATGAGACAATCAAAGATGTGAGGAGCCATATGCATATGATCAATCTTATTGGCAACAACCTCCACCAATGAACTATGAGCAAGAGCCATTCTCTTTTGTAAATATTGGTAATTGGTTTAATTTTAGGTTTTGATTGGTTTTTCGAGTTTATTTGGTAGTTAAGTATGTTAAATAAGGTTTTTGTGGTGTTTTGGTAGCTGTTTGGAGGTTTGGAATGCTTGGTTTGGTGCAAAAAACATGAAAAGTTTTGAAAAATAGAGCACCAACCCACGCGTACGCGTACCTCTTGCGTACACGTGTGATGATCGGATTTTTGTGTGGTTTTGAATTTCTCTAAAGAAATCTCGTTGTAAAGTATAGTTTCCAAACCAACAATAATCCTTTCATACAAAAATTTTGTTTGTCACAAGTACAAACCCCTAAAATCTATAAACCGAAGTATTGAACCTCGGGTCGTTCTCCCTAGGAATTGCGATAAAGTGCCTTGTTATTGGTTATGAGGTATGTTTGGGGTTTTTGAGATATTAGAAATGAAATGTAAATGGCAATGAAAATAAACTAACAACTATGAATGCTCTTGGCAAGGTTATGAGAATTTGAAGTCCTATCTTTATTATCCTTCTCAATTGTGATGAGAATTGTCCATTGCTACCACTTAGTTAACCTCTAACCGTGGAGGAAAGTCAAGTGGATGAATCAACATGATTCCACAAGTCCTAGCCAACTCCTAAGGGAAAGACTAGCTTTAGTGGTATCCAAATCAATTAGCAACTTCTAATTGTCAATCAACAAAGAAATTAGATAATTCAAGCGTCACTAATTACTCTATCTAGGCCAAGAGGAACAAAATCTATACTAAAATCCAACCAAGCATTTCATCAAACACTTGGAAGGCACAAAAGAAAAGTATAGTAAATTGACAACTAGAATGAAATCTAACAACAATTATTGCAAAGAATTAATAACAACAATCAAAAGAAACACAATTATTATGAATTACCTCTAATTGAATTGAAAGAAAAGTAGAAGAAGAAAGAGTAGATCTATAACAAAGCATAGAAACAACATAAAGGAAATTACAAAAAAAGAATAGAAGAATGATAATTGCAACAACAAAGAATTGATACGCAAAAGTAGAAGAAGGCATGAATTAAAACCTAGATCTAAGAACTAAACCTAATCCTAATCCTAATTCTAGAGAGAAGAGAGAGCTTCTCTCTCTATAAGCTAACTCTAAACTAATCCTAATGTGAGTGACTGAGCCCAAGATGTGAATGATCCTCATTCCCCTTCAATCCTTGGTCCTTATATGCATTTTGGCACCAAAGTTGGTTGTAAACTGGGCCCCACAGATCTCAGAAATCGCTGGACACGTTTTCTATTAAAAAATCACGTGCGGAGACTGACGCATACGCGTACAGCACGCGTGCGCATCCCTTGCAGTTTTCGCGATCCACGCGTGTGCGTACCGTGCGCGTGCGCGTGGATGATGCTTCTCAAATTCTTGGCTTTTCCATGTGTTCTCCACTTTGCATGCTTTCCTCTTCACTCCTTTGATCCATTCCTATCCTTTTCAACCTGAAATCACTTAACAAACAAATCAAGGCATCTAGTAGAATCAAAGGTGAATTAAATTTAGTTAATTTAGGGCTTAGAAAGCATGTTTTCACACTTGAGCACAAATTAGGAGACAATCATAAAACCATGCTATTTCATTAAATAAATGTGGGTAAAAGGTCATAAAATCCCCTAAAATCAATACAAGATAAACCCTACAAATGGGGTTTATCAACCTCCCCACACTTAAACCAAGCATGTCCTCATGCTTGAACCAAGAATGAAGTAAGGGTATGGCATTTATTCAATGAACTAACTAAATGCAATCTACCTATATGCAACTATCTACATGAATGCAATTGCTTGGTCAAAATAAATCAATTCCCAAGAAGCTCAATATAAGCACAAGGGCTAAAGGTATTAATCAACCAAGCCAAACCACAATTGAATTGAGTTATTAAATATATTTTTCTTTTTACAAACTTTCATGAAGAGTGATCATAGGTGAAAATATGTAATTGAGCAATCGAACCCTCACTGGATGTGTTTGCACTCTATTCGCTCAAGTGTTTAGGGTTGATTCACTTAATTCTCTCCTAATCATGCTTTCTAAGATTTGTTCTTCATCTAACAATCAACAAATATTTCATGCATACGTACAAGTATCATGAGGTCTTTTCATTGGTTGTAATGGGGCTAGGGTCAAGGTAGGATGCATATTTGGTCAAGTGAGCTTGAAATTTGAATATTTGATAAGCTTAAACTTCCCACCTAACCTATGACGTCCTATACAACTTCAAAGCTAACCTAACTACCCATCCTTCTCACATACTCATGCATTTTCTTTTTCTTGATTACAACTCATATGCATTGATTTTTATTAAGCTTCGCTTTGGGCATTTTTGTCCCCTTTTTATTTCTTTTCTTTTCTCTTTTTTTTTTCTTTTTTTTTCTATTTTTTTCTTTTATTTTCCATATTATATTTTTTCCTTTTTTTTCTTTTCTTTTTCTTTTTTTTTTCTCATTTTGCTTTCTTTCAAACTATTATACAATAACATCAATGCATAAGGTCTGTACATTTGATTAATACATGAGCATGTATCAAATTCCCAATATTTTCTACAAAAATATAAAATTACCCTTTTATTCACCCAATGTCCCAAGTTTTTCCACACTTGAATGGTACACACACTAGTCTAAGCTGATCAAAGATCCAAATAAGGACATTTATTGTTTTTCACTTTAAGGCTTGTAATGTGCTAACTTAAAGAACAAGTGGGTTAAGCGTAGGCTCAAATTGGCTAACAATAGAAGATAAAAGGTAAGGCCATTTGGGTAAGTGAGCTAAATAAAATGATGGCCTCAATCATGTAAATGCATGAATAGACAAAATAATGGACATAAAGAATCAAACAAATCAAAGATCACAATCATAGAAAGAGAGCAATGCACACAAGAAGGAAAATACGTAGTTATAAGATGTAACCACACAATAGGCTCAAAACTCACAAGCTTGTGTTCTTAGCTCAAGACATGCTTCACAAAATATGAATTCAAGCAAGTTTTATGAAAAACTTTACTCAAATCAATTGATTCCTTATAGATAAGAATCTTGAAAATTTTCATTATTTTGACTAAGCTTATTGTGTATATATATGCAAAAATTAAGAAAATGAAACAAAAATCCTAAAACCTAAAATGGAATACAAAAGTGTTGAGATTAGAAATTTGTCACCCAAAAACTCAGCGCGATCAGACGACCTCCCCACACTTAAAAATTTGCACCGTCCTCGGTGCATTCAAAGATGAGCAAGGGGGTATGACAACTTCCCGGATTGCTACCTTCAGCTTGTAGGTCAACCGGTTACTGCGTGTTCTTTCTTCTACTTCTGTTTTTGCTTGTGGTGCATCATTCATGAAAAATAGAAAATAACACCATAAGATAGGAAAATACAAAAGCAAGGAAGCGTAAGTGTTGGGATGAGGCAAATCACTAGAATTGAGTGAGTGAATTGGTGTGACATATATGAAAGTAGGGATGTGAGTCCTAAATTAGGCGCCTTTTAGAACACACATTAGCATAAAAGGCGATGTCACAAAAGAAGCATGCACTTTACTCATTCTAGTGTGCTTGAGATGCTTTAAGTAAACTTGTAAGGTAAAACAAGCGTTAAAGAAGCATGAGAGCATTCAAGCCGTAACCATATGGATGCATATAATCATGAAATATGATGCATTAAGGTAAATGCACAACATCCATCAAGAACTCGCCTAATCGAGGGAAATGATTCAAATCACATGGTGGCTAGCTACAACATGCAATTCACGAAGAGTTACAAGCTCGAAGGCGATTATCATCACTTGGTATTTTCAAAAGGTAAGCATGAAGAACTTAAAACCAAGTAGCAAATTATAACCTCAACAATAGAATCCAACAATGAATATAAAAAACAAGTATGCTAAGATAGCATGTAATTAGGAATAAGCAGCACTATATATCAACAAAAGTAATAATCCAACACTTATAATAAAAAAAGAAAAGAAGTGAAAACTAAACAAAAACTAACTAATCAACTAAACAATTAACTAATTAACTAACTATAATAAGTGGTTATCAATGGTGTTTGGAAGTGTTGGATGAGGGATAGGAGAAGAGAAGAGGAAAAGAGAAGGAAAAGAAATGGAAAGAGGAGAAGAAAAGAAGTGTAGTGAAGGAAGAGCATCCATACGTACGCGTGCATGGCGCGCGCGCGCGGATGGTTGTGCAATGGGCGCGACGCGTACGCGTACATGGCGCATCCGCGTCAATGGCTTATTTTGAGAGTGACGCGTACACGTCATGTACGCGTACGCGTGAGTTAGTTTGTGCCTCAGGCATAGCGCTACCGCAGTGTAGGCACAACTCTCGGGGAAATGGCTGGGAGGTGAAATCTTGCAATCCACGTGTACGCGTACCTGGCGCGTGTGCGTGGAGTGGTGAAAATGCTTAATGCATGCGTACGCGTGAGGTGCACGTACGCGTAGATGGTGCTCTATTTTTCAAAATTTTTCTATGTTTTTGCACCAATCGAAGCATTCTAAACCTCCAAACATCTACCAAAACACCATAAAACCTTATTTATCATCCTAGACTACCAAATAAACTCAACAAATCAATCAAAACAAGAATTTAAACTAATTACCAATATTTACAAAAGAGAAAAATGAAAAGATTTTACCATGGTGGGGTGTCTCCCACCTAGCACTTTTGTTTATTGTCCTTAAGTTGGACTTATGGGGAGCTCCTCTCAAGGTGGCTTGTGCTTGAAGCTATCCTTGAACATCCACCTATGCTTGAATCTCCAATAAGCTTCATTCTTCAATTTTAATATCTTCAAGTTTTGATGGAGTTCTTCACAAACCATGAGCTCCCAAATTTGATTTTCCTTGTGCGATCCGGGGTCCCACACTTTGTTTTGACACCCGTCCTTAAATTGGTCATCATTATTCCATCCGGGTGGCATAACCTTAGAATTCTCAAAGAAGCTTCCAAACAAATTCCTAGAACCCATGCAATTTGATTCTCCACAAATCATTACTATACAACTTTGAGCATGCACCCATCATGAACTTAGAGTGATGTTTCCAACCACTACAAAACTCTCTTCTACTTTTAACTTCACAAAGAGCTCTAAGTTGACCATCATTTTCAATCAAACCATATTCAAGTGAGAAAGTAAAGCTTATGGATAAGAATTTTACCCACTTGAATGTTGTGTAGGATGGTGACTTAGGAAGGGGTGGTCCCAATTGCCTTGCAAGCTCCACTCCTTTGTGCTTTTCCTTGATTAGCTCCACCTCTTCGCAAGCTTCTTCAATTTCAACCTTTTCCCCTTTATCACTCGGCTTAGAGTTGTCTTTAAGAACTTCATCTTGCCCAACGGGAGGTGATTCAATTTTGGATAGAAATTCATTGATGAATGAATCCATCTCTTGATCAACCTTTTCATATTCTTAATTTTGATATACACCAGGCCAACTTTTTCCCTTTGGTAGCTCTCTTCCGATTCACTCTTTTCTTCATTGCTCACCAAGGGTATGGGAGGTTGTGCACATTCTTCTATAATTTCAACTTCATGTCCAATGGGAGAGGATTCAATTGTAGATAGAAATTCATCCATGATTGAATCCATCTCTTGATAAACCTCTTCCACGTCTCCAACGATGATATGCCTTGGTGGTTGCGCACCCTTCTCAACATCAATATTAAGCTTCTTGGAAGAGTGCTCCATGATGCTACATTCCCATGGACTTTCAACATCTCCTAAATCTTCAACCACTTCTTCCTTTTCTTCAACGATCATAGGCTCCTCCAATTGTTCCAATACAAAGTAACATCCCTTCCTTCCCACCGGAGTTTTCAATCTCTCCTTCATGCTGTGATCTTCAATTGATTCTTCGCATGTGGCTATGGAAGCACCTTGAGTGTTCAAGCATTGGGAAGCTAAAGTATGCACTACCTTGGTCAAGTTAGTCACAAAATCTAGGGTGTTCCTTTGCATATCCACTTGTCCTTGAAGTAGCAAGGTGAGAGAATCATCTATTGGGGCTTGTGGTGAATAAGAGGGTTCATCATTTTGGAGAGAGAGTTCATAGTGAGAAGGTGGTTCTTCTTGGTAAGGGTATGGAGATGGTATATATTGAGGTGGTTCTTGGTAGTAATCATGATAGGATTGTGGTGGTTCTAAAGGCTCTTGCTCATAACAGTCACAAGAATATGGTATAGGTGATTCGTCATATGATGGATATGGGTCACAAGAAGATTCTTGGTAAAAATGGGCTTGTGAGCATGGTTGATAGTCATGTTGAGGATAAGGTTCATAAGCATATGGTGGTGGTACTTGATTATCACAAAAAGAGTCACCATAGCTATCAAATTGACATGCATTAGGATGGTGGTTATACCTATAAGTATCCGGAGGTTGTTGCCAATAGGAGTGATCAATTCCTTGAGGATCCTCCCATCTTGAAGTGTTCCATCCTTGGTACATGTTGTCATAAAAGTCCACATTTCCTACAACATAGTGAGAACCAAACTCATAGCCAAAGTGAGAATTCATAGTGGAAAAACAAAATAAAACTAACAAAATCTAGTAAACAAGCAATTGACAAACCTATTCACACTATTCACATATATACAATAACCAATAACACAACACCATTGCAACTCCCCGGCAATGGCGCCATTTTGATGATCGGATTTTTGTGTGGTTTAGAATTTCTATAATGAAATCTCGTTGTAAAGTATAGTTTCCAAACCAACAATAATCCTTTCATACAAAAATTTTGTTTGTCACAAGTACAAACCCCTAAAATCTATAAACCGAAGTATTGAACCTCGGGTCGTTCTCCCTAGGAATTGCGATAAAGTGCCTTGTTATTGGTTATGAGGTATGTTTGGGGTTTTTGAGATATTAGACATGAAATGTAAATGGCAATAAAAATAAACTAACAACTATGAAAGCTCTTATCAAGGTTATGAGAATTGGAAGTCCTATCCTTATTATCTTCCTCAATTGTGATGAGAATTGTCCATTGCTACCACTTAGTTAACCTCTAACCATGGAGGAAAGTCAAGTGGATGAATCAACTTGATTCCACAAGTCCTAGCCAACTCCCAAGGAAAAGACTAGCTTTAGTGGTATCCAAATCAATTAGCAACTTCTAATTGTCAATCAACAAAGGAATTAGATAATTCAAGCGTCACTAATTACTCTACCTAGGCCAAGAGGAACAAAATCTATACTAAAATCCAACCAAGCATTTCATCAAACACTTGGAAGGCACAAAAGAAAAGCATAGTAAATTGACAACTAGAATGAAATCTAACAACAATTATTGCAAAGAATTAATAACAACAATCAAATGAAATACAATTATTATGAATTACCTCTAATTAAATTGAAAGAAAAGTAGAAGAAGCAAGAGTAGATCTATAACAAAGCATAGAAACAACATAAAGGAAATTACAACAAAAGAATAGAAGAATGATGATTGCAACAACAAATAATTGAGAAGCAAAAGTAGAAGGCATGAATTAAAACCTAGATCTAAGAACTAAACCTAATCCTAATCCTAATTCTAGAGAGAAAAGAGAGCTTCTCTCTCTAGAAACTAACTCTAAACTAATCCTAATGTGAGTGAATGGGCCCAAGATGTGAATGATCCTCATTCCCCTTCAATCCTTGGTCCTTATATGCATTTTGGCGCCAAAGTTGGTTGTAAACTGGGCCCCACAGATCTCAGAAATCGCTGGGCACATTTTTTATTAAAAAATCACGTGCAGAGACCGATGCTTACGCGTACAGCACGTGTGCGCGTCCCTTGCAGTTTTTGCGATCCACGCGTGCGCGTATCGTGCGCGTGTGCGTGGATGATGCTTCTCAAATTCTTGGCTTTTCTATGTGTTCTCCACTTTGCATGCTTTCCTCTTCACTCCTTTGATCCATTCCTAGCCTTTTCAACCTGAAATCACTTAACAAACAAATCAAGGCATCTAGTGGAATCAAAGTTGAATTAAAATTAGCTAATTTAGGGCGTAGAAAGCATGTTTTCACAGTTGAGCACAAATTAGGAGACAATCATGAAACCATGCTATTTCATTGAATAAATGTGGGTAAAAGGTCATAAAATCCCCTAAAATCAATACAAGATAAACCCTACAAATGGGGTTTATCAGCGTGCCCCAAGCTTTTTGGCCAAACCACGCGCACGCGTCACCCATGCGTACGCATGGATATAAAATTTCACATTCCAAGCCATTTTCCTGAAAGTTGTGCCTGAATCGCGCGAACGTTGGGCCTTTGGCACAAAGCTACTCATGCGTACGCGTACACGACGCGTACGCATCTCTCTTAAAATAAGCCATCGACGCGCACGCGTGATACACGTGTACGCGTCGCTTCCATTTCACCATTCCTACGCGCATGTGTCACCTACGCGTACGCGTTGATGCCCTTCCTTCACTACACTTCTTTTCTTCTCCTCCTTCTATTTCTTTCCTTCTCCTTTCTCCTTCCCTTCTCTCACCTTTCATCCAACATTACCAAACACTATTTATAACCACCCTTTTTTAGTTAGTTAGTTGTCTAGTTAGTTTCATTTTTGTTTAATTTTTGTTTTAATAATAAGTGTTGGATTATTAATTTTGTTTACTGTTAATTGCTGCTAATTACTGAGGAGATGTTAGTTTAACATCATTGTTGTTAATTTTCATTGTTGGATTCTCTTGTTGAGGTTACAATTCATTACTTGGTTTTGAATTCTTTATGCTTTACATTTGTGAATACCAAGTGAACGAGAATTGCCTTCAAGCATGCTAAATCTTTTTGAATTGCATGATTTGGCCACCATGTGATTTGAATCCTATTCTTTGATTAGGCAATTTCTTAATGGATGTTTTGCATTTATCTTAATACATTGTGTTTCGTAATCATATGCATCCATATGTTGTGTTTGGCTTGAATGCTTTCATGCTTCTTTATTGCTTGTTTGGTTGTCTTAACCCATAAGTTTAGAGTATCTCAAGCACACTAGGATGAGTGAAGTGCATGTTCCTTCTTGTGTAATTATGACATGGGCCATTTTATGTTAGTGTGTGTTCTAGACCGCATGCATCTTAGAACTTACACACTTGTTTCATTAATATCACACATTGGGTCACTCAGTCCATTCTAGTGATTTACCTCATTCCAACGATGTATGCTTCCTTGCTTTTGCATTTATTTTTCTTACTATCCGGTCTTCTATTTTCAGGATAGAGTCATTATAAGCTAAAACGGAAGCGGACAAAGAACACGTAGCAAATTGGTTGACCTACCAGCTGAGCGTAGCAACTCGGAGAGTCGCCGTACCCCCTCGCTCATCTTTGAATGCACTGAGGACGGTGTAAACTTTTAAGTGTGGGGAGGTCGTCCGACCAGTCGGCATTCTTGGGTGACAAGTTTCTAATCCCAACACTTTTGCATTTCATTTTTAGGTGTTTTAGGATTTTTAGTTTCATTTTCTCAATTGTTCATATATATATATATATATATATATATATATATATATATATATACATAATAAGCTTAGTCAAAATAATGAAATTTTTCGAGAAAATCATCTATAGGGCATTGACAACCCAATTGATTTGAGTAAAAAATATTTCATTGAACTTGCTTGATTTATATCTTGTGGAACATGATTTTTGAGCTAAGAACACAAGCTTGTGAGATTTGAGCCTAATGGTGTGGTTACATCTTATAACCACTTATTTTCCTTCTTGTGTGCATTATTCTCTTTCTATGATTGTAATATTTGATTTTTTGATTCTTTATGTCCATTATTTTGTGTGTTCATGCACTTATATGATTGAAGCCATTGTTTCATTAGCTCACGCACCCAAATAGCCTACCTTTATCAACCTTTGTTAGCCAACTTTGAGCCTACGATTAACCCACTTGTTCTTAATATTAGCACATTACAAGCCTCCAAGTGAAAAATAATAAATGTCCTTAATTTGGATCTTTGATTAGCTTAAGCTAGTGTGTGTGTCATTCAAGTGATGGAAACTTGGGACATTGGTTGAGAAAAAAGGGTTCTTTTGTTTTGTATTTCTATAATTGAGAATTAGGTACATACTCATGTGTTAATTGAATATAAAACTATATGCATTGATGCTTTTGTATATACTTTATTGCAAAAAGAAAAAAATGAGAAAAACAAAAAGAGAAAAAATACATATGAAAAGAAAAAAAATAGAGAAGAAAGAAAAAAAGAAAAAAGAAAAGAAATAAAAAGGGGACAAAATGCCCCAAAGTAAAGTTCAATAAAAATCAATGCATAAGTGTTGTGAAATGAAAAGAAAATGCATGAGTATGTGAAAAAGTGAAGAATGGGTAGTTAGGTTAGCTTTGAATTGTATAGGTTGTCATAGGTTAGGTCGGAAGTCTAAGCTTATCAAGGATTCAAATTTCAAGCTCACTTGACCATATATGCATCCTACCTTGACCTAGCCCTATTACAACCTATGAAAAGACCTCATGATATTTGTATGCATGCATTGAATATTTGTTGATTGTTAGATGAAAAATAAATCTTGGAAAGCATGATTGGGGGAGAATTGAGTGAATCGACCCTAAACACTTGAGCGACTAGAGTGCAAACACTACCCGTGAGGGTTCGATTGCTCAATTACATGTTTTCACCTATGATCATCTCTTCTTGCAAGTTTATAAAAATATTTAATAACTCAATTCAATTGTGGATTAGATTTGTTATTGCCTTAGCCCTTGTGCCTATATATGTTCTCTTGGGAATTTATTTATTTTGACCAAGTAGTTGCATTCATATAGATAGATTCAATACAAGAAAAAAGGCCTGTCGGCACCCTTTTTTCGTGCCACGCTTTTAAAGCGTGCTCAAAAGTGGTCTATGGGCACGCTTTTGCGAGGGTGGCCACTGATTTATGATTTGGCTACGCTTTTTTTGCCATGCTTGAAAAGCGTGGCCATAGAGAGAAATCGGCACGCTTTTACGAGGGTGGCCACTTATTTGAAAATTGGCCACGTTTTTTTATTGCCACGCTTGAAAAGCGTGGCCATAGAGGAAAATCGGCACGCTTTTACGAGGGTAGCCACTGATTTGAAATTTGGCCACGCTATTTTTTGTCACGCTTCTAAAGAATGGCCATAGAAGGAAATCAGCACGCTTTATAAGCGTGGCTATAGTGTGTTTATTTTGGCACCGTAAAAAAACGTGCCGATAAAGTTCTCTCCCCTAAAATTTAGTTTCCCATTTATTTTTTTTCATACTTAACTTTTTTTTCCTAAGTTTTCAAATTTTAATCCTAAATGATAAGTTTCAAATTTTCACACTTAACTTATTTTTAACCCCAAATTTTAAGATGACTTGTGATTTTATTTTTTTTACCATTCAATATTTTTTTCTTCTTTTTTCTAGTATCTTTTTTTTTTCATTACAAAATGTATTTTTTTTATAATTTGTTTATTTTTAAATCACATAACTTTGTTAGAGTACACCTAATTCTTATGTTACCAAATTATACTTAACAAAATTAGTTTAAGATAATTTGATTAATTTTACAGTTTGTACATTGTATTAATAATTAGTTATTTAATATTCTTAAAAAATATAACAAATTATAATTTAGAATCAAAAGTATTTAATGTAAACTCGATATTCATATTTAAACTAAATTTGATATCAAAGTATGAATTAAAACTTTAAATGTTATCAGTTAAATTTCTTGGTTTCTTTGGTTTTGATAAAAGTTAGAACAGATAAAGAATTCTCTTTCAAACCCTAAAATCTTTTTAACCCTAAAATTCCCTTTCAAACCCTATTGCACCGTCACTTGATCTTCACTCTCGAACCCAGCAGCTTCCTTCGGCGTTCATTGTTCAGCCTTCATCGCGTTCATCACTGCCCTTCATCTCACCCAGCCTGCATTGCCTTCGTCGCACCCAGCCTTTATCGCTGTAATTGTCATCTTTGTCGAGCAGTCATTGTCCTGAGCTTGCCGTCGCTATCACCATGGTCTTCCTCGAGCTTGCCGTCGCCGTCATGTTCGTCGAGAAGTCGTTGTCTTCCTCGACGCTGCTTTGAATGGCTTTTCCTTGAAAGGTTCAGAAAATCCTAACCTCCATCACGCCGCCATCTATCTCACCGTCGCCACCCTTGGCGCTCAAGATCGCAACCAGGTTCGTCCTAGCTGTTTTGCTTGTCGTCCCTCTCGCCGTTCTGGTCGGAAAGCTGCTCGCCTCTGTCTCGTGGTTCTGCTCGCCTCTATCTCACGGTTTTGCTCGCCAGGTCTTGCGGTTCTGCTCGCTAAGTCTCGCAGTTCTGCTCGCCGTGCTGCTCGAAGGTTAGTGCTCAGTTGTGCTGGTTTACTACTAACATGATTTTTATTTTGAAAAACTCATTACATGTTCCTACTCTTAAAAGAACGAAATTCAGTGTTTTCAAATTTTGTTTAGATAACAATGTGTTTTTCAAATTTTATATGTCCTCAAAAATCAAAATGCTGATGTATAAAAATGAATTAAAATGCACTATTCTTTTAATATGCATTCTTGCTAAATGCTAATACGAAACACCCATTTTCAAGGTTTTTCCCTTTATTTTTTTTGAAAAATCCATTTTGTCCATATTGTTAAAGTTTCGGAGTTACTGTGTTTATGACTTAATATTATAAAAATGTATTATATAAACACACTAAAGTTTATTTAATATATTGGTTTCTATGAACCTTTCATTTCTATGCATATACAAATTAGACAAATTAAACCAAAGTTTTCTAAACTATAATTGGAAGTTTCTAACCAAGTAATTTGGATGATCATTGAAAGTACAAAACAGAGAAAGAATAGGACTCGAGAACTTGTGCAGGAAATAGAGTTTTCATCCTTAGCATGATGAGGTTTGAGTGATCATTTTAAAATAGGGGTCTAGATTTTCAGTGGTCATTTTTAAATTAGAGTCTAGATTGAGTGTTCAGTCTTACAACAACATTGGAAAACTCTAACTGCAAAATACTAAAGTTGAGATAGCTGAGTTGTTCTTTTCATAATTTTAGTTGTAGGTCATGGATTGAGGCCAGGCATTTTTTACAATTGAAAATGTGTTATCTCAGGTGTCTAAGGAGGTGCTGCTTCAAGGAATACTTAAACAAGATTTATATATTTTTGAGAACATGTATATACCTAGACAGTTTAATGAATCCAAAGTATTTCAATCTTTTCTTGCTGTGTATAAATCTAATTTAGAACTTGGCATTGAATATTAGGACATCCATCACTTATTATTTTTGAGATTATTCTTAGACACTATAATATATTCAAATAAAACTGAGTTTGATTTTGTTTTGTGTGAAGCTTGTGCAAAAGGCAAAATGCATACCTTACCTTTCTCTTTGTCTAATATTGTTTTTATTTCTCCTCTTGAATTAATTTACATTGATGTATGGATTCCTGTCCCAATTGTTTCCAGATCAGAATTACTATATGAGCATTGTAGATGTTTACACAAGATACACTTGTTTATACTTAATTCAAAAGCTCAAGTTCTGCAAATTTTACAACAAGTTACTTATGAAAAACCAAACTGAAAATTCCGTTAAAGTTGTGCAGATAGATAATGTTAAAGAATGCTTGTCACAGTAAATTATATATAATGTAGGGACTTATAGGTTTAATTCTATTTGAATTAACTACCATCTTCACTTTTGTTACAGCTTCTAATGATGTTTCATTAACAACTTCAGGTCAATGTGGCTCTCATGGGGTTTCTAGCCGAGATAATTCAAGCAAAAGCAAATTGAGGGATCTCTTTGACAGCTCGAAATACGTGCTTAGCTTTGGGAGTAAGTTCGTTGGCTCCTGTTGGACTATAGAGGCTTATACCTATATATCTAGCAACCTCTTCCACAAAACAAACAAATTGGGCATTATATCTCTTGATATCCTGTATTCTAAGGTATAACATCTAAACTTTGTCAATCGTAATCATGCAACAAGGATGTTTTAACTTTTTTAACTATGCAACTATTGTGTACTGATCAAGGGTCATCTTATTACCTGGTTGATAGGACTTAATTGCAACTGGCAGTATTGATACGAATGCTATTATTTTTGATAGACCATCAAGACAAATATTATCTACACTCAGTGGTCATTCTAAAAAGGTTTTACTTTTCTTGGGATTGGTTAATTATCTTATCTTCAAAATATATTAGCTGATTGTGTGTACTTTTTTGTAGGTAACCATCATAAAGTTTGTAGCTTAGGGTGAATCGTTATTAACTAGTTCAGCAGATAAGGTAATGTGCCATCCCTTTTAATTCAAAGGTAATTGGGTTTCATACCTCTGGTTGATCACCTTTCTCAACCAAAGATAAGGTCCTTAGAGTCACAGACTAATGGAATGAATAAAGAGATCTCTAATTTTTTTCCATGCATCTCTAAGATTTTGATTTTGCACAATATAAGAAATCCAAATGTGGGAAGTTGGATGTTAAATCTGGGAACACAAGGCGCTCGTGTTTTTTTCAGGCACTTTGTGCTTCATTGTTTTCTCAAGATCGAATTTTCTTTGTCTGCGAGTCTCATTTGGCTAATTGCTATGTTATTTGTGACCCAAGTTTCGAAATATGTTGACAGCTTTTAGGCTGCATAGAGAGATAATTATAGATCCAATTTGATCAAAGTAATATTCCTTGAACAGAACAATTAAAACCAAGATTTTCTAACTGTCAATGACTTTATCTTTTTACATTTAAGCTATTTTCTTTATTCAGTTTTCAGTTGTCATTAAATTTATTTTATTTGCAGACAGTTCATGTGTGGCAAGGCTTGGAAGAAGGTAACTATAACTGCAAACACATCCCGAGGGATCATACAGCTGAGGTAAACTAATCTAATGTTATCTTTGTCCATACTTGGACAGTGTCCTGTGTTTTACTTTTACCATCCCATGTTTTTCTTCTTTAGGTTATTAAATTTTTCTGCAGAAACTTAATGGTATATTTTATATCTCTACCATTGGTGTCAGGGTTGGTATTCAATGTTTTACCATATGCTTCGGTTTTCTATAGATTCAATAGGATATCAATTTGGATTTGGAATTGGATTTGTTGGACTTAATTGAAGTTCCTTTATAACATGTACTAACAAAAGATTATTTAAAATTCTGCAGGGCAGTAATAAAAACAATGGAACTCATAATGGATGATCATACTACTCATGAAATTTGATATTTTGTAAATAAGTATATAAAAGAAGTAGATATGTTACACTTGTTGGAATTGCAATTCTTATTTACTTGTTATGACTTTACTTTTTGCTATTTTGTCATAAAAGCTTACTTTTGTGGTGACAAGTTTTATATGTATGTCTTTTTTTATGGGAAAGTTTATATTTGTTGGATTAGTTCAATATATATAATTTTATTTTTGCCTATGATTTTAAAATTATATATGAATTTTGTAGGAAATATTAGGAAGATTAAGGAAACATTAGGAAGATTAATAAAAAAAAAATTTTGACCAAACTTATGGGCACGCTTAAAAAGGGTGGCTATATCTTAATGTTGGGCTCAACAAGCACGCTTTAAAAGCGTACCCATATGTTTACCCTATTGGCACATTTAAAAAGTGTAGCCATATCTTCCTCTATTGGCATGCTTTTAAAGAGTACCCAAAGCATACATTCTGGGACGTTTTAAAAGCGTGGCGATATGTGCACTTTTCGGTATGCTTTTAAGCGTACCTATAGGTTAAGACCTATGGCCATGCTTTTTAAGTCTGGCAAGAAATGAAAGCATGCCAACAAGAAAAGCGTGCAGATAGATCCGCAAAAGCTTGCCGATAGAGCAACCGGAACGCTGACGGATGTGACCCTTTGAAAAGCATGCCGATAGCTCAAAAAGCGTCGCGAAAAGATATCGGCACGCTTTTTTGCACTTTTTGGAACACTTTTAAAGCGTGGCAGAAGGCTTATTTTTTTGTAGTGATTGCATTTAGTTAGTTTACATTTTAATAATTGATGATACCCTTTGTCTTTCTCTTGGTTTAAGCATGAGGACATACTTGGTTTTAGTGTAGGGAGGTTGATAAACCCCATTTTAGGGTTTATCCTATGCTGAATTTAGGGGATTTTATGACCTTTTACCCACATTTATTCAATGAAATAGCATGGTTTCATGATTGTCTCCTAGTTTGAGCTTAAGTGTGAGAACATGTTTTTTAGGCCCTTAATTACTAATTTTAATTCACCTTTGATTCCACTAGATGCCTTGATGTGTGTGTTAGTGATTTTAGGTTGAAAAGGCTAGGAATGGATCAAAGAAATGAAGAGAAAATCATGCAAAGTGGAGAAACCATGGAAAATCAAGGATTGGGAGAAATTTACTCCAGGCGCACGCGCAACAGACGCGCACGCGTGAAACGATGAGGTCGCATGGCGACACGTATGCGTACATGACGCATACGCGTGGATAGCAATTTGTCAAGCGACACGTACGCGTGCTGTACGCGTACGCGTCGGTGTTCGCACGTGACCCACTTAAAGTGAATCTGCTGGGGGCAATTTCTGGGCTTCCCAGGCCCAAATCCAACTCATATCTGATGCTATTTAACCCAAGGACTGAAGGGGAATCACAATTTTGAACACATTAGTTTAGTTTTAGTTTAGTTTTGGAGTGAAAGTTAGTTTCTAGAGAGAGAAGCTCTCTCTTCTCTCTAGAATTAGGTTAGAGATAGCTTAGGATTTCTTAGATATAGTTTAATTTCATGCTTTGATTTACCTTTCCCCTTGTAATTCTTGTTCTTCTTCATCTCCTCTCTCTAGTTTAGCATTTAATTCTTGTAATTCTCTACTTTTATGTTGATGCACTTTTGTTTCTTCTATTTTTATTTTTAATGCAATTCATGTTTTGATTTCCTTTATTGTTGATTCGCCTTAGTGTAGATTTACTTTTCTTGCAATTTGATTTTACTTTCCTTTTATGCCTTCCAAGTGTTTGATAAAATGCTTGGTTGGGTTTTAGTATAGATTTTTCTCCTCTTGGCTTTGGTAGAGTAATTAGTGACTCTTGAGTCATCAAACTCCTTTGTTGATTGATAATTAGAAGTTGCTAATTGACTTGAATGCCACTAAAGCTAGTCTTTCCCTTGGGATTTGGCTAGGACTTGTGGAATCAAGTTAATTCATCCACTTGACTTTCCTTCATAGTTAGAGGTTAACTAAGTGGGAGCAATGGACAATTGTTGTCACAATTGATAAGGATAGCTAGGATAGGACTTCTAATTCTCATTCCTTGCCAAGAGCTTTTCTAGTTGTTAGTTTAATTCTTTTGCCATTTACATTTCTTGTTTCTTATTCTAAAAACCTCATAAGATACCTCTTGACCAATAACAAGAACATTTTACTGCAATTCCTAGGGAGAAAGACCCGAGGTTTAAATACTTTGGTTTATAATTTTAGGGGGGTTTGTACTTGTGACAAACAATCTTTTGTGTGAAAGGATTATTTGTTGGTTTAGAAACTATACTTCGATGATAATTTATTGTGAAATTCTATACCATCAATTTTTCATTCACCAATAACCCTTAAAAACTGATTAGACTGGGCATTAATTGGGCATTAATGTTGGTGCAATTACCAAGGGCAATAACCAAATTTCTAAAAAGGCGATAACCGAAGTAATTCAAAATTTAAATTATAGCCTTAATTTAATCTTATCATTTATTCCATTGAGTGGGTCAGTGAAAGATCACTTCGTATTGTCAGCCTTGCCTTGGTGATGGATGGACGGATTGATGTAGTCGATGGAAGCAGGTAAATTGTTCATAATTACACTTTTTTGTATATTTATGGTTTTTATCTTTTTTTTTGGAAAATAACATTAAATAACATTAGTATGATATATGGCCCATGATATAATTAGCCCATGAAGACTGTCCGTCCATTGATTAGGCCCAACAATTTAACATCACATAACTTGTACCATTACATCCAACAACCAAATAACAAAAAAAAAAACTACAGTGCATGACAAAAAACGTTGTACTGGGCCACTTCACACTTAGCTTGGAAACGGTTCCCATGCCTTAGCCGAATCCGCTGCCTTTGCAAGCAATGCACCCCTTTCCTCGTTGCATCTTCCCGTTAAGAGTGCAATGGCCATAGATTAGAAACACACAGTGCAATGGCATTTTACTTGTATGCATGCGTTAACTTATGCTAGTTTTACAATTCATCTTATGCTAGTTTTACTTATAATTGGCAACACCGCGTACGTGAACTTGATGACAAGTCATCTTATAATAGTTTTACAAGTATTTTTTACTTGTTTCATTAGATTTTATGCACTTTCTTGCACAATAAGCAAGTGATTGGAGTGGATTTTTATGATTATCTTTAATTTTAATCAAACATCATTTATTTTACACCAAATCATGAGGTTTATGCTAGAATTAATTGATTTTATGAATGATACAAAGATCTTATAATTTTGGTGAGACTTTGATTGGTTGTTTGGTTGCTTGAAGGTGAAGAAATGAGAAAGAAAGGGAAGCAATCAGGGAAGCGTTACGTTCACAAAGAGAACGCCACACTCAGCAACGTTTTTGGGCTAAGCATTCACTTTGGAAGTGAAAGTGGTGTTCACTTTGTGAACTTTTTCGTGAATTTCAGCCTGGGAGCCAAGGCCTCGTACCATCCACACACTAGGATCGTTCAAATAATGAACGTAGCACTCAACCAAGGGAGCGCTAAGAGAAGCACTCAACCAAGGGAGCACCAAGCAACGCTCAATAAATGAGCTTGGAGTTCACTAATGCAACGCTAATGAAGGCCAGCCCATGCACCAAATGGTGCAACGTTAAACAAGAGAGTGCAGCGTTCAAAAAGAGAGCGCTGGCTAGTGAGAAAGGCACATGTGAGGAAGCATGCAAGCAAAGTGAACGTGGAGTTCACAAAGTGAAATGAACGCTCCACTGGGAGCACAAAATGCACCTTGATCCAATTAAACCAAGCAAATCTGGATTCAATTCTTCAAGGGCAATTCAAAAGCCCATTCCAATTGCTCAATGACTAAAAATAGAAAGTGTATAAATAAAAGCAATTTTGATTTGAGGAGAACCTTTACTTTATTCTTTTGACTTCTACTTTTGGCTCTCTTTTAATTTTCTTTTGAATTTGGAAAATTGGGATTAGATCTGAGTTTGATTTTCTGAGTTCATTTTCTCTCCTTCTGCAACTTATATTTTCGATTTTGGGTTTTGTATTCAGATTGAAGAACTCCATTGAAATTCTTCATCGGAGAATCCTCTTTTACATTTTCTTATAGTTCTGAGAATTGGAGAATTGGATCTAAATCTTCTTCTCTACTTTCATTTTACTTCTTCTGCAATTTCTTCTTTTCTGTTTTTGTCAAGAGAGCAATTGAGATTTGAGTTTTTTTCTGTTTTGTTATTTGAAGGAAATTGTTGATTTCTCTTTAAGATTTTAAATCTGATCCAAGTTCTCATTCCGTTTTGACTCTTTTGCAAATTTTCCATTTCTGTTTTGCTACTGAGATCCAGATCTGAATCACTTCTTATCTCATGGTTCTCTGATTTACTTCAATTTACATTTTCAGCTCAATTTTGAATCCTAGTACCCAAATCCCTTTATTCTTGATGCAATTTAAATTTCTTGTGAATTTAGATTCAATAATTTAAATTTCTTGCACTTTAAGTTTCAGTTATTTACCTTTCTTGCACATTAAGTTTCAGTTATTTACATTTCTTGCAATTTAAGTTTCAGTTCTTTTACTTTCTTGCACTTTAAGTTTCTGCAATTTAAATCTTCTGCACTTTAAGATTCTGTCAATTTACCCTCCCTCTTTTATTTTCTTGCAATTTTACTTCTGTTAATCAAGTTTCACTCAAATTATCAAATATTCGCTTAACTAAATTCATCACCTAACTAAAGTTGCTCAATCCATCAATCCCTGTGGGATTGACCTCACTCTTGTGAGTTATTACTACTTGATGCGACCCGGTACACTTGCCGGTGAGTTTGTGTGGAATCGTTCTTTCCTCATCAAGTTTTTGGCGCCGTTGCCGGAGATTGATTTAGATTAACAATGATTAAGTAGGGTGATAATCTAGATTAAGCACTTTTTCTTTATTTTTTGTCAAGCACACTAACTGTTTGAGTTTTTGTTTAAGCTAACATTAACCTCACTCTAGCATAAAGTGAATTACTTTTGTTTTCTGGTTTTGTTTGTGTTGTATGCCAGAAGGTAAAAGAGGTGCATCCACCTCTTTTGATTTTGAGCCAAAGAGGACATTACTAAGATTGAGAAGAGAAGCAAGAGGAAAGGGAGTTGTAGGAGAAGTAGAATCAGAAGAAAGGGATCAAGAGATGGAGAGTAACATCCAAGATCCACCTGAGGATTTGGCTAACAACAATGGTCAGCCTCAGAGAAGAGTCTTAGCCTCCTACACTATCCCCAACCCAAGGCATTGTGGGAGCTGCATCTTAATCCCCAATGTCCATGCCAATAACTTCGAACTCAAGTGTCAGTTGATTACCCTAGTTCAAAACAACTGTAAGTATGGAGGAAGTACTACTGAAGATCCAAACCAACACCTCTCTGTGTTTTTAAGAATCTGTGACACTGTCAAAACCAATAGAGTCAATCTTGACATCTACAAACTCTTGTTATTCCCATTTTTACTGAGAGACAAGGCCACACATTGGTTAGAAACATTCCCTAAAGAGAGCATTACCAGTTGGGATGACTTGGTTAGCAAATTTCTAGCCAAATTCTATCCACCCCAAAGAGTCATTAAGCTAAAAACTGATGTGCAAACCTTCAGACAACAAGAAGGAGAATCATTGTATGAAGCTTGGAAGAGGTATAAAGCTTTGATCAGAAGGTGTCTAGAAGGAATGTTTAGTGAATGGGTGGAGTTGCAGAATTTCTATGAAGGCTTGTCCTTACCTTCAAGGAAAGCTTTGGATTATTCATCAGGAGGATCTTTGCAAATGATGAAAACTGCTCAAGAGGCACATGATCTTATAGACATGGTGGCCAATAATGAGTACTTCTACTCCTCTGAAAGGCAAGTAGCTCCAAAGAAAGGTGTGTTTGAGCTTGAAGTAGTTGATACCATATTAGCTCAGAACAAACTCATGCACCAGCAGCTCTAACAACAGATTGAATCAATGACAAAGAGGATGGATGGATTACAACTTGTAGTAGTGAGCACGGCTAACCAAACACTAGTGCTGTAGGGGCAGCAGGAGGAAAAATATGAAGAGCAGCAGCCTGAACAAGTGCAGTATATACACAATCAAGGTTATGGACCAAATGATTTCCATGTAGACACCTATAACTCATCTTGGAGGAACCACCCCAATCTGAAATGGGGAGAGAACCAGAATTAACAACCTTGGCAGAGAAACTCAAACCAAAATAATTCCAAAAACACAAACCATCAAAACCATCAAAACAAACCAAAATCCATACAGAAAACCACAAAACAATCAACCCCAACCCAACTACTATCCACCCAACAACCCATCCACTAACCAAAATAACTTTCATCCACCCTCAATATCCCATAATCAACCACAACCACCCCAAGAATCTCAAAGGATCTCTAACTTGGAGATGATGATGGAAAAGATGATCAGGCATCACGAATTGGCCAACAAGAACCATGAAGCTTTACTGTGGAATTTAGAAAGGCAAATTGGCCAATTGTCCAAGCAAACAATGGCTGAAAGAGCACCCAATGTATTACCAAGTGACACCATTCCCAATCCTAAAGAAGAGTGCAAAGCAATCCAACTAAGGAGTGGAAGAACCTAGGTAAATGACAAAGAAACTACCAAGAGGCCAGTTGAGAATGATGAGGTTAGCAGCAAGGAAGAAGTGACACTTAGGGAGAAGGACCAAGAAAAGCTCAAGGAGAAAGATGAACAGCCACAAGCTTCAAAGAAGGGAAAGGAAGTCATGGAGGAGCAATCACAAGAACAGAGGAAAATGGTGAAGACTCACACCCCTCCTCTGCCATATCCTCAAAGATTTCAGAAGGAGATCAAGGATCAATAGTTCCCAAAGTTTGTAGAAGTTTTTAAGAAACTGGAGATCAACATTCCACTTGCTGAAGCTTTAGAGCAGATGCCTCTATATGCTAAGTTTCTCAAAGAGCTCATCAACAAGAAGAGGAGCTGTAATGAAAAAGAGACAGTGATCTTGACACAAGAATGCAGTGCAGTGATCCAAGAAGGCATCCCACCAAAACTCAAAGATCCTGGGAGCTTCTTCTTGCCTTGTACTATTGGTAACATAATCATTGACAAGGCAATGTATGATTTAGTATCCAGTATCAACCTGATGCCTTTGTCCATGATGAGAAGGCTATCTATAGAAGAAGTGAAGCCTACACAGATGTCATTGGAGCTAGTGGATAGATCTCTGGTAATTCCCAAGGGGGTGATTGAAAATCTCTTGGTCAGAGTGGGAAAATTCATATTTCCAACAGATTTTGTAATCCTGGACTTAGGTGAAGAGGGGAATGACTCTATTATATTGGGAAGACCTTTCCTGGCCACAGCAAGGGCTATCATTGATGTGGAACAAGGAGAGATGACTTTGAGGGTAAATGATGAGAATATCACTCTAAATGACTTCCAAGCAATACAACATACTGTTAAAGAGAAAAGCTGCATGAGGGTTGAAGAAGAAGAGTTACATTTGAAAGACAAACCCCATGAAGCACTTATCAGCTCACCTCCGAAGTAAAAAACAAACATTGGAGAAGAAAAAGAGGATAAGGAACATGTGAAGGCTAAGAAGAGAAGGCAAGAAGAGATTAAAGATTCGATCATTAGGAAGGAAGTCCCTGACATAAAACCTGATGCCAAGAAAGAAGGGCCATCAAGGAAAGAAAAAAAGAGCAAGAAAAAGGTTCCAAAAGGGTGGAAGAACAAAAGGATACCAACTGAAGGATTCTCTAAAGGAGACAAAGTGCAACTGATATACCAACAGTTGGAGACAGGCCCACAAACTAATGATTATTACACTATCAACAAGATACTCTCACTGGAGCATGTGGAGATTGATCACCAATACATAGGAAGAAGGCTCACAGTGAGAGGGGACAAGTTGAGGTACCACAATCATCAGCCACCCTAACAAGGGACCAATGCCAAGCTCGTGAGAATAAAGGAGCGTTCCATGGGAGGCAGCCCATGATTTAATATTCTTGCTTTTGTTTTAATAATTAATGGTTCTTCTAGCATAAATTTGAGCTCTCATGAGCAGATTTGATAACTGCACACATAATTTTGAAGCATATGTTTGATTCCTAAGTTTGGTGTGCCTAAAGGCACTTTAAAAGAGCTTTTCAAGCATGCTGATCATAAAAACCATTTTAGGATATATACTCATTCATTCCAATGAAGTATATAGCCAAACATTAAGTTTGGTGTCTACATATGCTATGAATTTCAAGAAAATCACTTTTGCTCAAAGCTCCAAATTCATGAGTAGATAAACCATATATTGTATCATTTTATGAGTTTATTGCATTAAGGTAGAAAATAAAGTGTTCCTTATAATGAATATACTAATTATGATAGACATTCATTAGGTTTCGCATGAAGCACTTAGCAGAAAACAAGTTTGGTGTTCACCAAAAATTTTGTTCAACTCCTAAGGGACATAGTTGGTTTTTCATAAATAAGGAACATATAGCAAATTTTGTTTTTCTCTATTACTCTTCATTTGATAACCACCACCATATTAAATTTAAAGTTTGAGCTCACTATTGCCTTGATTCACGTGGATAGGAATAATGAAATTTGAGGAAAGGACAAAACTCATGCATGCACGGTTGTCCCAAGGAGAAAAGCAAGTCCCATGTGCATGTTTGGGAAGCACAACACTGCAGGAATCAGCACCTAGAAGGCCGAACCATGTGCCCAATGAAGGAATAATCCTTGTCTTCATTCATCTTTACATGCAAACCATCCATTCCATGAATTTTCAATAAAGGCATGCTCAATCCTCACCCTCTATTGCTACATAACCGAACCACCAATGCCTTTCTCCAATAATACCTTCCCGTGCTATAAATCAGTTAGTGGCACCTCCTAATCTATTTGCCTTTGTTTCATTCATATACCTTTCCTAACTACGTTACAGCAGCCCTTTCTTACCCAAAGACATCACACAATACCCAACTTCTTCTCCCCTCCATCTTAAACCGTGCCTCAACCAAATTTCATCCTTTATTCTCCCTTCATCCCTTCCTAATTCATGGCTTCATCAAGTTCCAGAAGAAGGAAAGGAAAGGAACCAGCTGAAACCGAACCACCAACCTATGATACTAAGAGATTTAAGTCTCAATTTCATGAATCAAGATATCATAGGCTAATGGAATCAAAAGAGGTCATTCCATAGATGGGTTTCAGATTGAAAGATGGAGAGTACTACATCATGAGAAGAATAACCGTGGAGAGAAGATGGGAGCTTCTATGTGAACCTCTCACAGACATAAGTGCAACCATGATAAGGGAGTTCTATGCAAATGCTGTGAGGTCAAGCAAGACTAGCCCTTCCTATAAGAGCTATGTTAGGGTGGTTGAGGTAGATTTCAGCCCACCATCCATCATGAGAGTCTTACAGATAAGAGTGATACCCTATGGAGAACCTAGCTTTGATGAAAGAATGGCGGGTGAGAGTGATCCTGATGAGATATTACATGGTTTATGCTTTGAAGGCAAAGACTGGGAAAGAGACTCAGAGGGAGCTCCAAGCCGCTTGAAAAGAATGGATCTCATATTTGAGGCCAAAGAGTGGTATGAGATAGTGAGAAGATCTATACTCCCCACTACAAACACATCTGAGGTCACAATAAAGAGAACAATTCTGAAATATTGCATACTTAGGGGAGGAGAAATCAATATACCACAGCTCATAGCAGATAGCATTCAAAATATGGCTGAAGATACTAGCAAATCAAGCAGATTTGGTCACCCAAGCACCATTCTGAGGCTGTGCAATAGAGCAGGAGTACTCTTTGAGGATGCAGATACAGATCGGATAAAGGGAGGCAGAGGAGTCACAAAGCAAAAAATGGATGGTATCCCTGAAACCCAGGAGGAGAGAAGAGCTCAAGGAAGAAGGAGGAGGCCACAAGTGGAGGGAGAATAAGCTTCTGGTGCAATGGACTTAAGCCAAATGCAAAGAGCCATTGAAAAAATGTCTCAATAATATATGAGAGCACAAGAACAACAACAGGAGCAATATTTGAAGTAACAAGAGCAGTACTTGAAAGCCCAAGAGCAACAAGAGCATTGGCAGCAGCAAATGATGGAGAAGCAAGAAAACTTTCAGCTTAAGCTGTTGGATCAACAGAGAGAGTTTCAAGTAAGAACTCTTGATTGGCAAAGGGAACAATCTGCACACTCTCAAGAATCATTTAATAGATTGTCCCTATAACAAGCCAAGCAAGAAGAGTTCATCCAAAATCTGTACCAATAGAAGAATATATATCATACAATTGGAGAGCATAGGAACTTGGACAGAATGGAGTATGATATAGAAACTCAAGCAAAGTTAGATTATGTAGTCAGTGGCATGCCAATATTGAACCAAGAGATCAAGCCATATGTTCAATGCCAAGAATTGGTAGACCATTAGAGAGCAAAAGCCAAGAACAATGCAGCACACATGCAACAAGGATTGAAGGATGCTGGGCTCTGGGATCAAGTAGACCACATTTGGGATCGTAGATGCCCTGTTGAGGAACCCCAAGAAACAAGCAAGAAGCGGAAGAAGAAGGAAGAATCCAGCAGAGGAAAAGAGCACAACAACTAGAGGTGGTGGAGTCCCTTTTATAGTTTAATTAAATAAGGATGATGCATATCTAAAACATGATATGCCACCAATGATTTTATATTCTGCACTTTATATTTTGAGTAGAGTTTTTATTAGGATCTACACTAGTTTAAATGCTTGTCTTCATCTTCATCTGCATTAAATTTTGTCTTGTTTCCCTTTTGCATCAATAAGAGAAAATGTTTTAAATAGAAAGTGATTGTCCAATGTAGTGGGAATTAGAATAAAGACTTGTGGTGGTAATTGCTTGATTAGATGATAAGCTCAATAATAAAAGCTGTAGTATTGAATATCTCTTGTAGTGTGAACTTAGTTGCTGGTATAAAACCTTTTATTAATGATCATCCCTGGAAAATGAAGAAAAGTAAGAAAGACAAAGAAAAGAAAAGCCAAGGAATGGCAACAAGAAAGAAAGAAACAAATAATAAGGCTAGACACCAATAGCTTGGACCTTAGGACATATGTCTATGGTGCTTCTTGTACTACGATATGCTTGGACAATTAGGTTCTGAGGAGTCTTTTAAAATTTGGTAACTTGGATTAACTAATCCGGGATTACCAACCAAAAGTCCATTATCAAGAGCAACCTAGTTACAAAGCATTTAGTAACCCAAAGAGGTGCTGGGCATCAATGTTCCTACGAAGAAATTGTAAACCAAGTGTCTGTAGTAAAGAGGTGTTGAGAAAAATTAAGCCAAAAGGATGCTGCAACACTTGACACTGAGCTATCATTGAGAAATAAGTTTCTAAGCAAAAGAAAGAAGGAAAAAGCTAACAGGGATTAATAAAAGAACAAGGCATTATAGCAGCAACTCTAGTGAATCCTCAAAGAGACATTTCATATCTATTAGCAAAGAATAATTGAGCTGCATTTTTGTCTGCATAAAACCCCATGGTCCTAATTCAATTACCTGCTAAATAAGGACACATATACTTCTCTATTTTGTTTCGTTTCTTCTCATGTTTAATGCTTGCTTGGGGACAAGCAAGATTTAAGTTTGGTGTTGTTATGACAAGTCATCTTATGCTAGTTTTACAAGCATTTTTTACTTGTTTCATTATGTTTTATGCACTTTCTTGCACAATAAGTAAGTGATTAGAGTGGATTTTCATGATTATCTTGAATCAATCAAACATGATTTATTTTACACCAAATCATGAGGTTTATGCTAGAATTAATTGATTTTATGAATGATACAAAGATCTTATAATTTTGGTGAGACTTTGATTGGTTGTTTGGTTGCTTGAAGGTGAAGAAATGAGAAAGAAAGGGAAGCAATCAGGGAAGCGTTACGTTCACAAAGAGAACGCCACACTCAGCAACGCTTTTGGGCTAAGCGTTCACTTTGGAAGTGAACGTGGCATTCACTTTGTGAACTTTTTCGTGAATTTCATCCTGGGAGCCAAGGCCTCATGCCATCCGCACACTAGGAGCATTCAAATAATGAACGTAGCGCTCAACCAAGGGAGCGCTAAGAGAAGCACTCAACCAAGAGAGCACCAAGCAACGCTCAATAAGTGAGCTTGGAGTTCACTAATGCAACACTAATGAAGGCCAGCCCACGCACCAAATGGTGCAACGTTCAACAAGAGAGCGCAGCGTTAAAAAAGAGAGCACTGGCTAGTGAGAAAGGCGCATGTGAGGAAGCATGCAAGCAAAGTGAACGTGGAGTTCACAAAGTGAACTGAACGCTCCACTGGGAGCACAAAATGCACCTTGATCCAATTAAACCAAGCAAATCTGGATCCACTTCTTCATGGCCAATTCAAAAGCCCATTCCAATTGCTCAATGACTGAAAATAGAAAGTGTATAAATAGAAGCAATTTTGATTCGAAATGAACCTTTACTTCATTTTTTTACTTCTATTTTTGGCTCTCTTGTAATTTTCTTTTGAATTTGGGAAATTGGGATTAGATCTGAGTCTGGCTTTCTGAGTTCATTTTCTCTTCTTATGCAACTTCTATTTTCGATTTTAGATTTTGAATTTAGATTGAAGAACTCCATTGAAATTCTTCATCGGAGAATCCTCTTTTACTTTTTCTTATAGTTCTGAGAATTGGAGAATTGGATCTAAATCTTCTTCTCTGCTTTCATTTTACTTCTTCTGCAATTTCTTCTTTTCTGTTTTTGTCAAGAGAGCAATTGAGATTTGAGTTTCTTTCTGTTTTGTTATTTGAAGGAAATTGTTGATTTCTTTTTAAGATTTTAAATCTGATCCAAGTTCTCATTCCGTTTTGACTCCTTTGCAAATTTTCCATTTCTGTTTTGCTACTGAGATCCAGATCTGAATCTCTTCATCTCATGGTTCTCTGATTTAATTCAATTTACATTTTCAGCTCAATTTTGAATTCCAGTACCCAAATCTCTTTATTCTTGATGCAATTTAAGTTTCTTGTCAATTTAGATTCAGCAATTTTAATTTCTTGCACTTTAAGTTTCAGTTATTTACCTTTCTTGCACTTTAAGTTTTAGTTATTTACATTTCTTGCAATTTAAGTTTCATCTCTTTTACTTTCTTGCACTTTAAGTTTCTACAATTTAAATCTTCTGCACTTTAAGATTCTATCAATTTACCCTCCCCCTTTTATTTTCTTGCAATTTTACTTCTGTTAATCAAGTTTCACTCAAATCATCAAATATTCGCTTAACTAAATTCATCACCTAACTAAAGTTGCTCAATCCATCAATCCCTGTGGGATCGACTTTACTCTTGTGAGTTATTACTACTTGATACGACCCGGTACACTTGCCGGTGAGTTTGTGTGGAATCGTTTTTCCCTCATTAGAACCGCCATCCCATTGCCATCCATTGCATGACCCAAACTTCGAATGCAAGCACCACACCGCTTGAGGGTGATGTCCATCGATTTCTCCCTCTGATGCAACGATGATCATGATCAACTCCATTATCTGCAAATTATTGGATGACAGAAAAATCAGACATCGCACGGAAAGATCAAACCCGAGTCAATGGAAAAATTCATTAATTCGAAGAGGATATGATGGATTGCTACGTGCCTTCGGGGTTGGTTGCCGGCCGTCTACCAGGCATTCCATGTCAGAACGAGTTGCATGTTGCGACCCGACGCGTAATACAATCTCTCTGCGGTCAACAAATAGAAGATGTTACACCTGTGAGCCCAATTCAATTGGGGCCTTCCGGCACTAATGACGCCACACGGCAGATTCAGTTGTTGATTTTCAGATAGAATACTCATGTGGGGTTGGCATCATGGTCATAGCCGTAGTTACAGATGTCCAGCTCGTGCTGAGAGATGGGCCATCCATTTGTGGTGTTTATTCCCTTCTTAGTCAAGTTTGATGGGGTACGTCGTGGAATCTGCTTATAGGTGTTGGCTGTCCATCCGTGGCTGCTTTCCGGCTTCGATGAGCTCTCGTCGGATGACTTCACTGTGTTAAAGGGAAAACTGCTTTTTCTGTTATGTGTTGGTTGCAGTCCACTGCGTCCTATCGGGTTGTCTGTATTGTTGCTCCGTTGAGGCGATATAGTCCTTCGGTTACCCCCGTATACCTTTTCCTTGAATCGGCTGAAGAAGCATGTGGCCTTGGCACCCTTTGGTAGCTGTTCCATGTTGTTCGTGTTTGACATGCATATCTTTGGGTGCACGGCCCATTTTTTATCGTGATCGTCATCGAAAACGGACATGTTGACATCTCCAGCACTGCTATTTGACGATGACGGGTGTAGTCTCTTCCTCATCGTTCCTAGAAGCATCATCTATCTACAGTTGGGAATGGAGGCGCGTGACATCGGGTTGTGCATGTATTTTTTATCGGCGACCGGTAGTCTTTGGTTCTCTATCTGGTTTCCATCAGACATTGCGTTGACTTTCTGCGCATGTCCCTTTTGTGCCTGGGTTAGAGGCTCTCTGAGGCCGCCCACCAATAACCGAATCATGACCATTTCCACTTTGACCCTGTCCATTCGGCGTTGCGTTGTCTTTCATGGAAAATCGGAATAGATCTGTCAGATATTTCGATTTACCAAAATAGTTAGAGCGGAAATTGACACGGGTGTTACTAACCTTTGTGTTCTCGAGCACCTCTCTCATTATTTCTAGCAAATCATCGTTTGAAGTGTTGTCGTTTGGGCCCGGTGTTCTCTGGTCCTCCTGGAATTGGGCTTTTGATAGTATATTGTGGTAGACAACTAACTCAATAGAACCGGGAGCAGCATAAGCATAATTAAAAAGAAAAAAAAACTATGGAAACCCAGCCAATGCACCACAACCGTACCTGAGCCGTCTCGCCGTTGACTTTGTTGGATGCAGTGGGCGTTCCATGATCGACCATTATTGGTTGCAGTATCGTTCGTCGACGTCTGATGGGCCGGTCCGCGTTGGTTGTGTATGTGGTTGAATGTGTTTCTGCAATGGCTTGCAATGTGAAGACGATCGCATCAGCTAGCTGTTGCCCGGTCAAATAGTTGGGTCTGCGAATACCTCTCTTGGAGTATGAAGACGGTCGTATCCATCAAGGTAGGATGCATCACATGCATTAAGAATTGCACCAGTTAGGCAATCTCGGGTGCCGTCCAATGTTCAAGCCTTTGCAAGGTGCTTCCTAACATAGCAAAAGGTGACCTGCCATTATACGAGATCAGTAGCATCTGTACACGGTGATACGATATTAAAGTCTATTTTAATTGTGTGGCAGGGAAAAAATAAAAACATAATATGCAAAAAAACAAAAATTCAAATAAAACCAGTAGAATAAATAACATTATTATTATATAATCTACATAATGACGCGTTAATGTTAAAAATCTAAAATAATAAGAATCAATAACGTATAATAGATGTATCAAATTGCATACGACTTTTATTATTTTTATGTTAACATTTAACGATAGGAAGATGCCTCCGCCCTCCAGGCTTTAATCGACCGTTCCATGCCAGATTAGCGTCACAGGTGTCAGTCAACAAGAAGACCGTTGGGCTGTGAAGACATGATGCCATTAGCAGAGATGTGAATATGAACCCTCGTTGCGCGTTGCTATTTCAAAAGCCAGTCTTTCACTCTCCCCGTAAACTATTGAACACACAATGCAGGGATCTTCTTCCATAAGCTCGTCCTCCGTCGATGCAATGATGCCTCGCTACCATTGTGGCGTGAGGTCATCCATCAGAACTGCTTGGAAATGTGATTATCCAGGCAGAAGGTTTTATGGATGTTCTGGGTACAGAACCAGCAGGAGATGCTCGTTCTTTCAGTGGTACGATCCAGAGCCCCCGGCTCGTTATTCCGATGCCATTCGCAAGTTGCTGGAAACCAACGAGGGCATTGGTGCACGAAATTACAATCACACTTTTGTAACTCCGCACAACTAACCAGCAAGAGCACTGGGTCGTCCAAGTAATACCTTACGTGAGTAAGGGTCGATCCCACGGAGATTGTCGGCTTGAAGCAAGCTATGGTTATCTTGTAACTCTTAGTCAGGATATCAATAATTCTCAGATTTAATTGTAAAAAGTAAAAGAACATGAAATAAATACTTGTTATGCAGTAATGAAGAATAGGTTGAGGCTTTGGAGATACTTTGTCTTCCGAATCTCTGCTTTCCTACTATCTTCTTCTTTATGCACGCAAGGCTCCTTCCATGGCAGGCTTTATGTTGGGCATCACCGTTGTCAATGGCTACTTCCCGTCCTTTCAGTGAAAACATTCCAAATGCGCTGTCACCGCACGGCTAATCATCTGTCGGTTCTCGATCATGCTGGAATAGGATCCATTGATCCTTTTGCGTCTGTCACACGCCCAACAATCATGAGTTTGAAGATCGTCGCAGCCATCCCTTCCCGGATCCTACTCAGAATACCACAAACAAGGTTTAGACGTTCCGGATCTCAGGAATGGTCGCCAATAATTCTAGCTTATACCACGAAGACTCTGATCTGAATCATGAGGCTAAGAGATATGCATTCAATCTAAGGTAGAACGGAGGTTGTTGTCAGGCACGCGTTCATAGGTGAGAATGATGATGATTGTCACGGATCATCAGATTCATCAGGTTGAAGTGCGAATGAATATCTTAGAATAGAAGCAAGCGTGATAGAATGGAAAATAGTAGTAATTGCATTAATTTATGAAGAACAGCAGAGCTCCTCACCCCCAACAATGGGGTTTAGAGACTCATGCTGTAGAGAATACAATAAGAAACATGTAAAGTGTCATGAGATACAAGATGAATCACTAAAAGTAGTTTTTATAGTAAACTGGTGACCTAGGGTTACAGAAAATGAGTAAGCTAGGGTGTTTAATGTAAAAATCCACTTCCGGAGCCCACTTGGTGTGTGCTTGGGCTGAGCATTGAAGCTTTCATGTGTAGAGACTTTTCTTGGAGTTAAACGCCAGCTTTTGTGCCAGTTTGGGCGTTTAAGTCCAGTTTTTATGCCAGTTCCGGCGTTAAACGCTAGAATTCTTGAGCTGACTTGGAACGCCTGTTTGGGCCATCAAATATAGAACAAAGTATAGACTATTATATATTGCTGGAAAGCCCAGGATGTCTACTTTCCAACGCAATTGAGAGTGCGCCAATTGGGCTTCTGTAGGTCCAGAAAATCCACTTTGAGTGCAGGGAGGTCAGAATCCAACAGCATCTGTAGACCTTTTTCAGCCTCTGAATCAGATTTTTGTTCAGGTCCCACAATTTCAGCCAGAAAATACCTGAAATCACAGAAAAACACACAAACTCATAGTAAAGTCCAGAAAAGTGAATTTTAAATAAAAACTAATAAAAATATAATAAAAACTAATTAAAACATACTAAAAATAATGCCAAAAAGCGTATAAATTATCCGCTCATCAGACATTAGAAGTGAGAACATGGAGTTGAAGAAGAGAAGCCAGGAACTCGTAGACGAGGTGCGTCGTTTGCAACAGTGTGTGCATGAAACGACGTCAGAGCTTGAGGCTGCCGTTGCAGCAAATATGACCATGGAAGACAACATGCTTGTGAGTGTCACGACAACGAGGAGGCATGGAGTAGCGATTATCGCATTGATACCCGTGATCGTTGTGTTGGTTTTTTTCTTGCTTATAATCACCAGTTGAGCCTTTTTTTTACGACTTAAATACATTGTTAATTCAATAGATTTGTTTAGCCTTAATTGTAGTGTTGATTTGTTTTCCTTGGCACTGTGTTTTCAATCTAATTACATAATTTTGATATCCCGTATACATTCTACTAATTATAATAAACCACGATACACATCAATCCATTTGAGAAGCATAATTTAAACATACCAAGAATACAAACAATGATTACATTTGGTCCATAAGTACTCGCGACGGATTTACGTTGTGACAGCCTACTTGCCGCATATGCGATCGTCTCACACAAGCGGCCGCTCCATTAGGGAACTAGAGGACCCACCCCCACAATTTTAACACGCTAAAGGGACATGTAACTCGGTCACTCACCTTTGAATACGGTGACTCTGTGTCGGCTAACTAAATTAATCTGATCCAATGAAATCTCCGTCACAAAAACACCGTTAGCACCTCTTGCCCGTTTATGATTATTTTCGCGTACTGTGATCATACAATCACCCATGATGGTTATAGGATTCCATGGAATACCCAACTGACCAGCAGCTCCTAGCTTGATGAATGGGATGACACACATCGAGTCCAAGTCAATCTTGCACCATATGGTCGATAGTCTGAGCGGGGATCGTTCATATCCGACCAAGTGTGGGATCCCATCAAGCACACGCATCACCTGCACGTGCTAAATTGAGCTACGGTTTATCCGAATCTTGCTCAGAAGAAAGGTGCCTGCATCCAGAACGACCACATGCGTTGCAATCGTGGCACCACGTCCACCCCAGTTGACCCACACGGCCTTACCAAGGTGGAACACCGAGCTCGCACCGAGGTGAGTGTGACGCTGATCGTTTATGTACTCGTGTTTCCAGCATCCGTTTGCGGAATTAAAAACATTACAGTGCAAAAACCTGTCTACAAGGTGCCTCTTTGACATATGGATGACGTAGTAATTGTCAGTTCCCATCCGGTATCCAAATGTGTATCCGATAAAGGCTTGTCTATATAGGGTGTCGGCCGGGTCGTCCAGTTGCTGAGCGACTCGCAACAGTGGGTTACATACCAGGAGTCTCAAATCAAAATCAGTCGGGCTATACCAGACACAGATCATACCGTAATCGGAGCCGATAACACTCCACCATCCGTGAATACCTAGTTGTTCTAGCATTGGCGCGGCTACTCTTCCTCTGTCTATACAGTCCACAAGACAGAAAGACTCTGTTGAACAGTACCTCTCCTGGTCACCAATCTGGCGCAACACCTTATGGTGTTTCCTGATATTTGCGAGCGTGTTGTCCCTCCTAAATTCATCGGAAGACAGTGGGACATGCCAAGTTGTGCTTGCGGTTTTACATCTCGCCACTGTCTTTGGGTCTGTCTGGATGAATATCTCCATCAAGATATCGTCCGGAAATACCTGATCATCCATCTCAGCCAACGACTCCGCCAAATGATTAGCCATATACCAACTGCTTTTCTTCTTCCTTTTTTTTTTCAAATTGAATGCCGTGAACTAGACTATCTAGAACAAAATAGAGTAAACACTTAAGGGAAACGTGTACCACACACTTTCTCACTTTTGCTAGATTGTAGAGTTGGGGTGCGCGTAGAGTTGTGCATCATGATGGGTCTGACACTAATGTTCCGCGGATAGCTACAGTGAGCCGTCACTCACGTCACATCAATAAACGTAAATGCCTTTAAAATAAAAACAATATGTAACAATAAATTAACATCGTTTTTCATGGAATAACAAGAGATTAGGTAACAATAAATTTGATTTATTCTAGATTTAAAGAACATGAGATATTACATTGGGAAGAGTCCTACAACAATGACCATGGAAAGCCTTTTTTTTTTGACGTGGCTTTGGGCCCGGAGTTCGACCCGGACCAACACAATGGAAACCATTTGCCCCGCACCCAACCCAGTCCCCGCAGCCGATCCAGATGAAACCCAACCCTACAGGAACCTTAGCTTTGCTCTTTATCCTCCTTGACGCTGTGTTCTCCTACTACTATCGCCGTTTCCTTCAGCTCACCTGAGGTTTGATGCGTTATATATTAAGATGAGGATATGGGAATTGATAGGTGTGGCTGTAAGGTCCGGATAGGGTTAATGGGCTGAGCCCATGAACAAAAGAAAAGATAGAATAAAGAAATATTAATTTAGAAATCACGAAAAATAAAATTAGACTTTAGACATAATAATAAAGACCCAGGATGAAGGTGGGTAGGTGGCTTTAAGAAATGTAGCGTGATTTCCTCTCTCTCCTATAATAATGTTAGGGATTAACAGTAATACTAAATAACAATAATAATAATAATAATAATAATAATAATAATAATGTTAACATCATTACTCGTTTATTGGGCATGAAACAGTAAATAAACATCGTATTTCAAAAAAGTCTAATTATAAAGAAATATATCTTATAACGCTTTATATTATTCTATATTAGGGTTTAGGGCTTAAGGTTTAGGATTTGGGGTTGAAGGTTTATGGTTTAGGGTTGAGGTTTAGGGTTTAGGGTTTACGGTTTATAGTTGAGGGTTGAGGGTTGAGGGTTTAGGGTTTGGGATTTAGGGTTTGGGGTTTAGGGTTGAGGGTTTATGGTTTAGGATTTAGGGTTTATGGTTTAGGGTTGAGGGTTGACGGTTTAAGGTTTAGGGTTTAGGATTTAGGGTTTAGGGTTTAGAGTTTAGCGTTTATGGTTTATGATTTATAGTTTAAGGTTGAGGGTTTAGGGTTTAGGGTTAAGAGTTTAGGGTTTAGGATTTGGGGTTTAGGATTTATGGTTTAGGGTTTAGGGTTTAGGGTTTAGGGTTTAGGGTTTACGGTTTAAGGTTGAGGGTTGATGGTTTAAGGTTTAGGGTTTAGGGTTGAGGGTTTAGGGTTTAGGGTTGAGGGTTTATGGTTTATGATTTATAGTTTATGGTTTAGGGGTTATGGTTTACTATTTATGGCTGAGTGTTTAGGGTTTAGGGTTTAAGGTTTAGGGTTGAGAGTTGAGGGTTTAGGGTTTATGGTTTAGGATTTGGGGTTTAGGGTTGATGGTTTATGGTTTAGGGTTGATGGTTTACGGTTAATGATTGATGGTTGATGGTTTAGGGTTGATGGTTTGGTGTTTAGGGTTTATGGTTAGGGTTTAGAGTTTAGGAAGTCATTCAATCTCTTGGAGAAAAAGATACATCAGCATGGACAAAGGGAGGATATGGACCCCAACAATGATGATAACACAGAGGAAACAAATGGACTCCAAGAGGTTGTATTGTTCTCTGACTATCTTTAGCCTAAACATGCTAATTGAAAGTGCAAATGTCCCCTGTTGATTGGTGTCTTCTTAGATTTATTTACTATTTGTTAGTTTGTTTGTTTTCATGCTGTTATAGCTTGCTAGTCTAAGTGCTTGATTCACTTTCATCTTACTTGAATTATAAGCTTTGTTCCTCATGCTTGAATAAAAGAAAAACAACTTTAAAATAGAGAAAGAGTAAAAGTCTGGTATGATATGAGATAGAATAAGGTTATGTAGTGGTATGTGCCGGTTCATTAGTTGATTTATAAATAAGGCTGAATGTTGGCATGACTTTATGATAAGAACTTGAGTTATATTTCATGAGACTTGACAAATGAAAAAGGTCCAAAATAAAAGAAAGAAAATGCAAGAGAAAGAAGCAAAAAGAAATAAACAAAGCTGGACACCAATGGCTGGAAATTTGGATAAATTCTTGTGATGTTCTTGTACAAAGATAAGCTTGGATAACTAGGTTCTAAGGGGTGCTTCATCACCCGGCAACTTGGGTTAACTAACCCGGGATTGCCAACTGAAAGTCCACAGTCAAGAGCTACTTTGAAACAAAGCATTTAGTGACCCAAAGAGGTGCTGGGCATCAATTTCCAAAGGACAAAACAAAGCTAAATGTCTATGATGTGTGTGTGCTAAGGAGAGGCTTGAGCAAGTAAGCCCATAGGGGTGTTTCAATACCTAGCATCTTGAACCAACTGGGGCGGGAATGCTAGCTAAAAGCTTACTCTAAAAAGCTGCCTTATCACATAACATTAAGCCTCAGCTAAGCAATAAATCTCAATCAAGAGAAAGAGGGCAAGAAAAACTAAGGACCAAGTAATAACAAGTCTCATTTTTTGTGTGTAATTCAAGTAAGGATCCAAAGGAGTGTTGATGTCTCAGCCACAGAATAAAAATCTCTAAGATACCATGCATGAAAACCCCATTAACCAGTATTGAATGTTTTGCAAATAAAGACTTATACTCTTCTCTGTCTTCATTCATTCTTGTTCTGTTTTGCTGGTTGCTTGGGGACAAGCAAGATTTAAGTTTGGTGTTGTGATGACAAGTCATCTTAGGCTAGTTTCACAAGCCTATTTCATTAGTTTTCACTTGTTTTTCATGCATTTTTAGGCAATAAGTAAGTGTTTGAGTGAGAATTTCATGCTTGTCTAGATTCAATCAAACATTGGTAATTTTATGTATTTTCATTATATTTCTTGCAATATTTAGTTGATAATATGAATGATGCAAGAGTTGATGATTATGCCAAGGCTTTGATGTATTTGTTTGTTTGATGATAGGTGAAAAGATGAAGGAGAAGGAGCAATAAAAGCACTAAAAGAAGAATCACAACCCCAAGGTGGCAAAAGAGTGGAAAGAGACTCAAGGAAGAGCAAAGAGGATTTGCAACACTGACCTCTTTACACTCCAACAGGAATAACTCGAGCTACAAAACTCCAAATGAGGTAATTCTAGTGGCATTGGAAAGTAGGAATCTAGAGCTTTCCAAGCATATATGGCACTGCATAGTGGACACTAAATCTGAGGGAGAAAACTTACCCTGAAAGTGCAAAAATGAACATAGTATCAACCTGCAGTAAGGCCAGCTGACCTCTCCACCTTCCAAGGAAGATAACTTGAGCTGTAAAGCTTGGAAAGATGCGTTCTCAAATGAATTAGAAAGTAGATATCCAGAGCTTTCCAACGGTATATAATAGTATGGGGTGAACATTAAGTTTGGGCCTCAAAAGCTGGTGTTAACTTTGGCCTCCAATGCAGCGTTCACTAAGTGAACGCCACGTTCACTAAATTGAATGTTTTCGGCCTCCAAAATAGCGTGATCATGCTTTCTTCAAAGGACCATAACTTGAGCTACAGATATCCAATTTATGCGGTTCTAGTTGCGTTGGAAAGCTGACATTCAGAGCTTTCCAATAATATATAACAATCTATATTTGTCATGAAATTGAAGCACAAGTGATAGGCATCTTTAAGGCCCAAGAACCACACTCAGCAACACTTTTGGAGTAACGTTCACTTCCAAAGTGAACACCACATTCACTTTTGTGAAGTTTTTCGGGTACTCAACCAAGGAAGCAAAGGCCAGAGCTCAAAGGATCCAAGGGAGCGCTCAACCAAGGGAACGCTAGAAGGGAGCGCTCAACCTAGGGAGCACTCAACCAAGGGAGCCACGTTCAGTAAAGTGAACGTGACGTTCACTAGAGTGAACATTTTCGCGCGCATCCACGGAAGCATGAAGTGTAGTACTCACAATTTGAGTGCAGCGTTCACTTATTGAACGCTAGGAACCAAGGCGCACCAAAGGAGCACCAAAGGCATGCCATGAAAAGTGAACGTGGAGTTCACTTGTCCAAATGGAACGCTCCCCTGGGAGTGAAGCAAATGCTCCCTGACCCATAAGTGCCAAGTTGAATCCATTTCTTAACAAACCCAAAAGGCCCATTCCAAGCTTTCAAGACTAGTATGGAAAGTGTATAAATAGGATTTAATTTGATTTGAGAAGGACCTTTTGCTCATTTTTAGTTTTTCACTTTTAAATTTTCATTTTAATTTTGGGAATTGGTATTAGATCTAATTTGCTTTCTGTTTTCATTTTCTTTCTTCTATAACTTCTACTTTCTGTTTTAGGTTTTGAATTGAGATTGAAGAACTCCATTGAATTTCTTGATCTGAGAATCATCTTTGCTTTTCTTCTTTATAGTTCTGAGAATTTGAGAATTGGATCTGAATTTCCTTTGCTGTTTTCATTTCATTTCTTCTGCAATTTCTTTTCTGATTGGTCAAGGGAGTAATTGAGATCTAGATCTGCTTTCTGATCTCGTTGCTCTTCTTCGATCTTCAATTTCTCTTTTAGAATTTCATAATTGAACTAAGTTTTCTTGCTGTTTGTTTCCTCAAGCAATTTTCTATTTCTGTTTTGCTACTGAGCTGAATCTCTTCATCTCGTAGCCCTCTGATTTACTTCAATCTATATTTTCTAGTTCAATTCTGAATCCCAGTACCCAAATCCCTTTCATTCTTTGAGCAATTTACATCTCCCAGCAATTTAGATTCAGCAATTTAAGTTTCTTGCACTTTAAGTTTCAGTCATTTACTTTTTTTTGCAATTTAGGTTTCAGCTCTTTTACTTTCTTGTTCTTTAAGTTTCTGTAATTTATCTCTTCTGCACTTTAAGATTCAGTCAATTTACCCTCTCCCTTTTATTTACTTGCAATTTAGCTTTTGTTAATCAAGTTTCACTCAAATCATCAAATATTCACTTAACTAAATTCACCACCTAACTAAAATTGCTCAATCCATCAATCCCTGTAGGATCGACCTCACTCTTGTGAGTTATTACTACTTGATGCGACCCGGTACACTTGCCAGTGAGTTTGTGTGGAATCGTTTTTCCCTCATCAAGGGTTTAGGGTTTAGGGTTAGGGATTAGTGATTAGGGTTTAGTATTTATGGTTTAGGATTTATGGTTTAGGATTTAGAGATTATGGTTTAGGGTTTAGGCTTTAGTGTTTAGGGTTTAGGGTTAGGGGTTTGGGGTTTGTGGTTGGGGTTTGTAGTTGAGGGTTTAGGGTTTAAGGTTTAGGGTTTGGGGTTTAGGGTTTAGGGTTTGGGATTTGGGGTTTGGGTTTTAGCGTTTTGGGTTTATGGTTTAGGGTTTGGGGGTTAGGGTTTAGGATTTAGTGTTTAGGGTTTGGGGGTTAGGGTTTTTATTGCCTATTAATGTTTATGGTTTAGGGTTTAGGGTTTAGGATTTAGGGTTTAGGGTTTGGTGTTTAGGGTTTAGGGTTTGGTGTTTATGGTTTATGGTTAGGGTTTAGTGTTTTGGGTTTAAGGTTTAAAGTTTGGGGTTTAGGGTTTAGGGTTTAGGGTTAGGGTTTAAGGTTTAGGGTTTATGGTTGAGGGTTGATGGTTTAGGGTTTATGATTTATAGTTGAGGGTTGAGGGTTGAGGGTTTAGGGTTTAGGATTTAGGGTTTAGTGTTTGGGATTTAAGTTTTATGGGTTTAGGGTTTCGAGTTTTGGGATTAGGGATTAGGGTTTAGGGTTTAGAATTTAGGGTTTAGGATTTAGAGATTATGGTTTAGGGTTTAGGCTTTAGTGTTTAGGGTTTAGGGTTTGGGGTTTGGGGTTTATGGTTGGAGTTTGTGGTTGAAGGTTTAGGGTTTATGGTTTAGGGTTTGGGATTTAGAGTTTAAGGTTTGGGGTTTGGGGTTTGGGATTTGGGTTTTAGGGTTTAGGGTTTAGGGTTTGGGTTTTAGGGTTTAGTGTTTAGTGTTTAGGGTTTTGGCGTTAGGGTTTTTATTTCCTATTAATGTTTAGGGTTTATGGTTTATGGTTTAGGGTTGAGGGTTTAGGGTTTAGAGTTTGTTGTTTAGGGTTTATGGTTAGGGTTTAGGGTTTAGTGTTTATGGTTTGGGGCTTAGGGTTTAGTGTTTATGGTTTAGGGTTAGTGTTTATCGTTTAGGGTTTATGGTTGAGGGTTGATGGTTTAGGGTTTATGATTTATAGTTTAGGGTTAAAGGTTGAGGGTTTAGGGTTTAGGATTTATGGTTTAGTGTTTGAGGTTTAAGTTTTATGGGTTTAGGTTTTAGGGTTTAGGATTCATGGTTTATGTTTTAGGGTTTAGGTTTTAGGATTTTGAGTTTAGGGTTTAGGGTTTGGGGTTTGTGGTAGGGGTTTGTGGTTGAGGTTTGAAGGTTTAGGGTTTGGGGTTTAGGGTTTGGGGTTTGGGGTTTGGGGTTTGGGATTTAGGGTTTGGGATTTAGGGTTTATGGTTTAGGGTTTATGGTCTAGGGTTTGGGATTTAGGGTTTAGGGTTTATGGTTTGGGATTTAGGGTTTAGGGTTTATGGTTTGGGATTTAGGGTTTTTGGTTTAGGGTTTAGGATTTAGGGTTGAGGGTTTATGGTTTGGGGTTTGGGGTTTAGGGTTTAGGGTTTATGGTTTATGGTTTAGGATTTAGGGTTTAGAGTTTATGGTTTAGGATTTATGGTTGAGGGTTTATGTTTGAAGGCTTAGGGTTGAGGGTTTAGCATTGAGGGTTTAGGGTTTAGCATTAGGGTTTATGGTTTATGGTTGAGGGTTGAGGGTTTAGGGTTTAGGGTTTAGGGTTTAAGGTTTAGTGTTTAGGGTTTAGGGTTTATGGTTTAGGGTTGAGGGTTTGGGGTTTAGGGTTGAGGGTTTATAGTTTAGGGTTTAGGGTTTATAGTTTAAGGTTGAGGGTTAAAGGTTTAGGGTTGAGGGTTTATGGTTTGGGGTTTGGGGTTTAAGATTTAGGATTTAGGGTTGAGGGTTTAGTGTTTAGGGTTTGGGGTTTAGGGTTTATGGTTTATGGTTTATGATTTAAGGTTTAGGGTTGAGGGTTTAAGGTTTAGGGTTTAGGGTTTATGGTTTAAGGTTGAGGGTTGAGGGTTTAAGGTTTAGGGTTTATGGTTTATGGTTTATGATTTATCGTTTAAGGTTTAGGGTTTATGATTTAGGGTTTTGGGTTGTGGGTGTATCGTTTAGGGTTTAGGGTTTAAGGTTTAGTGTTGAGGGTTTAGGGTTTATGGTTTAGGGTTTATGGTTTAGGGTTTAGGATTTATGGTTTTGGGTTTAGGGTTTATGGTTTAAGGTTTATGGTTGAGGGTTGATGGTTGAGTGTTGATGGTCTAGGGTTGAAGGTTTGGGTTTAGGATTTAGTGTTTAGGGTTTATGGTTTGGGATTTGGGGTTTGGATTTTAGAGTTTAGGGTTTAGGGTTTGGGGATTAGGGTTTAGGGTTTAGTGTTTAAGGTTTAGCGGTTATGGTTTTTATTGCCTATTAATGTTGGTTAATAAAACAATAAAATTTAAAATAACGCAACAACATGTTGGGGCAATGGTGCCCGTAACTGGGAGAGAAATAGAGACTACTATATTGCGCACGATAGTGGAAAGCAACATCTGCGACTAATTTCCTTGTACTACGCACGATGCCAAACTAATGACGCACTGACCAGTAGCCTGGTGGTGCACGAAATTGTGATTTCAACGGCGCCAAAAACTTGGTACGCACGTTCATAATCTCAACTCCTTTTTCACAACTCCGCACAACTAACCAGCAAGTGCACTGGGTCGTCCAAGTAATAAACCTTACGTGAGTAAAGGTCGATCCCACGGAGATTGTCGGATTGAAGCAAGCTATGGTCATCTTGTAAATCTCACTCAGGCAGATTCAAATGGTTATGAGGTTTTGATAAGTAAAATATAAATAAAATATAAAATAAGATAGAAATACTTATGTAATTCATTGGTGAGAATTTCAGATAAGCGTATGGAGAAGCTTTACTCCTTCTGAATCTCTGCTTTCCTACTGCCTTCATTCAATCATTCATACTCCTTTCCATGGCAAGCTGTATGTTGGGGGATCACCGTTGTCAATGGCTACCGTCCATCCTCTCAGTGAAAATGGTCCAAATGCGCTGTCACCGCATGGCTAATCATCTGTCGGTTCTCGATCATGTTGGAATAGGATTGATAAACCACTATTTCATGGTTTATCTTGTGCTCAATTGAGTGGTTTTTATCAACTCTTTACCCACTTATTCATACTATTTGCATGGTTTTACATTTGCCTTCCTAATTATGTGCTTTGATTGAAGACATGCTTCTTTGGCCTTAAGTTCCCTTTGTTTAAATCCTCTCTTATTACCATTAGATGCCTTGATATGTGTGTTAAGTGATTTCAGAGATTACAGGGCAGGAATGGCTCAGAGGATGGAAAGGAAGCATGCAAAAGTGGAAGGAATAAAAGAAGTTGAAGAAATTGCTAAGTTGTCCAGCCTGACCTCTTCGCACTCAAACGGCTATAACTTTAGCTACAGAGGTCCAAACGACGCAGTTTTAGTTGCGTTGGAAAGCTAACGTCCGGGGCTTTGATTTGATATATAATATGCCATAGTTGCCCTGACGCTAGGCTACGCGACCGCGTGCCTCGTGCGGACGCATCGCAGTGACGAAAAATCAGCGTGTTTGAATTCGTAACCAGCGAATTCTGGGCTATTTCTGACCCAGTTTGCGGCCCAGAAAACACAGATTAGAGGCTATAAAGTGGGGGAATGCATCCATTCATAAACATGCTTTCATATTCACAATTATTAGGATTTGGATGTAGTTTTTAGGGAGAGATGTTCTCTCCTCTCTCTTAGGATTTAGGATTTAGGATTTTTCTTAGTTTTAGGAGTGCCTCTCAATCCCAGGTTCAATGTTCCTTTTATTTACTTTTCCAATTTAATTTATGAATATCCATGTTATGATTTGAATATTTTATTTAATATAATTCGAGGTATTTTAGACTTATGATTGCTCTCTTTAATTTATTAATGCTCTCTGTTTATCCAAATTATTTTCATTCAAGTAGACTTTCTTCCCTTTTGGCTTTGGTTAAATAATTGGTGCTCTTGAGATATCAAACTCATTGTTGATTGAAAATTGGAATTCTTCAAGAATTAATTCGAGTTCCAATAACTCTAACTTTTTCCAAGGAAAGACTAGGATCTGAAGAATAAAAATCAATTCATCCACTTAACTTATCTTCATAGTTAGAGGTTAACAAAGTGGGAGAAAAATCCAATTCTCATTACAGTTGATAAGCATAACCAGGATAGGACTTCCAGTTATAATACCTTGCCAAGAGTTTATTTTATTATTATTATTATTTTATTTTTCTTATCATTCAACATACTGCTTCCTTACTTTCTAAAACCCCTAATTTACAAGACTCATAACCAATAATAAGATCATACCTCCCTGCAATTCCTTGAGAAGACGACCCGAGGTTTAAATACTCGGTTATCAATTTTAAAAGGGGTTTGTTACTTGTGACAACCACAACGTTTGTACGAAGGGATTTCTGTTGGTTTAGAGACTATATCTACAACGCGACTGTTTTTATAAAATTCTTTACTGGCAAAAATCTTAACGTCAAAATGGCGCCGTTGCCAGGGAATTGCAAACGTGTGCCTTATTATTGGTTATTGTAAATATTTGCTTTTTGCTTGTTTATTTGTTTTTATTTTTGTTTTTAATTTTTCTTTTTCGTAAATTAAGAGGTTATTGGTTTTTTATTTATTTATAAAAAATTTTTCAAAAAAAATTTGTTCTTTGTGTTCATCTTGATCTTCAAGTTGTTCTTCGTGTTCATATTGACCTTCAAGTTGTTCTTAGTTGTTTTCTTCGTTTTGATCTAAAAATTTTAAGTTTAGTGTCATTTTATTATTTTTCTCTTTCATCATTAAATTCAAAAAAAAATTCAGATTTTTATTTTAAAATTTTTATTTTATCTTATCTTAGTTTTAAATTTCAAAATTCAAATCTTTTTCAAAATCTTATCTTATCTTATTTCAAAAATCAAATTTCAAATTTTAAAATATTTAAATTTTAAAATTCAAAATTCAAAATTCAATTTTCAAAATTTAAATTTCAAATTTCAAATTTCAAATTTCAAAATTTCAAATTTTAAAATTCAAATTTCAATAACCTTTTGATTTAAATTTGTTTTTATTTTTGTTTTTAATTTTTATTTGTTACTATGAACTCTCACCCCTTTGGCTATGAGTCTGGTTATAATTATGTTGCACGAAGAGGAAATTACAATGAGAACAGGCATCAAGGTTGGAACAATCAAAGATGGGAGGAGCCACAAGGATTTGATCAACCCTCTTGGCGACAACCACCTCCAATGGACTATCAACAACCCCCATCATATGCCTATGAACCTCCTCAACACAACTTTGGACCACCATACTCACAAGCCCCTTACCACCAAACACCCTCATATGATCCTAACCCTTATCCACCATACCAACCACCTTATGAGCCATATGAACCATATCAAGAACCACCACTCCCCTATGTACCATGTCCATATCCATTACCTCAAGACTCAACAGAGCGTCTCACGAAAACATGTGCAAAACTTCATGCCATACTTCACCAATTGAATCAAGCAATAAATAGACTACCTTCCCGACGTTCGAACACTCAAGGAACCTCCATGGCTTCATGTAGGCAATCTAATGAAGAACGTAGCATGAAGGAGATATTAGAAACTCCAGTGGACAGTACGGAGCATGAATTTGTACTGGAACAAGTGGAGGAAGCTGTAATTATTGAAGAGGAAGAAGTGGTTGAAGACTTAGGAGATGCTGAACCTCCATTGGAAAGTCCATTCATAAATCCTCCTTCCAAGATGTTTGAAATTGATGTTGAAGAGGGTGTACAACCTCCAAGGCATGTCATGGTTAAGGACTTGGAAGAGGTCGATCAAGAGATGGAGATTCAAGATGAAGAAGCACAACCTCCCATGCCCTTGGAAAGCAATGAAGAGGAGATTGAATTGGAAGAAATCTACCAAGAGGAAGAGGTTGAAATTGAAGAAGCTTGCAAAGAGGTGGAAGTTTTCAGAGAAGAGCACAAGGGAGTGGAGCTTGCAAATTCGTTAACAATACTTCCCCCTAAGTTGCCATCATCCTTCACAACATTCAAGTGGGTAAAATTCATATCCCTTAGCTTTCTAATCCCACTTGAACATGGGCTACTGGAGACGGATGGTCAACTTAGAGCTCTTTGTGGCATTAAGAGTAAGAGGAAGATGGCCAGTGGTAAGAATTGTCCTGCAAGGTTTATTATGGTTGGAAGCTTTAAGTTTAAACGCAAAGGTTGGTGTAAAGCTCAACTGAATGGGTCTAGGAAGTTATTTGGCCGCTTTAGTGATAATTCAGATTGCTTACTACCCGGATGGAATCATAATGATCAACACAAAGACGGGTGTAAAAGCAAAGTTTGGGACCCCAGAATTCATTCCAGCAATCAACACTCATGGGGTCTTGTCACTTGCTTCAACTTGCTTGAAGACTTTCTATGCTTAATTTGGGACCCCGGAGGTTACTGGAAGTACAAACATTGGTGGAGATTCCTGGATGAGTTCAAGCACAAGCCATAATAACAGGGAGCTCACCAAATGTCCAACTTAAGGACTTTAACTAAAAGTGCGAGGTGGGAGACAACCCACCATGGTATCATCGTTCCCTTTTCAGTTTTAATTTTATTTCGTTTTGTTTGTTTTTGAGTTTTATTTTATTTTATTTCATTGAACCTGGAATTACTCATAACATTCATATTAACACTGCATTCTGCATTTTTTTCAGATTTAAAAAAAAAAAAGCACGCACGCGACGCGGCAGCATCGCTGACGCGTCCGCGTCACCAGTGCAATGGGAAGAAAAGAAAAATGAACAGAAAGTCACGCGAGAGCGTGGCTGGAGGTGCGCCTTTAGCTTAATTTGACCCCACGCGACCGCATCGCTGATGCGTCTGCGTCAGGTGGGAACATTGGCCTCCCACGCGACCGCGTCACCCACGCGGCCGCATGACCTGAAAATGGACGTCAAAAGGGTGCATGGCTGAAAGATGAGCTGGAGTGATGCTGGACTGGCATTAGACGCACAGACCTTACCACGTGAACGCGTGCCCTACGCATCCACGTCATATCCCAATATTGGTCAACCACGCGATCGTGTCCCCCACGCGACCGCGTCACCTTAAAATTTGGCAATATGAGCTTCAAACAGAAAGTTACGCGACCGCGCGGCTGCCTTCGCGCTAATGGCACAGATCGATCCACGCGACTGCGTGGATGACGCATCCACGTCATTTCATAGAAGCGCTATCTGCGCGACCGCGTCACTCACGCGTCCGCGTCACAAGCGGTGCACAGAATATCCAAATCAGCCACTTTTCTTATCTTTTCTTCTCTAATCCTAATTTTTCTATCTTTTCTTATTCTTTCTTCCTTCTTTCTTACTTTATTTCTTTCACTTCTCATTCCGTTTCACCTTTATTCTATTTTATTTAATTTAATTGCATATTTTCATTCATTGCATTTTAATTTAGTGCATATTTTTATTTTCTTTTCTAAATTTATTATTTTTTCTTTGGTGTTGAATTTTCTTCTTTCACTGCTACATCTTCTCTTGAATTATTTTGGGTGCTTAGTGACTTGTTTTATTTTGGATAGGTAATATTATTTATATCAATTCCAATCTTTTATACCTGTATTACTTTTACATTGACATGAATTTATATTATCTCTCCTTACCCACACTCTCTTCCCTATTTTTGCAAATTTTTGTATTCATGATTTGCCATGTACTTCTACTGTTTTCTCAGTTGCATGTTGTAGCTACCATGTAAATGAGATCCTTATCATCTGTCATTAACCTAACCATATTTTATTTTATCTTTATTTCTGGGTTACTGTTCTTCTTTTTCTCTTCTTTCAGGCTGGCCACCGAAGACGGAAAAAGGGAAAATTTTCTAAAAGGGAAGACAAACAAGTCCATCTACACAATCCTTGAAGAAAAGCATCAGTTGGAACAACCCGTCCACCTGGACATCTCAGCATGCACCGAGGACGGTGCAATTTTTAAGTGTGGGGAGGTCGATACCGACTTTCGTGGGTTAGTATTTCCTTCTCAAACACCAATGTTTTATTTTCCTTGTTAGTTGTTGCATTTGCATGTTTAATTGCATGATTATTTGATTTTGTGCATATTTTACCACTTGGTTGAAGTAATATTTTCTTTTTCAAGAAACTTTTTATAACATTTCACTAATTTGAATAAAATTTAATGTTACACTTGTTTGAAGAAATATTATTTTGGAACATGGGTTAGAGCTCGAACACATAAAACCAGTGAGATTTTGAGCCTATTTGATTGGTTGCATTTTATCAACCAAAATTCTGTTTTAGTGTGTATTTTTTTCTCTCTAAAATTGTGATCTTTGTCTTGCCTAATTCTATATTTCCATTGTTTGATGTATGCATACACTTACATGATTGAGGCCTTTGTTTCACTGAACTTACATACCCATATGGCCTTACCCTTTTTATTATTCTTTGCAAACGAATTTTGAGCCTATTTTACCCCTTTGTTCTTTACTTTAGCACATCATTAACTCTAAGCGAAAGACAATAATATCCTTAATTTGAATCCTTGGTTAGCTTAGACTAGTGAGAATGCTTATGATTTAAGTGTGGGAAAAGTGGGTTTTGAAAACATTTGGTTTGAGAATTGAGTATGTTAGAATTTTCTGAAAATGTGAAAGAAATGTTTAGGACATGATTCATGCATCTAATAATTTAATCATATGCATTGAGAAAAATAAAAGAAAAATATATATATAAAAAAAAGGGAAAAAAAGAAAAGAAAAAAAAGGGCAAATAAGAAAAAGGGGACAAAATGCCCCAAAGTAAATGGTGAAAGCAATGCATATGTACTGTACTTGAAATTAGAATGCATGAATATGTGGAAAACATGGTTAATGGATAGTTAGATGTGGTATTATGATTACATGGATTGTCTAAAGTTAGGTGGAAGGTTTAAGTTAATTAAGGATTCAGATTTTAGTCCACTTGGCCAAATACAATCCTACCTTGACCCTAACCCCATTACAACCCTTAAAAGACCTCTTGATATGTGTATCTATACATTAAATTTATGTTGATTGTTAGATGAAGAGCAAGCCTTAGAAAGCAAGGTTAGTAGAGAATTGAGAGAATCGAACCTTAAACACATGAGTGATTAGAGTGTATACACTACCAGTGAGGGTTCGATGCTCAATCCCTTGTTCCCTGCTTTCATGAGCTATTTTCTTCTTGCAAGTCTATTTGTACTTCATTTTCATGATTTGAATTAGTGAAATCCAGTTCATATTTCTTCTTGAAGGATTTGTTTACTTTTAACTAAGTAGGTAGAAACATTTTGCATGTAGTTGCATTCATATAAATAGGTTGCATTTCATATTAATCTACCATTCCTCTTCATCTTTATAGCTTATCTTGAGCTTAGCATGAGGACATGCTAATGTTTAAGTGTGGGGAGGTTGATAAACCACTATTTCATGGTTTATCTTGTGCTCAATTGAGTGGTTTTTATCAACTCTTTACCCACTTATTCATACTATTTGCATGGTTTTACATTTGCCTTCCTAATTATGTGCTTTGATTGAAGATATGCTTCTTTGGCCTTAAGTTCCCTATGTTTAAATCCTCTCTTATTACCATTAGATGTCTTGATATGTGTGTTAAGTGATTTCAGAGATTACAGGACAGGAATGGCTCAGAGGATGAAAAGAAAGCATGTAAAAGTGGAAGGAATAAAAGAAGTTGGAGAAATTGCTAAGCTCTCCAGCCTAACCTCTTCGCACTCAAACGGCTATAACTTTAGCTACAAAGGTCCAAACGATGCAGTTCCAGTTGCATTGCAAAGCTAACGTCAAGGGCTTCGATTTGATATATAATATACCATAGTTGCCCTGACGCTAGGCTACGCGACCGCGTGCTCCGTGCGGACGCATCGCAGTGACAAAAAATCAGCGTGTTTGAATTCGCAACCAGCAAATTCTGGGCTGTTTCTGACCCAGTTTGTGGCCCAGAAAACACAGATTAGAGGGTATAAAGTGGGAGAATGCATCCATTCATAAACATGCTTTCATATTCACAATTATTAGGATTTAGATGTAGTTTTTAGGGAGAGATGTTCTCTCCTCTCTCTTAGGATTTAGGATTTAGGATTTTTCTTAGTTTTAGGAGTGCCTCTCAATCCCAGGTTCAATGTTCCTTTTATTTACTTTTCCAATTTAATTTATGAATATCCATGTTAAGATTTGAATATTTTATTTAATATAATTCGAGGTATTTCAGACTTATGATTGGTCTCTTTAATTTATTAATGCTCTCTGTTTATCTAAATTATTTTCTTTCGAGTAGACTTTCTTCCCTTTTGGCTTTGGTTAAATAATTGGTGACTCTTGAGTTATCAAACTCATTGTTGATTGAAAATTGGAATTCTTCAAGAATCAATTCGAGTTCCAATAACTCTAACTTTTCCCAAGGAAAGACTAGGATCTGAAGAATAAAAATTAATTCATCCACTTAACTTACCTTCATAGTTAGAGGTTAACAAAGTGGGAGAAAAATCCAATTCTCATTACAGTTGATAAGGATAACCAGGATAGGACTTCTAGTTATAATACCTTGCCAAGATTTTATTTTATTATTATTATTTTATTTTTCTTATCATTCAACATACTGCTTCCTTACTTTCTAAAACCCCTAATTTACAAGACTCATAACCAACAATAAGAACATACCTCTCTGCAATTCCTTGAGAAGACGACCCGAGGTTTAAATACTCGGTTATCAATTTTAAAAGGGTTTAGAGACTATATCTACAATGCGACTGTTTTTATAAAATTCTTTACTGGCAAAAATCTTAACGTCAAGGATCCATTGATCCTTTTGCGTCTGTCACTATGCCCAACACTCGTGAGTTTGAAGCTCGTCACAGTCATCCCATCCCAGATCCTGCTCGGAATACCACAGACAAGGTTTAGACTTTCCGGATCTCAAGAATGCTGCCAATTGATTCTAGCTTATACCACGAAGACTCCGATCTTTTGGAATGGAGGCTAAGAGATACACGCTCAAGCTATTGCAGATAGAACGGAAATGGTTGTCAGGCACGCGTTCATAGGTGAGAATGATGATGAGTGTCACGGATTATCACATTCATCAGGTTGAAGTGCGAGTGAATATCTTGGAATAAGAATAAGCTTGAATTGAATAGAAAAATAATAGTACTTTACATTAATTCATGAGGAACAGCAGAGCTCCACACCTTAATCTATGGTGTGTAGAAACTCCACCGTTGAAAATACATAAGTGATAATAGTGTTCATTGGCTTCGGCCCTAGAGCGGGAACCAAAATGACCAAGACCTAGGTCTGAGGACTAAACGTCCAAAGATGTAAAAATAAGTCTCTAAAAGTAGTTTTTATACTAAACTAGTAGTTAGGGTTACAGAAAATAAGTAAATGATGCAAAAATCCACTTCCGGGCCCACTTGGTGTGTGCTTGGGCTGAGCATTGAAGCTTTCACGTGTAGAGACCCCTTTTGGAGTTAAACGTCAGGTTGCAGCCTTTTTGTGGCGTTTAACTCTAGTTTGTAACCTGTTTTTGGTGTTTAACTTCAGAATAGGGCAGGAAGTTGGCGTTTGAATGCCCTTTTTGCGTCATTAAAAATCGGGCAAAGTATAAACTATTATATATTGCTGGAAAGCTCTGGATGTCTACTTTCCAACGTAATTAAGAGCGCGCCAATTGGGTTTCTGTAGCTCCAGAAAATCCATTTCGAGTGCAGGGAGGTCAGAATCCAACAACATCTCCAGTCCTTTTTCAGCCTTTGAATCAGATTTTTGCTCAAGTCCCTCAATTTCAGCCAGAAAATACCTGAAATCATAGAAAAACACAAAAACTCATAGTAAAGTCCAGAAATGTGAATTTTGAATAAAAACTAATAAAAATATAATAAAAAGTAACTAAAACATACTAAAAACTACCTAAAAACAATGCCAAAAAGTGTATAAATTATCCGCTCATCACCTGGGTAGTGGCAGACGAGCAAATGTATATGTAAAATAGGGGCATGGGATAATACACTGTGTATATACAGATATATGCTTAAACCAGTATGGCACAATCTTTGGACAAACCGGTTAATAAGTACGATAGGAAGGGAACCGGATAGCTAAAGGCATCTAATTTATTGGCCATTTTGGCTTTGTCCCATCTCCCAATGAATGCCTTTTGACAGTGTAGGTGATAAGAGAGTTTTTTTGCCGGTTTAGAATCAAGAATCAATTCGTCAGTAGCATAGTCCAAACCAACAACGAATTCTCTCAATCAAATATTCCAATTCAAAACAAAACATATAACCAAGAGTAGTTAAACCTTGGGTCGTTCTCCCTAGGAATGCAAATGAAATGTTACGCTTTTGGTTGTTAAGAGGGCAAAAGGGGTTTTGTGCGATTAAAGAATGAAAGATTAAAAGAACTAAGTAATGGTCAAAATTGTAATTAATGCAATAAAAGGGAAGATGAGATCAAAACTAGTGAGAATGCTATAAATGCAATAAAAGAACCTTGACTTGGGAATGAGCATCCAAGGAATCCTATCATCGCCATAACTACAACTATGGTAATTATCATGAGTCAATCTCGCTTAGTCAACCCCAACCATCGAGGAGTAAGTCAAGCAAGCATAATTGACCTTAATCCATAAGTCCTAACCAACTTACCAAACTAGTTGATAAAAGGCTAGCGTCAATGGAAACAAGAGTCAACTAACTACCCAAGAATTACCACTAAATATCAGACATTATGACTCTAGTACCCTAGGAACTCAAACCACAAGCCAAGGTGGGAAAATCTACTCAAAATCTAGAGTTGGCATTTTCACAAACACCTTGTGTGCAAAAATGTAAAACATGGGAAATTGCAAAGTAAAATAGAAAACTATAACCAACTATCAACACAACCAAACATAAACAAGCAATCAAGCATAAAGAAAGCATGAAATGTAAAATTCATTAATCAAAACTTCAAGAAACACAAAATTACAATATGAACAAAGTAACTTGAACCAAAGGTAATGAAAGTAAAAGTGCTTGAATTAAAGAGGAAATTGAGAGTACTTACAATTGAAGAAGTAAATTCAAAGATCAAAGCTTGCTATAAAATGCTACAATAGAAATGGAAATTAAAACCCTAAGAAAGCTTTCTACTCTACACTACTCCTACTCCTAATTACTATGAAAACTATCTAAAATTCAAGTCTAAGTCCTCTCTCTTCATATGTGTTGACCCTCCCCTTATATAGCACTTCATTTTAGCATTTCAGCCTTCCAAAAATGAACCAAGGGCTTCCAAATTCACGCAGCACGTGTTTCATTAATGAAATCACGTGCAGGGACTTGTGCGGACGCACAGACGTGTGCGTCCGCACACGCGGCTGAAAATTGACCTGTGCGTACGCACAGGTGCATGCGTACGCACACATGGAAATTCCTGCCTGTGCGCGCGCACGTTGGGCTGTGCGCACGCACACTTCATTGTGTGTGCTCTTCCTTAGGATTTTCTTCATATTTTCTCCCTTGTACATGCTTTCTTCTACTTTTGTCCATCCATTCTTGCCTCCAAGGCCTGAAATCACTCACAAACCATATCACAGCATCGAATGAAATAAAAGTGGGATTAAATTACTCTATTAAAGCACAAAATTGCATGTTTTCACAATTAAGTCCAAATTAGGGATCAAACACAAAAGTATGCTACTTTGGTGCTTAAGTGTGAGTTCATGTGCTAGAATCCATCCGTATTTAGTCAAAATATACCATCAAATATGGACTCATCAATTTCCTCACACTTAAACAATAGCATGTCCTCATGCTAAACTAACAAGGAGAATGATCAAAGGGGTAATCAACTTATTAAATGCAACTACCTATATGCATGCAAGTATATTATATACTATCTATATCTATATATCTATCTATAGTATCTATGTGAAATTGGTGAAAATAACCAATCAAGTTCCCAAGTAAGTATGGACAAATAGGGCTAAGCAAGGAAATAATCCAATGCAATAAAAAATCTAAAGAATTGATTCAACTCATCAAGGTGAAGCAACTTGCAAGAATACACGATAAGAAGTATGGAAACATAGAATTGAGTAATTGAATCCTCACTAGGTGTGTATACACTCTGAACACTCGGTGTTTAGGGTTTCAATCACTCAAGTCTCTTCTAATCATGCTTTCAAGGAGTTGCTTTTCATCTAACAATTAACAACAAGTGATGCATGAATGCAATTATCATGAGGGCTTCATATGGTTGTAATGGGGTTAGGGTAAAGGTGGAATAGTTATGGCTAAGTGGACTAAAATGGTTGAGACCTTGATTAGTTTAAGTATCCAACTTAACCTTTCTCAATCCAATTACAAGAATATGCAACCTAACCTTCCTATTCTCACTTTTTATACACATTCATGTATGCTTTTTTCCCAAGAACATCACACATGCAATTCCTTATTCATTTGTTTACCCTTTTAGGTGACTTTGCGCCCTTTTTTTAAAGAAGGGAGGTTTTTTTTTTAAAGGCAATGCATATGGTTCAATAGCTCATACATGAATGCACCCATTTTCCAATGTTTTCAATGAATACCCAAAATCAATCAATTTCATTTGCTACCAATGTTTCATAAAATTCCCCCATACTTAAATGAAACACACTCCTCAACCTAAGCTAATCAAGGATACAATCCAAGGTAAATCATGGTTTTCCGCTTAAGGTTGTGATGTGCTAATATCAAGAACAATGGGGTAAATAAGGCTCAAAAGGGGTTAACAATGGTAGATGCAAGGGTAAGGCTATATGGGTAAAGTAAGCTTTTATCAAAGATGGCCTCAATCATGCTCAATGCAATTCAAAACATCAATCATTGGAAATAAAGAATTAAGCAAAACCAAGATTACAATCATAGCAGAGATATAACACAAAATGAACAAAATTAGTGGTTGAAATGTGTAACCATTCAATACAGCCCAAAAACTCACAAGGTATTTGTTCTTTACTCTTCTATGTTCCAAAAGGAAATCATTCAAGCAAGTTTGAAAACAATTTTCTTAATCAATTCAATAGCATGCCCTTGACAAAATTCTTGGAAATCCGTGTTGTTTTTCACCAAAATTTTATTCCTATATGTATGTATGTATGATGTGATGGATGCAAAATTTTTCAAAATTTCCTAGTTCTTTCCCTAATTTTCAACAAGCAAAAAGTAACATGAACAATTAGGATCAAGATAGACTAGGCATAGGCTATTCACATCATCCAATCACAATCCATATCTATACTATATACTAGCAATATAAGGATGCAATATATATATGTCAAAACTAGGAATGCAATACTAAATTGCGGCACATAAGTCAAAGTACTATAAATATCCACAAAAATCATAATAAAAAGTCAAAATAAACTAAATAAGAGTGTTCAGGAAAGAATATTTACACCTAAAAATGTCGCAGATCCTCCCCCACACTGAAATAATGCACTGTCCTCAGTGCTCAAAATAATCACTCGGGGGGGAGGGGGATCATCCATGTGAAGTTTCACCGCCTGGCAGTGGTGGGTGGTGATGACGCTGGTAAACAATGAGGGCGCTGGATGGCTGTGTGGTGGTCTCAACTCGATGCTCATCAACTGTATGGCCAGGTGCCTCTGATGCTGTCTCAGCTCTCGGCTCGGTTGCAGCTGCCGGCTTCTCAAGTCTGTGCTCCTCAGCTCTGTCTACTACTACCTCCTCAGCCGTGGGCTCCTCAGGTATCTGGACTGCCTGGCCAGCTTCAGCTGTTGGCTCCTCAAGTACAGGCTCCTCGGCCTCTGGCTCTGGTGTATCTGGAGGAAGTGGCCCAGGGTCTCGACCCTCAAACTTCGCTACTATCCTCTGGAAGTGGCGAGCGTTGCGTCGCTCAGATCGGTGGATGGCCTGAAGGAGTTCCCGACACAGCTCATATGGTGTCTTGGGTCTGGGTATGGGTGCGGGTGTTGTAGGAGGTACTGAAGGCTCTGCTGCTGCTGATGGAGGCTCAGTAGTCTTCCTCTTCTTCTGAGGCAGTCCGTCATAGTCTCTGTATGGCAGAAATGGCTGCTTATTGATGTAGACAGATGTCTGGTCAATTGGGCGTCTCTCTACACCAGATAGAGCTGCTAATCTGGTGATGAATAATGGAAAGGGGATGTTGAATTTCTGCTGTTGGTTTACCTTCATCATCGAATCTCTGATAAGGGGAAGAACAGAGATCCTTGCTAAGCTCAAGGAGATACAAAGAATGAATGGGGGAAAGTAAGACTCATGAGATGCAACCTATGAATACAACTATATGCTAAGATGATTCTGTCTACTTGGTCAAAAGTAAATAAGCTCTTCAAGACAAAAATAAACCGTATTCCACTAATTCAAATCATACAATAAAAGACAAGTAAACTTGTAAGAAGATAGCTCATGAAAGCAGGGAACATAGAATCAAGCATTGAACCCTCACTGGTAGTGTATATGCACTCTAATCGCTCAAGTGTCTAGGGTTAATTCACTTTACTCTTCTCTAGTCATGCTTTCTAAACTTTGTTCTTCATCTAACCAATCAATAAAAATTTAGTATACCAATGCAAACATCATGAGGTCTTTTCAAGGTTGTAATGGGGCTAAGGTGAAGGTGAGGATATATGTATGGCCAAGTGAGCTGTAATATGAATCTTTGACTAACCTAAGCTCTCACCTAACACACACACTCTATGTAACTCTAAATTCATGCCTAGCTACCCATAATTCCTACTTTTGCATCACATACTCGTGTACCCAATATTTCTTTAGTTTCACCACATGTGCATTGTTCTTTTATTAAACTTAGCATTGGGGTAATTTTGTCCCCTTATTTATCTATTTATTTGAATTTTTTATTAAAAATATAAAAGTAAACATAACATATAAATGCACATGAGTTTTTAATTTTTCTGGTCTCATATGAGTATGCACCCCAAATTCCCAATACTTTTGTCAGTAAAACACAACATACTTTTATCAACCCAAGTTCCCATAGTTCTCCACACTTAATTGATACACAATCTCTAACTTAAGCTAACCTAAGATTCACTTGGGATAATTAATTATTTTTCCGCTTAAGGCTAGTGATGTGGTAAAATATAGAATAAAAGGGGATTAAAAGGCTCAAAGTGACAAACAAAGGTAATTGAAAGGATAGGCTATTTGGGATGAGTGAGCTAATAACAAATAATGGCCTCAATCATTTGCAAGCATGTAAATACACTAAACAATGGACATATAGAATGGAACAAAATATAGATTGCAATTATAGAGAAGAAAACACACAAGAATGGAATGTTATGGTTAAATAGTGTAACCTTGTAATTAAGCTCAAATCTCATAGGTTTGTGTGTTCTTAGCTATAATTCGTGTTCCAATTTATAGTCTTCAAGCAAGTTTAACACAAATTATCAATTTAAATTAGTGAAATGCTATAAAAAGGGTCTTGAAAAGAAACTCATTACTTTAACAAAGCAAAACATACATGCAAACAATTATTAACATGCAATCTATCCTATCTAACAAAGGAAAAAGTCAAATATTGGTGTTAAGAGAGAGAAAGAGATTACCTCCGGAAGTCAAGGACTGACCTTCCCACACTTTAGGTTTGGCACGGTCCTCCGTGCCATCAATAAGGAGCAAGGGAGGGCTGAAAGCGTTGCCTCCAGTGTCTGGTTCGCCTTGGCTTCTTCTACTACTGGATGAAGGAGAGTCTGGGGTGTCCTTTTGTTCTGGGGGTGGGTGTGTACCAGCTATGAGGTCCTTCAGATAGTTGTATCTGCGCTTGTTACGGCGCTCCATTTGCTCCATTCGCCGGTCTTGCTGGTTGAACCGCTCAACGATCTGAAGGAACATTTGATGGATGGATGGTGCTTGTGGTGTGGGTGATGGTGGAGTAGAAGAAGGAGGAGTACCCAAAGATGGGCCTACAGGCCGGCTCACAGAAGGAATTGGCGGCCTGATGTACTTCTCATTCAGGACATACTGGTCGGCCCTAGGGATTATGACCTTCGTGTCACCTGCCCAAGAGGACACATCTGCTGCAGAGACTAAATCTGAAATCAAGGTGGGGAAAGGCAGGTTACCGCTATCTATACGTGTCCCACGGCTTGTTGGATGTGTACCAGATGAGGACAGCCATGTCTGTTGTGAAGGTTGACTCGTGAGTGCTTGGAAAGACATAGTGGGACATAATTTGTGCCCACACACAAGCCTCCAGGGTGAGTGACTGGGCTAAGATGCTCTTGAGTTTTGAACGATGCTGCCCGTAGATGCACTTGCTGCCAGGTTGGGCTATAACTCCAAGTACGCTATCCCAGTCGAACTGATACATCTGGCACTTATGAGATGCTTTTTGATATGCATCCCATCCCTCTGGACTAGGTGGAAGGTCTATTGCTCTCTGTATAGCACTCTCGGAGACAGGGACCTGCTGCTGACGGACGAAAACAGTCTGCATAGTAGGCGAGGAGAAGTTTGAGTAGAATTCAACTACCCATGATAAGTTGACCTCCCGTGGCTGTCTCCTCTCAATTTGGGGCTCTACAAAATCAACAAAGTGTGTTGGGACAATGAGTAGATGCTCATTGTTGTAGTTCCTCTCAGTTAGGATAGGGAACATTTGTTTGCAATAGCGGTTAGCAAACCGTGTGGAGTCCCGGGCGGGAAAGGCTTTCTCGGATTCATCAACTTTAATGATCCTCTTTACTCGCTTTGCTGGTGGCTTGACACTGGTAGATAGAAGTGCTTTTTCCACTGTTCTCTTGGTTTCTCTCCTTGGTGGTGTCTTGTCAGTGGCCTTCTCTTTTCCTTTCTGGGTACCAATGTCTAAAGAAGAAAGAAAAGGAAGAATATTAAAGATAGATAACTAAAGAACCGGAAGGGAGAAAAGTCCAAGTGATAATGAATGCCAAAGGAAAGATGTTAGCTTAAATACATGGTAGCTACAACATGTAGGTAAGACATTAATGAAGATCAAGAGGGCAATTCATAATAAATAGATGCAGGAGTGTTTATGGCATGCAGAAACAGGCATGAGAAGCATAGCTCAAGCATCAAGTCGTAAATGTGCCAAATTAAAGAGCATGTGTAATGATGACAATTGTGAATAATAATCCCAAATACATGTGGAATCCAAGTGTTTTGAAAAAGAGGCAGTCAAGTAAAAAAGTAAAACAAAATAGAGTTCAAGATGCCATAGGTGCTTTTTCACAAACATTTGGTGAGCAAGTTAAAATAGGAATGAAAATAATATAATCCAAATGTATATGAGAGCCAAATTAAAATATCAATTGTCAAATCACTCTTCATAAGATCCACAAGCTTTATTATAATAAGGTAATACCCAAAAAAAACTCTAACACCAACATAAGGATGCAAGAAAAAGAAAAAAAAAAGAAACCATAAATAATTAAGCTAAAAGAAAAATTGAGAAGAAAGAAACATAAATAGACGCAATAATGAAAGAGTAGATGGGAGGGAGAAAAGAAACCTGATGAAGAAGATGAAGAGGGAAAGAAGAAGGTAAGAGATACGAAGAAAGAATAAGGAAGAAAGGAGGCAGAAGAAAGAAATAATTAGGATTGAAAAGAATTAGGGTTGGGGGAGAGGGGATTTGAAATCAGGCGCTGAAGTGGATAAATTGAGCGTCGCATGCGACGCGTACGCGTCAAGGACGCGTACGCGTGATATGGGTTGTGTAATTGGCGCGAAGGCAACCCCGTACATGCACAACTCTCTGTTTGATATGCACGAGAGTAGAAAATGCATATGACGCGTGGGCGTCAGGGACGCGCACACGTGGATGGCCATTTTGGGAAACGACGCGCACGCGTCAAGGACGCGTATGCGTGATGGGCTTGTGCTCCCAGCACAGTTCCATCCCTACACCATCATAACTCTCTGGCCATACACCCATTTACGCCGATTTGCAGGGTCACGCATAGGCGTGGGGGACGCGTACGCGTGGACTGGTAAAAATGCAAGTGACGCATACGCATGAGGGACGCGTACGCGTGGACTTGCTTGTGCGCAAGGCATGCCACCAACACCACTCCTGCCTAACTCTCTGTTCAATTTTTATTTTTCACGCACACACATATGACGTGTACGCGTCAGCGACGCTTGCGCATCGTGTGCTCTTTTTTTTAATGCAGAATGCAAAATGCAGCATGCAGATGAATATGCAGAATTTATGAATCACTACTGCAAAAATTAAAATAAAATAGACTTAGAATGAGAAGAAACGATCATACCATGGTGGGTTGTCTCCCACCTAGCACTTTTCTTTTACGTCCTTAAGTTGGACGGTCCATAAGCTCAGTTTGCTTCTGTTGGTGGGTCCTCCAAGAGGAAGACCTCTAGCTCTTTATTTTCCTCCATCTTCTCACCATGATAAAGCTTTAAGTGATGTCCATTGACCTTGATGAATTTGGAACTTGAAGGATGACTCAGATGGAAGACTCCGTATGGCTCTGCCTTCTCTACTCTGTAAGATCCTTCCCATCTGGATCTCAGCTTTTCTGGCATGAGTCTCAGCCTTAAGTTGTAAAGGAGAACTAGCTCCCCGGGTCTGAAATGTCTTCTTTTGATATGCTTGTCATGCACAGCCTTCACCTTCTCCATATATAGTCTAGAGTTGTCATATGTCTCGTGTCGAAGGGTCTCCAGTTCTGCCAGTTACAGCTTCCTTTCAGCACTAGCCATCTCAAATCCCATGTTGCATTCCCTTACAGCCCAGAAAGCCTTGTGTCCCAACTCCAGTGGGAGGTGACAAGCCTTTCCGTACACTAAGCGGAAGAGGCTCATTCCTATGGGTGTCTTGTATGCTGTCCGATAAGCCCAAAGCGCATCTACAAGTCTGGTGCTCCAGTCCTTCCTATGAGGCTTGACTATCTTCTCCAGTATGTGCTTTATCTCTCTGTTAGACACCTCAGCTTGCGCATTGGTCTGAGGATGGTAGGCTGTTGCTACTTTGTGAACAATCCCATGCTTCTTCAATAGACCTGCTAATCTCCTGTTACAAAAGTGAGTGCCTTGATCACTCACGATTGCTCGTGGTGACCCAAAGCGACAAATAATATGGTTTTGACGAACTGATTTTCTATCGGTAAAGAAATTTTATAAAAATAATCGCGTTGTAGATATAGTTTCCAAACCAACAGAGAATCCTTTCGTACAAAGGTTTGGTTGTCACAAGTAACAAAACCCAATAAAATTTATAACCTAAGTATTTAAACCTCGGGTCGTCTTCTCAAGGAATTGCAGGGAGGTATGATTTATTATTGGTTATGTAAAACAGTATATTTTGGGTTTTTTAAAATAAGGAACAGGTAATTTAAATGACAAGAAAAATAAATTAATAATAATAAAATCTCTTGGCAAGGTATGAGAACTGGATGTCCTATCCTAGTTATCCTTATCAGGTTTGAAGAGAATTAGATTCTGCTCCCACTTAAATTAACCCTTGTTGAACAAAGGAAAGTCAAGTGGACAAATTAATTTGATCCTCAGGTCCTAGTCAACTCCTATGGAAAGACTAGAGTTATTGGAGTACAAATTAACCAGCAAAGAATTCCAATTTCAATTAATAGCTGAGTTTGATAACTCAAGGGTTGCTAATTACTCAACCAAAGCCAAAAGGGAAGAAAATCTACTTGAATGAAAATAATTTGGATACATAAATTAAAGAAAGCAATCATAAGTCTGAAATACCTCAAATAATATTAAATAGAATATTCAAACCTTAACATGAAAAGGTTCATAAGCTAATTTAGGAACATTAACAAGTGAAAGCATTGAAATAAATAAAAGCAGAAAATAAATTCAAGGAACTTTGATCCTGTGATTGTAGAAGCAATCCTAAAATAAGAGAAATCCTAATCCTAAATCCTAAGAGAGAGGAGAGAACCTCTCTCTCTAAAAGCTACATCTAAACCTAAAATTATGAATTATGAATGTTGTATGAATTGTTCTGATGCATTCCCCCACTTTATAGCCTCTAATCTGTATTTTCTAGGTCCAGAACTGGGTCAGAAACAGCCCAGAATTTGCTGGTTGCGAAAAACATGTTGATTTTCATCACTGCGATGCGTCCGCGTGGAGCACGCATTCGCATCGCCTATCTGTACAGCCAATATGGCAAATTTTATATCAAATCGAAGCCCCAGATGTTATCTTTCCAACGCAACTAGAACTGCATCATTTGAACCTCTGTAGCTCAAGTTATGACCATTTGAGTGCGAAGAGGTCAGGCTGGACAGCTTAGCAACTTCTTCAACTTCTTGTATTCCTTCCACTTTTGCATGCTTCCTTTCCATCCTCTAAACTATTCCTGCCCTATAAACTCTGAAATTACTTAACACACATATCAAGGCATATAATGGTGATAAGAGAGGATTAAACATAGAAAATTTAAGACCAAAGAAACATGTTTTCAATCATAGCACAAAATCAGGAAAGAAAATGTAAAACATGCGATTAGTATGAATAAGTGGGTAAAGAGTTGATAAAAACCACTCAATTGAGCACAAGATAAACCATGAAATAGTGGTTTATCAGGTTTCTAACAAAAGAGACAACAATGTTAGCATCATCAGTACGGGTAGGAATTGCTTCCACCCATTTAGAAACATAATCTACAGCTAACAGTATATATAAGAAACCACTAGAGTTTGGGAATGGACCTATGAAGTCAATGCCCTAAACATAAAAAATTCCACAGAATAGCATAAGCTATTGGGGCATCTCATCCCTCTTTGATATATTACGAAACCTTTAGCATGGGGAACAAGATTTACAGAAGGCAGTAGCATCTTTAAAAAGAGTGGGCCACCAGAATCCACAGTCTAGAATTTTTCTAGTTGCTCTTTGAGGGCCAAAATGTCCTCCACTCTCAAAAGAATGGCAGGCCTCTAAAATGGATTGGAATTCTGATTGAGGCACACACTTTCTAATTATCTAGTCAGCACCATACCTCCATAAATATGGGTCATCCCATATATAATATTTGGACTCGCTTTTCATCTTGTCCCTTTGATGCTTAGTAAAATTAGGAGGGAAAGTGTGACTAACTAGATAATTAGCTATAGGAGCATACCAAGGGATTACTTCAGATATTGCGTGCAAGCTGTCAAATGGAAAATCATCATTAATAGGAGTGGAGTCATCTTTGATGTGCTCAAGGCGACTCAAGTGGTCTGCCACTAAATTCTGGGAACAACTCCTATCCTTAATTTCTAAATCAAATTCTTGCAACAGCAATATCCAATGTATCAACCTTGGTTTGGACTCTTTTTTAGCTAATAAATACTTTAGAGCTGCATGGTCTGAGTACACTACCACCTTAGTACCAAGTAAATTGGCTCGAAATTGCCAAGAGTTGCAAGCAAGAAATGTAAATAGCAAGAAAGTAAATGAACATGCAAGGAATGTAAATGGCAACTCTTGGCAAGAATTAGGTAATCTAGGCTTCCTATCCTAGTTGTGGACCACAAACATGGCGATCGTGTGGAAGTAATACAAACTAGTCAATCCTCCTTTAGAATTAGTCAAAAGGTGTAATTGATCTCAATCCATAAGTTCTAGTCAACTCACTAATTACTTAGTGAAAGACTAGTGTCAATGGAAACCAAATCAATTAACCATTCTCACACAATGCAGAATGGATATCCACAACTCAATTCCCCTCAAACATCCAATTTCTCAACCAAGAGTGTGAAAATTGAACCTGCAAGAAATTAAACATCAAAGCAAATAAAAGTCAACGCAATAAAAGTCAAAGCAATTAAATGCAAGTAAAGGAAACTTAAAATGCAAGAAACCTCTTGGCAAGTAATTAAAGGCTAAGGCTACCTATCCTAGTCATTGACCACAAACATATGATGATTATGAAGAGTTAATCCTACTTAGTCAACCTTACATCAAAGATAAGTCAAATAGGCATAGTTAATTTTAATCCCTAAGTCCTATGTCAACACTAAAGGGTCACATAGAGTCAAGGGAGACCAAATCAACTAACTACTTTAATATATCAAACAAGAATGGACATCAATGACTCAAGGATCACCAAAGTCAACAATTTCAAGCCAAGAGTGAAGAAAAACAAAGTAAAAACTAAGCCAAGCATTTTATCAAACATTTGGTGTGTATGAGAATAAAATAATATTAAATTGCATTCAAATAAATTCTAAAACTACCAAAGCTAGGAAATGACAATGACAACTCAAGAAAGCAATAAATCACATGGAAACATAAATTTGCACTAATTGAAAGTAAAATGTAACAAGAGTGTCATAAAATATAAAAATGGCAAAATAGAAGAAATAACAAAGGAGATGAAAAAGATAAAGGTGCAATAACAATAAATGACAAGAAAAAGTAAATAGAAACAAGAATTAAAAGTAGAAATTACAAGAAATTAAACTAAAGAACCCTAATTCTAGAGAGAGGAGCGAGATTCTCTCTCTAGAAACTAAGAGAAAATATCATAAAAACTAAACCTAATTCCCCCCTTCAACCTTCTTCAATTTGGCATTAAATAGCTTCAAAAAATGAGTTAGATTGGGTTTTGGGGGCCCAAAAATCGCTGCCAGCGAGTTGCATTTAATAAGGTCACGTGCAGGTACCTATGCGAACGCACAGATGTGTGCGTCCGCACACGTGCCGAATCCTGACTTGTGCGTACGCATAAGTACCTGTGTGTACACACACTTAGACTTATGTCCATGATAAACCACTATTTTATGGTTTATCTTGTGCTCATTTGAGTGGTTTTTATCAAATCCTTACCCACTTATTCATATGATTTTCATGATTTTACAATCCCTTCCTAGTTTTGTTCTATGGTTGAAAACTTGCTTCCTAGAGATCTTTAATTTGTATATTTTAATTCTCCTTTATACCATTCGATGCCGTAATCCGTGTATTAAGTGTTTCAGGCTTTATAGGGCAAGAATGGATTAGAGAATGGAGAGGAAGCTTGCAAAAATGGAAGGAACACAAGAAACTAAGGAGATAACCAGTGAGCATCGATGCGCATGTATGGCTCACGGGAGCGCGCGATATGGAGAAATTTGCAGCGACGCATGCGCGTGCCTGACACGCACGCGTGGATTGGAGTTTGCATGAAGACGCGTGCACGTGACTGACGCGTACGCGTGACATGCCAAAACGACCAACGACGCGCACGCGTGACTGACGCGTATGTGTGACATGCGCCATCTGCAAAAAGAACAAAAAATGCTGGGGGCAATTTCGGGCCGAGTTTTGACCCAGTTTTTAGCCCAGAAACATATACTAGAGCCAGGGAACGTGCAGAGACTCAACAGACATTCTCATTAGCATAGTTTTAGGTTTTTAGATCTGAATCTAGAGAGAAAATTACTCTTCCTCTAGGTTTTCTTTTACATTCATAGTTTCATAGTTTATTACTTTTGCTTTTTCATATTGAAGAGTCATCACCTCCGTTGAAGATACTATTCTAGTTTGTTTCCTTACTCTTTTATTTATTCCATATTCTTAATTCTTTTTTAGAGTTACAATTGGATTATTTTCATGGATTGTTAATGCAAATGATTACTTTTATTTTTAATTAAATTTTAGTTATTTTCTATCATGTCTTTCTTTTATTCCCTTTTTAATTCTATGCAAGTAATTTTCATGTCAATGGAGTAGATTCCCAACTTGACATGGTGGTTGATTAAGAGGAGACACTTGAGTTGGAATGCTCAAGTGATTAGTTAAATTGGAAGTTGTTGGCTAATTCTGTATTTACTAACGCTAGACCTTCCCAAGGGAGAGGACTAGGATTTGCGAATAAGAGTTCGCTCAATCACTTGACTTTCCTTTATTTAGTAAGGGTTAACTAAGTGAAAACAACAACTTCTTTATACTACACTTGAGAGAATTCCAACAAGGATAGAACTTCCAATTAATCATTCCCCCAGTCAAGGCTTTTTAATTTGAATATATTAATCTCTTTTAATTTTCACTGCTATTTACAATTATTTATTTGCCCATTGCCCAAACTCAAAATTACCCAGAAACTCCTGATTAATAACTTAGCACCCTTTTCTAGCAACTCGTTGGGAGACGACCTATGACTCATACTCCTAGTATTTTTATTCTAAACTTTTGTGACAACTTTTTTAAATTGGTGAGGCGGATTTTTGCTGGTTAAGAGCTATACTCGCAACGCTGTTCTTATATTATAATCTCTTAATTGGTCTAACTTCCGCCACACACTCAATTTTTGGCGTCGTTGCCGGGGAGTTACAATTGTGTACTAAATTATTAATTAGTGTACATTTTTTATTTTATTTGTATATTTTATTTTATTTTATTACTATGAGCTATATGTTTCTCTCATTGAATGACGCGCTCGTTGCCTGATCCGAGCTTAGCCGCATTTGATCCTGAAATTGAAAGAACTCTGAGGGTGGTGAAGTGATTATTATCGATTCACCAGTCTCATCTGAAGGTGAATCTGAACTGCCATCTGAGGAGGAAAGAAGCTCCTTTACTACTGATTTAGTTGATTCACGTGCAGATAGAATGTCAACACCTAGGAGGATTACTCTCCAGGAAGCTAGAGCCCCAGATTTTACACTACAGCCGTATCAAGTGCATCATCCAACTCTGGCTGCAGATTTTGAGCTGAAGATTGCACTAATCAACTTAATGCCTAAGTTTCATGGCTTACCTAATCAGGAGCCAATCAAGCACACAAGTATTTTCAGACAGCTTGTTCTACTGTTAGGCGTCATGGTGCAAATGAAACTTCTATTCTGTTAACTGCGTTCCCATTTTCTCTTGAGGGAAAGCCGAGGGAGTGGTACTACTCCCAACCTGAAGCAACTGTTACCAACTGGGATACGCTCAGGAAAGAAATTTTGAAAAAATACTTTCCAGCTGAAGTTACAGATAGATTGAGGAAAGAGATTTCCTGCATTGTTCAAGGTGAATCAGAGACTCTCTATGAGTATTGGGAGTGCTTTAAGAACCTTCTGGACGCATGCCCCCACCACATAATTGACAGGCTAGTGTTGATCAGCTACTTCACTCAAGGCCTGAAGCCTCGGTATAAAACTACACTAGATGGTGCTAGTAATGGTTCTCTGAAAAAGTACAAGACCGCAGATAAAGCATCGCAACTGATCAGCGACTTAGCTGAGTCCACTCGGAACTAGAGGCACAAGAATAGCCACTCAAAGGCTGTTGCAGAGGTCTCCTCTAGCATTGAGACTTCTGCTCTTACACAGAGTATATGGGAAATGACCAACCTACTGAAGCAGATGTAGTTAAATCAACAACAACAGCCTCCCCCACCACAACAAAGCCAACAGTTAGTTCCCCAAAGAGTATGCAAAATCTGTGCTGATTATAGTCATTATACTGATGAATGTCTGCAACTCCAACAAGAAGACAACACTGTGGCAGCTACTCATAACATCTATGACCACCCGAATCAAGGATACAATCAACAAGGTGGCAATTACAACCAAGGTGGGAATTATAACCAAGGGTGGCAGGACAACTCCAACCAGGGTTGTGATGTGTGGAAAACGATCCAACACGAAACTAACCGGCAAGTGCACCAGGTCGCATCAAGTAATAAAACTCACAGGAGTGAGGTCGATCCCACAGGGATTGAAGGATTGAGCAATTTTAATTTAGTGGGTGACTTAGTCTAGCGAATCAAGAGTTGATTTGAGTAGTTTGTATTCGACAGAAGCTAAATTGCATGAAATTAAAAGGGAGAGGGACAATTGGCAAGAATTTAAAGTGCAGAGAAATTAAAGAGGCTGAATCTTAAAGTGCAAGTAATATAAATTGCAGAAACTTAGATTGCAAGAAATGTAAATTGCAGAATCTTAAAGTGCAAGAAATGTAAATGGCTTGAATTGTAAAGGGAATTGGAAAGTGGATTTACAAAAATTAAACAAGGAAAAGTAAAATGCAATAAACAAAAAAATAGAAGATGACTTGAATTAAACCGGATCTAAAACGGAAATGAGAAAAAGCTTGGTGTAGCAATGAAATAAGGAAATTGAAAATTTAAAACTGTAGATCTCAGGACTCAAGAGACTAGATAGCTGAGTCTAGATCTCACTGCCTTCCTAGATTCAGCAAGAATCAATTGCAAAGGAAATAAAGAAATGTAAATTGCAGAAAGAGTAGAAGAAGAGGCAATTAACTGGATCTCAAGGTGAGATTGAAACAGAAGTTCTTCAATTCTCCACCCAAGATCCAAAGCAAGAAAAGTAAAGAATGCTCAAGCAAGAACAAGGAAGAAGAGAGATCAATTCTCCTTCCTAATTCTCTAGAATTCTAAAGCAACAATTCAAAAATGTAAAGGTAAGCTCTCTGTAAGTGTCCTAAGAATTCTCCCGGAAAAGCTCTCTGAAAAACTTAAATCCTAAGCTATTTATACACTTTCTTCAAATGGTCTTCAAGCCTTGGATTGGGCCTTTGCTCTTGATGGAATTGGGTTGATAAAGGCCTCGGTTGATTACTCTTGGAGTTGGAGAGAAATCCATTGTGAACCGGGCTATAAATCATAAAAGCTTGAGTCAAAGTTTGAGGCAAACTTTGGCTCAAGATTTTCATATCAGATGCCCCCATTTGCTACTACCAACGTTTGGGCTAAAGTTTGAGGTCAAACTTTAGGCCAAACGTTGATCCCCTTGTGTGCATGTGTGGCGCCAACGTTTGCCAAAAAGCTTAAGGCAAACGTTGGCGCAAGCTTTTCTCCTCCAGGGTGTTGGTGTGTGGCGCCAACGTTTGCCAAAAAGCTTGAGGCAAACGTTGGCGCAAGCTTTTCTCCTTCAGGGTGTTGGTGTGTGGCGCCAACGTTTGCCAAAAAGCTTGAGGCAAACGTTGGCGCAAGCTTTTTGCTCCAACCAATGTGAATTCACTCTTCCAAAAGCTTGAGCTAAAGTTTGAGGCAAGCTTTTGCTCAAGCTTTTTGTTCTCTCTTGCTCCTTGCCCTTTCTTCCTTCTTCAACCTTCTTCAAAGCTCTTTTCACCTATCATCAATCAACCAAACACATCAAAGCTATGCTCAAAATCATGAGTTTGTTATTCTTTCATAATATATGACAATTATACCACAAAATCTCATGAAATTGCATTAATTCATCCATGGTTGATTGAATCAAAGGAAATATGAAATTCTACCCAATTGGCTTGCTTATGGCTCAAGATAGTGCATAAAAACAATTGAAAACAAAAGAAAAAGACTAGTGAAACTAGGCTAAGATGACTTGTCATCACAACACCAAACTTAAAGCTTGCTTGTCCCCAAGCAAGAAAAGAATTATTGAGAAGAAAGAATGAAATGGAAGAAAATGTTCATGCTTGCAGAGTATTATTGGTAGTTCATGGGGTTTTATGTGGATATGTAAACACTCACTTCTTATTGACTTTTAGGCCTAGAAAGTCTCCTTCAAGTATCAAGCAACACACTGCTATGACTTCTAATTATTCCTTTGTCCTTGACTATTACTTTTCTCTATAAGCTTTAGTTTAGTGTCATGTGTAACAAGTTCTTTTCTTTCTTTATACTTGACACATTATTCACTATAGACACTTGGCTCACATTCCTATTTAGAACATTGATGCCCAGCACCTCTTTGGGTTACTAAATGCCTTGTAACTAGGTTGCTCTTGATAGTGGACTTTCAGTTGATAATCCCGGGTTAGTTAACCCAAGTTACCAAGTGTTGATGCACTCCAAAGAACTTAATAATCCAAGCAGATCCTAGTACAAAGACACCACAGGCATATATTCTAAAGTTCAAGCTATTGGTGTCTAGCTTTGTTTCTTTTTATTTTTCTTTTGTTCTGTTGCCACTCTTTGGCTATTTCTTTTCTCTTTTTGTTCTTCTTTTTAGCCAAGGACTTTTATCTTGTTGAGATTCATAGACAGTGAGCTATTTTCTACTTAAAAGGAGACAGTCTAGTCCTTTTATTCCCTAAAAGTGAGCTATCATACAATCACACATACATACCACCACTCACTATTATTGTACTTCCCACTAACAAAGAACTATCTTACTTCACATTCCAAACATTTCTTTTATTGAATTACAAATGCAGGCGGCAAAGCTTGCATTTAGTTAAGTGAAAGTAAACACACAAGCACACACATAGACTAGCTTATTTATTTCAAAAAAAAATTGATTCTACTTGTACTAGATGAACATTTTAGCAAGATATAAATCATAGCATCTCTCAACAGCTGAAGTTAAGTATAGATACAACCTATTGGTTTGCAGTTCTTTTGTCCTTCTTTCTGTTGGTCCCCTTTTGAGTCATGGTGCATAATGTCTTCAATTGGTGGTTAGTTCCCTGCATAATTCTCAAAAGTTGCTTGCTTCTCAAGCCCTTAGGTGACTGGTTAGTATGCATGAATTGAGTGTGGCTTTTGGATTTAATTTGGTGTGGGAACACCAAACTTAGTTCCTTGCCACTTCCTCTGATGCAACAGGTTAACTATATGTAAAATCTTGTGTTCTTGCTAAAGGTTATGAAGTTAAAACTAGAGAGCAATTAAGTAATTGAATAATCTGTTTGATTGCTTGGAGCTAGTATTGTGCAAGAAGTGAGAATGTGTTTTTAAATGATGTTTTGGTGGAACACCAAACTTATAATCCTTCATTCTCCTTTAAATTGTTTTGGTGTGTAACACCAAACTTAGCTCCTTGTAATGCATACCAAATATTCAACATTTTTATTGAAAAGGCTATGAAAAGAAAACTCTCTCTGGTTGGGTTGCCTCCCAACAAGCGCTCTTTTAATGTCACTAGCTTGACATTGGGGCTTTCTTTCATGGTGGTTGATGGTTATAGTGCCTCAACTTGTCCCCTCTGATTGTGAGCTTCTTCTTTGTTCCTTGGTGTTCTATCTCAGCATGTTCTAGTGAGAGTATTTTGCTCACAATATAGTAATCATCAATCTGTTGGCTTGCTCCCAGTTGTTGATAGACTAACTGCACTTTGTCACCTTTGGAAAGCCCTTCTGTTGGAATTTTTTTGTTCTTCCAACCCTTTTTGATTCTATTTTCATTCTTCTTCCTTCTGCTTATTGATCCTTTCTGCTTGCAAGTGGGCTTCATTTTGGGATTCTTCTTCTTGATAACTAACACATCAATGCTTTCATGAATCTCTCCATTGCTCTGTACAAGTTCTTTTTCTTCTTCCCATGCTGCATTATCTACTTCTTGCTTTGGGAGGTGATTGCTGATCATCTTGTCAATTTCTTCCTTCCTCTGCAGTTCTATCTCGTCAGTTTACATGCTATCTTCTTTTTCATTGATGAACTTTATTTCTGGAGAGACACTCAGTGTGACACTTTCATCATGTAGCCTAAGGGTTAACTCTCCTTTTTCTACGTCTACAATGGCCCTAGCAGTGGCCAAGAATGGCCTTCCCAGTATAATAGAGTCACTATCATCCTCATCAGATTCCAAGATCACAAAATCAGCAGGAAAAATGAATCTGTCTACTTTGACTAGAAGGTTCTCAACTATACCCCTTGGGTACACTACTGATTTGTCCACCAATTCTAAAGACATCTGTACTGGTTTCACTTCTTTCATGCGCAGCTTTTTCACTAGAGAGGAGGGCATCAGATTGATACTAGCCCCTAGGTCACACAGCGCCTTGCTGATGGTCATGTTACCAATGGCACAGGGTAGAAAGAAACTCCCAGGATCTTCACGTTTAGGGGGAAGTCCCTTTTGAATCAATGCTCTGCATTCTTCAGTGAGCATCACAGTTTCCTTTTCTAGCCAATTTCTTTTCTTGTTAATAAGCTCCTTCAAAAACTTGGCATACAGAGGCATTTGCTCAAGTGCTTCAGCCAAGGGAATGTTGATCTCTAGCTTCTTGAAAGTCTTAAGGAACTTATGAAAGTGTTGATCCTTTGCCTCCTTGTTGAATCTCTGGGGATATGGCAGTGGAGGTACAAAGTTCTTCTCTGCTTGTTGCTTTTGATTCTTGGTTGGCTCTTCAATTGCTTCATTCCCCTTTTTTGGAATTTTTGATTGTTCCTCCTTTTCTTGAGTTTGCTTTGAAGTGTGCTTGCTTGCCATTGCATCATCACCATTGGCTTCCTCTGCGTGTGTTGGCTTTTCCTCCTCTATTGGCCTTTTGCTGTTTTCCGCTTGCTTCCTTGTAGTGTCATTGTTGCTCATCAATGTTCTCCCACTTCTTAACTGTATTGCCTTGCATTCTTCCTTAGGATTTGGAATTGTGTCACTTGGCAGGGAACTTGATGGTCTCTCTATTGCCAGGTGTTTAGAGAGCTGGCCAATTTGCCTCTCCATATTCTTTATGGAGGCTTCTTGATTTTTGGCTGTCATTTCTTGGTGTTTCCACATTTTGTCTATCAAGGTTTCCAGGTTAGTGATTCTCTGAGAGTCATGTGAAATTGGCTGGTTATGGGGTGTTGAGAGTTGGTGGTAAGTGTTTTGGTTTGTGGGTTGGTTATTGGATGGATAATGGTTGGAGTTGGGGTGGTTGTTTTGGGGTTTTCTGTAAGGGTTTTGGGTGGTTTGCTGCTGGTTGTTGTTTTGATTGTTTCTTGAAGTGTTTTGATTTGAATTTCTTTGCCATGGTTGTTGGTTTTGGTTATGGTTATCTCCCCACCTTAGGTTTGGATGGTTCTTCCATGAAGGGTTGTAAGTATCACCATAGACTTCATTTGATCCAGAGTTTTGGTTGTGCATGTATTGGACTTGCTCCTGCTGTTGCTCCTCTTGAGTTTCTTCATTTGTTCCCCATGTAGTTGATGGTTGATTGGTGCTTACTGCTGCAACTTGGAGGCTATCAATCCTCTTGGCCATTTGCTCAAATTGTTGTTGAATCTGCTGCTGCATCAATTTGTTTTGAGCTAGGATTGAGTCCACTCCTTCCAACTCCATCACTCCCTTCCTCTGTGATGGTTGGCGTTGCCTTTGGTGAGCGAAGAAATACTGGTTGTTAGCTACCATATCAATGAGACTTTGAGCTTCTTCTGCAGTTTTCATGAGTTGCAAAGAGCCTCCAGCTGAATGATCCAAGGCCTCTTGAGATTTCAATGTCAAGCCTTCATAGAAATTCTGCAATCTATCCCACTCATTGAACATTCCAGGGGGACACTTCCTGATCAGAGCCTTGTACCTTTCCCATGCCTCATATAATGGTTCAACCTCTATTTGGGTGAATGTTTGTACTTCAGTCTTCAATCTGATAACCCTTTGAGGTGGGTAAAATTTGGCAAGGAATTTGCTCACTAGATCATCCCAATTGTCAATGCTGTCTCTTGGGAAAGATTCCAACCATTGGGTGGCTTTGTCTCTGAGAGAAAATGGAAACAGCAGTAGCTTATAGCTGTCAGGATGCACTCCATTGGTTTTAACAGTGTCACAAATCCTCAAGAAAGTGGATAAGTGTTGATTTGGATCTTCAAGTGGTCCTCCTCTATAAGAGCAATTGTTTTGAACTAATGTGATGAGTTGTGGCTTTAGTTCAAAGTTATTTGCATTAACATTTGGGGTATGAATGCTACTCCCACAATGTCTAGGATTTGCAAATGTGTAGGAAGCCAGAACTCTTCTCTGTGGTGGATTGTTGTTGTCATTAGCTGCTCCTCCTTGTGGATTAGTTGGAATTGTTGTATGTTCCTCCATATCTTGGAACTCTTCTTCTTCCAAATCCTCGTCTCCAACAATGTTTTTCCCTCTTTCAGCTCTTCTTAATCTCCTGAGGGTTCTTTCGTCTTGTTCACAAAAGGTTGGTATAGCTCTCCTTGTCCCTGACATGCAAACAAGACATAAAAATCATACCAAACCAGAAGGATAGCAATACTTCAATCCATGATGAAATTGTAGTTAGCTCAAGCAAAAATTCAAACAGTTAGTGGGTTAGTCTAAAGTTAGAGAAACAGAAAATAAAAATGCTAGATCTAGATCTCCACTTCATTTAATCACTGTCAATCTATTTCAATCCCCGGCAACAGCGCCAAAAACTTGATGTGTGGAAAACGATCCAACACGAAACTAACCGGCAAGTGCACCGGGTCGCATCAAGTAATAAAACTCACGGGAGTGAGGTCGATCCCACAAGGATTGAAGGATTGAGCAATTTTAGTTTAGTGGGTGACTTAGTCTAGCGAATCAAGAGTTGATTTGAGTAGTTTGTATTCGACAGAAGCTAAATTGCATGAAATTAAAAGGGAGAGGGACAATTGGCAAGAATTTAAAGTGCAGAGAATTTAAAGAGGCTGAATCTTAAAGTGCAAGTAATATAAATTGCAGAAACTTAGATTGCAAGAAATGTAAATTGCAGAATCTTAAAGTGCAAGAAATGTAAATGGCTTGAATTGTAAAGGGAATTGGGAAGTGGATTTGCAGAAATTAAACAAGGAAAAGTAAAATGCAATAAACAGAAAAGTAGAAGATGACTTGAATTAAACCGGATCTAAAACGGAAATGAGAAAAAGCTTGGTGTAGCAATGAAATAAGGAAATTGAAAATTTAAAACTGTAGATCTCAGGACTCAAGAGACTAGATAGCTGAGTCTAGATCTCACTGCCTTCCTAGATCCAGCAAGAATCAATTGCAAAGGAAATAAAGAAATGTAAATTGCAGAAAGAGTAGAAGAAGAGGCAATTAACAGGAATGGAAATTCAATTATGCAGAAATTTAAACAAGATCTCAAGGTGAGATTGAAACAGAAGTTCTTCAATTCTCCACCCAAGATCCAAAGCAAGAAAAGTAAAGAATGCTCAAGCAAGAACAAGGAAGAAGAGAGATCAATTCTCCTTCCTAATTCTCTAGAATTCTAAAGCAACAATTCAAAAATGTAAAGGTGAGCTCTCTGTAAGTGTTCTAAGAATTCTCCCGGAAAAGCTCTCTGAAAAACTTAAATCCTAAGCTATTTATACACTTTCTTCAAATGGTCTTCAAGCCTTGGATTGGGCCTTTGCTCTTGATGGAATTGGGTTGATAAAGGCCTCAGTTGATTGCTCTTGGAGTTGGAAAGAAATCCATTGTGAACCGGGCTATAAATCATAAAAGCTTGAGTCAAAGTTTGAGGCAAACTTTGGCTCAAGCTTTTCATATCAGATGCCCCCATTTGCTGCTACCAACGTTTGGGCTAAAGTTTGAGGTCAAACTTTAGGCCAAACATTGATCCCCTTGTGTGCATGTGTGGCGCCAACGTTTGCCAAAAAGCTTGAGGCAAACGTTGGCGCAAGCTTTTCTCCTCCAGGGTGTTGGTGTATGGCGCCAACGTTTGCCAAAAAGTTTGAGGCAAACGTTGGCGCAAGCTTTTCTCCTCCAGGGTGTTGGTGTGTGGCGCCAACGTTTGCCAAAAAGCTTGAGGCAAATGTTGGCGCAAGCTTTTTTCTCCAACCAATGTGAATTCACTCTTCCAAAAGCTTGAGCTAAAGTTTGAGGCAAGCTTTTGCTCAAGCTTTTTGTTCTCTCTTGCTCCTTGCCCTTTCTTCTTTCTTCAACCTTCTTCAAAGCTCTTTTCACCTATCATCAATCAACCAAACACATCAAAGCTATGCTCAAAATCATGAGTTTGTTATTCTTTCATAATATATGACAATTATACCACAAAATCTCATGAAATTGCATGAATTCATCCATGGTTGATTGAATCAAAGGAAATATGAAATTCTACCCAATTGGCTTGCTTATGGCTCAAGAAAGTGCATAAAAACAATTGAAAACAAAAGAAAAAGACTAGTGAAACTAGGCTAAGATGACTTGTCATCAGGTTGGAAAGATAATTCCAACTATGGCTGGAGGGACAACTACAACAGAGGAGGCAGAGACAACAATAAAAATCAGAGGTGGAATAACAATAACAGACAGCAGAATCAGAACCAGCCTTACAGAGCACCTCACCTTAGGCAGTCCCAAGGACCCCAGCACAACCAACAACAGGCCCCTCAGATCACTTATCCGCCTTCCTCATCAAATGACGAGATGCTTTGTTCTCTTGCACAAGGACAACAAGACATACAGACTACACTGAACTCTACATTAAATGGTCTGAATGCCACTTTACAAGCTCTTGTCTCCCGGATAGATTCATTACCTGCTTCCACCAACCAACCTTCATGCTCTAGTGGAATTCCTTCTTAACCCTTACCTAATCCCAAGGGTGGCATCAATGCCATCACTTTGAGGTCTGGAACCACACTGCAAGAGAGGAACCAGGAGGAGCCAAGGTCACAAGAACACGCCCAAGATGAAGATTTAGTTGAAGTGGAAGATGCTGAAGAGGAAGAGGAAGTACAGGACAAGGCTAAAGAAGAAGTATCTCAGCCAAGGAATGGAGCACCAAAGGAAATAGAAGCTGCAAGTGGCACCATTCCTATCCCATTTCCACACCTTGCTCGAAAGTCCAGAAAGCAGATGGAACTTGATCCCAAAATGGTAAAAATTTTCAAAAAGGATGAGGTAACTATTTCTCTTTTTGATGTTATTCAATAAGTACCTAAATATGCGAAGTTTCTGAAAAATTTATGCATTCATAAAGATAAAATTAATGAATTAGAAACTATTCCTTTAGGTAGTTCTATATCTGCTTTAATGGGAGGTATACCTAAAAAATGTAGTGACCCAGGTCCATGTATGGTTAACTATACCATTGGAGGTGTAATATTTTCTAACTGCATGTGTGATTTAGGAGCATGTGTTAGTATAATGCCATTGTCTATATATGATGCTTTGAGGCTCCCTCCCTTAAAAAGGTCGGCAGCTCATTTTATGTTAGCAGATAAAAGCATTATTACAATGGTTGGAATTGCTGAAGATGTATTAGTGAGCATTAAGGGGCTCACATTTCCTATTGACTTCTATATCTTGGAAATGCCCCCTAATGACTCAGGAAGACCATCATCAATCCTGCTTGGAAGACCATTCCTGAAGACTTCAAAGTTCAAACTGGATGCATTCTCAGGAACTTACTCCTTTGAGATAGATGGCAGAGCAGTGAGTTTCAGTTTAAATGAAGCTATGAAGCATTCTCTGGAATATCATTCTATCTTCCAGTGTGACATTATTGATGAAACTGTAGCTGAAGTTCATCAAGAAGAAGTAGAAGAGAAGTACATGGAGCAAGGTCCAAGTGTGGGGATACCTTCTGAACACAATGAGGACACTTTGCCATTATCATTAGCTCAAGATAATCCAGAGCCTAGCCATGAGCAGAAATTGGAATTAAAACCTCTTCCACCCCACCTCAAGTATGCTTACCTTGAGGATGATCAGAAGTTCCCAGTTATCATTGCAAGGGAACTCACTTCCCAACAGGAGGAGCAGTTGCTTAGTGTGTTGAGAAGACATAAGAAAGCAATTGGGTGGAGCTTAGCAGATATAGTAGGCATTAGCCCTTAGGTTTGTGAGCACAGGATATTCTTAGAAGAGGGATCAAAGCCTGTCCGTCAACCCCAAAGAAGATTAAATCCCACCATCTTAGAAGTTGTGAAGAAAGAAGTGACCAGGCTACTTGAAGCAGATATTATCTACCCCATATCAGATAGTGAATGGGTCAGTCCAGTATAAGTGGTGCCCAAGAAGTCTGGAATCACAATAGTAAGGAATGAGAATGGAGAGTTCCTAACAACTAGAGTGCAGAATTCATGGAGAGTTTACATTGATTGTAGGCGTCTCAACTAAGCTACTCGCAAGGATCACTACCCCTTGCCATTTATTGATCAGATGCTTGATCGCCTGTCAAGTTTTTACAGGAGATTTATTAAGGACTTCAGTAAGGTAGCATTACCATTATCCAGACTGCTACAGAAAGATATTGAGTTCGAGTTCAGTGAGGATTGCATGCAAGCATTTGATAAGCTGAAAATTGCCCTGACTCAAGCTCTAATTGTGAGAGGACCAGACTGGAGCCAGCCTTTTGAGATTATGTGCGATGCCTCCAACCATGCAGTAGGAGCGGCGCTGGCTCAGCGTGAAGGTAAGGATCCTTTCGTAATTGCTTATGCGTCTAAGACCTTAGATGCTACTCAGTCTAATTACACTACTACTGAAAAAGAGATTCTAGCTATTGTTTTTGCTCTGGATAAATTTCGAGCCTATTTACTTGGTACTAAGGTGGTAGTGTACTCGGACCATGCAGCTCTAAAATATTTATTAGCTAAAAAGGAGTCCAAACCAAGGCTAATACGTTGGATACTGTTGTTGTAAGAATTTGATTTAGAAATTAAGGATAGGAGTAGTAACCAGAATCTAGTGGCAGACCACTTGAGTCAGCTTGAGCATATTAAGGATGAGTCCACTCCTATCAATGATGCTTTTCCATTTGATAGCTTGCATGCAGTATCTGAAGTAGTTCCTTGGTATGCACCTGTAGCTAATTATCTAGTTAGCCATACTTTCCCCTCTAATTTTACTATGCATCAACGAGACAAGCTGAAAAGCGAGTCCAAATATTATATATGGGATGAACCATATTTATAGAGGTGTGGTGCTGACCAGGTAATTACAAGTTGTGTACCCCAATCAGAATTCCAGTCCATTTTAGAAGCCTGCCACTCTTCTGAAAGTAGAGGACATTTTGGCCCTCAAAGAACAGCTAGAAAAATCCTAGACTGTGGATTCTGATGGCCTACTCTTTTTAAAGATGCTACTGCTTTTTGTAAATCTTGTTCCCCATGCCAAAGGTTTGGTAATATATCCAAGAGGGATGAGATGCCTCAACAGATTATGCTTTTCTGTGAAATTTTTGACGTTTGGGGCATTGACTTCATGGGTCCATTTCCAAACTCTAGTGGTTACCTTTATATACTATTAGCTGTAGATTATGCCTCTAAATGGGTGGAAGCAATTCTTACCGGCACTGATGATGCTAACACTGTTGTTTCCTTTGTTAGAAACCATATTATCTGTCGCTTTGGATCACCACGAGCAATCGTGAGTGATAAAGGAACTCACTTTTGTAACAGGAGATTAGTAGGATTACTGAAGAAGCATGGGATTGTTCACAAGGTAGCAACAACATACCATCCCCAGACCAATGGACAAGCAGAGGTATCTAATAGAGAAATAAAGCATATTCTGGAGAAGATAGTAAAGCCTCATAGGAAGGACTGGAGTGCCAGGCTACAAGATGCGCTCTGGGATACTAACCAATAATTAAAATAAAAACAAAAATATTTTCCTTTTATTTTAATTTAAAATTCGAATTCTCTCTCTCTCTTTCATCTCTTTCTATTTATTTATTTACTTACTAACACTTCTCTCCTTCTTTTAATTCGAACCCTCTCTCCCTCTCTGTGTTCGAATTCTTCATCTTCTACCTTCTTCATTCTACTTTTCTATTTTCTACTTATATAAAGGAATCTCTATACTGTAACATAGAGGATTCCTATTCTTTTCTGTTCTCTTCTTTTTCATATGAGCAAGAGCAAGGATACGAATATTCTTGTTGAAGCTGATCCAGAACCTGAAAGGACTCTAAAGAGGAAGCTAAGAGAAGCTAAAGCACAACACTCTAGAGAGGACCTAACAGATTTTTTTGAAAAAGAAGAAAAGATGGCCAAACCCAATAGCAATGGTGGAGATGCAAGGAAGATGCTTGGTGACTTTACTGCACCTACTTCTAACTTCTATGGAAGAAGCATCTCAATTCCTGCAATTGGAGCAAACAACTTTGAGCTTAAGCCTCAATTAGTTTCTCTAATGCAGTAGAATTTCAAGTTTCATGGACTTCCATTGGAAGATTTTCATCAGTTTTTAGCTGAATTCTTGCAAATCTGTGACACTGTTAAGACCAATGGGGTTAATCATAAGGTTTATAGACTTATGATTTTCCCCTTAGCTGTAAGAGACAGAGCTAGGACATGGTTGGACTCACAACCTAAAGATAGCCTAAACTCTTAGGAAAAGCTGGTCAATACTTTCTTGGCCAAATTCTTTCCACCTCAAAAGTTGAGTAAGCTTAGAGTGAAAGTCCAAACCTTCTGACAGAAGGAAGGTGAATCCCTCTATGAAGCTTGGGAAAGATACAAGCAATTGATCAGAAGGTGTCCTTCTGACATGTTTTCAGAATGGAGCATCATATGTATATTCTATGATGGTCTGTCTGAATTGTCCAAGATATCATTGGACCACTCTGCTGGGGGATCTCTTCATCTGAAGAAGATGCCTGCAGAAGCCCAGGAACTCACTGAAATGGTTGCAAATAACCAGTTCATGTACACTTTTGAAAGGGATCCTGTGAATAATGGAACAACTCAGAAGAAAGGAGTTCTTGAGATTGATACTCTGAATGCCATATTGGCTCAGAACAAAATATTGACTCAGCAAGTCAATATGATTTCTCAGAATCTATCTGGAATGCGAGCTGCAATAGGCAATACTAAGGAAACTTCTTCTGAAGAAGAAGCCTATGACCCTGAGAATCCTGCAATGGAAGAGGTGAATTACATGGGAGAATCCTATGGAAACACCTATAATCCTTCATGGAGGAATCATCCAAATTTCTCATGGAAGGATCAACAGAAGCCTAATCAAGGCTTCAGTAACAATAATGGTGGGAGAAATAGGTTTGGCAATATCAAACCTTTTCCATCATCTTGTCAGCAACAGACAGAGAATTCTAAGCAGAGCCACTCTGACTTAGCAAATGTAGTCTCTGATCTATCTAAGACCACTCTCAGTTTTATGACTGAAGCAAGGTCCTCCATTAGAAATTTGGAGGCACAAGTGGGTCAGCTGAGTAAAAGAGTTACTGAACTCCGTCCTAGTACTCTCCCAAGCAATACAGAAGAGAATCCAAAGAGAGAGTACAAGGCCAAAAACATGTCCCATATGGCCGAACCTGTAAAGGAGGGAAAGGCAGTGATTTCCAGTGAGGAAGACCTCAATGGACGTCCATTGGCCTCCAAGGAGTTCCCTAATAAGGAACCAAGGGAATCTGAGGCTCATATAGAGACCATAGAGATTCCACTGAACTTACTGTTGCCATTCATGAGCTCTGATGAGTATTCTTGCTCTGAAGAGGATGAAGATGCTATTTAAGAGCAAGTTGCTCAATATCCAGGAGCAATCATGAAGCTGAATGCCAAGTTATTTGGTAATGAGACTTGGGAGGATGAACCCCCATTGCTTATCAATTAACTGAATTATCTGGTTCAACTGAAATTACCTCAGAAGAAACAGGATCCTAGAAAGTTCTTAATACCTTGTACCATAGGCAGCATGACCTTTGAGAAGGCTCTGTGTGACCTGGGGTCAGGGATAAACCTTATGCCCCTCTCTGTAATGGAGAAACTAAGGATCTTTGAGGTACAAACTGCTAAAATCTCACTGAAGATGGCAGACAATTCAAGGAAACAGGCTTATGGACTTGTAGAGGATGTCTTAGTGAAGGTTGAAGGCTATTATATCCCTACTGACTTCATAATCCTAGACACTGGGAAGGAAGAAGATGATTCTATCATCCTTGGAAGACCCTTCCTAGCCACAGTAAGAGCTGTGATTGATGTGGACAGAGGAGAGCTAGTCCTTCAATTGAATGAGGACTACCTTGTGTTTAAGGCTCAAGGATCTTCTTCTGTAACCATGGAGAGGAAACATGAAAAGCTTCTCTCAATACAGAGTCAAACAGAGCCCCCACACTCAACTTCTAAGTTTGGAGTTGGGAGGCCATCATTAAGCTCTAAATCTCTGTGAAGCTATCTAAGAGCTCACTGTCAAGTTATTGACATTAAAAAAGCGCTTATTGGGAGGCAACCCAATGTTATTTAATTATATTTATTTTAATTTCCATTGTTACTTTATGTTTTCTTTAGGTTGATGATCATGTGAAGTCACAAAAATAACTGAAAAGTCAAAAACAAAATGAAAAATAGCGTTAAAAATAGCAGACCCTGGAGGACAGGCTTACTGGCGTTTAAACGCCAGTAAGGATAGCAGAATGAGCGTTTAACGCCCAGCCTAGTAGCATTCTGGGCGTTAAATGCCAGAATGGGCAGCACTCTGGGTGTTTAACACCAGAAATGGGCATCTGGCTGGCAATTAACGCCAGAAATGGGCATCTGGCTGGCATTTAACGCCAACAATGGGCAGCAGACTGGTGTTTAACGCCAGGAAAGGTAGCAGAGCTGGTGTTAAACGCCAGGTTTGGCATACAATGGCCGTTTAGACGCCAGAATGGTGCAGGGACTCAAATTCCTTGACGCCTCAGGATCTGTGGACCCCACAGGATCCCCACCTACCCCACCTATTCTTCTCTCCTCTTCACACCTTTCCATAATACTCTTCCCCAAACACCATTGACCAATCCCATCAAAACCTCTTCACCAAATACCCTTCACCTATCAAATCCTACCCTCTTCCCCACAACCTCTTCACCGCTAACACCCATCCATCATTAAACCCCACCTGCCTCACCATTCAAATTCAAACCATTTCCTTCCCAAACCCACCCCTCATACACGGTTACCCTCTCTCCCTTACCCTATAAATACCCCTCCTTACCACCTTCATCTTCACACAACATACACACTACTACCCCCTTGGCCGAACCACTCACCTCCCTCCATCTCCTCCATTTCTTCTTCTACTACTCCCTTCTTTCTACTTTTGCTCGAGGACGAGCAACCATTCTAAGTTTGGTGTGGAAAAAGCTAAAGCTTTTTGTTTTTCCATAACCATTAATGGCATCTAAGGCCGGAGAAACCTCTAAAAAGAGGAAAGGGAAGGCAATTCCTTCCACCTCCAAGTCATGGGAGTTGGAGAGATTCATCTCAAAGGTCTATCAAGACCACTTATATGAAGTTGTGGCAAAAAAAAAGGTGATCCCCGAGGTCCCCTTTAAGCTCAAAAAAAGGGAATATCCGGAGATCCGACATGAGATTCGAAGGCGAGGTTGGGAAATTCTCACAAACCCCATTCAACAAGTCGGGATCTTAATGGTTCAAGAGTTCTATGCCAATGCATGGATCACTAAGAACCATGACCAAAATATGAACCCGAACCCAAAGAATTGGCTCACAATGGATTGGGGGAACTACTTGGATTTCAGTCCGGAAAATGTGAGGCTAGCATTCATCTTGCCAATGATGCAAGGAGACCCTCACCCTTTCACCAGAAGGGTCAACTTTGATCAAATGTTGGACCAAGTCCTTATGGACATTTGTGTGGAAGGAGCTCAATGGAAGAAAGACTCAAGAGGCAAGCCGGTTCAACTAAGAAGGCTTGACCTCAAACCCGTGGCTAAGGGATGGTTAGAGTTCATCCAACACTCTATTATTCCTACTAGCAACCGGTCTGAAGTTATAATAGACCGGGCTATCATGATCCATAGTATCATGAATGGAGAGGAAGTAGAAGTTCATGAGATCATATCCCTAGAACTCTACAAAGTGGCGGATAAGCCCTCTACTTTGGCAAGGTTAGCCTTCCCTAATCTCATTTGTCACCTATGCAATTCAGATGGAATTGTCATAAAGGAAGATATCCTTATTGAAGAGGACAAGCTCATCACTAAGAGAAGAATGGAGCAAACAAGAGAGCCCACTCATGGACCTCAACAAGAGCATGAGGAAGTTCCTCATCAAGAAATCCCTGAGATGCCTCAAGGGATGCACTTTCCTCCACAAAACTATTGGGAGCAAATTAACACTTCCTTAGGAGAACTGAGTTCCAACATGGGACAACTAAGGATGGAGCATTAAGAGCATTCCATCCTCCTCCATGAAATTAGAGAAGACCAAAGAGCCATGAGAGAGGAGCAACAAAGGCAAGGAAGAGACATAGAGGAGCTCAAGCACTCCATAAGATCTTCAAGAAGAAGAACTAGCCGCGTCACTTAGGTGGACCCGTTCTTGAATTTCCTTGTTCTTATTTTTTCTATTTTTCGAAAATTATGCTTTATATTTTGACTATGTTTGTGTTTTTATTACATGATCATTAGTGTCTAGTGTCTATGTCTTAAAGATATGAATGTCCTATGAATCCATCACCTCTCTTAAATGAAAAATATTTTTAATTGCAAAAGAATAAGAAGTACATGATTTGAAATTCTATCTTGAAATTAGTTTAATTATTTTGATGTGGTGGCAATACTTTTTGTTTTCTGAATGAATGCTTGAACAGTGCATATTTTTGAATTTGTTGTTTATGAATGTTAAAATTGTTGGCTCTTGAAAGAATAATGAAAAAAGAGAAATGTTATTGGTAATCTGAAAAATCATAAAATTGATTTTTGAAGAAAGAAAAAGCAGTGAAAAACAAAGCTTGCGAAAAAAAATGCGAAAAAAAAAGAAGTAAGCAGAAAAAGCCAATAGCCCTTTAAACCAAAAGGCAAGGGTAAAAAGGATCCAAGGCTTTGAGCATTAATGGATAAGAGGGCCCACTTGAATAAAATCCTGGCCTAAGCGGCTAAACCAAGCTGTCCCTAACCATCTGCTTGTGGCGTGAAGGTGTCAAGTGAAAAGCTTGAGACTGAGCGGTTAAAGTTGTGGTCCAAAGCAAAAAGAGTGTGCTTAAGAGCTCTGGGCACCTCTAACTAGGGACTCTAGCAAAGCTGAGTCACAATCTGAAAAGGTTCACCCAGTTATGTGTCTGTGGCATTTATGTATCCGGTGGTAATACTGGAAAACAAAATGCTTAGGGTCACGGCCAAGACTCATAAAGTAGATGTGTTCAAGAATCAACATATACTGAACTAAGAGAATCAATAACACTATCTGAATTCTGAGTTCCTATAGATGCCAAAACTGTTCAGAAGCAAAAAGGTTACCAGCCCCGCTCATCTAATTGGAACTAAGTTCATTGATAAGTTTGGAATTCATTGTATATTCTCTTCCTGTTATCCTATTTTATTTTCAGTTGCTTGGGGACAAGCAACAATTTAAGTTTGGTGTTGTGATGAGCGGATAATTTATACCCTTTTTGGCATTGTTTTTACATAGTTTTTGGTATGATTTAGTTACTTTTTATTATATTTTTATTAGTTTTATTCAAAAATCACATTTCTGGACTTTACTATGAGTTTATATGTTTTTCTATAATTTCAGGTATTTTCTGGCTGAAATTGAGGGACCTGAGCAAAAATCTGATTCAGAGGCTGAGAAAGGACTGCAGATGCTGTTGGATTCTGACCTTCCTGCACTCGAAATGGATTTCCTAGAGCTACAGAAACCCAATTGGCGCGCTTTTAACTGCGTTGGAAAGTAGACATCCTGGGCTTTCCAGCAATATATAATAGTCCATACTTTCCCCGAGATTTGATGGCCCAAACTGGCGTTCAAAGTCATCCTAAAGCATCTTCGCGTAAAATGCCCAAACTGGCACCAGAATTGGAGTTAAACCCCCAAACTGGTACCAAAGCTGGCGTTTAACACTACAAAAAATTCTGGTAAAAACGGTAGTTTTGTTTGGTATTGACGGCGATTTGAACCGCCATTATTACCAATAATGGCGGTTTCATAAAGTAACGTAATTCTGGGCGCCATTTTGGTTATTACGGCGGTTTTCTGAAAACCGCCACAATTTCCTGGGTTAAAACGGCAGTTTTTGAATAGGTTAAAACGGCGGTTCAAACCGCCGTTATTTCCAGGGTTAAAATGGCGGTTTTTGGATTGGTTAAAGCGGCGGTTTAAACCGCCATTATTACCCTGACAGAGTGGCGTTTTAGTTGGTTAAAATGGCAGTTCAAACCGCCGTTATTTCCAGGTTAAAATGGCGGTTTTTGGATAGGATAAAATGGCGGTTTGAACCGCCATCATTACTCTGACAGAGTGGCGTTTTGGTTGGTTAAAACGGCATTTTTGAACCACCATTTTTACCCTGACAGTAGCGTTTTGGTTGGTTAAAATGGCATTTTTGAACCGCCGTTTTACCCTGATAGTGACATTTTTTATCGTTGTTTTTAACAATTTTTACCATCATTTTTATCGTGTTAAATAAATAATTTTGTGATTAAAATTTCACAATAGCAAAAAATCATAATCCATAAATGAAATATGATATAACTCAAAAACAAAATATTAATATAATATATAATTTTTTATTATTGAAAATCAAAAGTAATAACTCCTATACAAAACCTTGTCTTACTAAACTTACCAAAATACAAGCATTGCAATAAGCACTAATCAGTCAAGACTAATAATGTATTTAAACCATCTAATAAGTGCTGTTTTTACTACTTAGAATATGAATATACAAGACAAGTAGCTTAGCTAAGTGATGATGAATAAGATTTGGAGGCCAAAAGTTTCCTCCTTCTGCGACAGCAAACTCGATGGAACTTCACGTCTTCGGATGGAATTTTAGATCTGAGAGCTTAATTAAAACACTACTTGGTGTCATTTTTAACCTACTGGATGAGTTACATTGAGTTATCAACAGTCAATAATATTCTCTCCATTTCCATTTATATGTTATTTATATTACTTGGACCAATGTCAATTGATCAATGATGTACCAAAAAGCAACAGTGACAGCTAAAAAGAATCAGAGGGAATAAAAGATTGAAGAAACTTGCCTAATTGAGTGGTATATCGTGTTATAAGACACAGACTTATGTTCTTGAGGATGAAGGCTGAAATCCAGAACCTGCATGCAGTAGAAAAATGTCCCTTAACCAATTCCAGATTTGTCATATCAGTATATAAAACAAGCTGCTGTACTATTTGTAACCCTTAGTTAATCTCAAGTTCAATTGCTGCTAATAATAAAAACAGACTCAATTTAGATATGAACCGTTAATGTGTTATTAAATTTAAGAAACCATTATTCCAACTTTGTGACATTGCTTCCCATGCCATACAATAATCTAATTCAACCGTGAAAAATAAGGCATTCTTAACTAAATTTGTTTTTACTTGTAGCAATGAATTTTAAATTGTTCAAATCTAAGGTGTTACTAATAATTCAATCATTTCGAAAAGCTTGTCAAATTCTTGAGTAAAGTTACTATCATTATGAGTAGTTGGCATCTCTTTCATCTAGTTAAGAAGATGTAATATTGTATGACTAAGCACATATTTTAACAAATGTAAGTGGAGTCAAACTAACAAATAAAATAAACAAATAAGACCACTACATATATCCTCCTCATGGTACGTACTTAATTGCATTGCTTCATTCACCAAAAGGACACTTGAATCTATAACATACAAAATCAAACACTATAAGAAATTAGTATGATGATGAAATAAATAAGAATATAAACCAAGCAATTATTCATAAGGAGCTTTTAATTTGGAATAAGTACGTAGTGGGATTATGATTTGCTCCATTAATTTAGGAACTGCCACGTAGATAAAAGTGACTCTTAATTAGATTTAGTATAAAACTCTTCTACATTAATTAATTGTGCAAAACAACAGTGTTAACATCTCTTGGAGATTGTTTAATTCAATCAGCAAAGTACTTGTTTTAAAATGCAATTGATAGCTAAAACAAGAAAAAGATCATTACTTCATTTCAAAGAGTAAAAAAGATGATGCATATCAGAATTTAGATTCTAACCAGTCATCAAATTTTAACCGAGAACAAAGAAAATGGTAAATTTAAGTGAAGTGCTTCCAAAATTAGAATCTATATGTACCAAAATCTAATTACTGCTCCAAAAGGAAGGTGTACCTCTGAAATTGCATGCTTGATTTCTTCTTGGCCTGCAATGCTTCAGCAAGCTCAATCTCCAAAGCAAGAACCCTTTCTAATGCATTGCCAGTGACAGATATTTCCTTGAACACGGAATATATTTCCCCATTCTTGATTAGCCTGAGCAACGGATAAAATTCATAAGAATCTGAATAAAGAAAAAGACATGTTTCACGGCAATCAATGAAAATGAGTTATTTACTTCATGAAGGAGTTGAATTCTCTTTTTTCATCTTTTCCAACTACAATAAGAAAACAAAATTTAGATCACATTTACACCAGACACAACAATAAAAGTCACAACTCGAATATAAGGAAAATGAAAATGCTATCCATGTTACCTTTCGCATGATACTAGAAAATAAATTTACTACATTTAGAAGTATAGATGAATAAAGAAAGAGTAGTTACAAATAATAGTTCCTAAAATGTTACCTCCTTATTCAAGTTGTCCATGCTAGATTTCAAACTTTTAATTAAATCCACGTGCTTTTCTTCTTTTTGTTGTGAGTAGTCTTCACTTCCAGAATTGAATATGGTTTGGCATACTGAGATAAGTACAAGACTTTAGGCAATAACAACATTAACATGTAGAGTAAAAGAAATAAAAAGCTGATACAAGATAATGTACCTATGCAAGGCTGATCATCTGAAAGTTTTTCCCTTGCTCTAAACCAAAAATTCAAACTGCATAAAACATTTAAAAAAGTATTAAAAAAGGTAAAGCATCGATCTACCCTTCTTTTCCCCTGCAAAGTATTACCTGGGAGGAGATTTGGTCTGATTTGTTGAAGTAGTAGGTTCACAGAACCGTATCTCTATTGGCCAAGGGGTGAATTTAGTTGTAGCAATTTTGTTCCGATAAGTTCTGAAGCAACAAACTTAGTCATCAGAGATCCTTAGCTTTAGATACATGAATGTTCTCTAAATAGAATCTTATACATATTCTTTAACAACACATTGCACCCCCCAAAATCTTACTTTGGAAGACGAGGGTCAATAAGGCGTCTCTCCCGTAGCTCCTCCATTGACAAAAGCTAGAAACAATTAATAATCTGAAATCAGCAACACATTTTCATTCTTAAATCTTAATTAATATAAATAACCATGTAACTTACCTTATCTGGTGGAGGCACAGATGGCATGGCTACCTCCTGGTGGTCAAATCCTAATTCTTCTTTCTGTATATTAAGAAAATAACTTATTAGCACCACTAGGTTCATCTTTTGGATATTTCTCCTTCTATCATCTCATACTCATAGTATCAGTTGCTGAAAAGTTACGTTGGGTGAACAAAATAAATAGAAGAATGATGTGAAATCATCAAACAAAAGTACCTGAGCTGCTTCAATTTCCAATTCTTGCTTTTTGATCTCAACAGAAAGAGGGCGCAAGATGCAAAGAAATGACAAATCTGATTTCCCAAAGAATGAATTCTGCACTTCCCTGAAAAATAGAAAAACAGGACTTGGTGATAGTGATTAATGATTTTTGTTCAATCATTGAAAATTCAAATTCCTCCTAAGAAAATCATTAATATGCCTCTTTTGTGCTTAATATATCGAAAATAGAGTTAGAATTTTAGTGAAAATCATACATACATATTGTGTTTTTAAATTAGTTAATACAATAAATAAATACAATGTCACAACGATATATCAGGATTAAATTCCATACAAAAGTTAGAAGATTCACACCTGAATGCTAGTATTTCTACAAATTCTGTATCAACCTGAACAAATAAAAAAGATGGACCATATGAAACAGTTGTTACGAACTTATGATCAATAAAAAAAACTGGTCACATTTACTTAGATACTCAGTCCTGTCTCTTCTTTTACTTCTCTAATAGCTGCTGCAAAAATCTCCTCACCCTGCAGGTACAAAACCATTTTACAATAACTTCAGTAGGTAACTTCCAGTAGCCAATAACCATGTTACAATAACCATGCTGCAAAAATCTCCTGTACTGCATACCGCATCGACAACTCTAGAAGGTAACTTCTAGTAGCCAATTACATAGAATCTACCTCTTTTTTCCTGTACTACAAGAAGCTACAACCCCAAAACCTGGAACAAACAAATAAAGAAAAAAGAAGGGGAAAAAGTTGCATTGATCAGAATGTTGGCATGAAACAAATGCATGCTTATTGAAACTCATGATTTCCAATAACACATGGTAACAATCAAAAACTAAAATATACTACTTAATTATTTCATGAACATTCAACTCCCATGATTAAAAATTTTATTTTCAAACTCTTGAGCCAAATTTTGTAATGAACAGAAATTAAAATTGGTGTCTTGTGCTCAGCAAACTAGAGTAAATGAGTGGTATAGTCTCGTGTAATTATACAAAAGACAGGCTCAAGTAACTTGCAAAAATCATAGTTACTAAGTACTACATTAATGGTTTAATAACTTAGGTGACAGGGAACACTATAACCTGGTCAAGAACAGGGCCACAGAGAGATCCATAATCATAAATTCTGGTATGGTAAAAGGAGTTGTAGAATGTGAGTCTTGTTCTTGGTGCAACTGCTTTGAACTTGAAGCTCACTGTTCTGAAGTTTCCCTTCCCTTCAGATTTGAAGGGAACTTTGAAGGTGTCCTTCGCCTAGGAGAAGAAGAAGAAAATATATAAGAGTTGGGTTCAAACTTCAAAGTGCAGGAGACAGGGGAGAAAGGAGAGAAGACTCTATATAATAAAAATAAGGTAAACGATATTTGCATCCATGGAGATTATGACTATTTATTAGTACATGAATGAAGCCATCATAGAAAGATTGAAGGATAGAAACACTAGAGATAGAGTATAAGACAGCAATGACTAAAATTTTATTTTGAGACTTTTCAGAGACATAATGTGTAAGATACAACAAAAAGTTAAGCTATAACAATCTTCTCTCTTTCTGTCTAGCAATTCAGATTTCAGAGTTAGAAGTTTGGAATAGAAATTCGTACTTACTTGTTTATACTCCTTGGTGGTGAATGCATTGCCAACTAAATAAGCACCACAAACCAATGATATCACAATGAGGAAACTACAAAGGAACATCCTATTCTTTGGATCAGACAGGACAAAGCCCTGACAAAGATGAGTATACTAACATGAGAAATTGCTATAGTTTAATGAACTAAATATAATCTCTTAGAAAGTTAATTTTAAGAGTATTCTGTCGTACTCAAATCATAACTCATCCAGAAAAGTAAAGCAATGGTATAATTTTATAGCAAATCACAAGAATATAATAATTACAAAGAGTGTTTTCCTCTTTTCTTTTATGAAAATTGAACAACAAAATAGAGCACATACATGCTGAGAATAAAGAACGAGAAACATTTTGACTACTATATTGAGATTCAAACCAATTTTAATTAAATTTGTTCATCTAATCTAAGGCAAGCCAAAGACCATCGATTAGAATGAAATATTTTCAAGAGAACAAAGGCAAAGAGAGAGAAGAACCTACTTGTGAGTCTGCCGGAAGAGAAACTCACAGCTCAATAGCTTGATTGACGAGATTGCTGGCGTAGGAGAATGCCACAGGAGGAGATCATCGCTGGAGGAGAAGCCGCTGGAAGAGACGTCACTGGAGGAGAAGTCGCAAGAGGAGACGTCACCGAAGGAGACCATCACTGGAGCAGACGTCACAGAAGGAGGTCGTTGCTGGAGGAGACGCCGCTGGAGGAGACGTTGCCGGAGGAGACCGTCGCTGGAGAGAGGAGTCGTCGGAGGAGAGATCGTGACAGAGGAGATCGCAGTGGCAGAGCTTCAAGATTTCTCTCACACTGGCAGCATTTCAAGTTCAACACAGTAATGATGGGTTAATTTAGGGTTGAGCATTTTATACAAATTGATAATGGCGTTTAAAACTGCCAGAAGGAAAAAAAAAACGCCGTTAACTACCAATTAATTACGACAATAATCATAAACATCAAAATACTCAAATATTATGGCAATATTATAGAACCGCCATATTATTAATGTCATTTTATATCATTTTTTTTTGTAGTGTAACTCCAGGAACAGCCTAAGCATGAAAAAACTTCAATTCTCAGCCCAAGCACACACCAAGTGGTCCCCGAAAGTGGATTTCTGCACTATCTGTACTTAGTTACTCATTTTCTATAAACCCTAGTTACTAGTTTAGTATAAAAACTACTTTTAGAGAAATATTTTATGATCCCTTTTGAGGTTTTATCTTTTGATCAGTTTTAGATCATTTTGTACACGTTTGGAGGCTGGCCTCACGGCCATGCCTAGACCTTTCACTTATGTATTTTCTACGGTGGAGTTTCTACACCCCATAGATTAAGGTGTGGAGCTCTGCTATTCTTCATGAATTAATGCAATTACTATTGTTTTCTATTCAATTCATGCCTACTTCTTTTCCAAGATATACTCTTGTTCTTAATTCAGTTAAGTCAGAATGAAGGGGTGACCCGTGACAATCACCCAATCTTCGTTAATCGCTTAGCCAATATCCGCGTGCCTGACAACCACAAGCGGTCTACATGATGTTCAACATAGTCATTGGACGATAGTCGGAGTATATTCTCTTGGGCCTCTAATCAACGATTCACATCGTCTCTCTTGACAACAGAGCATCTGAATTTGAGATTAGAACCTTCGTGGTATAGGCTAGAATCATTAGCAGCATTCCTGAGAACCAGAAAGTCTAAACCTTGTCTGTGGTATTCCGAGTAGGATCTGGGAATGGATGACTGTGACGAGCTTCAAACTTGCGAATGTTGGGCGCAGTGACAGTGTGCAAAAGGACAATGGTCCTATTCCGACGCTAGCGGGAACCGACAGATGATTAGCCGTGCGGTGACAGCGCATATGGATTTGTTTTCATCCGAGAGGATCATACAGCTTGCCATGGAAGGAGGTAACACATGGTTGGAAGAAGGCAATAGGAAAGCAGAGGTTCTAAAGCAACAAAGCATCTCCAGACGCTTATCTGAAATTTCCACCAATGAATTACATAAGTAACTTTATCTTATTTTATATTTTATTTATATTTTAATTATCAAAACTTCATAACCATTTGAATCCACCTGACTGAGATTTACAAGGATGACCATAGCTTGCTTCAAGCTGACAATCTCCGTGGGATCGACCCTTACTCATGTAAGGAATTACTTGGACCACCCAGTGCACTTGTTGGTAAGCTACGCGGAGTTGTGAAGAAAAAGTGTGAGATCACGTTCTCGCGTACCAAGTTTTTGGCGCCGTTGTCGGGGATTGTTCGAGTTTGGACAACTGACGGTTCATCTTGTTGCTCAGATTAGGTAATTTTATTTTATGTTTAAACATTTTATTTTTAATTTTATTTTCTAAATATTTTCAAAAAAAATTATATGTTCTTCAGAATTTTTAAGAAGGAATTCTAGAGTATCGTGAGATATGTTGAAGCCTGGCTGGCTGTAAAGCCATGTCTAATCTGTTGGATTGAGGCTTCCACTCCTCATTGACATGCTTGTATATTCTATGCTAAAGCTTGGCTGGCTATTTGGCCATGTCTAAATCTTTTGGACTGGAGCTTTCACTCAAATCTTGGCTGGCTATTAAGCCATGTCTAAATTTTTGGACCGAAGCTTTAGACTAACATTGCATGATTCCTGGAATTCTTATTAAAGATTTTGAAATCCTTATTTTTCTTTTTCCAAAAAATAAAAAAAAAAATTCGAAAATTTTACAAAAGAAAAATTAATAAAATCATAAAAACAAAAAATTTTATGTTTCTTGTTTGAGTCTAGTGTCAAATTTTAAGTTTGGTGTCAATTGCATGTTTTAACTTTTCTTTAAATTTTCAAAAATTCATGCATGTGTTCTTTCTTGATCTTCAAGTTGTTCTTAATTATTTTCCTTGTTTGATCTTTAAATTTTCTTATTTTGTGTCTTTTCTTGTTTTTCATATGCATTTTAGAATTATTAGTGTCTATAGAATAAAAATTTTTAAGTTTGGTGTCTTGTATGTTTTTCTTTCCTTAAAAATTTTTCAAAAATATGTTCTTGGTGTTCATCATGATCTTCAAAGTGTTCTTGGTGTTCATCTTGACATTCAAAGTGTTCTTGCATGCATTATTTGTTTTGATTTTAATTTCTTATGTTTTGCATCATTTAGTTATTTTTCTCTCTCCTCATTAAAAATTCAAAAATAAAAAAAATATCTTTCCCTTATTTCACTCATAAATTTCGAAATTATGAATTGATTTAGTCAAAAAGTTTTAAAGTTTAGTTGTTTCCTATTAGTCAAGTCAAAATTTCAATTTCAAAATTTTATCTTTTTCAAATCTATTTTCAAAATCAAATATTTTTCAATTTCCTTTCATGTTTTTCGAAAATTTTAAAATTGATTTTCAAAATCTTTTTCTTATTTTTTTTTCATATTTTCGAAATTAATGCTAACATTCAATGTTTTGATTCAAATTATTCAAGTTGTTACTTGCCTATTAAGAAAGGATCAATCTTTAAATTCTGGAATCATATCTTTTAGTTTTTTGTTAGTCAAGTAATCAACTTTAATTTCAAAAATCAAATCTTTTTAATTTCCTTTTCAAATCTTTTTCAAAATGATTTTCAATCATGTCTTTTTCAAAATTTAATTTCAAAATCCCTTCTCTAACTTTTTACCTTTTCAAAATTGATTTTCAAATCTTTTTCATTTAACTACTTGACTTTTTGTTTGATTTTAAAAGTTTTCTATTTCAATAATATCTTTTTCAAAACCACCAAACTACTTTTCTCTCTCCAATTTTCGAAAATCACTAACCACTTTTTTCAAAAATCTTTTTAATTAATTAATTTATTTAGTTCTCAAATTTTATTTTATCTCTTCTCTTAAATTTCGAATACTAACCAATAATTAAAATAAAAACAAAAATATTTTTCTTTTATTTTAATTTAAAATTCGAATTCTCTCTCTCTCATCTCTTTCTATCTATTTATTTATTTACTAACACTTCTCTCCTTCTTATAATTCGAACCCTCTCTCCCTCTCTGTGTTCGAATTCTTCATCTTCTACCTTCTTCATTATACTTTTCTATTCTTCTACTCACATAAAAGAATCTCTATATTGTGACATAGAGGATTCCTATTCTTTTCTGTTCTCTTCTTTTTCATATGAGCAGGAGCAAGGATAAGAACATTCTTGTTGAAGCTAATCAGGAACCTGAAAGGACTCTAAAGAGGAAGCTAAGAGAAGCTAAAGCACAACACTCTGGAGAGGACCTGACAGAATTTTTTGAAAAAAAAGAAGAGATGGTCGAACCCAATAACAATGGTGGAGATGCAAGGAAGATGCTTGGTGACTTTATTGCACCGACTTCTGACTTCTATGGAAGAAGCATCTCAATTCCTTCAATTGGAGCAAAAAAACTTTGAGTTTAAGCCTCAATTAGTTTCTCTAATGCAGCAGAATTGCAAGTTTCATGGACTTCCATTGGAAGATCCTCATCAGTTTTTAGCTAAATTCTTGCAAATCTGTGACACTGTTAAGACCAATGGGGTTAATCCTGAGGTCTACAGACTTATGCTTTTCCCCTTTGCTGTAAGAGACAGAGCTAAAACATGGTTGGACTCACAACCTAAAGATACCCTGAACTCTTGGGAAAAGCTGGTCAATGCTTTCTTGGCCAAATTCTTTCCACCTCAAAAGTTGAGTAAGCTTAGAGTGAAAGTCCAAACCTTCAGACAGAAGGAAGGTGAATCCCTCTATAAAGCTTGGGAAAGATACAAGCAATTGATCAGAAGGTGTCCTTCTGACATGTTTTCATAATGGAGCATCATATGTATATTCTATGATGGTCTGTCTGAATTGTCCAAGATGTCATTGGACCACTCAGCTGGGGGATCTCTTCATCTGAAGAAGACGCCTGCAGAAGCCCAAGAACTTATTGAAATGGTTGCAAATAACCATTTCATGTACACTTCTGAAAGAGATCATGTGAATAATGGGACAACTCAGAAGAAAGGAGTTCTTGAGATTGATACTCTGAATGCCATATTGGCTCAGAACAAAATATTGACTCAGCAAGTCAATATGATTTCTCAGAGTCTGTCTGGAATGCAAGCTACAATAGGCAGTACTAAGGAAGCTTCTTCTGAAGAAGAAGCCTATGACCCTGAGAATCCTGCAATGGAAGAGGTGAATTACATGGGAGAATCCTATGGAAACACTGATGAGCGGATAATTTATACGCTTTTTGGCATTGTTTTTAGTATGTTTTTAGTATGTTTTAGCTAGTTTTTATTATATTTTTGTTTTTATTTAAAATTCACTTTTCAAGACTTTACTATGAGTTTGTGTGTTTTTCTATGATTTCAGGTATTTTCTGGCTGAAATTGAGGGGCCTGAGCAAAAATCTGATTCAGAGGCTGAAAAGGACTGCAGATGCTGTTGGATTCTGACCTTCCTGCACTTGAAGTGGATTTTCTGGAGCTACAGAAGCCCAATTGGCGCCCTCTCAATTGAGTTAGAAAGTAGACATCCAGGGCTTTTCAGCAATATATAATAGTCCATACTTTGCCCGAGATTTTATGGCCCAAACCGGCGTTCAAAGTCAGCATTAGAATTCCCAGCGTTAAACGCCGGAACTGGCACCAAAGTGGGAGTTAAACGCCCAAACAAGCCCGAAAGCTGGCGTTTAACTCCAAGAGAAGTCTCTACACGAAAATGCTTCAATGCTCAGCCCAAGCACACACCAAGTGGGCCCGGAAGTGGATATTTACGTCATTTACTCATTTTTGTAAATCTTAAGCAACTAGTTCTCTATAAATAGGACCTTTTGCTATTGTATTTGGAGTCTAATCTTTGAGTAGTGCTATGCTACCTTAGATCACGTTTTTGGGCTGGCCTCATGGCCATGCCTAGACCTTGTTCTTATGTATTTTCAACGGTGGAGTTTCTACACACCATAGATTAAGGTTTGGAGCTCTGCTGTACCTCGAGTATCAATGCAATTACTATTGTTCTCCTATTCAATTCAGCTTGTTCTTGTTCTAAGATATCACTTGCTCTTCAACTTGATGAATGTGATGATCCATGACACTCATCATCATTCTCACCTATGAACGTGTGCCTGACAACCACCTCCGTTCTACCTTCGATTGAGTGTGTTTATCTCTTGGATTCCTTAATCAGGATCTTCGTGGTATAAGCTAGAATTGATGGCGGCATTCTTGAGAATCCGGAAAGTCTAAATCTTGTCTGTGATATTCCGAGTAGGATTCAAGGATTGAATGACTTTGACGAGCTTCAAACTCGTGATTGTGGGGCGTTACTGACAGACGCAAAAGAATCATTGGATTCTATTCCGACATGATCGAGAACCGACAGATGAATAGCCGTGCTGTGACAGAGTGCGTTGAACATTTTCACTGAGAGGACGGGATTGTAGCCACTGACAACAGTGATGTCCAACATACAGCTTGCCATGGAAAGGAGTAAGAAGGATTGGATGAAGACAGTAGGAAAGCAGAGAGACGGGAGGGACAAAGCATCTTCATACGCTTATCTGAAATTCTCACTAATGAATTGCATAAGTATCTCTATCTTTATTTTATGTTTTATTTTATATTTTAATCATTCATCATCCATAACCATTTGAATCCGCCTGACTGAAATCTACAAGATGACCATAGCTTGCTTCATACCAACAATCTCCGTGGGATCGACCCTTACTCACGTAAGGTTTATTACTTGAACGACCCAGTGCACTTGCTGGTTAGTTGTGCGAAGTTTTGATAAAGAGTTGAGATTATAATTGTGCGTACCATGTTGATGGCACCATTGATGATCACAATTTCATGCACCAAGTTTTTGGCGCCGTTGTCGGGGATTGTTCGAGTTTGGACAACTGATGGTTCATCTTGTTGCTTATATTAGGTACTTTTCCTTTTTATTTTTCGAAAAAGATTTTTCAAAAATACAAAAAGATTTTCTATTTTGTTCTTCAGAGTTTTTTAGAATGAATTCTAGAGTTTCATGATGATTTGTTGAAGTCTGGCTGGCTGAGAAGCCATGTCTAATCTTTTGGACCGAGGTTTCAACTTATCATCACAAGAGCTTGTTGATTTCTATCAATTTTGCTGTTGAAAGCAATGATCTGCTAAAGCTTGGCTGGCCATTGGCCATGTCTAGTGTTTTGGACCGGAGCTTTCATTGAAAGCTTGGCTGGCTAGTAAGCCATGTCTAATTCCTAGACCGGAGTCTTAGACTAGCATTGCAATGATTCCTGGAATTCTTATTAAAAGTTTTGATTCTCTTTATTTTCTTCTCTATATAATTCTCGAAAATCACAAAAAAAAATTTTTTAAAACCATAAAAACCAAAAATATTTTATGTTTCTTGTTTGACTCTAGTATTAATTTTTAAGTTTGGTGTCAATTGCATGTTTCTATTTTTCTTGCATTTTTCGAAAATTACATGCATGTGTCTTCATTTATCTTCAAGTTGTTCTTGATGATTTCCTTGCTCTGATCTTTAAATTCTCTTGTTTAGTGTGTTTTCTTGTTTCTCATATGCATTCTCAATTTGTTAGTGTCAATAGTATACAAACCTCTAAGTTTGGTGTCCTGCATGCATTGTTTATTTGATCTTAGTTGCATTTTTATTGTTTCTCATCATCAAAAAATTCAAAAATATTTTTCAAAACTATGTCTTTTCAAGTCAATAATACAGAGAATTGAAGATTTAGAACATTCAACAGAGAAATCAAACAGAAAAAGCTGGGCGTTCAAAACGCCCAGTGAAGAAGGAAAACTGGTGTTTAAACGCCAGCCAGGGTACTTGGCTGGACGTTTAATGCCCAAAAAGGTAGAGATTTGGGCGTTAAATGCCAGAATGGGCACCATTCTGGGCGTTTAACGCCAGGATGACACTAGAGGGAAGATTTTGTTTTTAATTCACATTTTTTTCAAGTTTTCATAATTTTTCAAAATCAAATCTTTTTCAAATCATATCTTTTCAATCAAATATTTTCAAAATCAATTTCTTTCCATTTTCAAAAATACTTGCTAACAATTAATGATTTGATTCAAAACTTTCAAGTGTGTTGCCTTTTCTGTTAAGAAAGGTTTAATGTCTGAATCATATCTTTTAAATTTCTTGTTAGCCAAGTCATTAATTTTAAAAATCAAATCTTTTTTTAAATTGTTTTTCAATCATATCTTTTTAAAACCACACCTTTTCAATCATATCTTCTTAATCACATCTTTTTCAAAATAGTTTTCAATCATATCTTTTTGATTTCTAATTTCAAAAATCTTTTTTTCAAAAATCACTTTATTTCATTCCCAACTTCAAATTTCGAAAATCATTCATCAAGTTTTCAAAATTTTCTTTTAATTATTTCAAAATCTTTTTAATTTATTTTCGAAAATTCTTCCCCTCTTCTCACATCCTTCTATTTAAGGACTAACACTCCTCCACTATCAATAATTCGAACTCTATCCTTCTTGATAAGTTCGAATTTTTCTCCTTCTACCTCCTCCTTCTATTCTTCTTTTCCTCTGACACCTCAAGGAATCTCTATACTGTGACATAGAGGATTCGATACTTTCTTGTTCTCTTCTCTTTCATATGAGTAGGAGCAAAGACAAAGGAATTCTTGTTGAGGCTGACCCTGAACATGAAAGGACCTTGAAGCGAAAGCTAAGAGAAGCTAAGGCACAACTCTCTGAAGAGGACCTAACAGAAATCTTCAAACTAGAAGAAGATATGGCAGCCGAAAACAACAACAATGCCAACAATGCAAGGAAGGTGCTGGGTGACTTTACTGCACCTACTCCCGACTTCTATGGGAGAAGCATCTCTATCCCTGCCATTGGAGCAAACAACTTTGAGCTTAAGCCTCAATTAGTTTCTCTGATGCAACAAAATTACAAGTTTCATGGACTTCCATTAGAAGATCCTCATCAGTTTTTAGCTGAATTCTTGCAAATCTGTGACACTGTCAAGACCAATGGGGTTGACCCTGAGATCTATAAACTTATGCTATTCCCTTTTGCTGTAAGAGACAGAGCTAGGATATGGTTGGACTCACAACCTAAAGAAAGCTTGAACTCTTGGGAAAAGCTAGCAATGCCTTCTTGGCAAAATTCTTTCCACCTCAAAAATTGAGTAAGCTTAGAGTGGAAGTCCGAACCTTCAGACAGAAGGAAGGTGAATCCCTCTATGAAGCTTGGAAAAGATACAAACAATTGATCAGAAAGTGTCCTTCTGACATGCTTTCTGAATGGAGCATCATAGGTATCTTCTATGATGGTCTGTCTGAACTGTCCAAGATGTCATTGGACAGCTCTGCTGGAGGATCTCTTCATCCGAAGAAGACGCCTGCAGAAGCTCAGGAACTCATTGAAATGGTTGCAAATAACCAATTCATGTACACTTCTGAAAGGAACCCTGTGAATAATGGGACAAATCAGAAGAAAGGAGTTCTTGAGATTGATACTCTGAATGCTATATTGGCTCAAAATAAAATATTGACTCAGCAAGTCAATATGATTTCTCAAAGCCTGTCTGGAATGCAAGCTGCACCAGGCAGTACTAAGGACACTTCATCTGAAGAAGAAGCTTATGATCCTGAGAACCCATCTATGGAAGAGGTGAATTACATGGGAGAATCCTATGGAAACACCTACAATCGTTCATGGAGAAATCATCCAAATCTCTCATGGAAGGATCAACAGAGACCTCAACAAGGTTTCAACAACAATAATGGTGGAAGAAACAGGTTTATCAATGGCAAGCCTTTTCCATCATCTTCTCAGCAACAGACAGAGAATTCTAAGCAGAGCCACTCTGACTTAGCAACCATAGTTTCTGATTTGATTAAAACCACTCAAAGTTTCATGACTGAAACAAGGTCCTCCATTAGAAACTTGGAGGCACAAGTGGGTCAGCTGAGTAAGAAACTTACTGAACTCCCTCCTAGTACTCTTCCAAGCAATACAGAAGAAAATCCAAAAGGAGAGTGCAAAGTCATCTACATGGCCGAATTTGGAGAAGAAGAAGAGGCAGTGATCGCCATTGAGGAAGACCTCAATGGACATCCACTGGCCTCCAATGAGTTCCCTAATGAGGAACCATGGGACTCTGAGGCTCACACTGAGACCATAGAGATTCCATTGGATTTACTTCTGCCATTCATGAGCTCTAATGAGTACTCTTCCTCTGAAGAGGATGAAGATGTTACTGAAGAGCAAGTTGCTAAGTACCTTGGAGCAATCATGAAGCTAAATGACAAGTTATTTGGTAATGAGACTTGGGAGGATGAACCCCCTTTGCTCACCAAAGAACTGGATGACTTGACTAGGCAGAGATTACCTCAAAAGAGACAGGATCCTGGAAAGTTCTCAATACCTTGTACCATAGGCACCATGACCGTTGAAAAGGCTCTGTGTGACCTAGGGTCAAGTGTAAACCTCATGCCTCTCTCTGTAATGGAGAAGCTAGGGATCTTTGAGGTACAAGCTGCAAGAATCTCACTAGAGATGGCAGACAATTCAAGAAAACAGGCTTATGGACTTGTAGAGGATGTCTTGGTAAAGGTTGAAGACCACTACATCCCTGCTGATTTCATAGTCCTAGAGACTGGGAAGTGCATGGATGAATCCATCATCCTTGGCAGACCCTTCCTAGCCACAGCAAAGGCTGTGATTGTTGTTGACAGAGGAGAATTGATCATTCAAGTGAATAAAGACTCCCTTGTGTTTAAGGCTCAAGGATATCCCTCTGTAACCATGGAGAGGAAGCATGAAGAGCTTCTCTCAAAACAGAGTCAAACAGAGCCCCCACAGTCAAACTCTAAGTTTGGTGTTGGGAGGCCACAACCAAACTCTAAGTTTGGTGTTGAACGCCCACATTCAAACTCTAAGTTTGGTGTTGGGAGGATCCAACATTGCTCTGAACATCTGTGAGGCTCCATGAGAGCCCACTGTCAAGCTACTGACATTAAAGAAGCGCTTGTTGGGAGGCAACCCAATTCTATTATATCTATCTATTTTCCATTGTTATTTTATGTTTTCTGTAGGTTGATGATCATGTGAAGTCACAAAAACAATTGAAAAAGCAAAAACAGAATGAAAAACAGAGAAAAAAATAGCACACCCTGGAGGAAAAGCTTGCTGGCGTTTAAACGCTAGTAAGGGCAGCAAATGGGCGTTTAACGCCCAGTCTGGCACCATTCTGGGTGTTTAACGCCAGAAAGGGGCACCAGACTGGCGTTTAATGCCAGGAATGGGCAAGGAGCTGGCGTTAAATGCCAAAAAAGGGCAGCAGCCCGGCGTTTAACGCCAGAATTGGCAGAAAGGGCGTTTTGCACGCCATTCGGTGCAGGGATGAGCTATCCTTGACACCTCAGGATCTGTGGACCCCACAGGATCCCCACCTACCCCACCACTCTCTCTCTTCTTCACCCATTCACCAATCACCTTAATACCTTTTCCCCAAAAACCCCTCACCTATCAAATCCCACCATTCTCTTTACCACTCACATCCATCCTACATAAAACCCCACCTACCTCACCATCCAAATTCAAACCACTTTCCCTCCCAAACCCACCCATACTAGCCGAACCCTACACCCCTCTCAACTCCTATATAAACCCATCTTCACTCCTTCATTTTCACACAACCTCAACACCACTTCTCCCCCTTGGCAGAACCACAAAGCCTCCTCCATCTCCTCTATTCTTCTTCTTCTTCTACTCTTTTCTTTCTTCTTTTGCTCAAGGACGAGAAAACCTTCTAAGTTTGGTGTGGTAAAAGCATTGCTTTTTATTTTTCCATAACCATTTATGGCACCTAAGGCGGGAGAAACCTCTAGAAAGAGGAAAGGGAAGGCAAAAGCTTCCACCTCCGAGTCATGGGAGATGGAGAGATTCCCCTCAAGGGTGCATCAAGACCACTTCTATGAAGTTGTGGCCATGAAGAAGGTGATCCCCGAGGTCCCTTTTAAACTCAAAAAGAGTGAATATCCGGAGATCCGACATGAGATCCGAAGAAGAGGTTGGGAAGTTCTCACCAACCCCATTCAACAAGTCGGGATCTTAATGGTTCAAGAGTTCTATGCCAATGCATGGATCACCAAGAACCATGATCAAAGTGTGAACCCGGACCCAAAGAATTGGCTTACAATGGTTCGGGGGAAATGCTTAGATGTTAGTCCGGAAAATGTAACGTTGGCATTCAACTTGCCCATGATGCAAGAAGATGAACACCCCTACACTAGAAGGGTCAACTTTGATCAAAGGTTGGACCAAGTCCTCATAGACATTTGTGAAGAGGGCGCTCAATGGAAGAGAGATTCAAGAGGAAAGCCTGTTCACTTAAGAAGGCATGACCTCAAGCCCGTGGCTAGGGGATGGTTGGAGTTTATCCAACGTTCAATCATTCCCACTAGCAACCGGTCTGAAGCTACTATAGACCGGGCCATCATGATTCATAGCATCATGATTGGAGAGGAAGTAGAAGTTCATGAGGTTATATCCCAAGAACTCTATAAGGTGGCGGACAAGTCCTCCACTATGGCAAGGTTAGCCTTCCCTCATCTCATTTGTCACCTTTGCAATTCGGTTGGAATTGACATAGAGGGAGACATCCTCATTGATGAGGACAAGCCCATCACTAAGAAAAGGATGGAGCAAACAAGAGAACCTCATCAAGAGCATGAGGAATTTCCTCATCATGAAATCCCTGAGATGCCTCAAGGGATGCACTTTCCCCCACAAAACTATTGGGAGCAAATCAACACCTCCCTAGGAGAATTGAGTTCCAACATGGGACAACTAAGGGTGGAGCACCAAGAGCATTCCATCCTCCTCCATGAAATTAGAGAAGATCAAAGATCCATGAGAGAGGAGAAACAAAGGCAAGGAAGAGACATTGAGGAGCTCAAGCACTCCATAAGATCTTCAAGAGGAAGAACAAGCCGCCATCACTAAGGTGAACCCGTTCTTTAATTTCCTTGTTCTTTATTTTCTATTTTTCGAAAATTGTGCTCTATGTTTATTTATGTTTGTGTCTTTATTACATGATCATTAGTGTCTAAGTGTCTATGCCTTAAAGCCATGAAAATAAATCCATCACCTTTCTTAAATGAAAAATGTTTTTAATTGAAAAAGAAAAAGAAGTACATGAATTTCGAATTTTAAAACAGTTTAATTATTTTGATGTGGTGGCAATACTATTGTTCTTCTGAATGAATGCATGAACAGTGTATATTTTTGAATTTGATTGTTTATGAATGTTAAAATTATTAGCTCTTGAAAGAATGAAAGGAAAAGGAGAAATGTTATTTAATGATCTGAAAAATCATAAAATTGATTCTTGAATCAAGAAAAAGCAATGAAAAGCTTGCAAAAAAAAAAAAGAGAAAGAAAAAGAAAAAGCAAGCAGAAAAAGCCAATACCCCTTAAAACCAAAAGGCAAGGGTGATAAAAAGGATCCAAGGCTTTGAGCATCAGTGGATAGGAGGGCCCACAGGAATAAAATCCTGGCCTAAGCGGCTAAACCAAGCTGTCCCTAACCATGTGCTTGTGGCGTGAAGGTGTCAAGTGAAAACTTGAGACTGAGCGGTTAAAGTCGAGGTCCAAAGCAAAAAAGAAGAGTGTGCTTAAGAACCCTGGACACCTCTAATTAGGGACTTTAGCAAAGCTAAGTCACAATCTGAAAAGGTTCACCCAGTTATGTGTCTCTGGCATTTATGTATCCGGTGGTAATACTGGAAAATAAAGTGCTTAGGGCGACGGCCAAGACTCATAAAGTAGCTGTGTTCAAGAATCAATATACTTAACTAGGAGAATCAATAACACTATCTGGATTCTGAGTTCCTATAGATACCAATCATTCTGAACTTCAAAGGATAAAGTGAGATGCCAAAACTGTTCAGAAGCAAAAAGCTAAAAGCCCCGCTCATCTAATTAATACTGATCTTCATAGATATTTTTGGAATTCATTGTATATTCTCTTCTTTTTTATCCTATTTGATTTTCAGTTGCTTGGGGACAAGCAACAATTTAAGTTTGGTGTTGTGATGAGCGGATAATTTATACGCTTTTTGGCATTGTTTTTAGTATGTTTTAGATAGTTTTTATTATATTTTTATTAGTTTTTATTTAAAATTCACTTTTATGGACTTTACTATGAGTTTGTATGTTTTTCTGTGATTTCAGGTATTTTCTGGCTGAAATTGAGGGACCTGAGCAAAAATCTGATTCAGAGGCTGAAAAGGACTACAAATGCTGTTGGATTCTGACCTCCCTGCACTCGAAGTGGATTTTCCGGAGCTACAGAAGCCCAATTGGTACGCTCTCAATTGCGTTGGAAAGTAGACATCCAGGGCTTTCTAGAAATATATAATAGTCTATAGTTTGCCCGCGATTTGATGTCCCAAACCGGCATTCAATGTCAGCATCAGAATTTCCAGCGTTAAACGCCGGAACTGGCACCAAAGTGGAAGTTAAACGCCCAAACTGGCACGAAATCTGGCGTTTAACTCCAAGAGAAGTCTCTACACGAAAATGCTTCAATGCTCAGCGCAAGCACACACCAAGTGGGCCCGGAAGTGTATATTTACGTCATTTACTCATTTTTGTAAATCTTAAGCTACTAGTTCTCTATAAATAGGACCTTTTGCTATTGTATTTGGAGTCTAATCTTTGAGTAGTGCTATGCTACCATAGATCACGTTTTGGGGCTGGCCTCATGTCCATGACTAGACCTTGTTCTTATGTATTTTCAACGGTGGAGTTTCTACACACCATAGATTAAGGTGTGGAGCTCTGTTGTACCTCGAGTATCAATGCAATTACTATTGTTCTTCTATTCAATTCAGCTTGTTCTTGTTCTAAGATATCACTTGCTCTTCTATTCTATTCTGACATGATCGAGAACCGACAGATGAATAGCCGTGCTGTGACAGAGTGCGTTGAACATTTTCACTGAGAGGACGGGATTGTAGCCACTGACAACGGTGATGTCCAACATACAGCTTGCCATGGAAAGGAGTAAGAAGGATTGGATGAAGACAGTAGGAAAGCAGAGAGACGGGAGGGACAAAACATCTTCATACGCTTATCTGAAATTCTCACCAATGAATTACATAAGTATCTCTATCTTTATTTTATGTTTTATTTTATATTTTAATCATTCATCATCCATAACCATTTGAATCCACCTGACTGAGATCTACAAGATGACCATAGCTTGCTTCATACAAACAATCTCCGTGGGATCGACCCTTACTCACGTAAGGTTTATTACTTGGACGACCCAGTGCACTTGCTGGTTAGTTGTGCGAAGTTGTGATAAAGAGTTGAGATTACAACTGTGCGTACCATGTTGATGGCGCCATTGATGATCACAATTTCGTGCACCAAACACCTATAATCCTTCATGGAGAAATCATCCAAATTTCTCATGGAAGGATCAACAGAAGCCTAATCAAGGCTTCAGTAACAATAATGGTGGGAGAAATAGGTTTGGCAATAGCAAACCTTTTCCATCATCTTCTCGGCAACAGACAGAGAATTCTAAGCAGAGCCACTCTAACTTAGCAACTTTAGTCTCTAATCTATCTAAGACCACTCTCAATTTTATGACTGAAGCAAGGTCCTCCATTAGAAATTTGGAGGCACAAGTGGGTCAGCTGAGTAAAAGAGTTACTAAACTCCCTCCTAGTACTCTCCCAAGCAATACAGAAGAGAATCTAAAGAGAGAGTGCAAGGCCATAAACACGTCCCACATGGCCGAACCTGTAGAGGAGGGAAAGGCAGTGATTTCCAGTGAGGAAGACCTCAATGGACGTCCACTGGCCTCCAAGGAGTTCCCTAATGAAGAACCAAGGGAATCTGAGGCTCATATAGAGACCATAGAGATTCCACTGAACTTACTGTTGCCATTCATGAGCTCTGATGAGTATTATTGAAGAGCAAGTTGCTCAATATCCAAGAGCAATCATGAAGCTGAATTCCAAGTTATTTGGTAATGAGACTTGGGGGGATGAACCCTCATTGCTCATCAATGAACTACATGATCTGGTTCAACTGAAATTACCTCAGAAGAAACAGGATCCTGGAAAGTTCTTAATACCTTGTAGCATAGGCACCATGACCTTTGAGAAGGATCTGTATGACCTGGGGTCAGGGATAAACCTCATGACCCTCTCTGTAATGGAGAAACTAGGGATCTTTGAGGTATAAGTTGCTAAAATCTCACTGGAGATGACAGACAATTCAAGGTAACAGGCTAATGGACTTGTAGAGGATGTCTTAGTAAAGGTTGAAGGCTATTACATCCCTGCTGACTTCATAATCCTAGACACTGAGAAGGATGAAGATGATCCCATCATCCTTGGAAGACCCTTCCTAGCCACAGCAAGAGCTGTGATTGATGTGGATAGAGGAGAGCTAGTCCTTCAATTGAATGAGGACTACCTTGTGTTTAAGGCTCAATGATCTTCTTCTGTAACCATGGAGAGGAAGCATGAAAAGCTTCTCCCAATACAGAGTCAAACAGAGCCCCCACACTCAACTTCTAAGTTTAGTGTTGGGAGGCCATCATTAAGTTCTAAATCTCTGTGAAGCTCTCTAAGAGCACACTGTCAAGCTATTGACATTAAAGAAGCGCTTATTGGGAGGCAACCCAATGTTATTTAATTATATTTATTTTAATTTCCATTGTTACTTTATGTTTTCTTTAGGTTGATGATCATGTGAACTCACAAAAACAACTGAAAAGTAAAAAACAGAATGAAAAATAGCATTAAAAATAGCACACTCTGGAGGACAAGCTTACTGGCATTTAAACGCCAATAAGGATAGCAGAATGGGCATTTAACGCCCAGCCTGGTAGTATTCTGGGCGTTAAACGCCAGAATGGGCAGCACTCTGGGCGTTTAACACCAGAAAGGGCAGTCTGGCATCTGGCTGGCGTTAAACGCCAGAAATGGGCATCTGGCTGGCGTTTAACGCCAGCAATGGGCAGCAGAGTGGCGTTTAACGCTAGGAAAGGTAGCAGAGCTGGTGTTAAACGCCAGATTTGGCGTACAATGGGCGTTTAAACGCCAGAATGGTACAGGGACTCAAATTCCTTAACACCTCAGGATCTGTGGACCCCACAGGATCCCCACCTATCCCACCTCTTCTTCTCTCCTCTTCACACCTTTCCATAACACTCTTCCCCAAACACCATTGACCAATCCCATCAAAACCTCTTCCTCAAATACCCTTCACCTATCAAATTCTACCCTCTTCCCTACAACCTCTTCACCACTCACACCCATCCATCATTAAACCCCACCTGCCTCACCATTCAAATTCAAACCATTTCCTTCCCAAACCCATCCCTCATACACGGTTACCCTCTCGCCCTTACCCTATAAATACCCCTCCTTACCACCTTCATCTTCACACAACATACACACTACTACCCCCTTGGGCGAACCACTCACCTCCCTCCATCTCCTCTATTTCTTCTTCTTCTACTCCCTTCTTTCTACTTTTGCTCGAGGATGAGCAACCATTCTAAGTTTGGTGTGGGAAAAGCTAAAGCTTTTTGTTTTTCTATAACCATTAATGGTACCTAAGGCCGGAGAAACCTCTAGAAAGAGGAAAGGAAAAGCAATTGCTTCCACCTCCGAGTCATGGTAGATGGAGAGGTTGATAAACCACTATTTTATGGTTTATCTTGTGCTCAATTGAGTGGTTTTTATCTACTCTTTACCCACTTATTCATACTATTTGCATGGTTTTATATTTGCCTTCCTAATTATGTGCTTTGATTGAAAACATGCTTCTTTGGCCTTAAGTTCCCTATGTTTAATCCTCTCTTATTACCATTAGATGCCTTGATATGTGTATTAAGTGATTTCAGAGATTACAGGGAAGGAATGGCTCAGAGGATGGAAAGGAAGCATGCAAAAGTGGAAGGAATACAAGAAGTTGGAGAATTTGCTAAGCTGTCTAGCCTGACCTCTTCGCACTCAAACGGCTATAACTTTAGCTACAGAGGTCCAAACGACGCGGTTCCAGTTGCGTTGGAAAGCTGACGTCCGGAGCTCAATTTGATATATAATATGCCATAGTTTCTCTGATGCTAGGCGACGCGACCGCGTGCTCCATGCGGCCGCGTCGTAGTGACGAAAATCAGCGTGTTTGAATTCGCAACCAGCGAATTCTGGGCTGTTTCTGACCCAGTTTGCGACCCAGAAAACACAGATTAGAGGCTATAAAGTGGGGGAATGCATCCATTCATCAAGAAGTTCTCATATTCACAATTTTAGGATTTAGATGTAGTTTTTAGAGAGAGAGGTTCTCTCCTCTCTCTTAGTTTTAGGAGTGACTCTCGATCCCAGGTTCAATGTTCTTTTTATTTATTTTCTCAATTTAATTTATGAACAACTATGCCATATTTAATTTCTTTTGTTAATGCAATTCGAGGTATTTTCAGATTTAAGATTACTTTTCTTTATTTATATTGATGCTTTTAATTTAATTTAGATATTTTTCTCCCTTTTGGCTTTGGTCAAGTGATTGGTAGTACTTGAGTTATCAAACTCAGCAAGGGATTGAAATTGACAGATTCTGCTTGAGTTAGGATTGCTATAACACTAGTCTCTCCACAGGAGTTGACTAGGACTTGAGAATCAAGCTAATCAGTCCACTTAACCTCCCTTTGTTTAATAAAGGCTGACCAAGTGGGAAAAATCCAATTCTCATCACAATTGATAAGGATAACTAGGATAGGAATTCCAATTCTTATACCTTGCCAAGAGATATTATTATTATTATTTTATTTTACTTGTCATATAACATATTCTCTCCTTACTTCCAAAACCCCAATTTACAAACTCATAACCAATAATAAGAACATACCTCCCTGCAATTCCTTGAGAAGACGACCCGAGGTTTAAATACTCGATTATCAATGTTTGTTACTTGTGACAACCAAAATGTTTGTACGAAGGGATTTCTGTTGGTTTAGAGACTATATCTACAACGCGACTATTTTTATAAAATTCTTTACTGGCAAAAATCCTAACGTCAAAATGGCGCCGTTGCCGGGGAATTGCAAACGTGTACCTTATTATTGGTTATTGTAAATATTTGCTTTTTGCTTGTTTATTTGTTTTTATTTTTGTTTTTATTTTTGCTTTTTCTTAAGTTAAGAGGTTATTGGTTTTTTATTTTAAAATTTTTATTTTATCTTATCTTATTTCAAAAATCAAATTTCAAAATTCAATTTTAAAAATTTTCAAAATTCAAATTTAAAAATTTTTAAAATTTCAAATTTCAAAAATTCAAAATTCAAAAATTTAAAATTCAAAATTTCAAAATTTAATTTTCAAGTTCAAAATTTAAATAACCTTTTAATTTAAATTTGTTTTTATTTTTGTTTTTAATTTTTATTTGCTACTATGAACTCTCACCCCTTTGGCTATGAGTCTGGTTACAATTATGTTGCAGGAAGAAGAAATTACAATGAGAACAGGCATCAAGGTTGGAACAATCAAAGATGGGAGGAGCCACAAGGATTTGATCAACCCTCATGGCAACAACCACCTCCAATAGACTATCAACAACCACCATCATATGCCTATAAACCCTCTCCTCAACACAGCTTTGAACCACCATACTCACAAGCCACCTACAACCATTCACCTCCATATGACCCTAACCCGTATCCACCATACCAACCACCCTATGAACCAAATGAACCCTCTTATCCACCCCAAACTTCCATGGAGAAAGCACTTGCCGATCTAAACTCTACTATACAAGCTCTCTTCGCCCAAATCAGACCACCAAATACCTTCAACAATCAACCCTCAAACTCTAGTGCACTTTCTTGTCAACCACAGAATGATCTCTCTATCCCATCACCACCATCCATGGAAGAGCACCCACATCCATCAATCCAAGAGCAACATGATCTCAATGATGCTATTGACATGGAACAAGAGAAAAGGGATCATCTTCGTGAATCCATACTTCATAAGGAGCTAGAGGAGGCCCTAAAGGTGAAGGTAGTAAAAACCCTTGGAGTCGAAGGAGTGGTTGAAGAATTAGTGAAGGAAAAATCAAGGGATCATATCAAAAAAGCAGTGGATCGATTTCATGCAACTCTATATCAACTAAATCAAGCGATAAGTCAATTAGGTTCCCGACGCTCGGACACTCAAAGTGCTCCCATGGCTTCATGTGGGCAATCTAATGAAGAACGTAGCATGAAGGAGATATTAGAAACTCCAGTGGACAGTACGGAGAATGACTTTGTACTGGAACAAGTGGAGGAAGCTGTAATTATCGAAGAAGAAGAAGAAGAAGCGGTTGAAGACTTAGGAGATGCTGAACCTCCATGGGAAAGCCAAGACATAGAACCTCCTTCCAAGACAGTTGCATTTGATGTTGAGGAGGGTGTACAACCTCCAAGGCATGTCATGGTTAAAGACTTGGAAGAGGTTGATCAAGAGATGGAGATTCAAGAGAAAGAGGTTGAAATTAAAGAAGTTTGCAAAGAGGTGGAAGTTGTCGAAGAGCACAAGGGAGTGGAGCTTGCAATTTCATTAAAAATACCTCCCCCTAAGTTGCCATCATCCTTCACAACATTCAAGTGGGTAAAATTCATATCCCTTAGCTTTCTAATTCCACTTGAATATGGGCTACTGGAGACGGATGGTCAACTTAGAGCTCTTTGTGGCATTAAGAGTAAGAAGAAGATGGCCAGTGGTAAGAATTGTCCTGCAAGGTTCATTATGGTTGGAAGCTTTAAGTTTAAACACAAAGGTTGGTATAAAGCTCAACTGAATGGCTCTAGGAAGCTGTTTGGATGTCTCAGTGAGAATTCCGACTGTTCACCACCCAAGTGGAAAAATGAAGATCAACAACAAGATGGGTGCAAAAGCAAGGTCTGGGACCCCGGAATTCAATCTAGAAATCAGCACTCTTGGGGCCTTGTCACTTGCTTTAACTTGCTTAAAGGCTTTTTGCGCCTAGTTTGGGATCCCAGAGGCCATTGGAATTACAAACATTGGTGGAGATTCTTGGATGAGTTCAAGCACAAGCCACCATAACAGGGAGCTCACCAAATGTCCAACTTAAGGACTTTAACTAAAAGTGCTAGGTGGGAGACAACCCACCATGGTATGATCGTTCCTTTTTCATTATTATTTAGTTTTATTTGTTTTCGAGTTTTATTTTATTTTGTTATATTGAACTTGGAGTTTTGCATCACATTCATATTAACACTGCATTCTGCGTTTTTCAGATTAAAAAAAAAAGAGAGAGAAGCACGCACGCGACGTGGCAGCGTCGCTGACGCGTCCACATCATGTGAAAAAAATGGCTCCTACGCGACCGTGTCACCCACGCGGCCGCGTGACCTGGAAATCGACGTAAGAAAGGGTACACGACCGAAAGTTGTGCGAGAGTGGTGCTGGACTGGTGCTGATCGCACATGCCTTACCACGCAAACGCATGGCTCACGCGTCCGCGTCATACCCCCATTGATGGCCACTCACACGATCGCGTCGACCACGTCATCGCGTCACCCTGGATTTTGGCAATACTAAGTTTTGAACAGAGAGTTGTGTGACCACGAGGCTGCACTCGTGCCACTAGCACAAATCGAGTCACGCGATCGCGTGCCCCACGTGTCCGCGTCGCCTAACCTTATTGCGCACCACGCGACCGCGTCACCCACGCGACCGCGTCACCACCGTCGCACAAGCTATCCAGATTAGTGCCAATTTTCTTATCTTTTCTTCTCCGAATCCTTATTCTTCTTATCTTTTCTTACTTCTTTTTTCTTTCTTTCTTATTTTCTCTCACTTCCATTCTATTTTATTTAATTTATTTGCATACTTTCATTCATTGCATATTTTTATTTTTCTAAAATTATTATTGGTGTTCAAATGTTCTTATTCAACTGTTACATCTTTTCTGGTTTTCTTGGTGCTTAGTGACTTGTTTAATTTTGATTGAGTAATATTATTTAAATCAATGCCAATCTTTTATATCTGTATTACTTTTGCATTGACATGAATTTATATTATCTCTCCTTCCCCACTCTCTTTCCCATTGTTGCAAATTTTGTACCACTGGTATGCCATGGCTTCTATTATTTTCTCACGCACATGTTGAAGCTTCCATGTAAATGAGACCCTTTTCATTTGGCATTAACCCACCCATACTTCATTTATTTTCTTATCTCTATTACTAGGTTACCTTTTTTTACTTTTTCTTTCAGGATGGCCACCCGGAAGGGAAGCTGAAGACGTTTACATGGGGAGACAAACAAGTCCATCTGCACAATCTTTGGAGAAAAGCGTCAGTTGGAACAACCCATCCACTTGTACATCTTAGCATGCACCGAGGACGGTGCAATCTTTAAGTGTGGGGAGGTCGATACCGATCTCCATGGGTTAGTATTTTCTTCTCAACACCAATATTTTATTTTCTTTGTTAATTGCTTTATTTGCATATTTAATTACATGTTTGTTTGATTTTATGCATTTAGTTACTACTTGGTTGAAGTAATATTTTCTTTTTCAAGAAATTTTTATAGTATTTCACTAATTTAAATTGAAAAAAATTTTTTTGTGTTAAACTTATCAGAAGTTGTATTTGGAACATGGTTTTTGAGCCAAAGAACACACAACCTGTGAGATTTTGAGCTTATTTATATGGTTACATTATTTAACCATAAATATTTTATTCTTGTGTGTTTACTTCTCTATAATTGTGATCTTTACTTTGTTTCAGTCTATATGTCCATTATTTAGTATATTTACATGCTTGCATATGATTGAGGCCATTGTTTGATTTTAGCTCACTTATCCCAAATAAGCCTACCCTTTAAATCACCCTTGTCAGCCACTTTGAGCCTCTTAATCCCCATTTGTTCTATTTTATAACCACATTACTAGCCTTAAGCAGAAAAACAAATTAAAAATCCCAAGTTGAATCCTTGGTTAGCTTAAGATAGATATTGTGTATAATTTAAGTTTGGGGAATTTTATGGGAACATAGGATGATAAAATAAATAAAAAAAGGGGAATTAAATTGAATAAGTTATTTGAAAATTTGGAAAGCATGCTCATGTGAAATCAAAATAATTAAATTACCATGTGCATTGAAAAAAAAATATTAAGTAAGTAAATAAAGGGATACAAAAAAAAAAGAAAAAAATAATATTACCCAAAATGCAAAATAAAAAGAATCAATGCACATGGGACAAGATTCAAAAATAAGTTTGATACATGAGCATGTAATACAAAAGTGGGAAAATTCGGGTAGCTAGGTAAAGTATTTTAAAATTATATAAAGTATGTATATGTTAGGTGAGATCTTAGACTAATCAAGGATTCACTTTATAAAGCTCACTTGGCCATACATATATCCTTATACCCTTACCTTAGCCCCATTACAACCTTGAAAAGACCTCATGATGTTTGCATTGATATACTAAATATTTGTTGATTAGTTAGATGAAGAACAAAGTTTAGAAAGCATGACTAGAGAAGAGTAGAGTGAATTACCCTATACACTTGAGAGACTAGAGTGATATACACTACCAGTGAGGGTTCAGTGCTTAATTCTACGTTCCCTGCTTTCATGAGCAATCTTCTTACAAGTTTACTTGCTTTTTATTGTATGGTTTGAATTAGTGAAATCTGATTTATATTTGTCTTGAAAAGCTTATTTACTTTTAACCAAGTAGGTAGAAACATTTTTGCATGTAGTTACATTCATAGGTTGCATTTCATACATTCTACCATCCCTCCTCACTTTTTAGCTTCCCTTGAGCTTAGCATGAGGACATGCTATTGTTTAAGTGTAGGGAGGTTGATAAACCACTATTTTATGGTTTATCTTGTGATTAATTGAGTGGATTTTATCAACTCTTTACCCACTTATTCATACTATTTGCATGGTTTTATATTTGCCTTCCTAATTATGTGCTTTGATTGAAAACATGCTTCTTTGGCCTTAAGTTCCCTATGTTTAATCCTCTCTCATTACCATTAGATGCCTTGATATGTGTGTTAAGTGATTTTAGAGATTACAGGGCAGGAATGGCTCAGAGGATGGAAAGGAAGCATGCAAAAGTGGAAGGAATACAAGAAGTTGGAGAAATTGCTAAGCTGTCCAGCCTGACCTTTTCGCACTCAAATGGCTATAACTTTAGCTACATAGGTCCAAACGACGCGGTTCTAGTTGTGTTGGAAAGCTAAAGTCTGGGGCTTCGATTTGATATATAATATGCCATAGTTGCCCTGACGCTAGGCGACGCGACCGCGTGCTCCATGAGGCCGCGTCGCAGTGATGAAAAACCAGCGTGGCAGATTTCTTCTCCAGCGATTTCTGGGCTGTTTTCGACCCAGTTTACAGCCCAGAAAACACAGATTAGAGGCTATAAAGTGGGGAAACGCATCCATTCATAAGAACAAGCTTTCACATTCACAATTTTAGGATTTAGATGTAGTTTTTAGAGAGAGAGGTTCTCTCCTCTCTCTTAGGATTAGGATTTAGGATTTCTTTTAGTTTTAGGAGTGACTCTCAATCCCAGGTTCAATGTTTCTTTTATTTATTTTCCTAATTTAATTTATGAACTCTTTCATGTTACATTTGATGTCTTTATTAGTGCTAATTGAGGTATTTCAGATTTATGATTGCTTTCTTTTATTTATTATATAAATAATTTGTATTTTTCCCTTTTAGCTTTGGTTGAGTCATTGGAGACACTTGAGTTATCAAACTCATTGATGATTGAAAATTGGATTTCTTCATTTCATTAATTCAAGTTCCAATAACTCTAGCCTTTCCCAAGGAAAGACTAGGACCTGAGGAATAAGAATTAATTCATCCACTTAACTTACCTTCATAGTTAGAGGTTAACAAAGTGGGAGAAAATTCCAATTCTCCTTACAATTGATAAGGATAACCAGGATAGGACTTTCAGTTCTTCATACCTTGCCAAGAGATTTTATTATTGTTAATTTATTTTACTTGTTAATTAAATATACCTGTGCCCATTGCCCAAACTCCAAAACCCCAATTTACAAACTCATAACTAATAATAAGGACATACTTCCCTGCAATTCCTTGAGAAGACGACCCGAGGTTTAAATACTCGGTTATCAATTTTAAAGGGGTTTGTTACTTGTGACAACCAAAACGTTTGTATGAAAGGACTTTTGAAGGTTTAGAAACTATACTTGCAACGAGGATTTATCCGCAAATTTCTAGACCACACAAAAGTTCCTCTCGTCAAAATGACGTTAGGATTTTTGCCAGTAAAAAAATTTATAAAAACAGTCGCATTGTAGATATAGTCTCTAAACCAACAGAAATCCCTTCGTACAAACGTTTTGGTTGTCACAAGTAACAAACCCCTTTAAAATTGATAACCGAGTATTTAAACCTCGGGTCGTCTTCTCAAGGAATTGCAGGGAGGTATGTTCTTATTATTGGTTATGAGTTTGTAAATTGGGGTTTTGGAAGTAAGGAGGGAATATGTTATATGACAAGTAAAATAAAATAATAATAATAATATCTCTTGGCAAGGTATAAGAATTGGAATTCCTATCCTAGTTATCCTTATCAATTGTGATGAGAATTGGATTTTTCCCACTTGGTCAGCCTTTATTAAACAAAGGGAGGTTAAGTGGACTGATTAGCTTGATTCTCAAGTCCTAGTCAACTCCTGTGGAGAGACTAGTGTCAGAGCAATCCTAGCTCAAGCAGAATCTGTCAATTTCAATCACTTGCTGAGTTTGATAACTCAAGTACTACCAATCACTTGACCAAAGCCAAAAGGGAGAAAAATATCTAAATTAAATTAAAAGCATCAATATAAATAAAGCAAAGTAATCTTAAATCTGAAAATACCTCGAATTTCATTAACAAAAGAAATTAAATTTGGCATAGATGTTTATAAATTAAATTGAGAAAATAAATAAAAAGAACATTGAACCTGGGATCGAGAGTCACTCCTAAAACTAAGAGAAATCCTAATCCTAATCCTAAGAGAGAAGAGAGAACCTCTCTCTCTAAAAACTATATCTAAATCCTAAAATTGTGAATATAAGAACTTCTTGATGAATGGATGCATTTCTCCACTTTATAGCCTCTAATCTATGTTTTCTGGGCCACAAACTGGGTCAGAAACAGCCCAGAATTCGCTGGTTGCGAATTCAAACATGCTGATTTTTGTCACTGCGAAGCAGTCCCATGGAGCACGCAGTCGCGTCACCTAGCATCAGAGAAACTATGGTATATTATATATCAAATTGAAGCCCCAGACGTCAGCTTTCCAACGCAACTGGAACTGCATCATTTGGACCTCTGTAGCTAAAGTTATAGCCGTTTGAGAGCGAAGAGGTCAGGCTGGACAGCTTAGCAAATTCTCCAACTTCTTGTATTCCTTCCACTTTTACATGCTTCCTTTCCATCCTCTGAGCCATTCCTGCCCTGTAAACTTTGAAATCACTTAACACACATATCAAGGCATATAATGGTGATAAGAGAGGATTAATATTAGCAAAGATAAGTCCAAAGAAACATGTTTTCAATTAAAGCACATAATTAGGAAGGCAAATGTAAAACTATGCAAATAGTATGAATAAGTGGGTAAAGAGTAGATAAAAGCCACTCAATTGAGCACAAGATAAACCATAAAATAGTGGTTTATGAACCTCCCCACACTTAAACATTAGCATGTCCTCATGCTAAGCTCGAGAGAACTATAAAAGTGAAGAGGAATGGTAAAATGTATGAAATGCAACCTATGTATATGAATGCAAAATGTTTCTACCTACTTGGTTAAAAGTAAATAAATTCTCCAAGACAAATATAAATCATATTCCACTAATTCAAATCATACAAAATAAGGTACAAGTAAACTTGAAAGAAGATAGCTCATGAAAGCAGGGAACATAGAATTTAGCACTGAACCCTTACTGGTAGTGTATATCACTCTAACTCTCAAGTGTCTAGGGCCAATCACTCTACTCTTCTCTAATCATGCTTTCTAAACTTTGTTCTTCATCTAACCAATCAACATTATTTAATGTACCAATGCAAACATCATGAGGTCTTTTCAAGGTTGTAATGGGGCTAAGGTAAAGGTAAGGATATATGTATGGCCAAGTGAGCTATAATATGAATCTTTAATTAACCTAAACTTTCACCTAACATACATATACTCTATATAATTCTAATTCATGCCTAGCTACCCAAGAGAATCTTTAATTAACCTAAACTTTTACATCACATACTCATGTATCAACTTTTTTTTTTTTAATTTATCACATGTGCATTGATTTTTTCATTAACTCAACATTGGGGTAATTTTATCCCCTTATTTATTTATTTATATTATATATATTTTTTTTCTTTTTCTCGTTTTCTTTTTTTTTTGAATCATAAAAGCAAACATAACTTATCAATGCACATGAATTTTTCATTATTTTTCTATTTTGGTTTTTCATGAGTAGGTTCCCAAATTTTCCATATTCAAATAAATTAAAAACATGATACATTCCCTTATCAACCCATGTTTCCATAATTTCCCCACACTTATTTGATACACAATCTCTATCTTAAGCTAACCAAAGATTCAATTGGGATAATTAATTTGTTTTCCACTTAAGGCTAGTGATGTGGTAAAATATAGAACAAATGGGGATTAAAAGGCTCAAAGTGGCTAACAAGGGTGATTTAAAGGGTAGGCTTATTTGGGATAAGTGAGCTAAAATTAAACAATGGCCTCAATCATGTGCAAGCATGTAAATATACTAAATAATGGACATATAGAATGGAACAAAGCAAAGATTGCAATTATAGAGAAGAAAACACACAAGAATAAAATATTTATGGTTAAATAATGTAACCATATAAATAAGCTCAAAATCTCACAGGTCACTACAAGAAAAAAGGCCTATGGCCATACTTTTTTTTTGCTACGCTTTAAAAGCGTGGCCAAAAGTAGGCTATGGCGACGCTTATGTGTGGGTGGCGTTTGGATAGAGATTTTGCCACGCTTTTTTTTTATACGCTTTAAAAGCGTGCCAAAATCTCTCTATGGCCACGCTTTTATGAGGGTGGCAGTTGATGTGAGATTTAACCACGTTTTTTTCTGCCACGCTTATAAAGCGTAGCCATAGAGAGATTTCGGCACGCTTTTAAAGCGTGGCAATAGGAATTTGTTATTGTGGCGTTTTAGAAGCGTAGCCGTTTCCTACAAGCCTTTTGGCACGCTTCAAAAGCGCGCGGCCAAAAGGTTCCCTTAGAAAAAAAAATTAAAGAAGCTCGAATTAACAAAAACGCTCCAGATAGCTAGAGATCAATTCTTCGTGATTCTAACACTTAGAGAAAAAAAGCTAACTCCTTCTGCCCTAACTCCTCCTTCGAAAGCCCCAATGGCAACCACCAATCTCCTCCTTCTTTGTGCCTCACCGCTTCCCCCTCCGAAAGCCCTAGCTAACCATTCTTCAATTTTTTCGCCTTAACCCTTCTTCAAAAGCCCTAACCCCTGCCCTCACAGTGACGACAACACTCCAACGAAGAACGACGAAGCCCTCCCTTCCGCGCTGTCGCTCGCTTCCTGGTTCTTCGCCTCCCTGAAGAACGACGAAGCCCTCCTTTCCGCGCTGCCGCCCGCTTCTTGGTTCTTCGCTTCTGTGAAGAACGACGAAGCCCTCCCTTCCGCGCCGCCGCTCGCTTCCTGCTTCTTCGCTTCCGTGAAGAACGACGAAGCCCTAACATCTGACGAGGTGGAAAAGCGCCATTTCCAGCTTCGAATAAGGCTGTAGGTTTCTCCTCCTTTTGTTTTTCTGCAGTCAGATTCATGAGGATGACTCTAAGTTTTCATTCTTTTTTTTTTATTATTCATTGTTTTGATTCTCATGCATTTCTTCAGGAGAAGGTGAGGAACCCGTTAGTCGAGAACCATCCTAAGCAGTTCGGGATCAGAGGAGCAGAGGAAGAAGAGGATCCTCAAGCAGAGGTTGAAGGCTCCACCAGCTTTGAACCAGTTCACCAAGACCCTTGACAAGAACCTAGGTGCGTAAATAAGTATCTCCATTTTGTTTCATTTGCCCTGTTTTATGTTTGTGTAATGCTTCAAGTGTAGTAATATTTCCCTCTTATGGCAATTAGATGATGCTTCTGATCACTTTATTTTTCTATCTAACTGCATTTAACTTCCTCTTTGCAATTTCACCTTTTGGAAATGATATCAGTTTCAGAAAAGGAAAGGGAAGCTTGAAAGCTAAACATATATATGGTGAATGTATTGAAGTTGTAGCTTCATTTTCTGAGAGAAAGAGTGCATCCTGTTGATCTTGTTGGTGGTGTTGTTTGACTGAAATTTTAAGAATGTAATAGACTTCTCAAAGTTTTATAAAAACTATTTTTCACTATTTTTGGATGTCTAGATTGAGAGCAGAAATTTATGAAAATTATTGCTATTTCTACAATAAATACTGTCGAATTCGGTTCAAACTCTAAATGATCATTTTGAGTTTTAGAGACTTCTAACTCTTATTAACTCTTGATTCTACCTTATTTTAGTTACTTAAACCTGTCTAGCTTAGTGTCACAGCCCCAAGAGCTAAGCTCTTGCCATTATCAAAAGCTAAACATATATATTAGTTTCACTATGATGCATTATTCTTTCATTACTTATATGCCAAAACTTTAGTGTGTTTGATGTATTATCTTGCTGTCACTTTAAATAAGAATTGAACGCATATAAAGTTATTAGTCAAGAGCATTTTTTTTCTACTTTATTAACTCATTTGGATATTAATTACTGCAGCTTAATAATGATTTTCTACTGGCTCACTGTATCTTCATTTTGGTTATTTTAAATTGGTTTCTGTGATGGTTACTATAGGTTCATTTGAGCTATCATGTCCTATGTTCATGTGTGTAAGTTTAGGTTTCTGCACCAAACATGAGTTCATGGTCGTATGTTTTCATTGTGTTTTGCTTTATTTGACTGAGTCTTAGTAGAAATGAAGCAGGAATGCACCATTTGGAAAAGAAAGAGCACTGGTTTCAAACCCAATACATAAGACCATCTGAAATTTGAAAAGGAAAATAACACATAAAATTTGAGTTTGTTTTAAAGTTGGGAACAATTTGTTATGCTTAAGAAAGGGAATCAAGTGCGGGTGGTCTTATAAGATGTGAAGTAAGTGTTCAAAAGACCTCTTTGCCTCAGAATGCAATATACTGTGGCTTACTCTCCTTCTAGCATTAGATACCTAGCAACAGTAGCAGAAAATTAAAGGTCACTTATAATTTTTTGTGCATAAGCAACCAAGATCAAGATCAGCCAAAAGATTTTAAAATTCTGCATTGGAATCAGGGTTGGTTGTAAAGCTGATTTATATTTTATTTCTGCAGGGGAAGCTATTTTGTTCCTAATTTTGTTTATTTTTCTATTTTATGTCAGTAGAAGAGTTAGAATGAGTGCGGAAATGGTGTTTCTTGTGAATGATTGAGCTTCTTTTATTTCCCCAGCTCTTAAGACAAGAAGTTAAAATAAATGAACATGAAAATTTAGTTTCCAAGTTTATTTGCTTTTAGTTTTCGGATGTTTACTACCCTTGTTTTTTGGTAGTTTTTCTTGTTTCTCACTCTGGTCTCATTTGTTTCAGTTTCACCCAAGGCACCTAAACTAAAGCCAATAGCAGGTTTGTCAATTCCATTTTGTTGGATAAGAGAAACAAAGCCTTGGTTCTTGGTCTTTAATTGAGCCAAGTTCATTCAAAGTCAGAGGGAAAAACTGCTTTAGGCTGGTACAAAATGCTTGTTTTTGTATACACACCATTTTGGGGTGATTAATGCTTAACCTTTGGGTTATGATCACCCTCATGTTGAGGATATCATGACAAAAACAAAATTCTTCATTAATGATAGTGCTAGAATTCATTGTTGCTTGGACTTGGTTGGCAGGGACAAGAAGAAAGAATTTGCGCCAACCAATGCTGCTTTCTATTCCCTTGGAGCAGACCTCTTTCTGTCTCAGCTAAAAACTGAACATATTGCGCGCTGTTTAGGAGTTCCTTCTATCAGCATACCTGGGGATGTTCCTTCTATTCTCATTGTAAATATTCAGGTAGCTGCATATTTCTTAGTCTAGATTGAACTTCAACTGAGAATTTTTTATCTTACATTATTGGGGTGCAAATTTTATGTTCGACATCTGAATATTAGTTTATTCACGTCTGTATATGCACGGCAATTTTTCATACTCTTGTATGATTTACCCTGAAATTGTGTGCTGTTCAAACTGCAGATTCAATTGTATCCTGCGACTGTCTTCCAAACCGTACCTACAAGGTAAAAATTAACTTCCAAAATTCAATCTTTGGTTTAAGATTTTTTTCCTTATAAACACACTTCTCTGAATTCTCTTATCTTTCTTTTATTTCTATCTCATGGGTTAATCTATTTCCTTCCTATAGGATTTATTATATGTGCCATGCATAAGGCTTTCATGCTGATATGTTGTAATTTACTTTGGATAAATAGTAACAAATTTTTGTTTCTCAAATTCAGGGAGGAATCTCACAAATTCAATTTCTTCAAAGCTCTACCATTTGCACCACAAGACTCCAAGAAACTTGTTAACTTTTGCTATGTCTGCTGATGGTATTACCTCTTTTTTCTTCCTCCTTCCCTGTTTTCTGAATTTCGTAAAGGCTTTAACAATTGATGCTACTGGTGTCTTTGTCTTGAATTATTGGATTATTATTACTAGATTTAGATACTAATTCTTGCCGATTGCCACTGTTTGTGCTTTTAATATTGAATTTTGTGAATTGGTGCATTTGGTTCGCTTGGTTTATGCTATTTGTTATTATCAGTATTAATGCACGCCAAGTGCTTTCTGATATGCCTCTTTGATATTCCTCTCTGGTTTATGCATGTTCACAATTCTAAATTCTTGTTTCTCTATCCAAGTTCATATTTATATTTTACATATACATTACAAGATAACAAGCTAAGGACTCTTTTTCTGTTCATGCATGGAAAAGCTTGTGGGATCTGTTTAAGTGTGACTAAATAGTATAATTAATTAATTAATTAAATAAATGCAAAACATTTAGGCATTTAGCTAACTAACAACTCTAGTTGCCTTTTGTCTAAGCAGTTTTCTTTTGTTGCTTTCATTGAGCTGTTGTTATGCTAGTGTATAAAATATATAAAAAATATATATAGTTAGTTTTTTTTTAAATGTTGATGAATGAAAACTCTTAACAAAAATATAAATATGATCTGTTGTTATATGTTTGAAATGGATAAAAATGGATCTGAAGCTAAGGGTATGAAATTATTTTCAATTCTTTTATTCTGCTGCTCCTATGGTACTGCTTTGTTTATACTTTTGTTTCTTAAACTTTCAACTATTTTTAACAGTTTCTTGCCATATGCCACCGACATTACATATGATAGTTTGGGTTGTGGAGTTCTTATTCTTTTCATTCTGCATTTTCTGAATACTACTTGGAAATCTTTTTTACACTGCAGAATGTAGAAGAAAGTGAAGAAAGAGCACTACAGGTTTAACGCTCTAATTCTGAGTTGCTTGCTCATGTCTTTCCAAGGTGATTGCTGTGGTCAGAAAAAGAGAGTTGCATAATTTTTCATGCTTTGCTGTTTGTATTTGAAGGAGTAATCTTTAATTAATACAGTTATTCTTAGGTGAAAGTTTATTATTATTATGATTACCTTATGGCTTGAGAATGATTGTATTTAAAGTATACTTATCAGGAGACCTAAAATTAGATTATTGAAAAATCACAGCCTAGATATACTTTAATCTCAGAGAAATTAAAGTTGAGACATACTTGCCAGTTTTAAGTCAAAATTGAAATAGTACTAGTAATTCATAAAACAGTTTATATAACAGCGAAAAATAATCAAGAAATTTGTTAATTGCTGGTTGGTTGCTACATGCTACGATGGCTATTTTTTTCGGTAAAAAAAATAGGCTGACAAGTGTTAGGGGCCACTCTCACCCTAGTTGAAGATGAGAATTAAAATTCTCAAAAGAGTTTATATTCAGGTATTTTTTATGTTTTAAAGTAAGAAAAAAGTTTAATTCTCAAGAGTATTTTAATTTTATGCTTTCCAACAGACTTTTGATAGTTATCTATCCACCACTACTACCACTTCTTTTATTCTGCTGCTCCTGTGGTATTGCTTTGATGTTGCTGTGGTGCTGATTATCTGCTGCCGAACCACTATTCGCTGCCGCTGCTACCTTTCTAATTCTGCTTCTGCTGCGCTACTACTTTGGTGCTGGTGTTGTACGGATTAAGACAGTATTTAAGGTTGGTTCATGCGAATTTAAATACATCTCTTAATTTGTTATTAATGTTATGTGGACAACTTAAGTGCTTTCCTGAGGCACTCACTTCAGGACCTTCTTTAAGAATTGCTAAAATTTAATTTTCTTCGCTATTTTATGTCCAATGCCATCAAAGTATTTTGGAGACTTGGAAAATTTTGTCTCTTAGTTAATTAGGAAGCTAGACTCGCAGTTAGTGAGACTAACAGTAAAAACTTCAAACTAGAAACTTAGCTATCTATTTGAAATATATAGGTTTTCAATGGATGTATCCAAGGATTGGATGGATACACCACGTCATGAAAAAGAATATCAACTCGGTGTAGAAAAGTTTTTACACTTTGCTTTTTCATCACCGGGAATTCCTCAAGGGGAAGAAATTCAATGCCCATGTGCAAAGTGTTGTAATAGGCTTTGGTTAAGGAGAGATGTCGTGTATGACCATCTAATATGCGATGGATTCGTAAAAGGTTATAGGCGGTGGTTTAATCATGGGGAATCACTTGTTGCTATGGATGTTGACAGTGACACAGATGAGGAATATAACTGCAATGATAATATTGATGAGTTGTTACGTGATAGATTCAGAGATACTACACAAGTTGATGGACATAACATGGGGCCTAACGAAGGTGCAAAAGAATTTTATAAATTGGTAGACGAGGCAAGCCAAGAACTATACCCTGGATGTAAAGGATTCACAAGATTATCCTTTACCATCCGTCTTTACTTGTTAAAATGCTTGCACGGTTGGAGTAATGCGTCGTTCACTTCTCTCTTAGAATTATTGAAAGAAGGAATGCCACATTTGAATATTCCTACTTCTTTTGATAAAACGAAGAATATGGTGAAGAATTTGGGTCTTGACTACCAAAAGATCAATGCATGTCCCAATGATTGCATGTTGTATCGGAACGGGCATGAGAATGACACATCTTGCCATGTTTGTGGAACATCCCGTTATATTGAGCATCATGTAGAAGAGGACGATGCTACCTCATCTAAAAAGCCTCGTAAAGTTGCTGCAAAAACTCTAAGGCATTTCCCCCTGATTCCCAGACATCAAAGGCTTTTTATGTGCACAAGGAAGGTTGAAGCTATGTCTTGGCATCATAATGAATGTGTTAAAGATGGGTCGTTAAGGCATCCTGCCGATGGTGAATCTTGGAAAGCATTTGACAGTCGACATGAAGATTTTGCAAAGGAGCCTCGTAATGTGAGACTTGGCTTAGCAAGCGACGGATTCAATCCGTTTCGAACTTTGAGTAGTACACATAGTACATGGCTTGTTGTTCTGATGGTGTATAATCTACCCCCTTGGATGAGCATGAAGCCTGATTAATTTATGCTCTCTTTACTCATTCCTGGCCCACAATCACCGGGAAATGATATTGATGTCTTTCTTCAACCACTAATTGAAGAATTAAAAGAATTGTGGGAGTTAGGTGTCGAAACATATGATTCCAAAGAGAACAAAACATTCAACATGAGAGAATGTCTTTTATGGACAATTAACGACTTCCCTGCGTATGCTATGTTATCTGGGTGGAGTACAAAGGGAAAATTGGCTTGTCCATGTTGTAATGATGAGACTTCTTCTATATATCTGAAACATAGCCACAAGACTGTTTATATGGATCATCGAAGGTTTTTACCCATGAACCATCCATGGAGACATAATAAAAGATCTTTCAATGGGAAAAATGAACTTAGGTCTCCACCGCAGTTGTTAGATGGAACAACTGTATTTCATATATTGCAAGGGGTAGACAATTCTTTTGGGAAGAAGCAAAGGAAAGCAAAGAATGGCATTTCAAATTGGAAAAAGCGATCAATCTTTTTGATTTACCATATTGGAAGTTCAACATGTTTAGACACAACCTTGATGTCATGCACATAGAGAAGAATATAGTTGATAGCATAATTGGAACGCTTTTGGATATTTCTGGAAAGACAAAAGATCATGCAGCTGCGCATTTTGACCTTAAAGACATGGGTATCAGGAAAAACCTTCAACCAAGAGATACAAATGATGGTAAAAGAACTAAGTTAGCAAAGGCATGCTTCTCAATGACTGCAGCAGAGAAAACAATCTTTTGTAGTGTGTTAAAAGGGGCAAAATTACCAGACGGCAGCGCTTCCAATATCGCTCGATGTGTGCAGCAAACGGAAAAGAAGATTTCTGGTTACAAGACCCATGATGCTCATTTCATGTTACATTACTTGTTGCAAGTACCGATCAAGAGCATACTTCCTGACCATGTTGCCATCGCTTTAGTTCGATTATGTTCATTTTTTCGCCGGATATGTCAGAAGGTAATTAGCATAGATGAGGTAGTTAACTTAGAAGCAGAGATTGCTGAGACATTATGCCAATTGGAGAGGATTTTTCCTCCAAGCTTTTTTGACATAATGGTGCACTTGCCTATCCATTTGGCAAATGAAGTGAGGTTAGGTGGTCCAGTTCAATATCGTTGGATGTACCCTGTTGAACGATATATGTGCACACTAAAATCATATGTTCGTAACAGAAGTCGTCCAGAAGGATCCATTGCTGAAGGATATTTGGCAAATAAGTGTATTAATTTTTGCTCAAGATATTTGCATGAAGATGTCCAGACAAGATTCAATAGAGTCCCTCGAAACAATGATGAGTGTGTTTCAGAAGAGCTGCGAACTACGAGTTTGTTTCCAAGCAAAGGATGTTCTTTGGGTGGAAAAATGGGAGATTTGTTCATGTTAGATGAAAAATCAGAAATACAAGGTCATTCATACATCCTAAACAATTGTGATAAGATCGAAGTCTACATGAGGTATTTTGTTTGATTCATTGTCATTTCGTTGACCTCAATCATAACATTTTACCCTACTAACAAATAAGAATATGATTATTTGATCTTAAGAGAGCATGAGGAGGCAGTAAATGATAACAATCCATGAAGAACAAAGTAGGAGAAAGCCAAAGACCATAGTCAACAGTTCTCAGAATGGTTTAAAACTCGTGCCATGAAAAAGGATGTGCCTGGTTGGGCAAAAGGGTTGGCTAAGGGTCCAAATAGAGTTGCAAAAAGATTTTCAGGTTATGTTATCAATGGGTATAGGTTCCATACAAGGCACCGTGATGCGAGACGTAAAACCCAAAATAGTGGTGTCACATTGGAGGCATTGACTCCTAGTTTTGCTACTGTGAAAGATAAGAACCCAATTGAAGCCAAAGTAACCTACTATGGTAGAATAGTTGATATGTTTGAATTAGATTATTATGGCCAATTTAAGGTAGTCCTGTTTAAGTGTGAGTGGTATACAGTTGCAAAAGACAACTTTGGTCTCTCATATGTGTATTTCAGTAAGAAATGCTACCAAGAAGAACCATTTGTGCTAGCATCCCAAGTAAACCAATGCTTTTATGTGCAAGACCCATATGTGAGTGACAAACACTATGTTATAAAAACAATTCCAAGAGATTTATTTAGGATAAGTGATGACCTTGAGTCTGATTCCCCCATAATATATGCAAGGGAGCCATGTGAACCTGAAGTGATTCCCAGTCTCCCAAATGATAATGGCGAAGTTGATCTAGTGAGGAATGATCTACGAGCAACCATTATAGATGTGGCTCCAAATATGTTTGCCAAACAACGTGTTGAGGAAGATGAGGAAAGTGAATACGAGTACATGGAGGACTCTGATTCTGAAACATCTTGACATGTTTTCATGTAATGCTGTTTTGGTAGAATTCTAAATGTCTCATTTGTTTTAGTTATTTTGCTTATTTAATTACTCGCTTAGGTTGATTATGTTCATTTAATTATTCATAAAATAACATTTTTTTATTGCAACTCTTTTGTGTATGCAGAATGGAGAAAGGAGAGATCGCTAAAAGAAAACGGATAAGTACCTTAGCACAAAAAATGAAAGAAAAAAGTCCAAAAAAAAAAGAATTCCTTTGAGGTTACACAAGTGAGGTCAAGTGCTGAATTGCTACAACAATACAATATTAAAAGAGAAAAGATCATGGCTGAAAATAAGAAGGCTAGCTTCCAAGCTCAAGACCCAAAAGATCAAACAAGAAACCAACCCATCACAATCGTGGAAGATGCCATTGAAGAGCAAGCTAGGACTCCAAAGAAGAAAAAGAAGGTGCAACCAATGTCACTTTTTCAAGAATGTGAACATAATAGGAACGGGACAATGTCTCATGCTGAAAAGACCTCCAAAACTGGGAATCAGAGGACTGTTGAAGCTGATACAATAGAACAAAATGATTTAAGTTCTGATGATGAGGGAGAAGATACAAGCGAGGTAACTGCAAGTTCAACGAAAAAAGGAATGAGTCTTGACATGTATTTTAAGGTACATGGGATAAATTTGAAAGATAAAGAAGATGAGGAAGATGAGGAAGATGAGCTTGATGATGCTGCAAATGATGAGGGTAATGGAGGACAAGCTAGTAATGAAGGTGCTTTTCTTGTTTTACCTTATTGTCAAAATATAGCTTGTATTACTTCTAAGTTGATTTGAGTTTAAAATTCTGTTATTTTAATCGGACTTACGCACAATAAAGAAGAAAACTCGTGGAAAGACTATGTGCAAAAAGCTTCATGCCACTGATTTTAATGATCGATGGGAGGTGGAATTTTTTGGAGGGCAGCCTATAGGTCCAACCAAGGAGGTTGTATCTAACCTCAACCAACTCTTGGGCACAACAGTTAGAAATCCTCGTTTTGTGACTTTGCTATATACTAGTTGGCATGGTGTGCCTAAAAACCTCAAAAAGGACATGTGGGAGTATGCCAATGTATGTAAGAATTATAGATAATTTTGTTAAGATTTATTTGTTACTTTATTTATGCTAACCTTTGACATTCTAATTTGTTGTCTTGTTTAGCAAAAATTCATTCTTCCAATAACTTCAAAGCCGTGGGTAATGAACGGATTTTGTCGTGCATGGAAAAAATACAAAGGCGAAATAAAAAAGGACCATTTCTTGAAGTACAACACAAAGAAAGAAATGATAAAGAACCGACCGTTAGAGATCCCTGAGGTTCAATTTCGCAAACTAATTCGGTATTGGAGTCTTCCGACTATTAAGGTAATATTGTCTTTTAGTTCTTTATGTGATTAAACTTGGTGTTTTGGAAAAAGGTAGTGTGATTTTGAAAAAACAAGAAAACATGTTTATTAAGAATAATAACATCTCTTTTTCATGTTTATATTTAGGCTGTGTCTACTAAGAATGTTGAAAATAGGTCAAAGCAAACATGTCCTCACCGGATGGGTTCCACAAATTTTGGAATAGTGCACAAGCAGCTGGTAATATAACTTATTTTTTTGTGATTTCTCATTTATATTCAGGTTGTAGTTTTCTAGTTAGCATGTTTCATGTAAATTTTTCTATATGTACTCTAGCGCGACTCTAAAGAGAACAGTGAAGAACCATCAAGAGTTGAAGTTTTCATAGCAACTCGCACAAGTAAAAAAGGAAAAGAAATTGATGCTAAAACACAAAGCACAATTGTGAGTTATTTGTATTTGTATTTGGATTTGTACAATATTAATTCAATAGTGATTTCTATTAATATTGAGTTAATGCGGCAGGCTGAACTTCAAACCCGCATAGAGGCAGGGGAAAATGATGAGGATGCATTTGTAGGAGTGTTAGGAAAGGACCAACCAGGTCGAGTTTGTTGTTTTGGGGCTTCGATTACAAAAAAATCTCTTAAAAATGATGAGGAGTTTCGACAAGTCAAGGTTGAATACAACAACAAGGTTGAATCATTAGAGAAGAAGATGGACAGTGTATGTAGTTTATTAAAGGTATTGGTGCACCAAGTCAACCTTGGAATGAGTGAGGAAGAGGTAGCAGCCTTAGTGCAAGCTGCCCAAAATTCTCCTTTGGATGCCTCAAGTAGCAGACCGAGAAATACTCCTCGCTCCTCCGAATCAACTCATATTCCACCCAAAGATGTAAGTCACTATCTTTGGATATTCGATATATTTCCATTTAAAGTAGTTGACTTATTGTTGTAGTTGATTTTGGACATTTGATAGTGAGATAAAAGATTCTAAATGGTGCTAATGGTGTTGAATTGGAATCTGAATTCAAAGTTGTTGACTTTTTAGTAGTGTTTTGTTTTGTATCTAGTGTGGCATTGAATCTCAATTTTGGAAAACACGAGAAATCTTTGAAGATTTGCACTTTTTCCTAATCAAATTGGAAAAAGGAAAAGAAAAGAAACCATAATTGAATTTTAATGTTTTTGTTTGTTTTGATTTTTGCAGACTCCAGAAGGAATTAATGGCTCTCATGGTATATCTCATTTTGCTTGATTTATTTATTGGGGATCGGTTATAGAATTGATCCATATGCAATTTGTATTGATTCTCCAGTTGCAAGTATAAATTGTGCATGCATGTGACTGCAGGTGCAGTATAGGGCTACAAGAATGGTTAATTTGGTTGTGAAATATATTAGGAGTTAGGGTGATACATGCCATTGTTGAGAAACATGTGACTGTTGCAGAAAAAAAAAGGAGGGGAGGGGGGGCAGTTTGATTGTTAGCTTCCTAGCTATATTAGTACCCTTTTTCCTTTTTTGAAAACTTTAAGAACAAAAAAAGTATACTGGCTTTCAATGAAAGAAAATCCTTTGCATGTTACAATTATTGTACAACTATAACATTCATTTGTTGATAATATATGTCTCCATTTTTTGGTTTGGTATAAGATGCACTACTAACACAACAATATTTAAAATTATGCAGGGAAGTGCTGAAAACAGTTTCGCTCACAATGATCAGTAATCATGAAGTTTTATATTTTGTAATGAAGTGTAAAGGAAGTAGATAATGTAACCCATGTTGGAATTGTAATTCATGTATTAGGAAACTGCTAGTGGATGAGACTTTGATTTTTGGTATTTTGTTAGAGTATAACTAACATGTGATCAAACACTTTTTCTGTGACAAGTTTATGAAGCAAGGATTTGTTGATTTAAAATTAGTAGTCATCTTTTAAGTTTTAAAATTATCTATGATTTTGTAAGGTTTAAAAAAAGTAGTGCCAATAGGTACTGAACTATTTTACAGCCACGCTTTAAAAGGGTGGCCATATTGTACAACAGCAATCAATAGCCACGCTTTATAAGCGTCGCTGTAATTTAGTTCAGAACCTATTGGCACGCTTCTAAAGCGTACCCATATCTCTACTTGTTGCCACGCTTTGGAAGCGTGGTGATATACGTTGCAGTGCTCATGAACAGCCACGCTTTAAAAGCGTAGCTGTATCTCACACCTATTGGCACACTTATAAAGTGTAGCCATATGTCTTGCTATTGGCACGCTTTAAAAGCGTAGCTATATCTCACACCTATTGGCACGCTTTTAAAGCGTAGCCATATGTCTTGCTATTGGCACGCTTTTAAAGCGTAGCTATATGGCATGCTATTGGCACGCTTTAAAAGCATAGCCATATCTTGCTATTGGCACGCTTTAAAAGCGTAGCAATAGTTCACACATATGGCCACGCTTTTAAAGCGTGGCGATCTTTAAAAGCGTGGCAAGAAAAAAAGCGTGCCAATAGGTCACGAAAAGCGTGGCGATAGAGCTACCAGCACCCTTGCAGTTGTGACCCTTTCAAAAGCGTGCCGGTAGCTCAAAAAGCGTGGCGAAAAGCTATCGCCACACTTTTAAGGACTTTTCGCCACGCTTTAAAAGCGTAGCAAAAAGCTTGTTTTCTTGTAGTGGGTTGTGTGTTCTTTGGCTCAAAAACCATGTTCCACATACAACTTCAAACAAGTTTTAACATAAAAAATTTTTTTTCAATTTAAATTAGTGAAATTTTTCAAAGATAGGGTCTTAAAAGAATTTTATTACTTTAACCAAGTAGTAAATAAATGCATAAAATCAAACAAATATGCAAATGCAATAACTAATTTAACAAAGAAAATTTAAACATTAGTGTTGAAACAGAAAGGTACTAACCCATGGAGATCGGTATCGACCTCCCCACACTTAAAGATTACACCGTCCTCGGTGCATGCTAAGATGTGCAAGTGGACGGGTGGCTTCAACTTATGCTTTTCTCTATAGATTATGCAGATTGACTTGCCTGTCTCCCCATGTAAACGTCTTCCGGTTCTCTTCCGGGTGGCCATCCTGAAAGAAAAAGGGAAGAAGAGTAACCCAGAAATAAAAATAGGAAAATAAATACAGTATGGGTGGGTTAATGCCAAATAATAAGGGTCTCAATTACATGGTAGCTACAACATGCAAGTGAAAAAACAATAGAAGTACATGGCAAATCAAGAGTGCAAAAATTTGCAAAAATAGGAAAGAGAGTGTGGGTAAGGAGAGATAATATAAATTCATGTCAATGTAAAAGTAATACAGGTATAAAAGATTGGCATTGATATAAATAATATTACCTAACCAAAATAGAACAAGTCACTGAGCACCAACAAAATACCAGAAAAGATGTAACAGTTGAATAAGAACATTTGAACACCAATGGTAAAATAATAAATTTAGAAAAATAAAAATATGCAATGAATGAAAGTATGCAAATAAATAAAATAAAATAAAAGATAAGAAGAATGAGAAGGGAAAGAAATAAAGTGAGAAAAAAGAAGAAAGAAGAAAAGATAGAAGAAATTAGGATTAGAGAAGAAAAGATAAGATATTTGGCAAATTAGGATAAGCTGTGCGGCGCAATCGACGCGGACGCGTGGGGCACGCGGTCGTGTGACTTGCACTTATAAAGATTGACGCGGTTGCGTCGGTCACGCGGTCGCGTGACACAGTTTATGCTACTGGCGCAAGGGCAGCCTCACACTCGCACAACTCTCTATTCAAAATCATATTAGTGCAAAATTTTAAGTGACGCGATCGCATGGGGCATGCGATCGCGTGGGTGGGCTTTAAAGGAATATGACGCGGTTGCGTGGGTCACACGGCCGCGTGGGAAGGATGATGCGTTCAGTACCAATCCAGCACCACTCTCGCACAACTTTCAGGTGTGCACCACTTTGACGTCGAAATCTTGGTCACGCGGCCGCGTGGAGCACGCGGTCGCGTGGGACGATTTGCGCCATTGGCACGCCTCCAGCCCTGCTCCTGCGTAACTTCCTGTTCATTTTCTTTTCTTCCCATTGCACTGGTGACGCGGACGCGTCAGCGATGCTGCCGCGTCGCGTGCGTGCTTTTTTTTTTTTCATAAATTAAGAGATTATTGGTTTTTATTTAGTTATTAAAAAAAATTTCAAAAATTTTTCAAAAATTTAGTTATCTTATCTTATTTCCAAAAAAATCAAATTTCAAAATTTAAATTTAAAAATTTTCAAAATTCAATTTAAAAATTTTTCAAATTTCAAAAAAAAAATTTTAAATTTAAATTTTAGAATTCAAATTTCAAAATTTCAAAATTCAAATTTCAAAAATTTAATTTTCAATTTCAAAATTTAAATAACCTTTTAATTTAAAATTTGATTTTATTTTCATTTTTAATTTTTATTTACTATCATGAGTTCTCACCCCCATCGCTACGAGTCTGGTTACAATTATGTTGCAGGAAGAAGAAATTACAATGAGAACAGGTATCAAGGTTGGAACAATCGAAGATGGGAGGATCCACAAGGATTTGATCAACCCTCATGGCAACAACCACCTCCAATGGACTATCAACAACCACCACCATATGCCTATGAACCCCCTCCTCAAAATAACTTTGGACCACCAAACTCACAAGCCCCTTTCCGCCATTCACCTCCATATGACCCTAACCCTCAACCACCATACCAACCACCTTATGAGCCATATGAACCATATATAGAACCACCCCAATTCCAACCCAATTACTCACAAGAACCACCACTTCAATATTCACCATCTCCATATCCATCAATCCAAGAGCACTATGATCCTATTTATGAAAGCCGAGTGCATCAAGAGACAAAGGATCGTTTCAAGGAAACAGTGGATCGATTTCAGGCAACCATTCGTCAATTGGAGCAAGCGATAAATCAATTAGCTTCCCGACGTTCGGACACTCAAGGAACCCCCATGGCTTCATGTGGACAATCTAATGAAGAACGTAGCATGAAGGAGATACTAGAAACTCCAGTGGACAGTACGGAGCATGACTTTGTACTAGAACAAGTATAGGAAGCCGGAATTATTGAAGAAGAAGAAGTGGTCGAAGACTTAGGAGATGCAGAACCTCCATGGGAAGGTCCAGTCATAGAACCCCCTTCCAAGACATTTGAAATTGATGCTGAGGAGGGTGTACAACCTCCAAGGCATATCATAGTTGAAGACTTGGAAGAGGTTGATCAAGAGGTTGAAATTGAAGAAGCTTGCAAAGAGGTGGTAATTATCAGAGAAAAGCACAAGGGAGTGGAGCTTGCAATTTCATTAAAAACACCTCCCCCTAAGTTGCCATCATCCTTCACAACATTCAAGTGGGTAAAATTCATATCCCTTAGCTTTCTAATTCCACTTGAATATGGGCTACTGGAGACGGATGGTCAACTTAGAGCTCTTTGTAACATTAAGAGTAAGAGGAAGATGGCCAGTGGTAAGAATTGTCCTGCAAGGTTCATCATGGTTGGAAGCTTTCAGTTTAAACGCAAAGGTCGGTGTAAAGCTCAACTGAATGGGTCTAGGAAGCTGTTTGGTAGCTGCAGTGAGAATTCAAATTACTTATCACCCAGTTGGAAAAATACAGATCCCGACAAGGATGGGTGTAAAAGCAAAGTTTGGGATCCTGGAATCTGCTCTGACACTTGTTACCCCGGGAGCCTAAGAATCTGTTTGAAGCTTCTTAAGGGCTTTACATGCTTAGTTTGGGACCCCGGAGGCTACTGGAGATGCAAACATTGGTGGAGATTTCTGGATGAGTTCAAGCACAAGCCACCATAACAGGGAGCTCATCAAATGTCCAACTTAAGGACTTTAACTAAAAGTGCTAGGTGGGAGACAACCCACCATGGTATGATCGTTCCTTTTTCATTTTTAGTTAGTTTTATTTGTTTTTGAGTTTTATTTTATTTTATTATATTGAACCTGGAGCTTTACATCACATTCATATTAACATTTCATTCTGCATTTTTTTCAGATTATCAAAAAAAAAAAAAGCACGCACGCGACGTGGCAGCGTCGCTGACGCGTCCTCATCACTAGTGCAATGGGAAGAAAAGAAAACGAACAAAAAGTCACACGAGAGCGTGGCTGGAGGCGTGCCAATGGCACAAATCATCCCACACAACCGCATCGCTGATGTGACCGCGTCATATGGGAATAATGGCCTCCCACGCGACCGCGTGCCCCATGCGGTTGCGTGACCAGGATTTCGACGTAATAATGGTGCACAGCCGAAAGTTGTGCTAGAGTGGTGCTGGACTGGCGCTGGACGCGTAGTCCATCTCACGCGACCACGTGCCCCACGCGGCCGTGTCACATCCTACTAAGTGGCCACTCGCGCGATCGCATGCTCCTGCGATCGCGTCACCCAATATTTGGCAATTAATGATTTTTGAACAGAGAGTTGTGCGAGAGAGAGGCTGCCCTCGCGCCAGTAGCATAAAACGGGTCACGCGACCGCGTGACCGACGCGACCGCGTGACTGACGCGACCGCGTGACCGACGCGACCGCGTGACCGACGCGACCGCGTCAATCAGTTTAAGCGCATGCCGCGCGACCGCGTCGCTTGCGCCGCACAGCTTATCCTAATTTGCCAAATATCTTATCTTTTCTCCCCTAATCCTAATTTTTCCTCCCTCCTTTCTTACTTACTTCTTCTTCCCTTCTTTCCCTTCTCATTCTTCTTATCTTTTATTTTATTTTACTTAATTTATTTGCATATTTCATTCATTGCATCTTAATTTTGTGCATATTTTTGTTTTTTTTTCTAAATTCATTTTTCCTTGTGTTAAAAATTTTCTTATTTAACTGTTGCATCTTCTCTTGAATTATTTTGGGTGCTCAGTGACTTGTTCTATTTTGGTTAGGTAATATTATTTATATCAATGCCAATCTTTTATACCTGTATTACTTTTACATTGACATGAATTTATATTATCTCTCCTTCCCCATTCTCTTTCCCATTGATGCAAATTTTGTACCACTGGTATGCCATGGCTTCTATTATTTTCTCACGCACATGTTGAAGCTTCCATGTAAATGAGACCCTTTTCATTTAGCATTAACACACCCATACTTCATTTATTTTCTTATCTCTATTACTGGGTTACCTTTCTTCCCTTTTTCTTTTAGGATGGCCACCCGGAAGACAACCAGAAGAAGTTTACATGGGGAGACAGGCAAGTCAATCTGCACAATCTATAGAGAAAAGCATCAGTTGAAACAACTCGTCCACCTGCAAATCTCAGCATGCACGGAGGACGGTGCAATCTTTAAGTGTGGGGAGGTCGATACCGATCTCCATGGGTTAGTACTTTCTTGTCTCAACACCAATGTTTAAATTTTCTTTGTAGATTAGTTGTTGCATTTCCATGTTTGTTTGATTTTTTTTTGCATATTTTACCACTTGGTTGAAGTAATATTTTCTTTTTCAAGAAACCTTTTAAGAGTATTTCACTAATTTGAATAAAATTTAATGTTACACTTGTTTGAAGAGATATTATACTGGAACATGGTTTAGAGCTCGAACACACAAAACCAGTGAGATTTTGAGCCTATTTGAATTGGTTGTATTTTTTCAACCAATATTTTATTTTTGATGTGTGTTTTTCTCTCTAAAATTGTGATCTTTGTCTTGCTTAATTCTATATTTCCATAATTTGATGTATGCATACACTTACATGATTGAGGCCTTTGTTTTACTGAGCTTACATACCCATATGGCCTTACCTTTTTATTATTCTTTGCAAACCAATGTTGAGCCTATTATACCCCTTTGTTCTTTACTTTAGCACATCATTAACTCTAAGCAGAAAATAATAATGTCCTTAATTTGAATCCTTGGTTAGCTTAGACTAGTGAGAGTGCTCATGAATTAAGTATGGGGAACGTTGAATTTGGAAACATTTGGTTTGAGAATTGAGTATGTTAGAATTTTCTGAAAATGTGAAAAAAATATTTAGGACATGATTCATGCATCCAATAATTTAATCATATGCGTTGAGAAAAATAAAAGAAAAAAAATATGTATAAAAAAAAGATGAAAAAGAGAAAAAGAAAAGAAAAAAGAGAAAATAAGTAAAAGGGGACAAAATGCCCCAAAGTAAATGTTGGTAGCAATGCATATGAGTTGTACTCAAATCAGGATGCATGAATATGTGAAAAACATGGTTAATGGATAGTTAGATGTGGTATTTTGATTACATGGATTGTCTTAAGTTAGGTGGAAAAAGTTCAAGTTAATTAAGGATTCAGATTTTAGTCCACTTGGCCAAATACAATCCTACCTTGACCCTAACCCCATTATAACCCTTAAAAGACCTCTTGATATGTGTATCTGTGCATTAAATTTATGTTCATTGTTAGATGAAGAGAATGCCTTAGAAAGCAAGGTTAGTGAAGAATTGAGAGAATCAAACCTAAAACACTTGAGTGATTAGAGTGTATTCACTACCAGTGAGGGTTCGATGCTCAATTCCTTGTTCCCTGCTTTCATGAGCTACTTTCTTCTTGCAAGTCTATTTGTACTTTATTTTCATGATTTGAATTAGTGAAATCCAGTTCATATTTCTTCTTGAAGGATTTGTTTACTTTTAACTAAGTAGGTAGAATCATTTTGCATGTAGTTACATTCATATAGATAGGTTGCATTTCATACTTTCTTACATTCCTCTTCATCTTTATAGCTTCTCTTGAGCTTAGCATGAGGACATGCTAATGTTTAAGTGTGGGGAGGTTGATAAACCACTATTTTATGGTTTATCTTGTACTCAATTGAGTGGTTTTTATCTACTCTTTACCCACTTATTCATACTATTTGCATGGTTTTACATTTGCCTTCCTAATTATATGCTTTGATTGAAAACATACTTCTTTGGCCTTAAGTTCCCTATGTTTAATCCTCTCTTATTACCATTAGATGCCTTGATATGTGTGTTAAGTGATTTCAGAGATTACAGGGCAGGAATGGCTCAGAGAATGGAAAGGAAGCATGCAAAAGTGGAAGGAATACAAGAAGTTGGAGAAATTGCTAAGCTGTCCAGCCTGACCTCTTCGCACTCAAATGGCTATAACTTTAGCTACAGAGGTCCAAACGACGCGGTTCTAGTTGCATTGGAAAGCTGACGTCCGGGGCTTCAATTTGATATATAATATGCCATAGTTTCCCTGATGCTAGGCGACGCGACCGCGTGCTCCATGTGGCTCCGTCGCAATGACAAAAATCAGCGTGTTTGAATTCGCAACCAGCGAATTCTGGGCTGTTTCTGACCCAGTTTGCGGCCCAGAAAACACAGATTAGAGGCTATAAAGTGGGGGAATAGATCCATTCATCAACAAGCTTTCATAATCACAATTTTAGGAGTAGATGTAGTTTTTAGAGAGAGAGGTTCTCTCCTATCTCTTAGGATTATGATTTAGGATTTCTCTTAGTTTTAGGAGTGGCTCTCAATCCCAGGTTCATTATTTTTATTTATTTTCCCAATTTAGTTTATGAACATCTATGCCAGATTTAATTTCTTTTGTTAATGCAATTCGAGGTATTTTCAGATTTAAGATTACTTTGCTTTATTTATATTGATGCTTTTAATTTAATTTAGATATTTTTCTCCCTTTTGGCTTTGGTCAAGTGATTGGTAGTACTTGAGTTATCAAACTCAGCAAGTGATTGAAATTGGCAGATTCTGCTTGAGCTAGGATTGCTCTAACACTAGTCTCTCCACAGGAGTTGACTAGGACTTGAGAATCAAACTAATCAGTCCACTTAACCTTCCTTTGTTTAATAAAGGCTGACCAAGTGGGAAAAATCCAATTCTCATCACAATTGATAAGGATAACTAGGATAGGAATTCCAATTCTTATACCTTGCCAAGAGATATTATTATTATTATTTTATTTTACTTGTCATACAACATATTCCCTCCTTACTTCCAAAATCCCAATTTACAAACTCATAACCAATAATAAAAATATACCTCCCTGCAATTCCTTGAGAAGACGACCCGAGGTTTAAATACTCGGTTATCAATTTTAAAGGGGTTTGTTACTTGTGACAACCAAAATGTTTGTATGAAAGGACTTTTGAAGGTTTAGAAACTATACTTGCAACGAGGATTTATCCGCAAATTTCTAGACCACGCAAAAGTCCTCTCATCAGAGATTCATCTTAAAGGTCCATCAAGACCACTTCTATGAAGTTGTGACCAAGAAAAAGGTGATCCCCGAGGTCCCCTTCAAGCTCAAAAAGAGTGAATATCCAGAGATCCGACATGAGATTCGAAGGAGAGGTTGGGAAATTCTCACCAACCCCATTCAACTAGTCAGGATCTTAATGGTTCAAGAGTTCCATGCCAATGCATGGATCACTAAGAACCATGACCAAAATATGAACCCGAACCCTAAGAATTGGCTCACAATGGTTCGGAAGAACTACTTGGATTTCAGTCCGAAAAATGTGAGGCTAGCATTCAACTTGCCAATGATGCAAGGAGACCCTCACCCTTTCACTAGAAGGGTCAACTTTGACTAAAGGTTGGACCACGTCCTTAGGGACATTTGTGTGGAAGGAGCTCAATGGAAGAGAGACTCAAGAGGTAAGCCGGTTCAACTAAGAAGGCTTGACCTCAAACCCGTGGCTAGGGGATGGTTGGAGTTCATCCAACGCTCTATTATTCCTACTAGCAACTGGTCTGAAGTTACAATAGACCGGGCTATCATGATCCATAGTATCATGAATGGAGAGGAAGTAGAAGTTCATGAGATCATATCCCTAGAACTCTATAAAGTGGCGGATAAGCCCTCTACTTTGGCAAGGTTAGCCTTCCCTCATCTCATTTGTCACCTATGCAATTCAGCTGGAATTGTCATAGAGGAAGATATCCTCATTGAAGAGGACAAGCCCAGCACTAAGAGAAGGATGGAGCAAACAAGAGAGCCCACTCATGGACCTCAACAAGAGTATGAGGAAGCTCCTCATCAAGAAATCCTTGAGATGCCTTAAGGGATGCACTTTCCTCCATAAAACTATTGGGAGCAAATTAACACTTCCTTAGGAGAACTGAGTTCCAACATGGGACAACTAAGGATGGAGCACTAAGAGCATTCCATCCTCCTCCATGAAATTAGAGAAGACCAAAGAGCCATGAGAGAGGAGCAACAAAGGCAATGAAGTGACATAGAGGAGCTCAAGCACTCCATAAGATCTTCAAGAGGAAGAACTAGCCGCCATAACTAAGGTGGACCCATTCTTTAATTTCCTTGTTCTTATTTTTTCTGTTTTTTCGAAAATTATGCTTTATGTTTTGTATATGTTTGTGTTTTTATTACATTATCATTAGTGTCTAGTGTCTATGTCTTAAATCTATGAATGTCCTATGAATCCATCACCTCTCTTAAATAAAAAATGTTTTTAATTGCAAAAGAACAAAAAGTACATGATTTGAAATTCTATCTTGAAATTAGTTTAATTATTTTGATGTGGTGGCAATACTTTTTGTTTTATGAATGAATGCTTGAACAGTGCATATTTTTGAATTTGTTATTTATGAATGTTAAAATTGTTGGCTCTTGAAAGAATAATGAAAAAGGAGAAATGTTATTGGTAATCTGAAAAATCATAAAATTGATTCTTGAAGCAAGAAAAAGCAGTGAAAAATAAAGCTTGCGAAAAAAATGCGAAAATAAAATAATATAGAAAAAAAGAAGCAAACAGAAAAAGCCAATAGCCCTTTAAACCAAAAGGCAAGGTAAAAAGGATCCTAGGCTTTGAGCATTAATGGATAGGAGGGCCCAAAGGAATAAAATCCTGGCCTAAGCGGCTAAACCAAGTTGTCCCTAACCATGTGCTTGTGGCGTGAAGGTGTCAAGTGAAAAGCTTGAGACTGAGCAGTTAAAGTCGTGGTCCAAAGCAAAAAGAGTGTGCTTAAGAGCTCTGGGCACCTCTAACTGGGGACTCTAGCAAAGCTGAGTCACAATCTGAAAAGGTTCACCCAGTTATGTGTCTGTGGCATTTATGTATCCGGTGGTAATACTGGAAAACAAAATGCTTAGGGTCATGGCCAAGACTCATAAAGTAGCTGTGTTCAAGAATCAACATACTAAACTAAGAGAATCAATAACACTATCTGAATTCTGAGTTCCTATAGATGCCAATCATTCTGAACTTCAAAGGATAAAGTGAGATGCCAAAACTGTTCAGAAGCAAAAAGGCTACTAGCCCCGCTCATCTAATTGGAACTAAGTTCATTGATAAGTTTGGAATTCATTGTATATTCTCTTCTTTTTATCCTATTTTATTTTCATTTGCTTGGGGACAAGCAACAATTTAAGTTTGGTGTTGTGATGAGCGGATAATTTATACCGTTTTTGGCATTGTTTTTACATAGTTTTTAGTATGATTTAGTCACTTTTTATTATATTTTTATTAGTTTTTATTCAAAAATCACATTTTTGGACTTTACTATGAGTTTGTGTGTTTTACTGTAATTTCAGGTATTTTCTGGCTGAAATTGAGGGACCTGAGCAAAAATCTGATTCAGAGGCTGAGAAAGGACTGCAGATGTTGTTGGTACCAGTTGGTGCGCTCTCAATTGCGTTGGAAAGTAGACATCTTGGGCTTTCCAGCAATATATAATAGTCCATACTTTGCCCGAGATTTGATGGCCCAAACTGGCGTTCAAAGTCAGCCTAAAACATCTTGGCGTAAAACGCCCAAACTGGCACCAGAATTGGAGTTAAACGCCCAAACTAGTACCAAAGCTGGCGTTTAACTCTAGGAACAGCCTAAGCACGAAAAAGCTTCAATGCTCAGGCCAAGCACACTCCAAGTGGGCCCTGGAACTGGATTTCTGCACTATCTGCACTTAGTTACTCATTTTCTGTAAACCCTAGTTACTAGTTTAGTATAAAAACTACTTTTAGATAATTATTTTATGATCCCTTTTGAGATTTTATCTTTTGATCAGTTCTAGATCATTTTGTACACGTTTGGAGGCTGGCCTCACGGCCATGCCTAGACCTTTCACTTATGTATTTTCTACGGTGGAGTTTCTACACCCCATAGATTAAGGTGTGGAGCTTTGCTGTTCCTCATGAATTAATGCAATTACTATTGTTTTCTATTCAATTCACACCTACTTCTTCTCCAAGATATACTCTTGTTCTTAATTCAATTAAGTCAGAATGAAGGGGTGACCCGTGACAATCACCCAATCTTCGTTACTTGCTTAGCCAAGATCCGCGTGTCTACATGATGTTCAACGTAGTCATTGGACGACAGTCGGAGTATATTCTCTTGGGCCTCTAATCAACGATTCACATTGTCTCTCCTAACAACAGAGCATCTGAATCTGAGATTAGAACCTTCGTGGTATAGGCTAGAATCATTAGCAGCATTCCTGAGATCCGGAAAGCCTAAACCTTGTCTGTGGTATTCCGAGTAGGATCTGGAAAGGGATGACTGTGACGAGATTCAAACTTGCGAATGTTGGGCGCAGTGACAGTATACAAAAGGACAATGGTCCTATTCCGACGCTAGCGGGAACCGACAGATGATTAGTCGTGCGGTGACAGCGCATATGGATTTGTTTTCATCCGAGAGGATCATACAGCTTGCCGTGGAAGGAGGTAACGCATGGTTGGAAGAAGGCAATAGGAAAGCAGAGGTTCTAAAGCAACAAAGCATCTCCAGACGCTTATCTAAAATTCCCACCAATGAATTACATAAGTAACTTATCTTATTTTATATTTTATTTATATTTTAAATATCAAAACTTCATAACCATTTGAATCCGCTTGACTGAGATTTACAAGGATGACCATAGCTTGCTTCAAGCCGACAATCTCCGTGGGATCGACCCTTACTCATGTAAGGTATTACTTGGACGACCCAGTGCACTTGCTAGTAAGCTACGGGGAGTTGTGAAGAAAAAGTGTGTGATCACGTTCTCGCGTACCACGTGCCTTAGGCACAAACACACCCATGCGAACGCGTCCCTGACGCGTCCGCGTCACTTGCAAAATCAGCCTTCCACGCGTGCGCGTCACCCACGCGCATGCGTGACCTTGCAAAATCGACGTAAAAGGGTGTATGGTAGAAAGTTATGATGGAGTGAGGGTTGGAATTGTGATGGAAGCACAAGCCCTATCACGCGTACGTGTTACCCACGCGTGCGCGTCATTTTTCCAAATAAGGCCATTCACGCGTGCACGTCCTCGACGCGCACGCGTCACCCTAAATTTTGGTAATGTGCGTATGAAACAGAGAGTTGTGTGTGCGCGAGGCTGCTCTCGCGCCAATAGCACAATTCAGGTCACGCGTACGCGTCACCCACGCGTACGCGTCACTTGAAAATAGCGCAAACAGCGTGTCCGCGTTGCTTGCGCCGCACAGCTTATCCAGATTAGCGCCAGAATTCCTATCTTTTCTTCCCCAATCCTAATTTTTCCTTCTCCCTTCTTATTTCTTTCTTCTTCCTTCTTTCTTCTTTATTCCTTCTTACTTTTTACCTTCTCCCTTCTTCTTTATCATCATCATCAAGGTTATTTTCTTCTCTTCTTCCCTCTTTACTTTTTCATTATTATTTTTATTTATGTTTTCTTCTTCTTTTTTTTTTCTTTTTACTTTCATTATCTATGTTTTCTTTGTCTTTCTTTTTCTTTTTACATTCTTTTAATTGGTGTTAGAAATTTATTTGGGTGATTGTTTTCATGTATAATTGCTTGTGGATTATTAAGGAATTGTTTGACAATTAATATTACTTCTTAAGGGTTGTTTGCATGTTCAAATTTAATACTTTCAATAACATATTTACCATGCATGCCAAGTGTTTGTGAAAAAGCCCGTATGACATTGTGCATTTTAATCATTCTATCATTCTACTCTAATGCCTATTTTTCAAAAAACCCTTTAAATATTTTATTAAATGAATATAATTATTAATACAAACGTGATGGCTAGTTTGTTACAAGTGATAATACATTTAAGTAATTAATGATTGATTACTACTACTCATGCCTTTGCCGGCATGCCAATAAACATCTTGCATTTACTTGCCATAATATGCACTTGCTATATTTCCAGTGATGAACTTATCACATGTAGTCGCGACCATGTGTTAACGACATCCTTATTTACCGTGCAATGATTATCACTTGTACCATTCTCTTCCTTGCTCTAATCCTTAGCTTTAAAAGTTACTTTCCTTTTCCCTTTTCAGGATGGCCACGAAGAAGGGTAAAGAGAAAGCTACTCCTAAATCACCGGCAAGGAAAGGAACAAAAAGAGCACTAACTGCAGAGCCATCTTCAACAGCAATAAAGCCCTCAACAAAGCGAATCAAGAGGATCATCAAGGTCGATGAAAAAGAGAAAGCCTTTCTAGCAAAGGACACTGCACAGTTCACTAACCGCTACTGTGAGCAGATGTTCCCCATCCTAGCTGAAAGAAACTATAACAATGAGTACCTTCTCATCCTCCCAACCAACATTGTTGAATTTTTTAAGCCCCAAATTAAACGAAGACGATGGGGATTTCTACAGAGACAGCCACGGTAGGTTAATCTTTCATGGGTAGTTGAATTCTACTCAAATTTTCACATGCCAACCCTGCAGTCTGTCTATGTCCATCAGAAGCAAGTCCCCATAACCGAAGAGGCCATTCAGAGAGCTTTAGATCTTCCCCCTGCTCCAGAAGGATTGGACGCATTCTAAGAAGCCTCATTCAAGTGCCAGACATACCAATTTGACTGGGACACCGTTCTCAGAGTTATAGTACAACCTGGCAGCAGATGGATCTATGGATACCATCGATCCAGACCTAAGGGCATATTGGCTTCAGCACTCACCTTGGAGGCTCGAGTATGGGCATAGATTATATCCCATTACGTCTTTCCGAGTACTCACGAGTCCTCCTTCACTGCAGATATGGCTGTTCTACTCTGGTGTATCCTTACAGACCAGCCTCTCAACTTATCAAGACACATCTGGAATGCAATGGGACACATACGAATTTTGGGCAACCTACCTTTTCCCGCCTTGGTTTCAGATCTAGTCTCAGCAGCCGGAGTCTCCTACAGAGCTGGAGACACCAAGACCATGATTCCACGGGATGATTAGATCGTCCCTAACGGGAAGTACATCAGACCAACAACAACCACTACCAACAGGACTGCAGAACTGGCCAGAGATATTCCTTCTCCTTCCACATCACAAGTACCTTCAACAAATCGACTGCTCCATCAGATACTTAAGAGGTTGGACCGGCTTGACCGGCAAGGAAAGCGAAGAGAGCACCGTAACAAGTCCCGATTTACATACCCCAGACTCCACTTTATTTACCAGCACAGGTAGCCATGACGGTCCCGATTGTGGAGATACTGCTACCAGCCCCCCTTTGTTCCTGACTGATGGCGCCGAGGATGGTGCCAAGCTTTAAGTGTGGGGAGGTCGGTCAGTACCTGACTTCTGGAGGTAATTTCTCTTTCTTAGCACCAATAAATTATTTATTTTTCTTTTGTTTAGTATAGGATAGATTGCATAGTAATAGGTATTTGTATGCATGTTCTAATTGGTTGAAAAATAATAAGTTTCTTTTTAAGACTCTATTTTTGAAAAATTTTACTAATTTAAATCAAAACCTTTATGTTAAACTTGTTTGAAGATTGTAAATTGGAACATAGTTTAAAGCGAGAAAACACAACCTGTGAGATTTGAGCTTAATTACATGGTTACACTATTTAACCATAATATTTTATTCTTGTGTGTTTGCTTCTCTATGATTGTAATCTATATTTTGTTCCATCCTATATGTCTAATATTTAATGTGTTATATGCATGCATATGATTGAGGCCATTATTTGATTACTAACTCACTTATCCCAAATAGCCTACCCTTCCATTCACCTTTGTTAGCTACTTTGAGCCTTTTAAATCCCATATGTTCTATATTTTACTACATCACTAGCCTTAAGCAGAAAAACAATTAAATACCTCAAATTGAATCTTTAGTTAGCTTAAGATAGAGATTGTGTGTCAATTAAGTGTGGGAAAACTGTTGGAACATGGGTTAATAAGGGAATATGTTATGTTATTACTTTGATAAAATATTAGGAATTTGGGTACCTACTCATGTGAAACCAGAAAAATTAAAAATCCATGTGCATTGATAAGTTATGTTTATTTCTCTATAAAAAAATCCAAAAATATTCAATTAAATAAATAAATAAATAAGGGGACAAAATTACCACAAATGCTAAGTTTAATAAAAGATCAATGCATATGTGACAAAAATTAAAAAGAAAAGTTGATGCATGAGTATGTGAAATATGCAAAAGTGGGAACTTTGGGTAGCTAGGCATGAATTTAAAAAGTATATAGAGTGTATGTATAGGTAAGAGCTTAGGATAATCAAGGATTCAATTCATAGCTCACTTAGCCATATATATACCCTCACCTTTATCTTGGCCCCATTACAACCTTGAAAATACCTCATGATGTTTGCATTGGTACATTAAATACTTGTTGATTGGTTAGGTAAAGAACAAGGTTTAGAAAGCATAATTAGAGAAGAGTGGAGTGATTACCCTATACACTTGAGTGACTAGAGTGATTATACACCATCAGTGAGGGTTCAATGCTTAGTTCTATGTTCCTTGCTTTCATGAGCTGTCTTCTTACAAGTTTACTTATTTTCACTGTATGATTTTAATTAGTGATATTTGATTTATGTTTGTCTTGAATAACTTATTTACTTTTAACCAAGTAGGCAAAGTCATCTTAGCATATAGTTGCATTCATACATAGGTTGCATTGCATTGCATGAGTCTTACTTTTCCCTACTCATTTATTTTATCTCCTTAAGCTAAGCATGAGGACATGCTAATGTTTAAGTGTGGGGAGGTTGATAAACTACTATTTTATAGTTTATCTTGTGCTCATTTGAGTGGTTTTTATCAAGTCCTTACCCAGTTATTCATATGATTTGCATGATTTTACAATCCCTTCCTAGTTTTGTTTTATGGTTGAAAACTGTCTTCCTAGAGATCTTTAATTTGTATATTTTAATTCTACTTTATACCATTCGATGCCATGATCCGTGTGTTAAGTGTTTCAGGCTTTATAGGGCAGGAATGGCTTAGAGAATGGAGAGGAAGCTTGCAAAAATGGAAGGAACACAAGAAACTAAGGAGATAACCAATGAGCATCGACGCGCACGCATGGCTCACACAAGCGCGCGATATGGAGAAATTTGCAGCGACGCGTACGCGTGCCTGACACGCACGCATGGATTGGAGATTGCATGAAGATCCGTGCACGTGACTGACACGTACGCGTGACACGCCAAAACGACCAGCGGCGCACATGCGTGACTGACGCGTACGCGTGACATGCGCGATCTACAGAAATAACAGAAAATGCTGGGGGCAATTTTGGGCCGAGTTTTGACCCAATTTTTGGCCCAGAAACACAGACTAGAGCTAGGGAACGTGCAGAGACTCAACAGACATTCTCATTAGGATAGTTTTAGGTTTTTAGATCTGAATCTAGAGAGAAAATTACTCTTCCTCTAGGTTTTCTTTTACATTCATAGTTTCATAGTTTATTACTTTCGCTTTTGGATATTGAAGAGTCATCACCTCCGTTGAAGATACTATTCTAGTTTGTTTCCTTACTCTTTTATTTATTCCATATTCTTAATTCTTGGTTAGAGTTACACATGGATTATTTTCATGGATTGTTAATGCAAAGGATTACTTTTTATTTTTAATTAAATTGCAATTATTGTCTATCATGTCTTTCTTTTATTCCCTTTTTAATTCTATGCAAGTAATTTTCATGTCAATGGAGTAGATTCCCAACTTGACGTGGGGGTTGATTAAGAGGAGACACTTGAGTTGGAATGCTCAAGTGATTAGTTAAATTGGAATTTGTTGGCTAATTCTGTATTTACTAACGCTAGACCTTCCCAAGGGAGAGGGCTAGGATTTACGAATAAGAGTTTGCTCAATCACTTGACTTTCCTTTATTTAGTAAGGGTTAACTAAGTGAAAACAACAACCTCTTTATACTACACTTGAGAGAATTCCAACAAGGATAGAACTTCCAATTAATCATTCCCCCAGTCAAGGCTTTTTAATTTGAATATATTAATCTCTTTTAATTTTCACTGCTATTTATAATTATTTATTTGCCCATTGCCCAAACTCAAAATTACCCAGAAACTCCTTATTAATAACTTAGCACCCTTTCTAGCAACTCGTTGGGAGACGACCTGGGACTCATACTCCCAGTATTTTTATTTTAAACTTTTGTGACAACCTTTCTAAATTGGTGAGGCGGATTTTTGCTGGTTAAGAGCTATACTCGCAACGCTGCTCTTATATTATAATCTCTTAATTGGTCTAAATTCTGCCACGCACTCAGTCCACTATAGCAAATATCATTTCATTTTGAAGCTCCGAACATTAGCTTTCCAATGTCGCTAGAACCGCCTCATTTGGACCTCTGTAGCTCAAGTTATGACCAATTTAGTACAGAGAGGTCAGGGCTAGTAGCTTTCCAAATCCTTCATTTTTTGAATTCTTCCCTTTTGCATGCTCTTTTCCTCACTTCTTCAACCCATACTTGCCTTAGAGACCTGAAAATCACTTAACAAATACATCAAGGCACCAAATGGGATTAAAGTGAATAAAATTGACTAAATTAAGCACAAAACATCATGTTTTCACTTTCAAGCACAATTTAGAAAGAAATCTCAAAAGCATTCTATTTAGGTGAATAAATGTATGTTTATGTGATGGAATCCACTCAAATCAAACCAAAATATATCGTAAAATATGGATTCATCAGTAGGCAAAAAAAGCAATACGCCCATTGCGTATGTAGCTCGCATCCCCATGCCTATACGATGTAATCAATTAAAATAAAATAATGGCCCTGTTGTATTGATTGGTTGCGAAGGCATGGTCAGACTTTGCGCCGTAATGGAAGCCTGTTGGAGTATTGGATAGATTTGACCTTAATCATCCTAAAATAAGCGATTGTAAAAGGAAATTCTCTAGTATCGTGGCACTCAGAACTTTCATTTTTGAATACAGAATAGACCCTAAAATGATCCCGCATACGAAGGTACCATACGGGTGAAAGATTTGTCGCACATTTGACGACTACAACGAATACCCGTGACTTCACCTACAATACCCTAAAGATAAATGGATCACACTCCGAAAACGGAACACACAACTGTCGGCATTTACAACAATCTTTGGAATTAAAAAAACCCACCTACCCTTCTAAACCACCATTATTCGAAACACAAATAACAATGGGCGACAAAGAAGCACGCTCAAGGTCCGACGGTGACACACACAACATGTTAGACAAGTTTCATTTATGACTTCTAGAATACAAAAAAATGAATTACGTTGCATGGTAGAGGAATATTAGCATTAACAGCCACGTACGGGGTACATGCAGGGACGTATGCGAAGAGGTCCACGACGCAAATGCCATTGAGCAATCGCAGCCCCCGCAAGCATCTGAGGTAAATCTTCTGCTCAGGTGTACTGCACACATTCTTTCAACAAATAACTGATTTGTTGGCACCCTTTTGTCTTGATATGTAGCTTCCCCGTGGACCCAAAGCTGCCTCCGAAACCTCAGACATAGCTCCACATCCGGAGGATGTTACTGAGGTAAAAGGTTTTCATATCCAGCCAAAGGAGGACTGGTCGTTTCCGAAGATCGGTCTCATCGTCAAGGACTTTATGAGGGGCCTTGTGGAAAAAGTCTATGTTAGGATTTACTCCTTGGCCTTGTATTTAATGTGTCTTGTTGGTGTCCCTTATCCTAAACGGGTTTAGCTTACACTTTGACAGAGGGACCTCGAGAAGGAAATTGACAACCCAACTACTGCAAGCCGCGAAAATACCATCGTGTTATTAGACTCCGATGGGGAGACGAATGAACACTCAACCTCACAGTCCATAAAAGTTGCATCTGGCATCGCAGGTGGAACGCCGATTGCCTCGAAATCGGCTGAGATGAGTACTCCACCCTGGAAAAGAACTGACAGCATCATGTGAATGTTGTTCCGTACATCACCATCGGCCACAAGGAATGCCAAACGGCCACGTTCCAGTGAGTGAAAGTCTACCCATTCAATGAGCAAGAAGGTAAATAATCAGTTAGTTAGTTTAACCCCAAATGCGACTACCGACTGACGTTAGACAAACTTGTGTTGTAGATGAGGTTCAAGATCACCCTTGCCATGGACTTCAACAACTGACAGTTGGCCTTATTCGCCTATGTGTTCGACGAGAATCTTGATCCATGGTAAAACTCGACGCCTCGGTGTTTAAACCCGCCTATCGCGGTTATTTTACCGTCTTAACACTTTCTTCATACTGTAGCGAGGAACTTGTTCGCATTGGAGTCTAGTCGGCGGACAGATCTGATATACACAGCTTAGTATCGGGAAATGACATTGATGACAAGGTATGGCACCTGTTTAGGCTTGTTTTGACAAGGAAAAACACATATGATGCATCGCGATACACCATCAAATTTTTGTTTGCTATTCTTGGTTACCAGATCATCTATATGGTTGCCCTGACAATGACTGGTGTTGAGATCCTTGTCGCGTCCCCCTCGTACTGGTGCCTTCCTCCGTCGGTCTCGGTAACTTAACTCTGTCTGATGTTGGTATTCGAAATGAATCATTGCGCCATTAATGCTTGATGACATGTCATCATGTCATATTTTTCTATGCTTTTTCATACAAGAAATTAATGATTAGTGCTTAAATATTGCATTCTTTGGTGCTTAAATGGTATATTTTTTTGATCTTTTGATTTGATAAACTTTGTAGGAAATAAGAAGAAAAAAAAGCAAAGAAGCACAAAATAAGCTAAAAAGGAGAAAAAAAGAACTTTGGGGCACACTTTGAAGTTGGAGCACACTTTGGAGCCTTAGGCCACGCTTTTAAAAGCGTGGCCCATGACCAAATCAAGGAATCTTCATCAGCACAGCCACCCAGGAGCTCAACGTTTGCGCCAACGTTTGCCTCAAACGTGAGGTCAAACGTTGGCTAAGGAATACCTTGGGAAATGTTGCTCCCCACAGCCTGAAGGGGCATACTTCCAACAAGAATAACTTGAGCCACAGAGCTCCAAATGAAGTGATTCCAAAATCATTGGAAAGTAGGAATCAAGAGCTTTCCAAGCATATATGGCACTACATGGTGGACACTAAAATTGAGGAAGAAAAATGCCCCGAAATGTGCATAAACGAACATGGTGTCAACCTGCAGTGAGGCCAACTGACCTCTGCATTTTCGACGGAGTATAACTCGAGTTGTCGAGCTCCAAATGATGCTCTTCCAACGGCATTGGAAAGTTGACATTCAGAGCTTTCCAACCATATATAATAGTCTATAGTGAGCATGAAATTGGCAACGTTGACAAGATGACAAAGAAGCGTCCCAAGACTTGAACTTCAAAAACACACCCTGGAGGACTTAACGTTTGAGCTCACGTTTGACCTCAAACGTGAACTCAAACGTGAGTGACAGCAAACCCCCATTCTGCATCATGCCATTACAAGACGTTTGAGTCAACGTTTGCCTCAAACGTTGACTCAAACGTGAATGATCCCAATTCCATCAAGGCCATCCAGATCCATTCTTCCTCAAATCCAAAGCAAGCTAAGCCCATTACCATCACTCAAAGGCACACAGAGAAGCTAGATTAGGAATTTTATTCAATTGTAATTTGTTTTTAATTTCAATTTCATTTTCATTTTTATTTGTAAAAAGCCTATATAAAGGCATCAATTCCATCTCATTAGGGGAGGCCAATTGATAGAGAGCTCCATCAGAGAGACTAGCTCCACGAGGGAGCATTAGGAATAGAGAACTCTCTCTCTTTAGTTTTTCTCTTTGTTTTGAATCTTGGGTTGAGAATTGAAGGAATTCTGTTTCATTCTCACTTTGAGATTTCTCTTGTTCTTCTTCTACAAAATTTCAGTGAATTAAGGATTTGAATCAACACTCTGTTTACTGCTTCCATCTTCATTTCTTTTGCAAATTGTTCTTTATTGGATCAAGGAAGGACTTGAGATCTAGACTTGTTTTCTAGTCTCATTGAGCCCCTGAGATCTTCATTTGTCTTTCTAGATTTCACAATTGATTTGAGTTTTCTTGCTGATTTACTTTTCTGCTACAATTTCCTTCTCTGCAATTTTTACTTTCTACTGCATTGCTTCCAATTTACATTTCCTGCATATTTACATTCTACACTTTAACTTTGAGCTTGTTGCAAATCTGAATTTACTTTTCTTGCCTTGGATCCATTGCTTTCTTTAATTTCCAGCACCCAGCCCCCCTTTACTTTTCATGCAATTTACATTTCTTGTCATTTAAGTTTCTGCAATTTACATTGCTTGTTCTTTAAGTTTTTGCCCATTTACATTCTGCAACTTTAATTTCCTGTCATTTAAAATTCTGTTGGTTACAATTTCACACAATTCACTTCAATGTTAGCTTGACTAAACTAATCACCCACTAAAGTTGCTTGATCCATCAATCCCTGTGGGATCGACCTCACTCACGAGAGTTTTACTACTTGATGTGACCCGGTATACTTGCCGGTGAGTTTTGGGTGTTTTGGAAATTCGTCGTTTTTCCACAAATTTTCCCATCAACGCTCGTTCACAGTCATCGGCGATCGGATATAGAACACGACTTATTTTATTCGTCAATGTTGTCTTTGTAGGATGATATTTTGAACGGGAAGACGACAGAACTAATGCTCAATCGTTACATGGAGGGATGAGGCCATCCAGATTCCTCAAACTTGTCTGTTAATGAAGAACTATTTGTTAATCAAAACCTAAACCACGAACAAGTGTCTTCCGTGGATTAACAACACGTGTTTATTTTGTGCAGATTTATGTCCCCATGCTGGATGCGTTGGGCCACTAGTTTTTTATGCTCGTGTCTTTCAAAGACCGGGCAATTTACAAAATAAACACGGTAACCCGAAAATTTTTACCGTAGTCTTTACTTTGGCATACCTTGCAACATGACGTGCATAAAAGTGTTCTGACTTATGTTTTGCGGTTCGGGTAGGCAAGGGTCTTATAAGACATGACACAGGCAGTATAAGAGAAGCACTTAATGAATTCACCAAGCAACTTCGGAGATTTCCCGATAAGGAGCCCGTAGGGATACAAAATTATGGGCAAAGGTACGTTATTACCCAGTAAAACATGCATGCACGCCTGATAAACCACTATTTCATGGTTTATCTTGTGTTTAATTGAGTGGTTTCATCAAGTCATCACCCACTTATTCATACTAATTGCATGATTTTACATTTTCCTTGATAGTATTATTTTATGATTGAAAACATACGCGTGACAAGAAAAATTGCTGAATGACGCGAACACGCGGACGACGCGTATGCGTGACCTGTGCGATCTGCAAAATTAACAAAAAACGCTGGGGGCGATTTCGGGCTGCATTTTGACCCAGTTTTTAGCCTAGAAACACAGAATAAAGCCAGGGAACACGCAGAGACTCAAGAGATACCTTTTTACACAACACAATTTTAGATACATTCACACATTAGGATAGTTTTAGGTTTTTAGATCTGAATCTAGAGAGGAATTACTCTCCCTCTAGTTCTCTTTACATTCCTATTTTATTGCTTTTGCTTTTGGATATTGAAGAGTCATTACCTCCGTTGAAGATACTATTCTAGTTTGTTTCCCTACTTACTCTTTTATTAATTCCATATTCTTAATTCTTGTTCAAAGTAGTAATTGGATTATTTTCATGGATTTTTAATGCAAATGATTACTTTTACTTTTAATTTAATTTAATTTATCATGTCTTCTTCTATTATTTTTCTGAGCGGTATATTCATGTCAATGGAGTAGACTCCATACTTGACATGGGGGTTGATTAAAAGGAGACACTTGAGTTGGAAGGCTTAAGTGATGGTTAAATTGGAAGTTGTTGGCTAGTTTTGTATTTACTAACGGTAGACCTTCCCAAGGGAGAGGACTAGGATTTGCGAATAAGAGTTAGCTCAATCACTTGACTTTCCTTTATTTAGTAAGGGTTAACTAAGTGAAAACAACAACCTTTTTAATACTACACTTAAGAGATCCCAACAAGGATAGAACTTCCAATTAATCATGCCCCCAGTCAAGGCTTTTTATCTAGAATATTAATAATCATTCTTAGTTTTTATTGCTTTATTCTAAGGCTTTTTGATTCATACTCCCAGTATTTTTATTCTAAGTTTTTGTGACACCCTTTTTAAATTGGTAAGGCGGATTTTAGCTGGTTAAGTGCTATACTTGCAGTGCTGTTCTCTTATTAAAAATCTCTTAATTGGCCTAACTCCTGCCACGCACTAGTTTTTGGCGCCGTTGCCGGGGAGTTACAATTGTGTGCTAAATTATTAATTAGTGTACATATTTTTATTTTTATTTGCATATTTTATTTTTATTTTATTACCATGCGCTATATGTTTCTTTCATTGAATGACGTGTTCACTGCCTGATCTGAGCTTAGCCGCATTTGATCCTGAAATTGAAAGAACTATTTCACGTATTAGGCGAGCTCGACGTCAGTTAGACTCTGAGGGTGGTGAAGTGATTGTTATTGATTCACCAGTCTCATCTGAGGGCGAATCTGAACCGCCATCTGAGAGCGAAACAAGCTCCTTTACTATTGATTCAGTTAATTCATGTGCAGATAGAATGGCAGAACCTAGGAAGATTACTCTCCAGAAAGCTAGAGCCCCAGATTTTACAATGCAGCCGTATCAAGTGGATCACCCAACTCTGGCTGCATATTTTGAATTGAAGACTACATTAATCAACTTAATGCCCAAGTTTCATGGCTTACCTGCTCAGGAGCCCATCAAGCACCTAAGGGATTTTCAGACAGCCTGTTCTACTGTTAGGCGTTAGGGTGCAAATGAAACTTCTATTCTGTTAACCGCCTTCCCATTTTCTCTTGAGGGAAAGGCGAGGGAGTGGTACTACTCCCAACCTGAAGTGACTGTTACTAACTGGGATACGCTCAGGAGAGAATTTTTGGAGAAATACTTTCCAGCTGAAGTTATAGACCGACTGAGGAAAGAGATCTCCTGCATTGTTCAAGGAGAATCAGAAACTCTCTATGAGTACTGAGAGCATTTTAAGAACCTTCTAAATGTATGCGCCCATCACATGATTGACAGGCTAGTGTTGATCAGCTATTTCACTCAAGGCATGAAGCCTCAGGATAAAACTACACTAGATGGTGATAGTAATGGTTCTCTGAAGAAGTACAAGACCGCAAATGAAGTATGGCAACTGATCAGCGACTTAGCTGAGTCCACCAGGAATCACAGGCACAGGAATAACCATTCAAAAGCTGTTGCAGAAGTTTCCTCTAGCACTGAGACTTCTGCTCTTACATAGAGTATATGTGAAATGACCAAGCTACTGAAGCAATTACAGTTGAATCAACAACAACAAACTCAGCCTTCTCCACCACAACAAAGCCAACAATTAGTTCCCCAAAGAGTATGTGGCATATGTGCTGATTATAGTCATTATACTGATGAATGCCCGCAGCTCCAACAAGAAGACAATACTGTGATAGCAACTCATAACTTCTATGACCGCCCGAATCAAGGATACAATCAACAAGGCAGCAACAACAACCAAGGTGGGAACTATAACCAAGGATGGCAGGACAACTCCAACAAAGGTTGGAGGGATAATTCTAACCATGGCTGGAGGGACAACTATAACAGAGGAGGCAGAGACAACAGTGGAAACCAGAGGTGGAATAACAACAACAGACAGTAGAATCAGAACCAACCTTACAGAGCTCATCCTCACTTAAGACAATCCCAAGGACCCCAGCTAAACCAGCAACAAGTACCACAGATCACTTATCCCACTTCCTCATCAAATGACGAGATGCTTCGTTCTCTTGCACAAGGACAACAAGACATGTAGACTATACTGAACTCTACTTTAAATGGTCTGAATGCTACTTTACAAGCTCTCGCCACCCGGATAGATTCATTACCTACTTCCACTAACCAACCTTTAAGCTCTAGTGGAATTCCTTCTCAACCCTTCCCTAACCCCAAGGGTGGCATCAATACCATCACTTTGAGGTCTGGAACCACACTGCCAGAGAGGAATCAGAAGGAGCCAAGCCCAATAGAACATGCCCTAATTGAAGACTCAGTGGAAGTAGAAGATGCTGAAATGGAAGATGCTGAAGAGGAAGATGAAGTACAAGACAAGGTTGAAGGAGAAATAGCTCAGAAAAAGGATGAAGCACCAAAGGATGCAAGTGGCGCCATCCCTATCCCATTCCCATACCTTGCAAGGAAGTCCAGAAAGCAGATGGAACTTGGTCCCAAAATTGTAGAAATTTTCAAAAAGGTTGAGGTAACTGTTCCCCTTTTTTATGTTATTCAGCAAGTACCTAAATATGCAAAGTTTCTGAAAGATTTATGCATTCATAAAGAGAAAATTAATGAATTAGAAACTATTCTTTTAGGTAGTTCTATATCTGCTTTAATGGGAGGTATACCCAAAAAATATAGTGATCCAGGTCCAAGCATGGTTAACTGTACCATTGAAGGTGTGATATTTTCTGATTGCATGTTTGACTTAGGAGCATGTGTTAGTATAATGACATTGTCTATATATGATACTCTAAGGCTCCCTCCCTTAAAAAGGCCGGCAGCTCGTTCTGTGTTAGCAGATAAAAGCATTATTACAGTAGTTGGAATTACTAAAGATGTATTAGTGAGCATTAAGGGGCTCACATTTTCCATTGACTTCTATATCCTGGAAATGCGCCCTAATAACTCAGGAAGACCATCATCAATCCTACTTGGAAGACCATTCCTGAAAACCTTGAAGTTCAAGCTGGATGCATTATTAGGAACTTACTCCTTTGAGATAGATGGCACAACAGTGAGTTTCAGTTTAAATGAAGCTATGAAGCACCACTGGAAGATCATTCTATCTTCCAGTGCGACATCATTGATGAAACTATAGCTGAAGTTCACCAAGAAGAATTAGAAGAGAAGCACATGGAGCAAGGTCCAAGTGTGGGGATACCCTCTGAACATAATGAAGACAACTTAACATTACCATTAGCCCCGAATGATCCAGAACCTAGCCATGAGCAGCAATTGGAATTGAAGCCCCTTCCTCCACACCTCAAGTATGCTTACCTTGAGGATAATCAGAAGTTTCCAATTATCATTGCAAGGGAACTCACTTCTCAACAAGAGGAACAACATCTTAGTGTACTAAGAAGGCACAAGAAAGCAATTGGATGGAGCTTGGCGGATATAGTAGGCATCACCCCTCAAGTTTGTGAGCATAGAATATATCTAGAAGAGGAATCAAAACCCGTCCGTCAACCCCAAAGAAGATTGAATCCTACCATCTTAGAAGTTGTCAAGAAAGAAGTGACCAGGCTACTTGAAGTTGATATCATTTACCCTATCTCAGATAGTAAATGGGTCAGTCCAATACAAGTGGTGCCCAAAAAGACTGGAGTCACAACAATAAAGAATGAGCATGGAGAACTTCTAACAACTAGAGTGCAGAATTCATGGAGGGTTTGCATTGACTATAGGCATCTCAACCAAGCTACTCGCAAAGATCATTACCACTTGCCATTTATTGATCAGATGGTCGATCGCTTGTCAGGTAAATCCCATTATTGCTTTTTAGATGGTTATACAGGCTATTTTCAAATTCGTATAGCACCTAAAGATCAGGAGAAGACCACTTTTACATGTCCCTTTGGATCATATGCATTCAAAAGGATGCCTTTTGGCTTATGTAATGCACCGACTACTTTCCAAAGATGCATGATGAGTATCTTTTCAGATCTTATTGAGAACTGTATGGAAGTATTTATGGATGATTTTAGCGTATATGGTGATTCATTTGACCTCTGCTTGGATAGTTTAGCTAGAGTATTAGATAGGTGTGTTAGTTCAAACCTTGTATTGAATTTCAAAAAATGTCACTTTATGGTAAAACAAGGGATTGTTCTAGGACATGTTGTCTCTAAAACTGGTATTTCAGTAGATCCAGCAAAGGTAGATGTCATTTCTAGTTTACCTTAAGGAGATTCATTAAGGACTTCAGTAAGGTAGCATTACCTTTATCCAGACTATTACAGAAATATATTGAGTTCGAATTCAGTGAGGACTGGATGAAAGCGTTTTATAAGCTGAAGATCGCCCTAACTCAAGCTCCGATTGTATGAGGACCAAACTGGAGCCAGCAATTTGAAATTATGTGTGATGCCTCCAACCATGTAGTAGGAGTGGCACTGGCTCAGCGCAAAGGTAAGGATCCCTTCGTAATTGCTTATGCATCTAAGACCTTAGATGCTGCTCAGTCTAATTACACTACTACTGAAAAAGAGCTTCTAGTTATTGTTTTTGCTCTGGATAAATTCTGAGCCTATTTACTTGGTACTAAGGTAGTAGTGTACTCGGACCATGCAGCTCTAAAATATTTATTAGCTAAAAAAGAGTCTAAACCAAAATTGATACGTTGGATACTGTTGCTGCAAGAATTTGATTTAGAAATTAAGGACAGGAGTGGTAACCAGAATTTAGTGGCAGACCACTTGAGTCACCTTGAACACATTAAAGATGACTCCACTCCTATCAATGATACTTTCCCATTTGATAGTTTGCAAGCAGTATCTGAAGTAGTTCCTTAATATGCACCTATAGCTAATTATCTAGTTAGCCATACTTTCCCTCCTAATTTCACTAAACATCAAAGGGACAAGCTGAAAAGCGAGTCTAAATATTATATATGGGATGACCCATATCTATGGAGGTGTGGTGCTGACCAGGTAATTAGAAGATGTGTGCCCCAATCAGAATTCCAGTCCATTTTAGAGTCCTGCCACTCTTCTGACAGTGGAGGACATTTTGGCCCTCAAAGAACAGCTAGAAAAATCTTAGACTGTGGATTCTAGTGGCCTATTCTTTTTAAAGATGCTGCTGAATTTTGTAAATCTTGTTCCCCATGCCAAAGGTTTGGTAATATATCCAAGAGGGATGAGATGCCTCAACTGATTATGCTTTTCTGTGAAATTTTGTATGTTTGGGGCATTGACTTCATGGATCCATTTCCAAACTCTAATGGTTACCTTTATATACTATTAGCTGTAGATTATGTTTCTAAATGGGTGGAAGCAATTCCTACCCGTACTGATGATGCTAACACTGTTGTTTCCTTTGTTAGAAACCATATTATCTGTCACTTTGGATCACCACAAGCAATCGTGAGCGATCAAGGCACTCACTTTTGAAACAGGAGACTGGCAGGATTACTGAAAAAGCATGGGATTGTTCATAAAGTAGCAACAACTTATCATCCCCAGACCAATGGACAAGCAGAAGTGTCTAACAGAGAAATCAAATGCATTTTGGAGAAGATAGTAAAGCCTCATAGGAAAGACTGGAGTGCCAGGCTACAAGATGCACTCTGGACATATAGAACAGCGTACAAGACACCCATTGGGATGAGCCCCTTCCACTTAGTATATGGAAAGGCTTGCCACCATCCAGTAGAGGTGGAACACAAGGCTTTCTGGGCTGTAAGGGAATGCAATATGAATTTTGAAGAATCTGGTGCTGAAAGAAAATTGCAACTAGCAGAGTTAGAGAATCTTCGCCTAGAAGCATATGACAATTCCAGGCGATACAAGGAGAAGATGAAGGCTATCCATGACAAGCACATAAAAAGGAGAGAATTCATACCAGGGGAGTTAGTTGTTCTTTATAACTCCAGACTGAGGCTTATGCAAGGTAAATTGAGATCAAGATGGGAAGGTCCCTATAGAGTAGAAAAGGCAGAGCCATACAGAGTTTTTCACCTGCGTCATCCTTCAAGCTCTAAATTCATCAAGGTCAATGGACATCGCCTAAAGCTTTATCATGGAGAGAAGATCAAGGATCACAAAGAACTAGAAGTCTTCCTCTTGGAAGACCCACCAAGAGAAGCAGAATGAGCCTGAAGAACGTCCAACTTAAGGACGTAAAAGCAAAGTTCTAGGTAGGAGACAATTCTCCATGGTATGATCATTCCGTTTCAGTCTTAGTTTTATTTTACTTTATTCTATTTTTATTTTTGTTAATGACTCTTCTCATAATCTCTGCATATAGCTGCATATACCCTGCATTTGAATTTGCATACTGTATATAAAAAAAATGTACGCGACGCGTAAGCGTCGCTGATGCGTCCGTGATAAACCACTATTTCATGGTTTATCTTGTGCTCAATTGAGTGGTTTTTACCAATTCTTTACCCACTTATTCATACTATTTGCATGGTTTTATATTTCCTTCCTGATTATGTGTTTTGATTGAAAACATGCTTCTTTGATCTTATATTTGCTTATTATTAATCCTCTCTTATTACCATTAGATGCCTTGATATGTGTGTTAAGTGATTTCAGAGATTACAGGGCAGGAATGGCTCAGAGGATGGAAAGGAAGCATGCAAAAGTGGAAGGAATACAAGAAGATGAAGAAATTGCTAAGCTGTCCATCCTGACCTCTCTGCACTCAAACGGCTATAACTTTAGCTACAGAGGTCCAAACGATGCAGTTCCAGTTGCGTTGGAAAGCTAACGTCCGGGGCTTTGATTTGATATATAATATGTTATAGTTTCCTTGACGCTAGGTGACGTGACCGCGTGATCCATGCGGCCGCGTCGCAATGACGGAAATCCAGCGTGGCAAAATTCGAACCCAGCGAATTCTGGACTGTTTTTGACCCAGTTTGCGGCCCAGAAAACACAAATTAGAGGCTATAAAGTGGGGGATTGCATCCATTCATAAGAAGGCTCTCATAATTCATAATTTTAGGAGTAGATGTAGTTTTTAGAGAGAGAGGTTCTCTCCTCTCTCTTACGATTAGGATTTAGGATTTCTCTTAGTTTTAGGAGTGACTCTCAATCCCAGGTTCTTTATTTTTATTTATTTTCCTAATTTAATTTATGAACTCTTTATGTTTAGATTGATCTTCCATTATTAATGCAATTCGAGGTAATTTCAGATTTAATTCTACTTTGCTTTATTTATAAGTACTCTCAATTTAACTTACATATTTTCTTCCTTTTGGCTTTGGTTAAATAATTGGTAACTCTTGAGTTATCAAACTCATTGTTGATTGAGAATTGGAATTCTTCAAGAATTAATTCATCCACTTAACTTACCTTCAAAGTTAGAGGTTAATAAGGTGGGGGAAGAATCCAATTCTCATCACAATTGATAAGGATAACTAGGATAGGACCTCCAGTTCTCCATACCTTGCCAAGAGATTTTATTATTGTTAATTTATTTTACTTGTCATTTAAATATACCTGTGCACATTGCCCAAACTCCAAATTTCTCAAACCCCCAAATTTACAATCTCCATAACCAATAATAAGAACATACCTCCCTGCAATTCCTTGAGAAGACGACCCGAGGTTTGAATACTCGGTTATCAATTTCAAAGGGGTTTGTTACTTGTGACAACCAAAACGTTTGTACGAAGGGATTTTTGTTGGTTTAGAGACTATATCTACAACGCGACTATTTTTATGACATTCTTTACTGGCAAAAATCCTAACATCAAAATGGCGCCGTTGCCGGGGAATTGCAAACGTGTGCCTTATTATTGGTTATTGTAAATATTTTATTTTTTCTTGTTTATTTTTGTTTTTTTTTTGCTTTTTCATAAATTAAGAGGTTATTTGTTTTTATTTAGTTATTAAAAAAAAAATTTCAAAAATTTGTTCTTAGTGTTCATCTTGATCTTCAAGTTGTTCTTCACGTTCATCTTGACCTTCAAGCTGTTCTTAGTTGTTTTCTTCGGTTTGATCTAAAAATTTGAAATTTGGTGTCATATTATTGTTTTTCTCTTTCCTCATTAAATTTAAAAATATTTTTAATTAATTTTTTCAAAAAAAAAATTTCAGATTTTTATTTTTTATCTTATCTTATCTTATTTCAAAAATCAAATTTCAAAATTTTCAAAATTTAAATTTAAAAATTTTCAAATTTCAAATTTCAAATTTCAAAAATTCAAATTTCAAATTTCAAAATTTAATTTTTAAATTCAAAATTTAAATAACCTTTTAATTTAAATTTATTTTTATTTTTATTTTTAATTTTTATTTACTACTATGAACTCTCACCCCTTTGGCTATGAGTCTGGTTACAATTATGTTGCAGGAAGAAGAAATTACAATGAGAACAGGCATCAAGGTTGGAATAATCAAAGATGGGAGGAGCCACAAGGATTTAATCAACCCTCATGGCAACAACCACCTCCAATGGACTAACAACAACCACCACCATATGCCTATGAACCTTCTCCTCAACACAACTTTGAACTACCACACTCACAAGCCCCTTTCCACCATTCACCTCCATATGACCCTAACCCTCAACCACCATACCAACCACCTTATGAGCCATATGAACCATATATAGAACCACCCCAATTCCAACCCAATTACTCACAAGAACTACCACTTCAATATTCACCATCTCCATATCCATCAATCCAAGAGCACTATGATCCTATTTATGAAAGCCGAATGTATCAAGAGGCAAAGGATCGTCTCAAGGAAACAATGGATCGATTTCAGGCAACCACTCAACAACTGGGGCAAGTATTAATTCAATGGGCTTCTAGACACTTAAATACACAAGGATCAGCCACAGCCCCATTTGGACAGTCTAGTGAAGAGCATAGCATGAAGGAGATACTAGAAACCCCAGTGGACAAGGCAGAGAATGAATTCGTACTAGAACAAGTAGAAGAAGCTGTCATTGTTCAAGAAGAAGAAGAAGTGGTTGAAGACTTAGGAGATGCAGAACCTCCATGGGAAAGTCCAGTCATATAGCCTACTTCCGAGACGGTTGAAATTGATGCTGAGGAGGGTGTACAACCTCCAAAGCATATCATAGTTGAAGACTTGGAAGAGGTTGATCAAGAGACGGAAATTCAAGAAGAAGAAGCACAACCTCCCATGCCCTTGGAAAGTAATGAAGAGGAGATTGAATTGAAAGAGAGCTACCAAGAGGAAGAGGTTGAAATTGAAGAAGCTTGCAAAGAAGTGGTAATTATCAGAGAAGAGCACAAGGGAGTGGAGCTTGCAATTTCATTAAAAATACCTCCCCCTAAGTTGCCATCATCCTTCACAACATTCAAGTGGGTAAAATTCATATCCCATAGTTTTCTAATCCCACTTGAATATGGGCTACTGGAGACGGATGGTCAACTTAGATCTCTTTGTGGCATTAAGAGTAAGAGGAAAATGGCTAGTGGTAAGAATTGTCCTGCAAGGTTCATCATGGTTGGAAGCTTTAAGTTTAAACGCAAAGGTTGGTATAAAGCTCAACTGAATGGGTCTAGGAAGCTGTTTGGTCGCTGCAGTGAGAATTCAGATCACCTTTCACCCGGCTGGAAAAGTGCAGATCGAGACAAGAACGGGTGTAAAAGTAAAGTTTGGGATCCTAGAATCTGTTCTGACATTTGTCACCCCGGGAGCCTAAGAATCTGTTTGAAGCTTCTTAAGGGCTTTACATGCTTAGTATGGGACCCCAGAGGCTACTGGAAATACAAACATTGGTGGGGATTCCTGGATCAGTACAAGCACAAGCCACCATAGCAGGAATATCATCAAATGTCCAACTTAAGGACTATAACTAAAAGTGCTAGGTGGGAGACAACCCACCATGGTATGATCGTTCCCTTTTCATTACTTAGTTTTATTTATTTTTGAATTTTATTTTATTTTGTTATATTGAACCTGGAGTTTTGCATCACATTCATATTAACACTGCATTCTGCATTTTTCAGATTAAAAAAAAAAAAAAGCGAGCACGCGACGCGACCGCATCAGCAACGCGTCCGCGTCGCAAGGAGATAAGAGAAAATAAAAACGAACAGAGAGTCACGCTGGAGCAAGGCTGGAGGCGTGCCAGTGTCACAATTCGTCCCACGCGACCGCATCGCTGACGCGTCCGCGTCGCAGGGGAATACTGGCCTCCCACGCGATCGTGTGCCCCACGCGGCCGCGTGACCTGGATTTCGACGTCAAAGGGTGCATGGCTGAAAGTTGAGCTGGAGTTGGGCTGGAATCGTGCTGAAAACCCAAGCCTCACTACGCGAACGCGTGCCCCACGCATCCGCGTCATATCCCATGATGGCCACTCACGCGATCGCGTCACTCAGGATTTTGGCAATACTAAGTTTTGAACAGAGAGTTGTGCGACCGCGAGGCTGTACTCGCGCCACTAGCACAAATCAAGTCACGCGATCGCGTGCCCCACGCGTCCGCGTCGCCTAACCTTATTGCGCACCACGCGACCGCGTCGCCAGCGTCGCACAACCTATCCAGATTAGTGCCAATTTTCTTATCTTTTCTTCTCCGAATCCTTATTCTCTTATCTTTTCTTATTTCTTTCTTCTTCCTATCTTATTTTCTCTCACTCCCATTCTATTTTATTTAATTTATTTGCATACTTTCATTCATTGCATATTTTTATTTTTTTAAATTTATTAATTTTGGTGTTCAAAAGTTCTTATTCAACTGTTACATCTTTTCTTGATTTACTTTGGTGCTTAATAACTTGTTTTACACTGTGGGATGATATTAATTATCTTCCAATGCCAATCTTTTATAATACTTGCACTTCATTTGCATTGCCACGAACTTACATTGTCTTTCATTACCCACTCTCTCCTCCCATTGTTACAAATTTTTGCACTCTTGATCTGCCATGTACTTCTATTGTTTTCTCACTTGCATGTTGTAGCTACCATGTAATTGAGACCCTTATTATCTGGCATTAACACCCACATTTTATTTATTTATTTATTTTCTATCTTTTTTGGGTTACTTTTTCTTTTCCCTCTTCTTTCAGGATGGCCACCACAAAGGGAGAGGAAAAGCTTCTTAATGGGAGAGACAAACAAGTTTCTACGCACATTCCTTGATAAGAAGAGCATAAGTTGAAGCAACCCATCCACTTGCACATCTTCGCATGCACCGAGGATGGTGCAATCTTTAAGTGTGGGGAGGTCGATACCGATCTCCATGGGTTAGTACTTTCCTGTCTCAAACACCAATATTTTATTTTCTCTGTTAATTGTTGCATTTGCATATTTAATTGCATGTTTATTTGATTTTTGCATTTAGTTACTGCTTGGTTAAAATAATAAGTTTCTTCTTAAGATCCTATTTTTTGAAAATTTTCACTAATTTAAAACCAAAATTTTTTGTGTTAAACTTGTTTGAAGTTGTATTTGGAACATGGTTTTTGAGCCAAAGAACACACAACCTGTGAGACTTTGAACTTATTTACATGGTTACATTATTTAACCATAAATATTTTATTCCTGTGTGTTCCCTTCTCTATGATTGTAATCTATATTTTGTTCCAACCTATATGTCCATTATTTAGTGTATTTACATGTTTGCATATGATTGAGGCCATTATTTGATTTTAGCTCACTTATCCCAAATAAGCTTACCCTTTAAATCACCCTTGTCAGCCACTTTGAGCCTTTTTACCCCCTCTTGTTCTGTATTTTACCACATCACTAGCCTTAAAGCAGAAAAATAATTAAATATCCCAATTGAATCTTTGGTTAGCTTAAGATAGTGTGTTAATTAAGTATGGGGAAAGTGTGGGAACATGGGTTAATAAAGGAAATGTATAATGTTTCTAATTTATTTGAATATCAGGAATTTGGGAACCTACTCATGAAAAACCAAAATAGAAAAATAATAGAAAATCCATGTCCATTTATAAGTTATGTTTGTTTCTCTAAATAAAAAAAATATAAAAAAAAAAAGAGAAAAAAAAAGAGAAAAAAGAGAAAAATCCAAAAATACTCAATAAATAAGTAAATAAGGGGACAAAATTACCCTAATATTAAGTTTAATAAAAGATCAATGCACATGTGATAAAAATTAAAGAAAAATTTGGTACATGAGTATGGAAATTATACAAAAGTGAGAATTATGGGTAGCTAGGCATGAATTTAAAAGTATATAGAGTATATGTATATTAGGTGAGAGCTTAGGTTAATTGAAGATTCATATTATAGCTCACTTGGCCATACATATATCCTTACCTTTACCTCAGCCCCATTACAACCTTGAAAAGACCTCATGATGTTTGCATTGGTACATTAAATATTTTTTGATTGGTTAGATGAAGAAAAAAGTTTAGAAAGCATGATTAGAGAAGAGTAGAGTGAATTACCCTATACACTTGAGAGTTAGAGTGATATACACTACCAGTAAGGGTTCAGTGCTAAATTCTATGTTCCCTGCTTTCATGAGCTATCTTCTTACAAGTTTTCTTGTGCCCTATTTTGTATAATTTGAATTAGTGAAATCTAATTTATATTTGTCTTGGAGAATTTATTTATTTTTAACCAAGTAGGTAGAAACATTTTGCATGTAGTTGCATTCATAGGTTGCATTTCATACCATTCCTCTTCATCTTTATAGCTTCTCTTGAGCTTAGCATGAGGACATGCTAGTGTTTAAGTGTGGGGAGGTTGATAAACCACTATTTCATGGTTTATCTTGTGCTCAATTGAGTGGTTTTTACCAACTCTTTACCCACTTATTCATACTATTTGCATGGTTTTATATTTCCTTCCTGATTATGTGTTTTGATTGAAAACATGGTTCTTTGATCTTATATTTGCTTATTATTAATCCTCTCTTATTACCATTAGATGCCTTGATATGTGTGTTAAGTGATTTCAGAGATTACAGGGCAGGAATGGCTCAGAGGATGGAAAGGAAGCATGCAAAAGTGGAAGGAATACAAGAAGATGAAGAAATTGCTAAGCTGTCCAGCCTGACCTCTCTGCACTCAAACAGCTATAACTTTAGCTACAGAGGTCCAAACGATGCGGTTCCAGTTGTGTTGGAAAGCTAACGTCCGGAGCTTCGATTTGATATATAATATGTTATAGTTTCCCTGATGCTAGGCGACGCGACCGCGTGATCCATGCGGCCGCATTGCAATGACGGAAATCCAGCATGGCAAAATTCGAACCCAGCGAATTCTGGACTGTTTTTGACCCAGTTTGCGGCCCAGAAAACACAGATTAGAGGCTATAAAGTGGGGGATTGCATCCATTCATAAGAAGGCTCTCATAATTCACAATTTTAGGAGTAGATATAGTTTTTAGAGAGAGAGGTTCTCTCCTCTCTCTTAGGATTAGGATTTAGGATTTCTCTTAGTTTTAGGAGTGACTCTCAATCCCAGGTTCTTTATTTTTATTTATTTTCCTAATTTAATTTATAAACTCTTTATATTTAGAGTGATCTTCCATTATTAATGCAATTCGAGGTAATTTCAGATTTAATTCTGCTTTGCTTTATTTATAAGTACTCTCAATTTAACTTACATATTTTCTTCCTTTTGGCTTTGGTTAAATAATTGGTAACTCTTGAGTTATCAAACCCATTGTTGATTGAGAATTGGAATTCTTCAAGAATTAATTCATCCACTTAACTTATCTTCATAGTTAGAGGTTAATAAGGTGGGGGAAGAATCCAATTCTCATCACAATTGATAAGGATAACTAGGATAGGACCTCCAGTTCTCCATACCTTGCCAAGAGATTTTATTATTGTTAATTTATTTTACTTGTCATTTAAATATACCTGTGCACATTGCCCAAACTCCAAATTTCTCAAACCCCCAAATTTACAATCTCCATAACCAATAATAAGAACATACCTCCCTGCAATTCCTTGAGAAGACGACACGAGGTTTGAATACTCGGTTATCAATTTCAAAGGGGTTTGTTACTTGTGACAACCAAAACGTTTGTACGAAGGGATTTTTGTTGGTTTAGAGACTATATCTACAACGCGACTGTTTTTATGACATTCTTTACTGGCAAAAATCCTAACGTCAGTCCGCGTCATAGGTGCATTCGAAACATGGAAGAAAAGAAGCAGAGAGTCACGCAAAAGCATGGCTCGAGGCGTGCCTATGGCACAAGCATGCCCACGCAAACGCGTCAATGACGCGTCTGCGTCATTTTGAAAAATAGCCTCCCACGCGTGCGCGTCACCCACGCGAACGCGTGGCCCTGCGAAATCGACGTAAAGAGGTGTATGGCAGAGAGTTATGATGGAGTGGGGCTGGAATGATGCTAGAAGCACAAGCCCTATCACGCGAAAACGTGCCCCACGCGTCCGCGTCGTTTTAAAAAATATGGCCATTCACGCGTGCGCGTCACCCACGCGCACGCGTCACCTAGATTTTTGGCAAAATGCATTTAAAATAAAGAGTTGTGCGTACGCGAGACTGCACTCGCGCCAATAGCACAAATCAGGTCATGCGATCGTGTGACCCACGCGTCCGCGTCACCTGAACTTTTCACTCACCGCGCGATCGCGTGCTTTACGCGTCCGCGTCACATGTGACGCACAGCTTATCCAGATAAACGCCAACTATCATATCTTTTCTTCCCTAAATCAAAATGTTTTCTTTTCCCTTCTTATTTCTTTATTCTCTCTTCTTCCTTCTTTATTCTTTCTCACTTTTTACTTTCTCCTCCCTTATTTTTTCACATCCATTATCAAGGTTCTTTTCTTTCTTTCCTTAGTTTTTACTTTTCCTTTATTATTTTTATGTTTTCTTTTTCTTTTTCTTACTTTCATTATCTATATTTTCCTTTTCCTTCTTTTCTTTTTATTCCTTTAATTGGTGTTAGAAATTTAATTGGGTGATTATTTTCTTTTACATTTTGCTTATGAGTTATTTTGGAATTGTTTGACAATTAATATTACTTCTTAAAGGGTTGCTTGCATGTTCACTTTAATACTGTCAATAACATATTCACCATGCATGCTATGTGTTTGTGAAAAAGCCCGTATAGCATTCCACATTATTTTATATTATTCTATTCTACTACTCTAATGCCTGTTTTTCACAAAATCCCTTTTTATATTTTATTGATTAAATATAATTGTTAATACAAACAGATTGTTAGTTTGAAAGAGTTGATAATCTAACTTGGACATTTAATGCTTGATCTATGCTACTCATGCCTTTGTCGGCATGGCAATAAACATGTAGTCATGACCATGTGTTAACGACATCCCTCTTTACCATGTATTGATTATCACCTATACTATCCACTACCTTGCTCGAACCCTTAGCTTTACATATTACTTTCTTTTTCACTTTTCAGGATGGCCACCAAGAAAGGTAAAGAGAAAGCTACTCCCAAACTACCAGCAAGGAAAGGACCAAAAAGAGCACTAGTGGCAGAACCTTTTTCAACCGCAGTAAAGCCCTCAACAAAGCGAATCAAGAGGATCATCAAGGTCGATAAAAAAGAGAAAGCTTTTCCAGCAAAGGACACTGCGCGGTTCACTAATCGCTACTGTGAGTAGATGTTCCCTATCCTGGCTGAGAGGAATTATAATAATGAATACCTTCTCATCCTCCCGACCAACATTGTTGAATTTATTGAGCCATGAATTGAACGAAGACATTGGGGATTCCTACGGAGACAGCCAAGGCAGGTTAATCTTTCATGGGTAGTTGAATTCTACTCCAATTTTCACATGCCAACCATGCAGTCTGTCTATGTCCTTCAGAAGCAATTCCCCATAACAGAAGAGGCCATTCAACGAGCTTTAGATCTTCCCCCTGCACCAGAAGGATTGGACGCATTCCAAGAAGCCTCATTCAAACGCCAGACATACCAAAGTGACTGGGACGCCGTTCTCAGAGTAATAGCACAACTTGGCAGTAGATGGACCTATGGATACCATCGATCTCGACCTAAGAGCATATTGGCTTCAGCACTCACCTTGGAGGCTCGAGTTTGGGCACAGATTATGTCCCATTATGTCTTTCCGAGCACTCACGAGCCCTCCTTCACTACAGACATGGCTGTTCTACTCTGGTGTATCCTTACAGATCAGCACCTCAATTTACCAAGACACATTCGGCATGCTATAGGACACGTACAGATTGCGGGCAACCTACCTTTTCCTGCCTTGGTTTCAGATCTAGTCTCAGCAACCGGAGTATCCTACAGAGCTGGGGACACTAAGGCCATTATTCCACGAGATGATCAGATAGTCCCTAACGGGAAGTATGTCAGACCTCCAGCAATCACTACTAGCCAGCCTGCAGATAAGGCTGAAGATATTCCTAATCCTTCCACATCACAAGCACCTTCAACAAACCAACTACTCCATCAGATACTTGAGAGATTAGACCGGCTTGAACGGAAAGGAAAGCAAAGGGAGCGATGTAACAAGCACAGATTTACATACCTCAAGGAGCTACTTGTTAGTAACCACCCACCTGAAGAAAACCCAGACACCCCGAACTCCACTTCATTTACCAGCACAAGGAGCCATGACGGTCCCGATTGTGGAGATGCTGCTACCAGCCCCATTTGTTCCTGACTGATGGCACCGAGGACGGTGCCAAGCTTTAAGTGTGGGGAGGTCAGTCAGTACCTGACTTCCGGAGGTAATTTCTCTTTCTTAACACCAATAAAATAGGATATTTAATTATTTTTCTTTTATTAGGATAGGATAAATAGCATCATAATAAGAATTTGTACATGCATGTTCTATTTGGTTATAAAATAATAAAGTTTCTTTTTAAGACTCCATTTTTGAGAAATTTCACTAATTTAAATCAAAACTTTTGTGTTAAACTTGTTTGGAATTGTATTTGGAACGTAGTTAAAAGCTAGAACACACAACCTGTGAGGCTTGAGCCTAATGACATGGTTACAATATTTAACCATAAAATTTTATTCTTGTGTGTTTGCTTCTCTATGATTGTGATCTATATTTTGTTCCATCCTATATGTCCAATATTTAATGTGTTATATGCATGCATATGATTGAGGCCATTATTTTATTAACTCACTTACCCCAAATAGCCTACCCTTCCATTTACCTTTGTTAGTCATTTTGAGCCTTTTAATCCCATTTGTTCTATATTTTACCACATTACTAGCCTTAAGCAGAAAAACAAGAAATACCCCAAATTGAATCTTTGGTTAGCTTAAGATAGAAATTGTGTGTCAATTAAGTATGGGGAAATTATGGGAACATGGGTTAATAAGAGAATGTGTCATGATAAAATATTGGGAATTTGGGTACCTACTCATGTGAAACTAGAAAAATTAAAAATCCATGTGCATTGGCAATGTTATGTTTATTTTTATGCTTCTTATATATATATATATATATATATATATATATATATATATATATATATATTCAAGTAATTAAGTGATTAAATAAATGAATAAGGGGACAAAATTACCCCAATGTTAAGCTTAATAAAAAATCAATGCATATGTGATACAAGTTAAGAGAAAAGTTGATGCATGAGTATGTAAAACAAAAGTGGGAGAATTTTGGGTAGTTAAGGATGATCTAAGAAGAAAATAGAGTATGTATGTTAGGTGATAACTTAGGATAATCAAGGATTCAATTTATAGCTCACTTAGCCATATATATATCCTCACCTTTACCTTAGCCCCATTACAACTTTAAAAAGACCTCATGATGTTTGTATTGGTACATTAAATACTTGTTGATTGGTTAGATGAAGAACAAATTTTAGAAAGCATGATTAGAGAAGAGTAGAGTGATTACCCTATACACTAGAGTGACTAGAATGCATATACACCATCAGTAAGGGTTCAATGCTTAATTCTATATTCCCTGCTTTCATAAGCTATCTTCCTACGAATTTACTTACTTTTATTGTATAATTTGAGTTAGTGGAATTTGATTTATTTTTGTCTTGAAAGAACTTATTTATTTTTAACCAAGTAGACAAAATCATTTAAGCATATAGTTGCATTCATATACATAGGTTGCATTGCATTGCATGAGTCTTACTTTTCCCTACTCATTTGTTTTATCTCCTTAAGCTAAGCATGATGACATGCTAATGTTTAAGTGTGGGGAGGTTGATAAACCACTATTTCATGGTTTATCTTGTGTTTAATTGAGTGGTTTCATCAAGTCATCACCCACTTATTCATACTAATTGCATGATTTTATATTTTCCTTCCTAGTGTTGTTTTATGATTGGAAACTTGCTTCCTATAGATCTTTAATTTATGTATTTTAATTCTCCTTTATACTATTCGATGCCGTGATCCGTGTATCAAAATTGCTGAATGACGCGAACACGCGGACGACGCGTACGCGTGACCTGTGCGATCTGCAAAATTAACAAAAAAAGCTGGGGGCGATTTCGGGCTGCATTTTGACCCAGTTTTCAGCCCAGAAACACAGAATAAAGCCAGGGAACACGTAGAGACTCAAGAGATACCTTTTTACACAACACAATTTTAGATACATTCACACATTAGGATAGTTTTAGGTTTTTAGATCTAAATTTAGAGAGGAATTACTCTCCCTCTAGTTTCTCTTGACATTCATAGTTTATTGCTTTTGCTTTTGGATATTGAAGAGTCATTACCTCCGTTGAAGATACTATTATAGTATGTTTCCCTACTTACTCTTTTATTTATTCCATATTCTTAATTCTTGTTCAAAGTAGTAATTGGATTATTTTCATGGATTGTTAATGCAAAGGATTACTTTTACTTTTAATTTAATTTAATTTATCATGTCTTCTTCTATTATTTTTGTGAGCGTTATATTCATGCCAATGGAGTAGACTACATACTTGACATGGGGGATGATTAAAAGGAGACACTTGAGTTGGAAGGCTTAAGTGATGGTTAAATTGGAAGTTATTGGCTAGTTTTGTATTTACTAACGCTAGACCTTCCCAAGGGAGAGGACTAGGATTTGTGAATAAGTGTTAGCTCAATCACTTGATTTTCCTTTATTTAGTAATGGTTAACTAAGTGAAAACAACAACCTTTTTAATACTACATTTAAGAGATCCCAACAAGGATAGAACTTCCAATTAATCATGCCCCCAGTAAAGTCTTTTTATCTAGAATATTAATAATCATTCTTAGTTTTTATTACTTTAATTTACAAATATTTAATTACTCGTTATCCAAACTTAAACTCTCTTGGAAATTCCTAATTAATAAAATAGCACCCTTCCTTTCAACTCGTTGGGAGATGACCTGGGATTCATACTCCCAATATTTTTATTGTAAATTTTTGTGACACCCTTTTTAAATTGGTGAGGCGGATTTTAGCTGGTTAAGAGCTATACTTGCAACGCTGTTCTCTTATTAAAAATCTCTTAATTGGCCTAACTTTTGCCACGCACCAATGCCATCTAAGCGTTTCACGGGTTATCCATAATACATACTGACGGTTATTGCCTATTCATCTTATCAACATTCAGGATGAACTCTGAGATCTGGGTCATTGGGTGGCTCAACATGGGGGACAACTTCAACCCGATCATGGACGGGATTGTAAGTACGCTCAAATAAAAAAATTAGATTATGGTTATTATATTATACGGGCACATTAAACCCGAGTGTAGACCATTTTACAGTTACGGGAGAATGAGATCAGGGAAACAACTGCGGTGAACCTGACCAGCACACCATTCAACAAACTCAAAGAGTGTGTGTTGAGCAAGGTAGAGTCATGGAGGATGAAATCAAAGAAGAACACCTAAGTCAATCACCTGGTACTGCATAGGATGCATGGTTCAACCAGCTCCAAGTTATTATTAGGTTGCTTTTTTTTTGTTTTTTATTTGGGTACACTGCGAGCATGTGTAGCGATCCAAGTTTGTCTTACTCACAAATTATGACTTTGTGTGTTTACGGCATTTCCCTTTATGTTTCGTGTTTCGTGCATGGACGTCTGTTGCGATTTCCATCAGGACAGATTTCCATTAGATGCCTTCAATTAATAAGGTTATTTACCTTTGCAGTGCAAGTGCATAGATGCTTTTTTGTTTGAAAAAAATGAAAATGGATTTCGCCAAGGATAAGATGCGATAGTTTAGGTCGAGAGAACTAGATTTGAAAGGGCGCAGTTAAACCATAAATATGCTTGCACGCATATTTTCTACACCACTGGATAACACCGTCATAAGCATATACACTGCCAGGCCCTCGTCCAACGGAAAGTTACAATGGAGCGTTTGTCTGCTGCCGTCGAACTACCCCGCGACGTTTGGTTAGCCATAGACATTAAAGTCGCATCAAACTCTATTGAGGACCTGTGCAGGTTCCGTATGACGTGTTGCGCTGCGCGCGATGCAGGCGAAGAGGATACTATGCTCAGGATGGTTTCCATACCACCCCCGCATGAGATGAACTGGTGGTGGAGACGCGACCCGATAGGGCAAAGATTTTTTGAGAGGTGCTTTGAGATTGGTCAGCCAGAGCTTCTGTTTCGGGAGGTGCTGCAGGAGCTCTACATACAACATAACCACGCCATCGGATGGGAAATGCTGCAGAATGCAGTAAGCAATGGCTTGGACGCTGCCAAGTACGTACTTTCAATGGAGTCGCTCATCCAAAGGGACGACAATGAGGCAAAAGAAAATGGTTTGGAACTATTTCAGGCGCTCGAAGCGGGTGGTTTACTCACCGCATGTTACTCGAGTTGCTTTGCGGTTCTCACAATTTCTTGGCCGGATGAAGTCCAAATGCCAGAAAAGGGAGAAGAACATACGGTTTGTGACTACCGTCGAATGGCGGCAGAGCGGGGCTATGTCCACGGTGTCGGAGGCGCCGACCATATTCCGTGCATCCACTGTCGCGCTGACTACGAGGTGGAACGATACGTAGACATACTTAGAGTTTAGGGTTGTCAGGCATATTGTGGTTGACGGATCAACACTGGGTTTAGGATTGAGATATAATTAAATATTATATTGCTTATCGTATAATGAATGCTATGTTTTTTATATATCCATGATGTAAATATTCAACAGTGATTTATATTATCTAGCCGATTACTCATTTATAAATCCCAACAAATAACAGGCAAACCATGTCTTGGTTAAACCGATACTTATATATATTAATCGGATACCGCAACACAAAAAGAGCAAAAGAAAAAAAAAACTAGAAAACATCAAACGAAGGTGGTGTAGTGTGAGTCCGATGCACTAAGGGGGAAGGGACTTCTTAGCGTGATGCAGGCAGAGCGGGCACCTGGAAAATTTGTTTCGGGCTGCTGTGTCAGACCTTTTCCTTGGTGGGTGTTATTTTGCGGGGATGGAAGCGATGCACATTGTCGAATCCCATGGCCATTCGTCCACCCAGTACACAGTGTCAATGGTGCTGATGCTAACTGACGATGCCAAGGCAAAGAACAAGGGCTTGGAACATTTCGTGGGCTTGAGGCGGTCGGTGCCCTAACAATCTACAAATTGGTGTTCCGCGGCATTATCCAAGGGTCGTGGACACACCTGCATCGCGTGCCAGTACTAAACGGAGAGAATCTAGTGTGTGTTTCACATGCATGTCCAAGCCGTGGAAACATGGGTGCTATTTACCAGCATCAACGCTATGGAAGAGGGTGGCACGTAAACGACGGTGACGGAGGTGCTGCTCATCTTCCATGCGTGCATTGTTAGGCAGACTATGAGTTGATCTTGTTTGTCTACCTCTTTGACTGATAGGATAGGATTAGGTTCACCTTATTTTTTTGGTTATCTAATATATGTATTATGTAAGGATTATGCTATTATGTAACTCGTGTTGCTATCATTTTATGGCAATTAGTAGATAATTTCATGCACCGCTATTTATGTGTTTTGTCATTTCGTATGAAAAATTTTATTTATAAAAAAAATTGTTCCCCGTTAATGACCTCCCCTTCGGTGACTCCCCATTGCCTCTGCAAGTAATCATTTTTGTATAAACTCACCGTCAGCCCCATCTATCACGTTATTAATAGCAGTACACAACCCTTCAGCCCTTTCTGTCTATTCTAACGTCATATCGACTCTCTTCAGTAGCAGAAAAGTTCAGATCGAATCTCACCTTGGAAGAAAGATTATTTGGCCTAAGCTCTTGCCAAGATTTGTATTTATTACTACTTCTGCGCAATCCATGGTACTCAATACAACATACGTTTCCCCATATCTTTTATTCGTTTACCCATAAAACCACTAGGGGCATTATTATCTTAATTTTTCAAAGAATAACAGACGTACATTATTTATTTAAAACTAAAATTTTGACTAAAAAGTTTAAACAAAGTAATCAAAATAAAGAAATACGAAACAACTTTATATCAATGCACAAGTAATAAGTAAGTTCGTCATAACCATTCGTCAGTTCTTATAATCTGTACCTTCTCTAACCTCTCTTCCAGGAGAAAAATCCTTGCTTGAAGGGCCTTCATCGTTGAGCAGAGCTCCCTGTCTTCATCTGAGAAAATGTCGCATGAATCCCTTAACGACCACGTCGTTAGTCCCGACGACCTCGCAAAACTTCTGACCGCAGATCTGATCGACACCCTCCGTTGGAGGGAGAGGTTTTTGAGCGATAGACTTCAAACGACAGAAGTAGAACTAAGGTAGGCGAGGCTGGAGAGTATTACCGCCAAGGTTAGGGCGAGGGCAATGGAGCATCAACTGGAGGAAGGTTGCCGATTGCAAGAGAAGTTGCGCACGGAGCTGGAACAGCATCAAATGACTATTTACCAACTGGATGACAAAGCAAACAAATTGAAGGAAGAAATTGCCGATCTTCGTCAAAGGGAACAGCAAGAGATGGCACCGTGGCGTGAAGTGGAAGGCAGGCTCGAGGTTGTGGAGATCAACCAAGGGTTATTGGTCCGCCAATTGTATGGTCAAGCTCCGCCAACGGCACACGGCTCTAACGATTAGGAGCCCGCCGGGTAGAACGAAGATGATGTTGGGGGTATATGACCTACGGCTTCTATTTTTCAAATCTTTATTTGCTTTGTTTCTTTAACGGTCCTTTTGATTTTCTGTAATCCCTACGTAAAACTTAATTTTCTTAATTATATCTAAAATCTAATCATCTCCAAGAAAACCCTGACCTCATAATCCGCCAGGTAGTATACACACGAGACACGGGACACATCATTCACACCAGGAATGGTGCCGCGGGTAGTGCAAGTTGTGGACCGACAAGCCACGGCATGTCCCGGATCCGATGGTCTCTCATCAACCCATCGCTCCCAGAAAATGTCCGTGAAGAACTCCCTGCACCATTTGACCTTTGCAAGAAGTACGAATAAACTCTAACATTTCAACATCCATTTGTAGTTCTTCTTCGTCTTCGTGATCACACAGTAGCAACATTGCAAACAGGTAACCTGCGTCGATGCTGCCCTCCGTCGAGGCCCTAAAAAGCAGTTCCATCCCAATGCCACGGCGGGCAATCCAGAAATACTCCGCCAACCCCTGCCAGAGTATAGCATCCACATTTTCTGCTTCAATGCAGCGATCGAGGAACCTCCTTTCCGGTCGATCAAGGTAAAATAAAAAGGACACTAACGGTATATACCACATCATCGCATGTTGGTACACAGCTTCTGAACTCGCTGCATCCAAACACACCTTGCAAGTCGCCTGCATGTTGAACAGATCATGAATCGAATTCGATGCAACCTTAGTGGCAATCCTCACCCATATATCGCGAGGAAGAAGATTCAGCGGGCATTCATGCTCGACGGGCATGTTCCCTTCCTTTCTGATTGTCTTGGAAGATCCAGCCATTTGCAAGGGCTCGGCAGGGGCTGGAAGGGGATTGCTGGGGATTATCAGAAATTATTAAGAGGAGAAACGACCGCCAATTAAGAGTCGGAATGTAAGCTTTTATATATTATTAATATCATTTAAACTTATCGGTTATCGCGATAATACCAATTTTCAAAACGTGTATATCCTCAACTATAACATTTATCTTCTATCCTATAAAAGTTAATTTATATATAAATATATATGTATATAATATATTATATTATCGGTCAGAAAAAATTATATATTATATTATATACTGGAATTAATTATTATTGATTAGCGCGTCAGACATTTTGTTGCCCAACATTATGGATAATACCGGATAATTAATACATTTAATATATGTACTTATACCCATATTTATATATACATACAAGTAGAAGTGTCTTTCTTCTGCCAAACGGCAGTGGGTAATCTCGTTTTCATTTTCCAATTTGCCTCGATATCCAAAAATGGGAAACGTTAATGACGTTTTGGTTGTTTGCAATTTTATTTAAGCTCATTGATAACAGTTAATATTAAGAAACATCAGATAAAACAATTAAATACATGTCGTAATCATGTAGATTAAGGAATTTTAACCCGATTAACAAACCGTAAATGGTCAAATTAAATTAAATTATCGAATTAAATGATAATTTTTTTTATTTGCAATTAATTGCATTCAATTTAATATATTGATTGATAGAACAAACTTTTTTTTCTATCTAAGTAGGTACAAGTTCACCCCTAGTCCTGACCCTGGTATCCCTGCACCCCTGCTTCTGAACCTACTTCCGCGTGAAGTATACGCTTACTCCTGAACGTGGGGTCTGCGTGCCGGTATACCTCTACTACTCCGTTGGAGTTCTTCAATTTACTTTTCCAATTCTGAGCATCCAGGCGAGGGAAAACCCCTAAACCATATTCCACCATGAAGCTTAACCAATTCAAACTAACTAAGATCCATCCACGCATGAAAATAGAAACACAATTAAAATATATTTAATATGAGGATAACCAAGCGTAAATTCTTAACAAAAGTGGAGATAATGCTTCGTATGGTAATACCAGATACGAGAAGCATAAACAACAAACTTGGGAAACACAAACCCCAGAATAGACATTTTTATTCGAAACAAACAACTCCCGGAAAACTCGAACCTCGTAATCGGCCAGGCATTGTACACACGAGACGCGGGACAAATCTTCCACATCACCCATGGTGCCTCTGGTGCGGCAATTGGTGGACCAACAAACCTCAGGCAGTCCAGGATCCAACAGCTTAACCTCCACCTACGGACCCGCAAATACTTGCTTGAAGACCTCTCTGCACCTTTCGAGCGCCCCAGAATCACCTACAATCTCAAAAAATTCAAGTCCTTTTCGCATGTGCTCTTTGTCTTCCTTGGCATGAGACAATAGCAGCATCGCACACATGTAACAGGTTTCCAGGTCGCCCCCAGTTGTAGCCATAGTCAAAGTATCCATTCCACTGTCGCAGTGACCAATCCAGACAAATTCAGTCATCCCCACCCGGAGTAGGGCAACCGGATTTCCTGCCTCCGCGCAGCATTCTATGAACCTGTGTTCAGGTCGGCCATAGTAGTATAAAAAGGATACAATTAGCAACTCCAACATCGATGCCTCCTTGTAAACAGCGTCGTACCTCGCTGCATCCAGAAACACCTTGCAAGTCGCCTGCATGTTGAACAGATCCTTAATTGAATACAGCGCAACCGTCATGGCAATCCTGACCCATATGTCGTGAGGAAGAAGATTCAGCGGATATTCGTACTCAACGGATACGGTCCCTTTCTCTCTGATCGTCTTGGCTACGTTCTTTTTCTTTTTGTTCTTCATGGAACCTCCAGCCATTTGCAAGCAACTTAGGCCAGGGGTTTTGGAAAATATCAAGACGAAACACAACCACTAAAGAAATGTTTTGTGCTCTTATTATATCCTTTTTTTGTTGTTAAAATGGTTCAGTGCCTCGTACGTTTTCTTTTTTTGTGCTCTTATTTTTTTATGAATGTTATCTTTTCTTGTGGTTGCTTACTTTAATTACTCGCCAAATAAATGTTATCTTTTCTTCTTGTTTTTTTTCATCGAAATAGTTTAAATTAATCTTTTATATATATATGTGCCCATTATTGACAACCCCAAACCCTACTAAGTACTAACCCTTCTTCAGTTCTTCTCTACTGTAACTCCTTTTCTACACTCTCCTTATTACTGCGATACTCCACTACTCTCTCCGCCGTGTGCCACACCGCCACACTCATCTCCACCCACGGCTTCCACTTCACACCCTCAGCATAACTTCAAAAGGAAGATTCGACGTCTATCGCCTGAGAACGACCCACCCAGAGGACAATCGTCGTCACCGGAACAAAAATTGTTGCTTTAATGGTCGTCGTAGTCTGCCATATGTCGTCCTCTTCTCTCGACAAAATGTCACAGGAATCCGTCACCGACCACGCCATTAGTCCCGACGACCTCGCAGAACTTTCGATCGGCGCTCTTATCAACATCATCCGTGTAGATGAAAAGTCTGCAGATTATGACCTCATTGAGGCCGCACTGGTCAAGAAGTAGGAGATTTTGAAGGTTAGTTGTAACGACTGAAGAAGAACTGAGGCAGGCACAGGTGGAAATGTTGGCTGCCAAATTTATTTTCAAGGAAAAGAAGGATGAACTGGAGGAAGAGGAGAAAGAAAGGCGACGGCTGAAAAAGGAGTTGAAAATAGTGCAGCGAAAGAATGACGTTATCCTACAGCAATTGGATGTCAAAGCAAAAGAATTGATGGCAGAAATCACAAAGTACCGTGAACGGGAATAGCTTAAGGTTCTACCTGGCGTGACTTGGAACACAGGATCAACGTTTTGGAGGAAAAGTAAAAGTGTTTGCTCTGTCAGGGTCGGGGTCCAGCCGGGCAGAATGAAGATGGGGCCGGAGTTATTTGACCTGCTGCACATGCTTGATATTTTAATGTCATATTTTCCGTCGAGGCCTGTATGATCCTTTTATATCTTTTGTTTGTTCTGTCTCCCATTTGATCTTCTGTAGTGGAACTTAAACTCGGTTAATATAATTATATCCACTTTCATCTGTCTGTTGTTAATTTCAAAATCATGTGACCTGTTGGCACACAATTAGGGATTTATGTTACGATGGAGCTAAGTACCATTTCCAAATCGTGAATTCGGACCATTTCAGCAATTATTTACGTGTGCATTATTAAAGACGTGTTTATCGATTTATCCTTCCTTGCAGATTGGTTTGATTGTCACGAATGTTTACTGGATCCTTCTAATTTAATGGCACATACCGTCATTTTACACTAGATAATAAAACAAATGAATGTAGACATAGCATCATTTTTATGATATCCTAATATTATATAAAATTATAGGAAATAAACATCTTTCAAATTATATTGCTTGGATGAACAAAGAATACGAATCCATTGATTGAAACAAACCTCAAAGTACATCTTTCCAAATCGTATTTCACGATTTCTGTTAACTTTTTTTAATTTTTTGACGTATTTGAAATCGTTACTCACGATCTCTTTTTATCCCATATCACTGCATTACACCAAAACATCATAATATTAATGAAAAACACCGATAATAACCCAATATAAAAAAAAATTAGCCTTCATGAGTTAGTTATTCAACGATTCTACAGATTTTATACACCATCGTCAATTATCATTGCACATATAAAAAAATATCTCGTTCTCATTTTTTACCTGACTTGTTTTGGTGACTCCATATTGCCTATCCAAGTTACCAGTTTTGTATAAATGCACTGTCACGGTCTAAGTTAGTTCCCAGCCCTAGAAAAAAAAAGTGACAATCATATAAAATGTTGATTGATTTAACAGTCTTCTGTCCATTCAAACGTCACTTCAATAGTGTAGAGTTTAGATCATATCCCACTCAAGAAGAAAGCATTATTTGGACTAAGTTCTAGCTAAGATACACATTAATTGCGTCATCTCTGCCATCCACATAATTATAATAAATTACTTGATCAAACCGGCAGTTTTTTAACAAAAAATAAATAAAACAAAATACACCATCAGTACGCATAGCAAAGGGGTTAATGAAGGGGTTAATTAAGTATTATAACAAACTGGCATTTGCTAGCCACTGTATTAGCGGATTATGATGGGTGGAAATTAGATTTCCACACATAACTCACTGGCAAGTGTACCGGGTCGCATCAAGTAGTAATAACTCACAAGAGTGAGGTCGATCCCACAGGGATTGATGGATCAAGCAACTTTAGTGAGTGATTAGTCTAGTCAAGCTAACATTGGTGAATTGGATGAAATTAAAGCAACAGAAAGTAAATTGCAGGAATTATAAAGTGCAGAAAGTAAATTGACTGAAACTTATTAAAGAACAAGGAATGTAAATTGCAATAAATGTAAATCAGCAGAATGTAGATTGGACAAAAGCTTAAAGAGTAAGAAAAGTAAATTGTAGCAAAATGTAAAGGGGGCTGGGTGCTGGAAAACTAAATGAAAGTAGTAAATTAGAACTCAGAACAATTGACAGAATCTTAAACTTGCAGGAAGAGTAAATCAAATTGAATCAATAACATAAATGTAAAAATTGCAGAGAAGTAGAAATGCAGAAGAGTAAATCAGCAAGAAGACTTAGATCAATTCTGAAATCTCAAAGAGAAATTAACAATTTCAATGAAATAGCAAAAACAGAAAGAAAGCCAAGAGCTCAATTGCTCTCTCGATCAACACAGAAAGGAAATTACAGAGGAAGGAAAATGAAACAGAAAAGAAAAAAAACCCAGATCTGATTTCCAATTCTCAAGTTCACAAAGGAAAATTTAAACAAAGAGCTCTCTATTCTACTCCTACTCCTATTGCTCTCTAGCAGAGCCAGCCTCCCTCAATGAAATGAAATTGATGCCTTTATATAGGATTTACCTAAATGACAAATGAAATTAAAAACTAATTACAAAAATGAAATTCCTATACTATTTCTTATGCCTTTGAGTGATGTCAATGAGCTCTCCTTGCTCTGAGGCTTCAATGGGCTTGAATTGGAATTAATTGAGCCAGAGTTGCACTTGGAGTGGGCTCTTTTGGTTTGGCCTTGAAGTGGGTCAGGATGCATTCGGTGGCTTGGGTCAGGTGAGTTAGGGTGCATTGGAGCGTTCCAGTAGAGCCCTCCATTTTGAGTAGTGAACATTGCGTTCACTTTTTGTTGGTGAGCCAATTTTTGTGCCAAGCCTCCTTGCTTAGCCTAGCATTCACTCTTTGAACGCTACGTTCAAATTGTGAATGTTACACTTGATTGCTTCCTTTCCTTGGCTTCCTCTTCGAGTGCTACGTTGCAATTCTTGAGCGCTACTCCTTTATTTTGATGCTATGCCTTGCTTCCCTTGATTGAGAGGCATGAAAAAGGGAAGGATAGTGAACGTAGCATTCACTCATTTGAACGCTAGCCTTTGGGTTGGCCAAAGATCTTTGCTTCCAAGCAAAAGTCCACGTGAAAGTTGCAACAAGGGAGTGTGGCGTTCATATTTCCAAACGCTACCCCTTTGTTTTGCTTTGTGCGTGCCTTGCTTCCTTGCCTTGAAACTCACGAAAAAGTCTGCTTGTGTGAACGCTAGCATTCATTTAATTGAACGCTCTTCATTACTTGAACGCTTGCTATCTTTGCTAGCTTTACTAATGCAAGCTTTCATTATCTTTAATTAACAATGCCAATGCATGATGGTATTAATTAATTAAATGCATGCTTGCTTTACTTTAACGCCTTGGCATTCATTAAATAATGCATTCATTCATTTCATTAGTAATTAAATGCATGCATGCTTTCATTGGTTCAATTAATAATGCTAATGCGTTCATGCATTGCATAAATAATTAAATGCATGCATAAGAATTAATGCATATGCCAAGGCTTCATGGTCATAGGCCACGCTTTTTCAAAAGCGTGGCCTAAAGTTCCAATGTGTGCGCCAACTCCAAAGTGTGCCCCAAAATCTTTCTTTTCTTCTTTTGAGCTGATTTTGTGCTATTTTACTTCTTTTTCCACTTATTTCCTACAAAATTTATAAAATCAAAAGATCAAGGAAATATACCATTTAAGCATAAAAGAATGCAATATTTAAGCATTAATTATAAATTTCTTGTAGGAAAAACCACCATTTGTACCCATGAATTTTGCGAACGCTGACAAAAGTATCCATCAAACAAGAAAACTAACATTGTACCATGAAAGATGGGTTCCGTGTGACAATAGTATCCAAACCGTGATTTTTCATTGACTTTTTAATAAAATTTCCAAATTACCCCTTCTATCTTCTTCCCCAAATTCCAAATTTCACAACTCTCATCCTTCGTCTTCCTCCTCTGCTGCTGCCAGCCACCAGGCATGATCTCTATGGCGCTTGGGAACATCAGCAGCAAGAAGCTGTTATTGTTGGATAGAGGCGAATTGCTGTTGCCTCTCGCGGCGCTTGGAAGCGGGTACCCAAGTGCTCTTCACATGGATTTGGCAATCGAATCCATGGCTCTTGCAGCATGTCCTGCACCGCATGTGAGGGCAATCCTTCTTCGCCTGGCTCTCGCAGTCCTGGCAGCTAATCCCACCTGCTCCACTTCCTGCTCCACTTGCTGCTCCGCTCCCCACGGCCGACGTCGTCACCAGGAAGGCGAGTGACTGATCTTTGAACACGGTGGTTAGACACACTCCTACAGCAGCCGCGGAGCTATAAAGATCTTGGTGGAAGAGAGGCCTTGCTTGAGGTATGAGGTCGTGTTCCGGTTGGTATTGATAATGATGATGGTTCCACAGCTTCAAGCCACCTCGGTACGAGGAAACGTCTTCATTCTTGTACCAATAAAAGGTGTCGGAGGGAGGAAACATCTTCATGCCTGGTGGCTGGCATCAGTAGAGGAGGAAGACTGATGAGCGGATAATTTATACGCTTTTTGGCATTGTTTTTAGTATGTTTTTAGTATATTTTAATTAGTTTTATTATATTTTTATTAGTTTTTATTTAAAATTCACTTTTCTGGACTTTACTATTAGTTTGTGTGTTTTTCTGTGATTTCAGGTATTTTCTGGCTGAAATTGAGGGACCTGAGCGAAAATCTGATTCAGAGGTTGAAAAAGGACTGCAGATACTGTTGGATTCTGACCTCCCTGCACTCAAAGTGGATTTTCTGGAGCTACAGAAGCCCAATTGGTGCGCTCTTATTTGCATTGGAAAGTAGACATCCTGGACTTTCCAGCAATATATAATAGTCCATACTTTACCTGAGATTTGATGGCCCAAACAGGCATTCCAAGTCAGCTCAAGAATTCTGGCGTTTAACGCCGGAACTGGCATAAAAACTGGAGTTAAACGCCCAAACTGGCACAAAAGCTGGCGTTTAACTCCAAGAAAAGTCTCTACACATGAAAGCTTCAATGCTCAGACCAAGCACACACCAAGTGGGCCCCGAAAGTGGATTTTTACACTAAACACCCTAGCTTACTCATTTTCTGTAACCCTAGGTCACCAGTTCACTATAAAAACTACTTTTAGTGATTCATCTTGTACCTCATGACACTTTACATGTTTCATATTGTATTCTCTACGGCATGAGTCTCTAAACCCCATTGTTGGGGGTGAGGAGCTCTGCTGTTCTTCATGAATTAAAGAAATTACTACTGTTTTCCATTCTATCACGCTTGCTTCCATTCTAAGATATTCATTCGCACCTCAACCCGATGAATGTGATGATCCGTGACACTCATCATCATTCTCACCTATGAACGCATGCCTAACAACCACCTCCGTTCTACCTTAGATTGAATGCATATCTCTTAGCCTCATGATTCAGATCAGAGTCTTCGTCATATACCTAAGATTGAACGTCTAAACCTTGTCTGTGTATTCTGAGTAGGATCTAGGAAGGAATGGCTGTGACGAGCTTCAAACTCATGATTGTTGGGTGTGTGACACACGCAAAAGGATCAATGGATCCTATTCCAGCATGATCGATAACCCACAGATGATTAGCCGTGCGGTGACAGCGCATTTGGAACGTTTTCACTGAGAGGACGGGAAGTAGCCATTGACAACGGTGATGCCCAACATAAAGCTTGCCATGGAAGAAGCCTTGCGTGCATGAAGAGAAGATAGTAGGAAAGCAGAGATTCAGAAGACAAAGCATCTCCAAAGCCTCAACCTGTTCTTCATTACTGCATAACAAGTATTTATTTCATGTTCTTCTACTTTTTACAATTAAATCTGAGAATTATTGATATCCTGACTAAGAGTTACAAGATAACCATAGCTTGCTTCAATCCGACAATCTCTGTGGATCGACCCTTACTCACGTAAGGTATTACTTGGACGACCCAGTGCACTTGCTGGTTAGTTGTGCGGAGTTGCAAAAGTGTGATTGTAATTTCGTGCACCAAGTTTTTGGTTCCGTTGCCGGGGATTGTTCGAGTTTGGACAACTAACGGTTTATCTTGTTTCTTAGATTAGGAATATTTTATTTTTGTTGGTTTAGAGTCTTTTATTTGAGTTTAGTTTCATATTTTAAGTTTGGTGTCAATTGCATGCTTTTACTCTCTTTTAATTTTTTCGAATTTGCATGTTCTTAGTCTTTCTTGATCTTTAAAAAAATTCTAAGTTTGGTGTCTTCTTTATTTTTCCTTTAATTTTTCGAAAATATTGTGCTTGGTTTTCTAAAAATTTTAAGTTTGGTGTCCCTTGTGCTTTTATCTACTTAAAAATTTTTCAAAAATTGTTCTTGGTGTTCATCTTGATCTTCAAAGTGTTCTTGGTGTTCATCTTGACATTCAAAGTTTTCTTGTTTGTTCTCTGTATTTTGATCTAAAATTTCTAAGTTTAGTGTCATTTTGTTGTTTTTCTCTTTCCGCATTAAAATTCAAAAATAAAAAAATATCCTTTCCTTATTTTACTCATAAATTTCAAAATTTTGCATTAATTTAGTCAAAGATTTTCAAAATCATATCTTTCTTTTTAGTCAAGTCAATATTCTAATTTCAAAAATTGATCTTTTCAAATCTTTTTCAAAAATCAAATCTTTTTAATTTCTTCAATCATATCTTTTTTTATTTGCAATCATATCTTCTCAATCATATCTTTTTCAAAATAATTTTCAATCATATCTTTTTAATTGCTAATTTCAAAATCTTTTTAATTAATTAATTAATTTAGTTTTCAATTTGCTTTTATTTTATTTCCTTTTTGTTTTCGAAACTTTATTTTATTTTCCATTTATTTTACTTTATTTTATTCGGTTAGTTTTAATTAAAATAAAATAAAAACAAAAATATATTTTATTTGCAATCCACATCATCTCCCTTTCTCCATCATGGACCTAAGTGGAAGTGAACAGTCTAGAAGGACTCTGGGGTCATATGCTAACCGCATTATAGCTGCATATGGGAGTAGCATCTGTATAAGCAAGCAGCTTTGAGCTAAATCCTCAGCTCATTATCATGGTGCAGCAAAATTGCCAGTATTCCGGTCTTCCACAAGAAGAACCCACTGAGTTTCTGGTACAATTCTTACAAATTGCTGACACAGTACGTGATAAAGAAGTGGATCAGGATGTCTACAGATTATTATTGTTTCCATTTCCTGTAAAAGATCAAGTTAAGAGGTGGTTAAATAACCAACCCACATCAAGCATAAAAACATGGAGACAATTAACAGACAAATTCCTGAATCAATTTTACCCTCCAAGAAGGATGACACAGCTAAGGCTGGACATCCAAGGCTTTAAACAAGAGGATCATGAATCCCTTTATAATGCCTGGGAGAGGTACAGAGGAATGCTGAGAAAATGCCCCCTCTGAAATGTTTTCAGAGTGGGTACAGTTAGACATCTTCTACTATGGCCTTACAGAAAAAGCTCAGATGTCCCTAGACCACTCAGCTGGTGGATCTATACACATGAGAAAAATAATTGAAGAAGCTCAAGATCTCATAGATACAGTTGCTAGAAATCTACATCTGTACTCAAATAGTGAGTCCTCTATAAAAGAAGAGGTTATGGCAGTAACTACTGATCCTAATCCTCAAGAACAGATTGTTGAACTTAATCAGCAATTACTCCTTATGACAAAATAATTAGCAGAATTCAAAGAGATGCTCTAAGACACTAAAAATGCTAACAAGAATATAAAAGCACAATTGAATCAGACAAGACAGAAGCTATCTAAACAGATAACAGAAGAATGCCAAGCTGTCCAACTAAGGAGCGGAAAGGCATTGAATAACTCAGCTCAAAGTAGCAAAAAGTCAAGAAAGGAACAAATGACAGAGGATGACCAAACCACTGCCCAAAATCCCTCTGAGGACATCAAGAGCCCAGAGAGGAATAACTCTGGCGTTCAAACGCCAGAAAAAGGGGAAAAACTGGCGTTAAACGCCCATTCACCCCCATTCCTGGCATTCAAACGCCAATGAGGGATCAGGCACCTGCAAGTGCTGATAGTAACCCCTCTAAGAAGGCTTCTCCAACCACTTCTGTAGGGAATAAACCTGCAGCAACTAAGGTTGAAGAATATAAAGCCAATATGCCTTATCCTCAGAAGCTCCGCCAAGCGGAACAGGATAAACAATTTGCCCGCTTTGTAGACTATCTCAGGAATCTTGAAATAAAGATCCCGTTTGCAGAGGCACTTGGGCAAATACCCTCTTATGCTAAGTTCATGAAAGAGATCTTAAGTCATAAGAAGGATTGGAGAGAAATTGAAAGAGTGTTTCTCACTGAAGAATGCAGTGCAGTCATTCTAAAAAGCTTACCAGAAAAGCTTCAAGATCCAGGAAGCTTTATTATACCATGCACATTAGAGGGTGCTTGCACCAAGACAGCTCTATGTGACCTTGGAGCAAGTATCAACCTAATACCTGCATCCACTATCCGAAAGCTTGGGTTGACTGAAGAAGTCAAACCAACTCGGATATGTCTTCAACTTGCTGATGGCTCCATTAAATACCCATCAGGCATAATTGAGGACATGATTGTCAAGGTTGGGCCGTTTGCCTTTCCCACTGACTTTGTAGTGCTGGAAATAGAGGAGCACAAGAGTTCAACCCTGATTCTAGGAAGACCTTTCCTAGCAACTGAACGAACTCTCATTGATGTCCAAAAAGGGGAAGTGACCCTGAGAGTCAATGAGGATGAGTTCAAGTTAAATGCTGTCAAAGCTATGCAGCATCCAGACACATCAAATGATTGCATGAGCACTGATATTATTGACTCTTTGGTGGAAGAGATCAATATGACTGAGAGTCTTGAATCAGAGCTAGAGGACATCTTTAAAGATGTTCAGCCTGATTTGGAGAAACCAGAAGAAATAAAAGAACCTCTAAAAATCCCTCAGGAAGAGGAGAAACCTCCTAAACCAGAGCTCAAACTACTACCACCATCCCTGAAATATGCATTTCTGGGAGAGAGTGACACTTTTCCAGTGATCATAAGCTCTGCTTTAAATCCACAGGAAGAGAAAGCACTAATTCAAGTGCTAAGGACAAACAAGACAGCTCTTGGGTGGTCCATAAGTGACCTTAAGGTCACTAAGTTACTAGAGACTGGGATTATTTATCCCATTTCCGATAGCCCCTAGGTGAGCCCTGTCTAGGTTGTCCCCAAGAAGGGAGGCATGACAGTGGTTCATAATGAAAAGAATGAACTGGTTCCTACAAGAACAGTTATAGGGTGGCGTATGTGTATTGACTACAGAAGGCTCAATACAGCCACTAGAAAGGATCATTTTCCTTTACCATTCATAGACCAGATGCTAGAGAGACTAGCAGGCCATGAATACTACTGCTTTTTGGATGGCTATTCAGGCTAAAACCAAATTACAGTAGATCCTCAAGACCAAGAGAAAACAGTATTCACATGTCCATCTGGAGTATTTGCTTACAGAAGAATGCCTTTTGGTCTATGCAATGCACCTGCAACCTTTCAGAGGTGCATGCTCTCTATCTTCTCTGATATGGTAGAGAAGTTTCTGGAAGTCTTCATGGATGACTTCTCAGTATTTGGAGACTCATTCAGCTCCTGTTTTGATCATCTAGCACTTGTCCTAAAAAGGTGCCAAGAGACTAACCTGGTCTTAAACTGGGAAAAATGTCACTTTATGGTGACTGAAGGAATTGTCCTTGGACACAAAATTTCAAGCAAGGGGATAGAGGTGGATCAAGCCAAGGTAGAGGTAATTGAGAAATTACCACCACCTGCCAATGTTAAGGCAATCAGAAGCTTTCTGGGGCATGCAGGATTCTATAGGAGGTTCATAAAGGATTTTTCAAAAATTGCAAAACCTCTAAGCAACCTGCTAGCTGCTGACAAACCATTTGTGTTTGACACAGATTGTCTGCAGGCGTTTGAGACCCTGAAAGCCAAGCTGGTCACAGCACCAGTCATCTCTGCAGCTGACTGGACATTACCATTCGAATTAATGTGTAATGCCAGTGACCATGCCATTGGTGCAGTGTTGGGACAAAGGCATAACAAGCTTCTGCATGTCATTTACTATGCCAGTCGTGTTCTAAATGACACACAGAAGAACTACACAACCACAGAAAAAGAGTTACTTGCAGTGGTTTATGCCATTGACAAGTTTAGATCCTATTTAGTAGGTTCAAAAGTGATTGTGTATACTGAGCATGCTGCTCTTAAATATCTACTCACAAAGCAGGATTCAAAACCTAGGCTCATAAGATAGGTGTTGCTTCTGCAAGAGTTTGATATAGAAATAAGAGACAGAAAAGGGACAGAGAACCAGGTAGCTGATCACCTGTCTCGGATAGAACCAGTAGCAGGGGCGTCCCTCCCTCCTACTGAGATCTCTGAGACCTTTCCAGATGAGCAACTTTTTGCCATTTAGGAAGCACCATGGTTTGCAGACATTGCAAATTATAAAGCTGTGAGGCTCATACCCCAGGAGTACAGCAGGTTGCAAAAGGAAAAACTAATTTCTGATGCAAAGTACTACTTATGGGATGAACCATATCTCTTTAAGTGATGCGCAGACGGAATGATCCACAGATGCGTCCCTAGAGAGGAGGCACAGAAGATCCTGTGGCATTGCCATGGATCACAGTATGGAGGACATTTCGGAAGTGAGCGAACAGCCACTAAAGTCCTCCAATGTGGCTTCTATTGGCCTACTCTCTATAGAGATGCCCGAGAGTTTGTGCGTAACTGTGACAGTTGCCAAAGAGCTGGTAACTTGCCTCATGGTTATGCCATGCCTCAACAAGGGATCTTAGAGATTGAGTTGTTTGATGTATGGGGTATTGACTTCATGGGTCCTTTCCCACCATCATACTCAAACACTTACATTCTGGTGGCAGTAGACTACGTATCTAAATGGGTGGAAGCAATTGCCACACCCACTAATGATACCAAGACTGTGCTAAAGTTCCTCTAGAAACATATTTTTAGCAGATTCAGTGTTCCAAGAGTACTAATCAGTGATAGGGGTACCCATTTCTGCAATAAACAGCTTTACTTTGCTATGGTTCGATATGGAATTAGCCACAAAGTAGCAACTCCATATCATCCACAGACAAATGGGCAGGCTGAAGTCTCTAATAGAGAACTAAAGAGAATCCTGAAACAGACCGTAATTGCCCGTAGAAAGGATTGGGCAAAGAGCTTGGATGATGCTCTGTGGGCATACAGAACAGCATTCAAGACTCCTATAGCTAGGAACCTCTCCATACCAGCTTGTGTATGGCAAGGCCTGTCATCTGCCCGTGGAACTGGAACATAAAGCCTACTGGGCAACCAGATTCCTAAACATGGATGCTAAGTTAGCTGGTGAGAAAAGATTGTTCCAGCTAAATGAGCTAGAGGAGTTCAGACTCAATGCTTTTGAAGATGCAAAAATTTATAAGGAAAAAGCAAAAAAGTGGCATGACAAGATATTGTCATCCAGAGTCTTTGAGCCAGGACAAAAAGTTCTGCTGTTCAACTCTAGGCTCAGATTATTCCCCGGGAAACTAAAATCCCAGTGGAGGGGACCGTATGTGATTACAGGAGTGTCACCATATGGATATGTTGAGCTTCAAGATATTGATTCTGACAAAAAGTTCATTGTTAATGGACAGAGAATCAAACATTATCTTGAAAGCAATTTTGAGCAAGAATGCTCAAAACTGAGGCTTGAATGAAGCTCAGTAAAAGTCCAGCTAAAGACAATAAAGAAGCGCTTGCTGGGAGGCAACCCAGCCATTAGCAAGTTATTTATTTTAATTAATACTTGTAGAAGTTTGATATACATTTTTCTTCAAAGGTTAATCATCAAAATTGAAGGAATTCACAGAGTTACAGAAGGATTCAGTGCAAAAAGCAGAGAAAAGGAGCTTGCTGGCAAGAAAACACCAGTAAGGGGCATTTTGGGCGTTAAACGCCAGAATGGGTACCATTCTGGGCGTTTAACGCCAGAATTGCAGCATCATGGGCGTTCAGAAAAATGCCCAGTGATAAAGGGGTTTCTGGCGTTTAACGCCAGCCAGGGTACTTGGCTGGCCATTAAACGCCCATAATGGCCAACAATTGGGCGTTAAACGCCATAATGGATACCATTCTGGTCCTTTAATGCCAGAAAGGCAAGAGGAGGAGATTTTATTTCTAACTTCAAATTTTTTTCAAATTTTCATGTTTTTATTCATACTTTTCTGCATAAACATGTTTCAAACTTTCATCATTCACCCTCAATTTTCAAAAATTCAAACATTTTCTAAATTTCTTTTCAATTTTCTTTCAAATCCTTCCCAAATCTTCTTCAAAAACTCAATTATCTTCTTAATTTCTTTCCAAATCTTTTTCATCTTATCATATCATCTTTTAATTCTTAGATGCATAACCAAATTTTCAGATTTAACATCTTTATATCTTTTTCAATTACAAATCTCATCGTTTTCATATCATGATTTTATTTTCTTCCATCAATCAATATCTCTATGTCATATCTCTTTCAAATTTTTTGAAATCCCTCCCCTCCTCCTATAAATATATATACATTCGGCCATCCCCTCCTCTCCACCATTCAAATTTGCCTCCTCTCCTCTCTCTCCCCTTTCCTTTCTTTTGCTTGAGGGCAAGCAAACCTCTAAGTTTGGTGTGTTTTTCCGTGATCACTGAGCTAAGTCTCATCAAGATCATGGCACCTAAGGGAAAACAAACCAAATCAAGAGGCAAGAAAGAGAATACTCCAAAGAGTCTTTGGAATCAAGAGAGGTTCTTAACCAAAGAACATGCAGACCATTACCACAAAATAATGGGTCTGAGGTCAGTGATCCCGGAAGTTAAATTCAATCTGAAAGAGGATGAATATCCAGAGATCCAAGAGCAAATTCGAAACAGAGGATGGGAAATTCTAGCCAATCCTGAGACAAAGGTTGGAAGAAACATGGTTCAGGAATTCTACTCAAATCTATGGCTGACAGATAAGCAGAGAATAACTGGAACCGCCTTTCATACCTACCGAACCATCGTCAGAGGGAGGCTTATTTACTTCCATCTGGACAAAATAAGAGAGATCTTCAAATTGCCTCAACTACAAGATGATCCAGAATCCTTTAATAGGAGAATGGTGAGAGTAGATAAGGGGTTGGATCAAGTTCTAGAGGACATATGCCTCCCTGGAACTAAGTGGATAACCAATTCAAAAGGTGTCCCAAACCAACTCAAGAGGAGAGATCTCAAGCCAGTTGCAAGAGGCTGGTTGGACTTCATTGGGAGTTCTATATTGCCCGCTAGCAACCGCTCTGAGGTCACTGTCAAAAGAGCAGTGATGATTCATTGTATTATGCTTGGAAAAGAAGTGGAGATTCGTCATCTGATTTCTTGTGAGATTTATACGACATCGTCGCATGCTTGTATACAGCGTCTGAACTCGCCACACCCAGGAACACCTTACACGTCGCCTACATGTTGAACAGATCCTTAATCAAATTCGATGCAACCATTGTGGCAATACTCGACCATATTTCGCGAAGAAGAAGATTCAGCAGACATTCCTGACGAACGAATACGTCCACTTTCTTTCTGTTCTTCTGGGGACTTTCGACCATTTGCAAGGACTTCGTGGAGGGATTATTGGAGATTATAAAGAGGATAGACGAATTTGTAACTGACCTTGTGGCATTATGGGGGGGAGGGGTTGTGGTTCAGTACCGCATATGTTTCCCTAGATGTTTTCTTTATTTACCGATGCGTCCAGATAAAACCAGGCATTAATACATGGACGGACACTTTTGTTAGCTGTTATATATTATTATAGTATAGTATAATTTGTACTTATCGCGAGAGTATAATTTTATTAATTAAAAAAGCATATATCCTATTTAACGCGGAACACATATTACAATTTCCTCCATAGCCTTGCTATACACCAACACTCTCTCTATATTAAAATTAAAAAGTTCACTCGATAACAATTTATATTGAGAATTAATTCTTCATAAAAATTAATTCTAAAAATATAATAAATTCATTGAAATTAATAGTGGTGAATACGACAAATGTTATTATTTTTATTTGCTGGTGTAAGTGCACCCGTATTTCTGTACCTAGAGTCCCTGCACCCCTACTCCTGAACATAGGGTCCGTGTGCAAGTAAACCTTGACTGCTGTTGCACCATTCTAGTTGCTTTATTTGTTTACTCTTCCATTTCTTAGCCTCCAGGTGAGAGAAAAACCCATAAACTGTATTCCACCATCAAGCCTAACCTCCATCCCTTTTTTAGAAGGAGGATACCCAGAATATACCCCAACTGCGAGACAGCATCGGCTCAGGTGGATGGCTTTCTACGGAACCTGCTTCTTCATTACCGGAGTTACCAAGAGGCTGTGAACGCTTGAAACGACTAATTCCAGGTGACTGCATTGCCTGTTCTGGGGTTGGGCAGCGAGCTCCCGCCGGAGTTGGAGTTCAATCAATTCGTTCACGGTAGACGGCACGATACGATGGTGACGATGACTTCGCCTGTTCCGGCGCTGGGCAGCAAGCTCCCGCCAGCATCAGAGTTCAATCGATTCGTTCACAGTAGATGGCACGATACGACGGTGACAACGACTCCCGCGGCGGCACCAGGTGCATCTGGTAAGCAAGAATTGTCTTCTTGCGACACCCCCACGTCTAGTCACTTACGTCGGTGTCAATGTGTTGCTAACAAAGTTATATCACTTGCAGCCAGCCAATTAATTGAGGGCCTACAACAGGCCGTTGTGTCGATCGAGTACCGTGTATCCCAGATCGAAAGAGAAAGACAGGAACTCAAGACTCAACTGGGAGAAATCATATGGCAGCTGGCCGACATTTTGCTGGACAGGTAAAGTCCCAGGTCTTAGGGGTCAGTGCAACAACGGGATGGAGACACCGTAAACTGACCCCTCCCCCGCAATGTATGTAACTGGGGCAGCCCATGTAACTAAAACGGGCTATGGTATTGTACTGTTCAGGTCTTTTCTTTTTTAGGGTGGGCCTATTAGCTAATGCCATTGTGAAATACTTACTACTGGATGCGAAGGTTATGCGTGTGAGCATTATATATAAAGCATAGTGATAATGAATCATTCCACACATCTGTTTGCATTACGAATGTAATAATTTGTGTATAGCCGCATGATTAAGCTGTATTATCATCCAACGAATCCTCCATACCAGATCAAACTTAGGATTCTCCAAGCACAACAACAGAAACACAATAAAAATATATTCCATATGAGGATAATCATGCGTAAATTCCAAACAAAATAGCATATAATGCTACATACTGTAATGCCAGATACAAGGAGAAGCATAAGGCCATAAACAGTAAGATTCAACAACACACATCAATAATTTAAATGCTTCGATTTTACAAAGCAATAATTTAATACTAACTGTCCTTCCCAACGAAATAATTTAATTTATTCCTTTACCTTTTCAAAAGTAAAAGAGGTGCATTATTATTTTACTGAATAATAAAATCTCCTTAAAAAGCCACATCAAATTCTGCTTGTTAAAGGATAGGTATTTATCCTCAACCAATCATATTGCACAAATGCAATCCTGGGTTCAATTGGAAAAAATGTGCATGTTAAATATTCAACGTTTCTGTTAATTTTATGCACTAGAAAAGTTGGTTTCACAGAGTATTTTAATTATTATATCCTATGGAAATTTAAATATTTAATACAGCTGTTAGATTGTTCAGCAACTAATTATACATGCAATAACTAGTTTGGTGTTCCTCTTTTTTTTTTGGTCCTAGGTGTTCCTCTTCTTTGAATAGCCATGTTAGGTTTTTTTTTTGGGTATTGTAAACCATACCATCTGGATTGAGCCAAGTCCAACCAGCAATGTTCCAACCTGACCCGCCCCGACCCGAAAAGAGTCTGCCTCTCCATCGTCATTCTCTAGCCCACCTTCTCCATGCCGCTTGGATCCTTCCTTGTTGATCGTCTCTGGCAAAGCCATACGTCTACCCGAAACAACACTCCTTGTTATCAATGGCAATAGAAACCCCTTCTGGCGATGACACTATGCAGATCGTCATCCTCCGAACTAATGAGTACGAAAGATATGCCATTCGGAGAGTAGGCAGCTTTGCACTATGATTCCGTGGAAGAAAGCTTCCTGCAACTCTATTGACGTTTGATGAGCGGATAATTTATACCCTTTTTGGCATTATTTTTACATAGTTTTTAGTATGTTTTAGTTAATTTTTATTATATTTTTATTAGTTTTTATACAAAAATCACATTTCTGGACTTTACTATGAGTTTGTATATTTTTTTGTGATTTTAGGTATTTTCTGGCTGAAATTGAGGGACCTCAGCAAAAATCTGATTCATAGGCTGAGAAAGGATTGCAGATGCTGTTGGATTCTGACCCTCCTGCACTCGAAGTGGATTTTCTAGAGCAATAGAAACTCAATTGGTACGCTCTCAATTGCATTGAAAAGTAGACATCTTGGGCTTTCCAGCAATGTATAATAGTTTATACTTTTCCCGAGATTTTATGGCCCAAACTGGCGTCCGAATGCCCACCAGAGATCATTTTCTAGAGTAAAACGCCAGAACTGGCACCAGAACTGGAGTTAAACGCCCAAACTGGCACCGAAGCAGGCGTTTAACTCCAAGAAAGGCCTATGCACGTGTAAAGCTCAATGCTCAGCCCAATGACACACCAAGTGGGCCCCAGAAGTAGATTTCTGCACTATCTACACTTAGTTACTTATTTTCTGTAATCCCTAGTAACTAGTTTAGTATAAATAGCACTTTTTACTATTGTATTCAGGAATCTTTGAGCAATCCTTGGAACACTTTAGACTTTGGGAGGCTGGCCCTTCGGCCATGCCTAGACTATTCTCTCTTATGTATTTTCTACGGTGGAGTGATGTGTGGAAAACGATCCAACACAAAACTTACCGGCAAGTGTACCGGGTCGCATCAAGTAATAATAACTCACATGAGTGAGGTTGATCCCACAGGGATTGAAGGATTGAGCAATTTTAGTTTAGTGGTCGATTTAGTCAAGCGAACAAGAGTTGATTTGAGTGACTTGTATCCAACAGAAGCTAAATTGCATGAAATTTAAAGGGAGAAGGATAATTGCAGTAACTTAAAGTGCAGAGAAATTAAAGAAGCTGAATCTTAAAGTGCAAGTAATATAAATTGCAGAAATTTAAATTGCAAGAAATATAAATGACTGAAGTTTAAAGTACAAGAAATGTAAATTGCTTGAATTATAAAGGGAATTGGGAATTAGGATTGCAGAAATTAAACAGGGAAAAGTAAATTACAACAAGCAGGAACGTAAAAGATGAAATTAATTGCAGTAGATCTCAAACAGAAAATGTAAATTCTCTTGAAGAAGCATTCAACAGAAGGATTAAAAGAAAATTTCAGATCTCAGGGGTCAAGAGACTAGAAAACCAAGTCTAGATCTCACTACCTTCCTTGATCCAATTCAGAAATCAATTGTAACAAATTAAAGATCAAAACAGTAAGAAAACTTGAATTCAAATCTCAATTCTCCAATGGTGCAGTGAAAGAAACAAAAAGAGATCTCAAGGTGAGATTGAGACAGAATTTCCTCAATTCTCAACACCCAAGACTCAAACAAGAATTGCGGAAAAGAAAATGAGAAAACCAAAGAGGAAGAGAATTGAATTCTCCTCCCTGATCTAAGTTACAGTAAGTAAAAATCCTCCAAGAGGTGCAAATTCAAAAGTAAAAATTGACGTCCCTCCTAAATCAAACTAACTTCTATTTATACACTTTCTTCTAATGGTCTTGGAGCCTTGAATGTGGGCCTTGGCCTTGATGGACTTGGATTGAAGATAGCCTTTGTTGGTTGCTCCTGGGCTTGTGAGAAAAACCCTTTTGCAATTCGGACTCTGAGCCTTTAAGTTTGAGTTGAAGTTTGAGGCAAACTTCAACTCAAACGTTGGTTTTTGAAATCATGCAGAAAGGTTTTTCATCTGTTGACGTCGGGATTTCTGCCAGTAAAGAATGTCATAAAAGCAGTCGCGTTGTAGATATAGTCTCTAAACCGACAAAAATCCCTTCGTACAAACGTTTTGGTTGTCACAAGTAACAAGCCCCTTAAAAATTGTTAACCGAGTATTCAAACCTCGGGTCGTCTTCTCAAGGAACTGCGAGGAAGTATGTTCTTATTATTGGTTATAAAGGTTGTAATCGGGGTTTAGAAGGTGAGAAGCAAGTAATTTAAATAACGAGTGAATTAAATGGCAATTAAAAATAAATAATAACTGTAAAACAACTTTTGGCAAGATAGGGGAAATTAGAAGTCCAACTTAGTTATCCCTCTCAACAATAACAAAAGTTGTATTTTAATTCCACTTGGTCAACCCTTGCCAGGGCAAAGGAAAGTCAAGGGACTAATTAATTTGACCTTTGAATCCTAATTATTTCCTAAGAAAAGGTTGGGATTATTTAGGTTCAGCTCAATTAGCAAAATAACGATTATCAATTATGTTGAGTTTAATAACTGTTGAGTTACTAAATTCTTAACCAAGACCAAAAGGGGGAAAAGTAAATTGCTGGAATAATGAAAGTATCCTTAGATGGGAAGCAATGGCAACTTAAATCAAAGAGAACAATTATAAACTGAAAATACCTCAAATATCATTAATTCAAATAGAGATCTGTAACATGGAATAATTCATAAATCAAATTATAATAATCAATTCAAATGTTGGGATAAAAGTAAAACTAAAATAAAAGAACATTAAAACCTGGATCCAGAGTTACTCCCAAAACAAGAAGAAGTCCTAAATCCTAAGAGAGAGAGAATCTCTCTCTAAACTAAATCTAAATCATGAAAACTAGAAATTGGCGAGCTCTCCCTGAATGGATGTATTCCTCCACTTTATAACCTCTGGTCTATGCTGTCTGTACTTGGATCTGGGCCAAAAAGGGCTTCAGAATTTGCTGGGGGCGTATTCTGTAATTTCTGGTGTGTGGCCTCTGTCACGCGTCCGCGTGGGTCATGCGGTCGCGTCATTCGGAGCTTTTCCTTGCTACGCGGTCGCATCAGTCATGCGACCGCGTCATGTGCGTTCTGCTTAAGGCGCACGGTCGCGTCAGTCATGCGGCCGCGTCGCTGCTGATTCGTGCTTGGCACGCGATCGCGTCATCCATGCGATCGCGTGGGTACCAGTTTCCTTAAAGCTCCGTTTTGCTTTCTTCTTCCATTTTAGTATGTTTCCTTTTTCATCCTTTAAGTCATTCTGCCTTTAGAAAATCTGAAACTACTCAACACACTAATCACGGCATCGAATGGAAATAAAGGTAATTAAAATAATTAATTTTAAAGCTTAGAAAACATGTTTTTCATTTACATCACATAATAAGGAAGGGAAAGTAAAACCATGCAATTAATGTGAATAAGTAGGTGAAGGATTGTATAAATCACTCTAATTAAGCACAAAAGAACTCATGAAATATGGGTTTATCAACCTCCCCACACTTAAACACTAGCATGTCCTCATGCTAAATCCAAGGTTAATAATTAAGGTTAAAGTGATGGAATGTTATGAAATGCAACCTACGCTAAATGCATCTACCTAATAAGTCATGCAATTCTAATTCATCCACTCATATATAAAGCCTACATGTAGTCAAATTATTTCACATTCTCAAGGAGATATATATACATATATAGCTAACCCTTAAATAATAAAGCATTTTAGCAAATGAGATGGGAAAGAAAATATTGTACAAACTTGCAAAACAATTAGTAAATATAAGCACAGATATATGTTGATGAGTTATAGAACCCTCACTGGATTTTGTGTTTACTCTCTAGTCACTCAGTGTTTATTGGGTTTATTCACTTTATTTTTCTTTTTATCCTTAATTTCTATAGCTTTGTTTTTCATCTAACCAGTCAACAATTATGGAATACAGTCATACCAAAAAGTCATGAGGTCTTAATTAAGATTGTAATGGGGCCAAGGTAAAGGTAAGGATTTATGTATAGGGTTAAGTGAGCTAATAAGCGAATCCTTAATTAGACTAAGATCTCACCTTAACATACATTTTTAGCAAGATAAAACTTCTTTACCTATTCTCCCATATTATCCCACTTATTGTTTACATGATCATGTTTTTACTTTTTATTTTTATTCCATGTGCATTGTTTTTATTTTGCATTGGGGAATTTCTTTTGTATCCCCTTTTATTTAGATGCTGAAAAATAAATTTTTTTTTTTATACACATGGTAGTTGAATCACTTAGATTTTCTCATGAGCATGCTTCCCAAATTTTATTTTTATTCTTTTAACTTTTTCTATCCTTTTGTTTCTATTACCCATGTTCCCAAAAGGTTTCCCACATTTAACTCTATTCATAATTTTCTATCTTAAGCTAACCAAGGATTCACTTGGGATTTTCTTTTGTTTTTCTGCTTAAGACTAGTAATTTGGCTAAATAGAATAAAGGGGTTTTAAAAGGCTCAAGGGGGCTAACAAGGGTGATGTAAAAGGTAGGCTAATTTGGGGTAAGTGAGTTAAAATCAAATGATGGCCTCAATCATTCTCTTGGTATGTATCTATTCTATATTCTATAACTGGACATATAGATTAAAGCAAAGGAAAGAACATCAGAATAAAAAGAAATGTAACACACAAAAATGAAATTATGGTTTGAATGCAACCATACAATTTAAGCTCAAGCCTCACAGGCTGTGTGTTCTCTAACTCAAGCATCATATATTATTTATATATTGTATGCAGGTTTAGTTAAAAATTCCCATTATTCTTATAAAAAAAATTATTTAGGGTAGCTTTTAAAGTTTTAATGTTCCTCCTTGATGAAATGTTGTCAGCTTGACTACATCATGTAATGCTATATACAAGTTTTGTGGATTTAAATCTGATATGTTCAATTTCCTAGCTTACTTCCTTTTTATATTTTTCAATTTAAACTATACTATCTTATGCTAAAAAGTGTAAACTATACTAATTAATCCACTAATAAATCAGAATTGCAAACTAAACTAAATAACTAAAATAAACTAAATGGCTAAAGTATGAACTAAAGATGCAAAATGCAGAAAATAGAGCAAAAATACATAAAAACAATGTATAAGTACTCAGAAAATAACAGTAAAAGGAAAAGAAAAGAAAAAAATACAGAAAAATATCCAAAATAAAAGAAAAAGTATGTAGTAGTTCACCAAAATAAACGCCAGAGATGGCGACCTCCCCACACTTAAAATGAAGCATCGTCCTCGATGCTCAATCAAGCCGGGTGTGAAGGAGTGTCATCACTGGTAGGGATGGTAGCTGGGGTCTCTGTGGCGGTGGTGGGCTGAGAGTCTGGCTGCTGTAGAGGGGAGACTGACTGGATCGGGATCTCCGGATCTGCAGCCTCAAGCTGGGGCATAACCTCCTGATGCGGGGCAGTCTGCACTGTGGCTGCCTGCTGATGGGTCTCCGCCTGGGAATGAGGCTCCGCCTCGTACTCATCCTCCTCCTCCTCTGATGGCTCTGATGGTGTGTCGGGCTCGGAGGTGATGTCGGCGCCCTGTCTGATCATCAGCTTCAGATGGAAATAGCGTCGCCTGTTGCGGCGCTCCAATCTCTCATACCGGCGCCTGTTACGGCGCTCCATCTGATCAAGATGGCGGAATAGACGGTGCACGAGGTGATAAACCGGCTCAGAGGCGGGTGGAGGTGCAGTGGTAGCAGCAGGGGCAGCTGGGGCAGCTGTGGATGAAGAGGGTCCAGCAGACGGAGGGGCTGTCTCATCAGTAGCAGTGACAGGTGGTGGTCTGTAGCCCAAAGCAAGGAAGTTCCTGCTGTGAGGAATGATCTTCCTGCAGTCCGCTGCTGGTGGTCGCTCATCGGCATCCTCCAAAGGCACATCAACCTGACGGCCTAGCCGTGTAACTAGATAAGGAAAGGGGAGGGTGCCTCGGACGTGGACCCTGGCCATATAATGCCGGATAAAAAGAGGTAAGTACAGGTCCTTACCCTCCAGCACACACCAGAGGAGGGTGATCATGGTAACCGGGATCTCAGTCTCATGAGTACTCGGCATCACAAAATTACTCAAGATCTGATGCCAAAGCCGAGCCTCATCATTCAAGTACACTCTCTTGATCCCTCTAGGCATAGTGGTGTTCTGACCCATCTCCCAAGGAATAGCAGGGTCGAGAGCTATTCGTGCCTTCACAGCATCCCAATCAAACCGCATCTGGCCCATGTCCTCCTCAGCCTGTGCAAAACCATCTGGCTGATCGGACTTGGCTGGGAGCTGGAGAATGGTCTCTATGGCCTCCTCAGTGACCAGAATTTTCTTTCCCCTTAGGTTCACTGCATCTAGGGTAGTAAGGTAGTAGTTGCAATAGAATTCCCGGACCCAAGATGCATTGACCTCTGTTAGTGGTCTCTCCAGAAAAAACCAGCCCCGTTGCTTGATTTGTTTAGTAGTGTACTGCTGGAGGGATTCTGGAATCTTCAAGGTACGTTCCAGGTATAGATTTCTGGAGTTCGCAAAAGTCGGGTACTTCAGTTGACAGTACCGGTTTGCAAATTTTATAGGATCATTTGCAGGAAGCAGCTGGTTAGCTTTCTCCTGCTGTGTGAAGTTCTTCTCCCGCCATGATGAATCGTGCAATAGAGCAATGATGGACTGGGAGGAATCTCCTCTCTTGCGCTTGCCTTTACCTTTCCTCTGTGAGGCAGACATCCTGAAAAATAGAAAACCAGGAATTGGATAAAATAGGAAAGAAAATAGGCAATTTAAACAAAGGAAACTCAAAGCGGTAAGGGAGAAATAGAAAAGGAAAATGAGTAATTGAAATGTGAGTGAATTTATGTTAAATGTAAAAAAAAAATCAATATGCCATAGTGAGAAAGTTAGAGGAAGTGAAAGTAATCAGAAAAGAGATCAAGAGGGTTAGTATGGTAAATAGAAATTAGTAAATTAAAATTAGTGAGTTAGGAAAGTAAGTGGCATAGAAAAATTCCATATAACAAGGATTCACAGGTAAGAATAGAAGTATTCATAATCGAATAAAGAAAACAGGGTGATGCTGATTCGAATAGAAATAAAGAAATCAGAAATTGGAATCAGTGAATCACAAATGCAGGTTATGAACCAGGAAATCAAAGAGGATAAGAAAGTCTGCCATAGCATTCATGTAATGGTTTAGGTAAAGCAGAGTAAAACAGATTTCAAAAATGCCAAACCTAAACATGAATGAAAACAATTTTAAAAAATTTGGGCAGCATTCCGGCTAAAATTGGATTGTCCCGAAAAATAAAGAGCAATCATATCAGTTCATATGAATTAAAAAAAAATCAAGCTGCATGTACATAGATATAAAATAAACATAAAAACTCAATGTAAACAGCAGCAACATACAAGAAAGCAGCATATGAATCATTGATTATAGCAGCAACAGATTTGCACATAGGATAAAACAGAAGTAAGAACAGTGCAAGTAAATAGACCTAGATCCACTAACCACAGCCTATGCTACCTAACAACCTAAAAATCCACTACAACATGCAAGTCTAGCTATCCTAATCATGAACATAAACGGAATAAAAAAATACAGAAAAGCGACGAACGGATAAAAAGGGTTGCGTGTTGCGGAACCTGGTAAGCGGAAGGGGTGGAACAGGGAAGAAGGTGGCTGCGGCGGCGTCCGGCGGGGTGGCAGGGCACGGTGTAGTGGTGGCTGCTGATGGGGCAGTGGCGGCGAGGGTTTTGGGTTGGTGATAGAAGAAGGGGGGTGCGGTTGGGTGGCGGAGAGAGAGGGGGGCGCGGCTAGTGGCCGGCGGTGGGGGGGTGGTCGCAGAGGCAGTGGTGGAGAGGGGAGGAGAGAGGAGGAAGGGAGAAGAAGGGAGGGGAGGGGGTCCGGGCGGCGGCGTACGAGGTGGCGGCGGCGTCTGGGTGGCCGGCGGTGGTTGCTGGGTGGTGCTGGGTGGTGGTTGGAGGGAGAGGGAGCAGAGAGGGAGAAGAGGGTTGGGGGTGGAGGGGGGCTCGCGACTGATAGGGTTCGTGGGCTGGGGGGATTATATTTTCGAATCCACGCGGCCGCGTGGGGCACGCGATCGCGTGGTCGGGGCGAAAATGGGAGTGACGCGATCGCGTGGGGTGCGCGATCGCATGAGAGGGGGGAAGGAAGGGTGACGCGATCGCGTGGGTCACGCGATCGCATCGCTAGAATTTGTGCTAAATGCACGACTCCAGCGCCATTTTAGCGCAACTCTCTGTCTCCTTTTGGGGTGATGTGCAATGCATGCGACGCGATCGCGTCGCTCACGCGGTCGCGTGGGATTGGTATTGTGCAATTGACGCGATCGCATGGGGCATGCGATCGCGTGGGCCAATTTGTGCAAAACGCACAAGGGCCGCACGATTCTAGCCTAACTTTCTGTTCGTTGGATCCTTACGCCGATATATATATATATATATCACGCGGCTACGTGGGTCACGCGGTCGCATGGGTGGTGTTTTTCGCGATATGACGCGATCGCATGGGGCATGCGGTCGCATCGTGCACCCCCTTTTTTTTTTCATATGCATGAAAAATGCAGAATGCAATGACTATCATGAATGCTTATGCATGATTCCAGGTTTAATAAATTAAAATGAAAAAGGAAAAATGAAAGCAATTAACAAGAAATAAATTGAAAAAGAAGCGACCATACCATGGTGTGTTGTCTCCCACCTAGCACTTTTAGTTAAAGTCCTTAAGTTGGACATTGGAGGAGTATCCTGTTATGGTGGTTTATGTTTAAATTCGTCCAAAAATCTCCACTAGTGCTTGGAATGCCAATAGCCTCCGGGATCCCAAACTAAGCATGTGAAGCTTCTGAGCAGCTTCAAACAAATTTTTAGGCTCCTGGGGTAACAAATGTCAGAATAAACCTCAGGATTCCAAGCCTTGCATTTAAATCCGCCTCCGTCTTGGTCTACATGTCTCCATCCGGGCGGTTTAAAAAGTAGAATCTCACCGTGGTGACCAAACGTTCTCCATGATCAATGCAATTGAGCATGATACCAATCCGTGTACTTCGTGAAGCGCGGAACCTTATTGAACCTGGTGCACCAGTTCTGAGTACGAGCCAATTCCCTCTTACTCTTAAAGCCGCAGAGAGCTCTAAGTTGGCTATCTGTTTCAAGCAAACCATATTCAAGTGAATAAGTAAAGCTATACGTTAAGGATTGTACCCACTTGAAGCTTGTATTAGGTGGTAATGGCCTTGGAATTGGTGTTTTTGGTGGTTCTACAAGTTCCGTTTCCTTGTGCTCTTCTGTGAATTCTTCCACTTCCTCGCAAAGATCTTCAATTGTATTTGTATCCTGGTCAAAGTCTTCTATGTCTTCCTCATCACTTGAGTCATAGATTGGAGGTTGAGAGAAATCTACCTCCGCATCATCTTCATATTCACTTGGGGAAGATTCTTCGATCTCAGAGAATTCACTTGCGGACGCAAGTTCATCACTAGGAGAACTAGACTTGTGACTATCATTATCAAGAAAATTTGCTCCTTGGATTATTCCGTCTGATTCTTCGTAAATGACTTGCCTTGGAGATTGTACAGTATCCTCCTTAGCATCAACTGTAGCATCTTGGACGAGGTTTTCCTCAATTCTGGATTCCCAAGGAAGTTCAGCATCTCCTAGATCTTCAACCAATTCTTCTTCTTGAACAATGACAGCTTCTTCCACTTGTTCTAGTATGAATTCATTCTCTGTCTTGTCCACTGGAGTCTCTAGTATTTCTTTCATGCTATGCTCTTCATCGGGCTGTCCACATGGGGCTGTGGTTGATCCTTGTATATTTGAGCACCTAGTGGCCCATTGAATCAGTGCTTGCTCCAGTTGTTGAATGGTTATTTGAAATTTAATTACTGTTTCCTTTAGGCGATCTTCTGCTTCGCGGTTTGCCAGACTTGGACATGATACAAAGGAAAGTGGTGATGATTGGGAACGATTGGATTGGTATTGGGGTAAGGAAGGATCATATGATGGCGAATGGTGAAGAGAAGCTTGTGAGTGTGGCGGTTCGAGGTTATGTTGAAAGGATGGTTCATATGCACGGGGTGGGACTTGTTGGTAGTTAAAAGGTTATCCACCATATCTTTCAGCTGGGTATGCATTGTAGAATGGTCTTTGTCCAGGATATCTTGGAGAGTGTTGCTGCCTAAAGGGTTGATTAGATCCTCTTGGCTCCATCCATCCTTGATTGGTCTGACCTTGATGCACATTCCTGCTGTAACTTCTATTTCCTTTAACAATATTAGAACCAAACTCAAAGCGAGAGGGGTGAGAGTTCATAGTAGCAAATAAAGATAGAAAGGAAAAAACAAAAATAAATAAACAAGCAAAAGAAAAATATTTACAATAACCAATAATAAGGCACACGTTAGCAGTTCCCCGGCAACGGCGCCATTTTGACGTTGGGATTTCTGCCAGTAAAGAATGTAATAAAAACAGTCGCGTTGTAGATATAGTCTCTAAACCGACAAAAATCCCTTCGTACAAACGTTTTGGTTGTCACAAGTAACAAACCCCTTAAAAATTGTTAACCGAGTATTCAAACCTCGGGTCGTCTTCTCAAGGAACTGCGAGGAAGTATGTTCTTATTATTGGTTATAAAGGTTGTAATCGGGGTTTAGAAGGTGAGAAACAAGTAATTTAAATGACGAGTGAATTAAATGGCAATTAAAAATAAATAATAACTGTAAAACAACTTTTGGCAAGATTGGGGGAAATTAGAAGTCCAACTTAGTTATCCCTCTCAACAATAATGAAAGTTGTATTTTAATTCCACTTGGTCAACCCTTGCCAGGGCAAAGGAAAGTCAAGGGACTAATTAATTTGACCTTTGAATCCTAATTATTTCCTAAGAAAAGGTTGGGATTATTTAGGTTCAGCTCAATTAGCAAAATAACAATTATCAATTATGTTGAGTTTAATAACTGTTGAGTTACTAAATTCTTAACCAAGACCAAAAGGGGGAAAAGAAAATTGCTGGAATAATGAAAGTATCCTTAGATGGGAAGCAATGGCAACTTAAATCAAAGAGAACAATTATAAACTGAAAATACCTCAAATATCATTAATTCAAATAGAGATCTGTAACATGGAATAATTCATAAATCAAATTATAATAATCAATTCAAATGTTGGGATAAAAGTAAAACTAAAATAAAAGAACATTAAAACCTGGATCCAGAGTTACTCCCAAAACAAGAAGAAGTCTTAAATCCTAAGAGAGAGAGAGAATCTCTCTCTAAACTAAATCTAAATCATGAAAACTAGAAATTGGCGAGCTCTCCCTGAATGGATGTATTCCTCCACTTTATAACCTCTGGTCTATGCTGTCTGTACTTGGATCTGGGCCAAAAAGGGCTTCAGAATTTGCTGGGGGCGTATTCTGTAATTTCTGGTGTGTGGCCTCTGTCACGCGTCCGCGTGGGTCATGCGGTCGCGTCATTCGGAGCTTTTCCTTGCTACGCGGTCGCATCAGTCATGCGACCGCGTCATGTGCGTTCTGCTTAAGGCGCACGGTCGCGTCAGTCATGCGGCCGCGTCGCTGCTGATTCGTGCTTGGCACGCGATCGCGTCATCCATGCGATCGCGTGGGTACCAGTTTCCTTAAAGCTCCGTTTTGCTTTCTTCTTCCATTTTAGTATGTTTCCTTTTTCATCCTTTAAATCATTCTGCCTTTAGAAAATCTGAAACTACTCAACACACTAATCACGGCATCGAATGGAAATAAAGGTAATTAAAATAATTAATTTTAAAGCTTAGAAAACATGTTTTTCATTTACATCACATAATAAGGAAGGGAAAGTAAAACCATGCAATTAATGTGAATAAGTAGGTGAAGGATTGTATAAATCACTCTAATTAAGCACAAAAGAACTCATCAAAATATGGGTTTATCATCTGTCATTCACGTTTGAGTTCATGTTTGGGGTCAAACTTGAACTCAAACGTTGCCCTTCCAGGATCATATTTAGTGCCAACGTTTGCCTCCAAGTTTGAGGCAAACTTGGACGCAAACTTGGCCTCCCTTGGGTGTACATGTTTCATGACAACGTTTGCCTCCAAGTTTGAGGCAAACTTGGAGGCAAACTTGGCTTCCCCTGGGACATATGCTTATGCCAACGTTTGCCTCCAAGTTTGAGGCAAATTTGGACGCAAACTTGGCTTCCCCTGGGTTACAAGTTTTATGCCAACGTTTGCCTCCAAGTTTGAGGCAAACTTGGACGCAAACTTGGCTTCCCCTGGGACATGTTATATGCCAACGTTTGCCTCCAAGTTTGAGGCAAATTTGAACGCAAACTTGGGCGCAAACTTGGACGCAAACTTGGGCTTCTCCAGGTTGGTTTTGCTGTCTTCTGCCATCCCCTTTCTTCAACCTTCCTCCAGCACTTTTGGTCACCTGTCATCAATCAACGAATGCATCAAAGCTATGCTCAAGTCATGAGATTTATTATCATCCTTGACAGATAAGCAATTGTAGCCCAAAACCTCATGAAAATGCATCAAGTTACTCATGGTTGATTGAATTCAAATACATATGAATTTCTACCCAAATGGCTTACTTGTTACTCAAGAAAGTGTATAAAAACTATTAAAAACAAAGAAAAAATGCTTGAAAAGCTAGGATAAGATGACTTGTCATCACAACACCAAACTTAAACCTTGCTTGTCCCCAAGCAAGAAAAGAGTTATGCTCGAAGGTTGTTTCAATTAAAGTGGATTGAAGAATAACTTGTCATATCCTGTGAGTAAAGTGATTAAGTGACAGTGGGGTGAACTCTAAATTATATGCTCATGCAAGGTCTTCAGTGCTTACTAGTCCCTACATCTTGGAAGTCTTAAGTCTTAGGACTTTCGTCCAATTGATATCATGGAGATCTCTCTATAGGTAATCACCTTGAAGCAGCTTATAATTTCTGTGTTTTGGCCTTGACTCTAAGTGTCATGTCTCAAAGCGGCTCTTTAGATAAGCTTTCAATCAATACTCCTAAACCAGTTGGTTTTAAGGTATTAGGTGTTAAAGCACTCCTAAGGATTTACTTGCTCAAGCCTCTCTCTTTGACACAATTTGACCACAAGCATTTACTAGGACATTAAATCTTTGAGTTCTTGTTTCTTTTTTCTTTTTTACCTAGTAATTGATGCTCAGAACCTTGGGCCATGCTTTTTTTATTTTTGTATTTTCTTTATTCTCTTTTGTTTGCTGCTTCTTGGATCAATAAATGTTTGAGAATTTCCACAATATTTCTTTGAACTCTATGTCCTGCCTATGTGTTCCCATGCAAGTTTTCACAAGCATGCAACCTCAATGCATAATCATACAACTAGAACCACCACTTCTCCTAATCTTTTGCTTGCCTCAAAATTGTTTAATTCTTTAATCCTTCTTTTCAAAGAACTGTCATGTGATGTCTTTTTAAGACATTGAGTGCAAACAAGTTTGGAGAGTATTGGGTTGTGAATAATCAAATATCTCAATTATTGAATTACAGAGAAATTATGCTAAACAGACAGACAGACAGGGGTACAATAGCACTTTCAATCATAACAGTATCTGATGCAAAATTATCATTTAACAATACAACCTTTTGGAGTTTACTTGCTTTATTCCTCATCATCATCATTGCTGGTCTTCACATTCCTCTTTCATCTCTTTGATTGATGATGCTAAATTTTTCCAAAAATTTGTATGATGCTCTGCAGTGATATTGAAAGTTGCTTGTTCCCCAAGCACTTAAGAAAATTGGTTAGCATGTATGAATTATTTGTGGGCTTTTGAACTTACTTTGGTGTGGGAACACCAAACTTAGTACCTTGCCAGTGGTTCTCATACATCAATTGAACCATATGTGAAACTCTTTTTCCTTGCTACAGATAATAGAACTAAAAACTAGGAAACAGTGGAATGGTTATCTAATTTATCTAAATGCTTGAAGCTAGCATTATGCAGGAAGTGAGAATGCGTTTTATGATGAGATTTTGGTGGAACACCAAACTTAGAATCCTTCATTCTCCCTTATATTGTTTTGATGTGCAACACCAAACTTAGCTTCTTACAATATAGATACAGCTAATTAACCTTTTTATTAAAATAGCTATGAAAAGAAAACTACCTCAGGTTGGGTTGCCTCCCAACAAGCGCTTCTTTATTGTCACTAGCTTGACATTCTCCATCCTCTGATCATGGAAGTTAAGAATTCTGTTGCCTTTGAGTTTCTCCTCTTAATGTGGGCTTTCTTTCCTCTATTTCTTCTTGAGGAACTTCTCTGTGGTGCTTCTCTTTGATGATTGTTTCTTTTTCCGTAGCCCTCTCACTTCCTTCTATGATTGCTTTCCATTTCTCCCACCTAGCAACTTTTTCATTGTCTTTCAGGTTGTCTTCAGTGGCTTTGGGGAAAGTATTTGCCCTCTTCTCACCTATTTCTGCAAGGTGCTTAGCCAGTTGTTCCATTTGCCTCTCAATTCTTCTGATTGAGGTTTTCTGGTTCTTTGTTGTCATCTCTTGGTGCTTCATCATTCTCTCTATTAAGATCTCTAAGTTGGTGATCCTTTGAGAGTCTTGTGAGATTAGTTGGTTGTGGGGTGTTATGGGTTGGAAGGATGGGTGTTGTGGTGGTGGTGTGTAGTGGTTGTTGTTGGTATAGTGGTGTTTTTGCTGTTTTGTGAAGTTGGGGTTGTTGTAATTGAAGTCCCTTGGTCTTTGATTTTGGTGCTCGATCCTCCTCCAGTTGGAATGATTCCTCCAGGGTGGGTTGTACACATCACCCTGAGACTTATGTTGGAACAGGTTTGAGGTACTGTTCGGAGAGTGTAATCGCTCATGACTATGTTGCTCATAGTTAATTGCTCCAAAACCTTTTTCAGGTTGATTCCAACCATGTGAATTTTAAGGTAGGTTGTATGCATTTACTACAGTAGTTCGCAGCTCATTGATTTTTCGGACCATCAACTCCAGTTGTTGTAGAGTTTGTTGATGCATCTGCTTGTTTTGGTTCACGACTGCATTTACACCTTCAATTTCCATCACTCCTTTCTCTTGTGTGGATGGTTGCACTTCTACTTCTAGCTTACCAATTTCCTCGGGTGGTTTCAACTTGACCAAAATTTCACTCACTAGATCTTCCCATCCGATGATGCTTCTTTGTGGGAAGGCTTCAAGCCATTGAGCAACATCATTCATGGTGATGAGCGGATGCTTCAACTCATGGGTTTCATTGTCATCTGGGGTGAGGACACTACTCCTATAATTACTGGAATTCGTTGAGGTCCCCTCCATGATCTCCACAATCACCAATAGTCCAAATGAAGATTGAATATACTCATACCAAAATATGGTCAGAAGGTTAGTTGACACAATGTATCAAACAGTTGATAGGCTTAAAAGATTAATAAAAGAAAATTTGCTTCTGTCATGTACTGAGCAAGCAAAAACACAGGGAATGCATAGAACTAGCAAAAACCATGAAAACTTCACTCTATTGCTAAAGTGAGGTTTTAGTTAGCTTAAGCAAAAATTCAAACAGTTAGCGGGTTAGTCAAAAAATACAGAAACAGAAAAGAAAAAGTGCTTGATCTAGACCTACACTTCACTTAGTCATTGTCAATCTAATTAATCTCCGACAACGGCGCCAAAAATTTGATGGTGTTTTTGTGGAAAAATGAATTTCCAAATACCTAAAACTTGATGTGTGGAAAACGATCCAACACAAAACATACCGGCAAGTGTACCGGGTCGCATCAAGTAATAATAACTCACATGAGTGAGGTCGATCCCACAGGGATTGAAGGATTGAGCAATTTTAGTTTAGTGGTCGATTTAGTCAAGCGAACAAGAGTTGATTTGAGTGATTTGTATCCAACAGAAGCTAAATTGCATGAAATTTAAAGGGAGAAGGATAATTGCAGTAATTTAAAGTGCAGAGAAATTAAAAAAGCTGAATCTTAAAGTGCAAGTAATATAAATTGCAGAAATTTAGATTGCAAGAAATATAAATGACTGAAGCTTAAAGTGCAAGAAATATAAATTGCTTGAATTATAAAGGGAATTGGGAATTGGGATTGCAGAAATTAAACAGGTAAAAGTAAATTGCAACAAGCAGGAACGTAAAAGATGAAATTAATTGCAGTAGATCTCAAACAGAAAATGTAAATTCTCTTGAAGAAGCATTCAACAGAAGGATTAAAAGGAAATTTCAGATCTCAGGGGTTAAGAGACTAGAAAACCAAGTCTAGATCTCACTACCTTCCTTGATCCAATTCAGAAATCAATTGCAACAAATTAAAGATCAAAACAGTAAGAAAACTTGAATTCAAATCTCAATTCTCCAATGGTGCAGTGAAAGAAACAAAAAGAGATCTCAAGGTGAGATTGAGACAGAATTTCCTCAATTCTCAACAACCAAGACTCAAACAAGAATTGCAGTAAAGAAAATGAGAAAACCAAAGAGGAAGAGAATTGAATTCTCCTCCCAGATCTAAGTTACAGTAAGTAAAAATCCTCCAAGAGGTGCAAATTCAAAGGTAAAAATTGATGTCCCTCCTAAATCAAACTAACTTCTATTTATACACTTTCTTCTAATGGTCTTGGAGCCTTGAATGTGGGCCTTGGCCTTGATGGACTTGGATTGAAGATAGCCTTGGTTGGTTGCTCCTGGGCTTGTGAGAAAAACCCTTTTGCAATTCGGACTCTGAGCCTTTAAGTTTGAGTTGAAGTTTGAGGCAAACTTCAACTCAAACGTTGGTTTTTGAAACTATGCAGAAAGGTTTTTCATCTGTCATTCACGTTTGAGTTCAAGTTTGGGGTCAAACTTGAACTCAAACGTTGCCCTTCCAGGATCACATTTAGTGCCAACGTTTGCCTCCAAGTTTGAGGCAAACTTGGACGCAAACTTGGCCTCCCTTGGGTGTACATGTTTCATGCCAACGTTTGCCTCCAAGTTTGAGGCAAACTTGGACGCAAACTTGGCTTCCCCTGGGACATATGCTTATACCAACGTTTGCCTCCAAGTTTGAGGCAAACTTGGACGCAAACTTGGCTTCCCCTGGGTTACAAGTTTTATGCCAACGTTTGCCTCCAAGTTTGAGGCAAACTTGAACGCAAACTTGGGCGCAAACTTGGACGCAAACTTGGGCTTCTCCAGGTTGGTTTTACTGTCTTCTGCCATCCCCTTTCTTCAACCTTCCTCCAGCACTTTTGGTCACCTGTCATCAATCAACGAATGCATCAAAGCTATGCTCAAGTCATGAGATTTATTATCATCCTTGACATATAAGCAATTGTAGCCCAAAACCTCATGAAAATACATCAAGTTACTCATGGTTGATTGAATTCAAATACATATGAATTTCTACCCAAATGGCTTACTTGTTACTCAAGAAAGTGTATAAAAACTATTGAAAACAAAGAAAAAATGCTTGAAAAGCTAGATAAGATGACTTGTCATCATGGAGTTTCTACACCTCATAGATTAAGGTGCGGAGCTCTACTGTTCTTCATGAATTAATGCAAGTACTATTGTTTCTCTTTCAATTCACGCCTACTTCTTCTCCAAGATATACTCTCGTACTTAATTCAGTTAAGTCAGAATGAAGGGGTGACCCGTGACAATCACCCATTATCTTCGTTACTCGCTTAGCTAAGATCCACGTGCCTGACAACCACAAAGCGGTCTACATGATGTTCAACGTAGTCATTGGACGATAGCCAGAGTATATTCTCTTGGGTCTCTGATTCACGGACCGAGTTCGTGAGATTAGAGCCTTCGTGGTATAAGCTAGAACCAATTGCCAGCATTCCTGAGATCCGGAAAGTCTAAACCTTGTCTGTGGTATTCCGAGTAGGATCTGGGAATGGATGATGTGACGAGCTTCAAACTTGCGAATGTTGGGCGCAGTGACAGTGTGCAAAAGGATAGAGAGATCCTATTCCGACGCTAGTGAGAACCGACAAATGATTAGTTGTGCGGTAGCTGTACCTGGTATTTTTCATCCGAGACGAGAAATCCGACCATTTGATTAGCCGTGCAGAGATCTTACCTGGTATTTTTCATCCGAGAGGATCATACAGCTTGCCATGGAAGGGAGCACACATGATTGGAAGAAGGCAATAGGAAAGCAGAGGTTCAGAAGCAACAAAGCATTTCCAAATGCTTATCTAAAATTCCTACCAATGAATTACATAAGTATCTCTATTTTATTTTATGTTTTATTTATCTTTTAATTATCAAAACCTCATAACCATTTGAATCCGCCAGACTAAGATTTACAAGATGACCACAGCTTGCTTCATGCCAAAAATCTCCGTGGGATCGACCCTTACTCACGTAAGGTTTTATTACTTGGACGACTCAGTGCACTTGCTGGTTAGTTGTGCGGAGTTATAAAAAGTGTGAATCACAATTTCGTGCACCAAGTTTTTGGCGCCATTGCCGGGGATTGTTCGAGTTTGGACAACTGACGGTTCATCTTGTTGCTTAGATTGGGTAATTTTATTTTATGATTAAGCTTTTTATTTTTATTTTTGAAAAAAATAATAAAAAAATGTTCTTCAGAATTTTTAAGAATGAATTCTAGAGTTTCATGAGATATGTTGAAGCCTGGCTGGCTATTAAGCCATGTTTAATCTTTTGGACTGAGGTTTCCACTTATCATTGCAGGAGCCTTTCGATTCCCATCTATTTGGCTATTGTATGTAATGCTATGCTAAAGCTTGGCTGGCCATTTGGCCATGTCTAATTCTATTGGACCGAAGCTTTAGACTAACATTGCACGAATCCTGGAATTCTTATTAAAAATTTTGAATTTCTTTATTTTCTTTTTCCAAAATAATTTCGAAAAATACAAAAAAATTAATAAAATCATAAAACCAAAAATTTTTTGTTTCTTGTTTGTGTCTTGTGTCAAATTTTAAGTTTGGTGTCAATTGCATATTTTTAATTTTTCTTGAATTTTCAAAAATTCATGCATTGTGTTCTTCTTTGATCTTCAAGTCGTTCTTGATGATTTTCCTTATTTGATCTTTAATTTTTCATGTTTTGTGTTTTTGTTGTTTTTCATATGCATTTTCGAATTATTAGTGTCTAAACATTAAAAAGTTCTAAGTTAGGTGTCTTGCATGTGTTTCTTTTCTTAAAAAAAATTTGCAAAAATATGTTCTTGATGTTCATCATGATCTTCAAAGTGTTCTTGGTATTCATCTTGACATTCAAAGTGTTCTTGCATGCATTATTTGTTTTAATCTTAAATTCTTATGTTTTGTGTCATTTTGTTGTTTTTCTCTTTCTTCATTAATTCAAAAAAAAATCAAAAATAATATCTTTCCCTTGTTTTACTCATAAATTTCAAAATTTTGGGTTGACTTAGTCAAAAATTTTTAAAATTTAATTGATTCTTGTTAGTCAAGTCAAAATTTCAATTTAAAAATTTTATCTTTTCAAATCTTTTTCAAAAATAATTTTTTTTTCATTTTTCTTCTTAATATTTTCAAAAATTCTTCAAAATAAATTTTCAAAATCTTTCTCTTAATTTTATTTCATAATTTTTGAAATCATTGCTAACATTTAATCCTTTGATTCAAAAATTTCAAGTTTGTTACTTTCCTATTAAGAAATGTTCAAACTTTAAATTCTAGAATCATGTCTTTTAGTTTCTTGTTAGTCAAGTCATCAACTTTAATTTTCAAAATAAAATCTTTTTAAATTTCTTTTTCAAATCTTTTTCAAAATAAATTTCAATCATATGTTTTTCAAAACTTAATTTCAAAATCTTTTTCTAACTTCTTATCTTTTCAAAATTTATTTTCAAATCTTTTTCAATTAACCAGTTGACTTGTTTGTTTTAATTTTAAAAAGTTTACTATTTCTTATCTTTTTCAAAACTACCTAACTACTTTTCTCTCTCTCTAATTTTTGAAAATAACTAAACACTTTTTTCAAAATTCGTTTTAATTAACTAATTGTTTTAAATTCTAATTTTTTTCTCTTAAATTTCGAATTCTAACTAATAATTAGAATAAAAAAATATTTTTCTTCTCCCTCTTCTTAAAATTCGAATACTATCTCTCTCTCATCTCTTTTTATTTATTTATTTATTTACTAACACTTCTCTTCTACTCATAATTCGAACCCTCTCCCTCTCTCTGTGTTCAAATTCTTCTTATTCTCTCTCTACCTCATCATTCTATTCTTCTATTTTTCTACTCACATAAAGGAATCTCTATACTGTGACGTAGAGGATTCCTCTTCTTTTCTGTTCTCTTCTTTTTCATATGAGCAGGAATAAGGATAAGAACATTCTTGTTGAAGCTAATCCTGAACCTGAAAGGACTCTAAAGAGGAAGCTAAGAGAAGCTAAAGCACAACACTCTGGAGAGGACCTTACAGAAATTTTCGAAAAAGAAGAAAACATGGTAGCCAAAAATAACAACAATGGTGGAGTTGCAAGGAAGGTGCTTGGTGACTTTACTGCACCAACTTCTGACTTCTATGGAAGAAGCATCTCAATTCCTGTAATTGGAGCAAACAAATTTGAGCTTAAGCCTCAATTAGTATCTCTAATGCAGCAGAATTGCAAGTTTCATGGACTTCCATTGGAAAATCCTCATCAGTTCTTAGCTGAATTCTTGCAAATCTGTGATATTGTTAAGACCAATGGGGTTAATCCCAAGGTCTATAGACTCCTGCTTTTCCCCTTTGCTGTAAGAGACAAAGCTAGGATATGGTTGGACTCACAACCTAAAGAAAGCCTGAACTCTTGGGAAAAGTTGGTCAATGCTTTTTTGGCCAAATTCTTTCCACCTCAAAAGTTGAGCAAGCTTAGAGTGGAAGTCCAAATCTTCAGACAGAAGGAAGGTGAATCCCTCTATTAAGCTTGGAAAAGATATAAGAAATTGATCAGAAGGTGTCCTTCTGATATGCTTTCTGAATGGAGCATCTTATGTATATTCTATGATGGTCTGTCTGAATTGTCCAAGATGTCCTTGGATCACTCTACTGGTGGATCTCTTCATCTGAAGAAAATGCCTGCAGAAGCCCAGGAACTTATTGAGATGGTTGCAAATAACCAGTTCATGTATACTTCTGAAAGAAATCCTGTGAATAATGGGATGACTCAGAAGAAAGGAGTTCTTGAGATTGATACTCTGAATGCCATATTGGCTCAGAATAAAATATTGACTCAGCAAGTTAATATGATTTCTCAGAATCTGACTGGAATGCAAGCTGCATCTGGCAGTGCTAAAGAAGCTTCCTCTGAAGGAGAAGCTTATGACCCTGAGAATCCTGCAATGGAAGAGGTGAATTACATGGGAGAATCCTATGGAAGAACCTATAATCCTTCATGGAGAAATCATCCAAATTTCTCATGGAAGGATGAACAGAAGCCTAATCAAGGCTTCAACAATAATAATAGTGGGAGAAATAGGTTTGGCAATAGCAAGCCTTTTCCATCATCCCCTGAACAACTATAATCTCTGATCTATCTAAGACCACTCTCAGTTTTATGACTGAAACAAGGTCCTCCATTAGAAAATTTGGAGGCACAAGTGGGTCAGCTGAGTAAAAGAGTTACTGAAACTCCTCCAAGTACTCTCCCAAGCAATACAGAAGAGAATCCCAAAAGAGAGTGCAAGGCCATAACTATAGCCAAAGTGGCAGAACCTATAGAGGAGGAAGAGGCAGTGATTTCCAATGAGGGAGACCTTGCTGGATGTCTACTGACCACTAAGGAGTTCCCTATTGAGGAACCAAAGGAATCTGAGGCTCATACAGAGACCATAGAGATTCCACTGAACTTATTGTTGCCATTCATGAGCTCTGATGAGTATTCTTCCTCTGAAGAGGATGAAGATATTGTTGAAGAGCAAGTTGCTCAGTATCTAGGAGCAATCATGAAGCTGAATGCCAAGTTACTATGTAATGAGACTTGGGAGGATGAACCTCCATTACTCATCAATGAACTGAATGCCTTGGTTCAACTAAAATTACCTCAGAAGAAACTGGATCCCGGAAAGTTCTTAATACCTTGTACCACAGGCACCATGACCTTTGAGAAGGCTCTGTGTGACCTGGGGTTAGGAATAAACCTCATGCCACTCTTTGTGATGGAGAAACTAGGGATCTTTGAGGTACAAGCCACAAGAATCTCACTAGAGATAACAGACAAATCAAGGAAATAGGCTTATGGACTTGTAGAGGATGTCTTAGTGAAGGTTGAAGGCTTGTACATCCCTGCTGATTTCATAATCCTAGCCACTAGGAAGGAAGAGGATGAATCCATTATCCTTGGAAGACCCTTCCTAGCTACAACAAGGGTTGTGATTAATGTGGACAGAGGAGAGTTAGTCCTTCAATTGAATGAGGACTACCTTGTGTTTAAGGCTCAAGGATCTTCTTCTGTAACCATGGAGAGGAAGCATGAAAAGCTTCTCTCAATACAGAGTCAAACAGAGCCGCCACACTCAACTTCTAAGTTTGGTGTTGGGAGGCCACCATTAAGCTCTGAGTCTCTGTGAAGCTCTCTAAGAGCTCACTGTCAAGCTATTGACATTAAAAAAGCGCTTATTGGGAGGCAACCAAATGTTATTCACTTATATTTATCTTTCATAGACATTTGTTTTCTTTAGGTTGATGATAATGTGAAGTCATAAAAATAGCTGCAGAAGTAAACCGGAATCAAAAACAGCATCAAAAATAGCACACCCTGGAGAACAGGCTTACTGGCATTTAAACGCCAGTAAGGATAGCAGAATGGGCGTTTAACGCCTAGTCTGGCAGCATTTTGGGCGTTAAATGCCAGAAATGGCAGGCAGATTGGCGTTTAATGCCAGAAAAGGGTGTCTGGTGTCTGGCTGGCGTTAAACGCCAGAATTGCAGACAGACTGGCGTTTAACGCCAAAAAAGGGTGCCTGGTGGGTGTTAAACGCCAAAAATGGGCATCAGCCTGGTGTTTAACACCAGAAAAGGTAGCAGAGTTGGCGTTAAATGCCAGAAATGGCACACAGAGGGCGTTTAAATGCCAGAAAAGTGCAGGGAGCAGAATTTCTTGACACCTCAGGATCTGTGGACCCCACAGGATCCCCGCCTACCCCAACTCACTCTCTCTCCTCTTCACACCTCCCCATAACACTCTTCCCCAAATACCCTTGACCAATCACATCAATACCTCTTCCCCAAATATCATTCACCTATCAAGTCCTACCCTCTTCCCCATAATCTCTTCACTACTCACATCCATCCGTCATAAACCCCACCTACCTCACCATTTAAATTCAAAACATTTTCCTCCCAAACCCAACCCCCCTTACACGAATTCCCTCTCTCTCTTACCCTATAAATACCCCTCCTTACCACCTTCAACATCACACTTCATAAACACTTAAACCACCCTTGGCCGAAACCAAAACACAACTCCATCTCCTCTATTTCTTCTTCGTCTACTCATTTCTTTCTTTTTTTGCTCGAGGACGAGCAAACCTTTTAAGTTTGGTGTGGGAAAAAGCTCTGCTTTTTGTTTTTCCATAACCATTAATGGCACCTAAGGCCGGAGAAACCTCTAAAAAGAGGAAAAGGAAGGCAATTGCTTCCACCTATGAGTCATGAGAGATGGAGAGATTCATCTCAAAGGTCCATCAAGACCACTTCTATGAAGTTGTGGCCAAGAAAAGGGTGATCCCCGAAGTCCCCTTCATGCTCAAAAAGAGTGAATATCCGGAGATCCGACGTGAGGTTCGAAGAAGAGGTTGGGAAGCTCTCACCAACCCCATCCAACAAGTCGGAATCTTAATGGTTCAAGAGTTCTATGCTAATGCATGGATCACTAAGAACCATGATCAAAGTATGAACCCGAACCTAAAGAATTGGCTTACAATGGTTCGGGGGAAATACTTAGATTTCAGTATGGAAACTGTAAGGTTGGAATTCAACTTACCAATATTGAGAGGAGATTCTCATCCTTTCACTAGAAGAGTCAACTTTGATCAAAGGTTGGACTAAGTCCTCATGGAAATTTTTGTGGAAGGAGCACAATGGAAGAGAGACTCAAGAGGCAAGCCGGTTCAATTGAGAAGGCCTCACGTCAAACTCGTGGCTAGGGAATGGTTGGAGTTCATCCAACGCTCTATCATTCCCACTAGCAACCGGTCTGAAGTTACAATAGACCGGGCTATCATGATCCATAGTATCATGAATGGAGAAGAAGTAGAAGTTCTTGAGATTATACCTCTAAAACTCTACAAGGTGGTGGACAAGCCCTCCACTTTGACAAGGTTATCCTTCCCTCATCTCATCTATAACCTATGCAATTCAGCTGGAATTATCTTAGAGAAAGACACCCTCATTGAAGAGGACAAACCCATCACTAAAAAGAGGATGAATCAAACAAGAGATCCCACTCATGGACCTCAACAAGAGCATGAGGAAGTCCCTCATCAAGAAATCCCTGAGATGCCTCAAGGGATGCATTTTCCTCCACAAAGCTATTGGGAGCAACTCAACACCTCTTTAGGAGATTTGAGTTCTAACATGGAGCAACTAAGGATGGAGCACCAAGAGCACTACATTGTCCTCCATGAAATCAGAGAGTACCAAAAGGCCATAAGAGAGGAGCAACAAAGGCAAGGAAGAGATATTGAGGAGCTCAAGCACTCCATAGGATCTTCAAGAGGAAGAACTAGCCACCGTCACTAAGGTGGACCCGTTCTTTAATTTTCTTGTTCTTATTTTCCTATTTTTTTTTTGTTTTTATGCTTTATGTTTTGTCTATGTTTTTGTCTTTATTACATGATCATTAGTGTTTAGTGTCTATGTCTTAAAGTATTGAATGTCCTATGAATCCTTCACCTTTCTTAAATGAAAAATATTTTCTGAAAAAAGAAAAAGAAGTACATGAATTTCAAATTCTATCTTGAAAATAGTTTAATTATTTTGATGTTGTTGCAATACTTTTTGTTTTCTGAATGAATGCTTGAACAGTGCATATTTTTGATAGTGAAGTTTATGAATGTTAAAATTGTTGGCTCTTGAAAGAGTAATGAAAAAAGAGAAATGTTATTGATAATCTGAAAAATTGAAAAATTGATTCTTGAAGCAAGAAAAAGCAGTGAAAAGCAAAAGCTTGCAGAAAAAAATGCGAAAAAAATAATAAAGAAAAAAAGAAAGAAAAAGAAAAGGCAAGCAGAAAAAGCCAATAGCCCTTTAAACCATAAGGCAAGGGTAAAAAGGATCCAAGGCTTTGAGCATTAATGGATATGAAGGCCCAAAGGAATAAAATCCTGGCCTAAGCGCCTAAATCAAGCTGTCCCTAACCATGTGCTTGTGGCGTGAAGGTGTCAAGTGAAAAGTTTGAGACTGAGCGGATAAAGTCGTGGTCCAAAGCAAAAAGAGTGTGCTTAAGAGCTCTGGACACCTCTAACTAGGGACTCTAGCAAAGCTGAGTCACAATCTGAAAAGGTTCACCCAGTTATGTGTTTGTGGCATTTATGTATCCGGTGATAATACTGGAAAACAAAATGCTTAGGGTCACGGCCAAGACTCATAAAGAAGCTGTGTTCAAGAATCAACATACTGAACTAAGAAAATCAATAATACTATATTAATTCTGAGTTCCTATGGATGCCAATCATTCTGAACTTCAAAGGATAAAGTGAGATGCCAAAACTGTTCAGAAGCAAAAAGGCTACTAGCCCCGCTCATCAAATTAAAACTAACCTTCATTGATATTTTTGAGATTTATTGTATTTTCTCTTCTCTTTATCCTATTTTATTTTTAGTTGCTTGCGGACAAGCAACAATTTAAGTTTCGTGTTGTGATGGGTGGATAATTTATACCCTTTTTGGCATTGTTTTTACATAGTTTTTAGTATGTTTTAGTTATTTTTATTATATTTTTATTAGTTTTTATACATAAATCATATTTCTGGACTTTACTATGAGTTTGTTTGTTTTTCTGGGATTTCAGGCATTTTCTGGCTGAAATTGATGGACCTGAGCAAAAATCTGATTCATAGGCTGAGAAAGGACTGCAGATGCTATTGGATTCTGACCCTCCTACACTCGAAGTGGATTTGCTAGAGCTACAGAAGCCCAATTGGCGTGCTCTGAATTGCGTTGGAAATTAGACATCTTGGGCTTTCAAGCAATGTATAATAGTTCATACTTTGCCCGAGATTTGATGGCCGAAACTGGCGTCCAAACGCCCACCAGAGACCCTTTTCTGGAGTAAAATGCCGGAGCTGGCACCAGAACTGGAGTTAAACGCCCAAACTGGCACCCAAGCTGGCGTTTAACTCCAAGAATGGCCTATGCACGTGTAAAGCTCAATGCTCAGCCCAAGCACACACCAAGTGGGCCCCGGAAGTGGATTTCTGCACTATCTGCACTTAGTTACTTATTTTCGGTAATCCCTAGTAACTAGTTTAGTATAAATAGCACTTTTTACTATTGTATTCAGGAATCTTTGAGCAATCCTTGGAACACTTTAGACTTTGGGAGGCTGGCCATTCGGCCATGCCTAGACTATTCTTTCTTATGTATTTTCTACGGTGGAGTTTCTACACCTCATAGATTAAGGTGCGGAGCTCTGCTGTTCTTCATTAATTAATGCAAGTACTATTGTTTTTCTTTCAATTCACGCCTACTTCTTCTCCAAGATATACTCTCATACTTAATTTAGTTAAGTCAGAATAAAGGGGTGACCTGTAACAATCACCCATTATCTTCGTTACTCGCTTAGCCAAGATCCGCGTGCCTGACAACCACAAAGAGGTCTACATGATGTTCAATGTAGTCATTGGATGACAGCCAGAGTATATTCTCTTGGGTTTCTGATTCACGGACCGAGTCCACGAGATTAGAACCTTCGTTGGGCGTTGGACGTTCGATGCCTGAAAGGGGCAGAAGGCTGGCGTTGGATGCCAGTTTTGGGCTTTCTAATCTGAAGCAAAGTATGAACTATTATATGTTTCTGGAAAGCTCTGAAAGTCATATTTCCATAGCCATTGAGAACGATCCATTTGGGCTTCTATAGCTCCAGAAAAGCTCTTCCTAGTGCAAGGAGGTCAGATCTGGACAGCATCTGTAGTGCTTTCTCTGTTTCTGAATCAGACTTTTGCTCCACCTCCTCAATTTCAGCCAGAAAATACCTGAGATTGCATAAAAACACACAAACTCAAAGTAGAATCCAAAAATGTGAATTTATCACTAAAACCTATGAAAACTTAATAATAACTAAATAAAACGTACTAAAAACTATATGAAATGATGCCAAAAAGCGTATAAAATATCCGCTCATCAGTAGCATATCATTTATTTGGTAAAGCTTAACACTGGTGGCAAAGAGAGTGCCAATTGCTGCATCTACAGAATGTGAACATTCCGTGGGAGCTATTTCAAACTGCCTTCTACAGGAAGTATTTTCCTGAATCAGTGAGGGAGGCCAAAGAGTTGGAACTCATACAACTAAAGCAAGGGTCTATGTCTGTAGCCGAGTATACCAGTAAGTTCGATGAGCTCTGTAGGTTCTTAAGGGTTTGTCAGGGTGCCTCTGAGTCTTATGAGGGTTGGAAGTGCATTAAGTACCAAGGAGGTCTCAGGCAGAATATCATGAGTGTGATGCCTCTGTTGGAGATTTGGAGGTTTTCTGAATTGGTGAACAATACGAGGGTTGTAAAGGACTATGCTAAGAAGGTGCCTTTGGTGAGGGATACTCATGGAGGTAACAACAACCGAGGTCGTGGAAAACATTTCCCACCGAGAGGCTAGAATTTCAAAAGGGGTGGACATGCCCCTCATCATCCCTAAGGTCAAGGAAACTATAGAAGGACCAATTATGACCAGTATCACCAGGCGAAAGGAAGAGGTAAACAGAGTAAAACTTCTCTGGATTTAACTTGTGACCGTTGTGGATATTTTTATTATTATTCGTGCAAGCTGGGTATAAGTGGATGCTTTACTTGTGGTTTGCTTGGACACATTGCTAAGGATTGCCCCTCGTAGAAGGAATCCGAATGTAGGTCAAAATCAACAACAAAGTCGTGTGTTTGCTATGAATGCCAATGATGTTACTAGGTCGTAGCTTCTGATGGGAGGTATGTGTATAATTGGTGACAAAATGTTAACTGCATTGTATGACACGGGCTCTTCACACTCATTCATTACATTTGATAAGACTACTGAACTAGGATTGAAAATCTCAGACTTAAACTTCGATTTGCATGTGCATACCCCATCCCAAACAGTTACGACTAGGTTAGGTTGCAAGCAAATACCTTTCCAGATATAGGATAGATCTTTCCATCATGACTTAATCTGTTTGCCGTTGGTTGGGTTGGAGATGATTTTGGGATTTGGTTGGTTGTCAAAGAACCGAGTGTTGCTGGATCGCTTCGAGTGATCGATTTGATTTATGTCGGAAGAAGGAGCAGTTGTAGCTGAGGTTTATTACTTGAACTCTGTAATGGTGAATTATAATGGAGAAGAATATCGAGGTTATATACTCTTGGCTGCGAATGCATTAGGCGATGAGCAAAAGTTAGACCAAATTCTTGTAGTTAAGAAGTTTTCCGAAGTGTTTCCTGAATTTTTGCCTCAAAGAAAACTGAATATGGGATAGATTTGGTGCCGGGAGTAGGTCCAGTTTCATTGTGTCATACAGAATGGCTCCAATAGAGTAGATTGAACTTAAGACTCAGCTGAAAAAGCTTCTGAATAAGAGGTTCATTTGATCGAGAGTGTCCCCGTAGGGAGTGCCAATTTTATTGGTGAAAAAGAAAGATGGAGGAATGCGACTTTGTGTGCATTACCGACAGTTGAACAAAGTGACGGTGAAGAAAAAGTATCCATTGCCGAGAATCAATGACTTAATGGATCAGTTGCAAGGAGCTGGAGTGTTCTCAAAGATCGATTTAAGGTCAGGTTATCACCAGATAAGCGTGAAAATGGAGGATATTCTGAAAACTGCGTTCAGAACACGCTATGGTTTCTATAAATATGCGGTGATGTCCTTTGGGTTGATGGTGCACGAAATTGACTCCGCAATATTCGCACAGATAGACTGGCAAGTGCACTGGGTTGTCCAAGTAATACCTCAGGTGAATGAGGGTCGATCCCATGGAAATTGTTGGATTGAACAAGCAATGGCTATCTTGTAGATCTTAGTCAGGCGAAAAGAAAATATAGTTGTTATGAAAAATACATAAAAACAGAATAAATAAAGTGTTACTTGATCGGTGTGAAATCAATGATAAGAGAACGGTTGAGGCTTTGGAGATGCTTCCTCCTTCTGGATCAACTTTTCTCACTGTCTACTTCAACTTCTGATGATTCATTCCATGGCAGGCTGTAAATGACTAACGCTAGGTCAGTGGTCATCCAATCTGAACAGGGGTGAAGCTCTAGCAGTCCATTCCATTGGAGATCCTACTCAAAATGCCACAAACAAGGTCAGATCTTCCGGATCAGAGAATGCTGCTTCACGATTCTAGCCTATACCACAAAGGCCCTAATCTCCCCGTACCTCGGCTGAACTGATGTCTCCAAGTCCCAATGAAGTCGTGGATTAGCCGTCTAAGATATGTATAATCGAACTTGTGGTTCAGTACTATCCCGTCAAGGACTCGCAAGAACCCATCTAGAATAGGGATGACGGTAAAGTTACACTCCCAATTCATTAGGATGAAGAACAAAGATACATCTTGGAATGGAATCAAGCATAGATTGAAATAAAATAGTGATATTATTAATCCATGAAAATAAATAGAGCTCCTAACCTTAACCTAGGAGGTTCAGTTGCTCATACAGTGCAATATTGTTCGAAAGTAAAAATGGGGGAAGAAGTTCTTAAACAAGGGTGATCTCCTTCTTAAATACTAGTCTAATAGCTAGGGTTTATAGAAATAGGATAAACTGATCTTGTAGTGCAAAAATTCACTTTTCGGGCCCACTTGGTGAGTGTTTGGGCTGAGCTTGGGGTAAAGCCATGAGTTGGTACTTCCTCTGGGGCATTGGACACCAACTTTGGACTCCTATTTGGGCATTGGGTGGCAGTTGCTACCTTTTGGGCATCCAACGCCAGGAATGGGGTTGGTAGCTTGCGTTAAACGCCAGCTTTAGGCCTTCATTTTCAGAGCAAAGTATAGACTATTATATATTGTTAGAAAGCTCTAGATGTTAGCTTTCCATATCCATTGAGAGCCGCCATTTGGACTTATGTAGGTCCATAAATGCTCCTTCAAGTGTATAGAGATCAGAATCTGACAGCATCTGCAGTCCCTTCTCTTTCTCTGTCCCTGAATCAGACTTTTCCAAAGCTCCTCAATTTCAGCCAAAATTGACCTGAAATCATCATAAAACACAACTTAAAGTAGAATCCAAAAATGTGAATTTTTCGCTAAAACCAATGAAAATATAATAAAACTTAAGCAAAACACAACTAAAACAATATGAAAATGATGCCAAAAAGCGTATAAAATATCCGCTCATCAGAACACCGAACTTAACTGTTCCTTGTCCCCAAGCTACCAAAAACAAAGTAGGATTAAAGAGAAGAGAAAGATACGATAAATCTTAGAGTTTTCAATGAAGTTCAGTTTCAATTAGATGAGCGAGACTAGTGGCTATTCACTTCTGAATAGTTTTGGCATCTCATTTTCCTTTGAAGCTCAGAACTATTGGCATCTTTAGGAACTTAGAATTTGGATAATATTATTGACTCTTCTAGTTTAGTTCTTTTTCATTCTTGAACACAGCTTCTTTTGAGTCTTGGCCGTGACCCTAAGCGCTTTGTTTTCCAGTATTACCACTGGATACATAAATGCCACAAAAACTTAATTGGGTGAACCTTTTCAAATTGTGATTCAGCTTTTCTAGAATCCCCAGCCAGTGGTGTTGATGAGAGGATAATTTATACCCTTTTTGGCATTGGTTTTACATAGTTTTTAGTACGTTTTAGTTACTTTTTATTATATTTTTATTAGTTTTTATGCAAAAATCACATTTCCGGACTTTACTACGAGTTTGTGTGTTTTTCTGTAATTTCAGGTATTTTCTGGTTGAAATTGAGGGACCTGAGCAAAAATCTGATTCAGAGGCTGAAAAAGGACTGTAGATGCTGTTGGATTCTGACCCTCCTGCACTCGAAGTCGATTTTCTGGAGCTACAGAAGCCTAATTGGCGCGCTCTTAATTGATTTGGAAAGTAGACATCTTGGACTTTCCAGCAATATATAATAGTCCATACTTTGCCCGAGATTTGATGGCGCAAACTGGCATCTAAACGCCGGTCAGAGACCCTTTTCTGGAGTAAAACGCCCAAACTGGCACCAGAACTGGAGTTAAACGCCTAAACTGGCACCAAAGTTGGCGTTTAACTCCAAGAATGGCCTATGCACGTGAAAGATTCAATGCTCAGCCCAAGCACAAACCAAGTGGGCCCTGGAAGTGGATTGCTACACTATTTGCACTTAGTTACTTATTTTCTGTAATCCCTAGTAGCTAGTTTAGTATAAATAGCACTTTTTACTATTGTATTCGTAGACTTGGATCATCTTTTGTTACATTGGGAGGATGGCCACATGGCCATGCCTAGACCTTTTTCTATTATGTATTTTCTACGGTGGAGTTTCTACACCTCATATATTAAGGTGCGGAGCTCTGCTGTTCTTCATGAATTAATGCAAGTACTATTGTTTCTCTTTCAATTCACGCCTACTTCTTCTCCAAGATATACTCTCGTACTTAATTCAGTTAAGTCAGAATGAAGGGGTGACCCGTGATAATCACCCACTATCTTCGTTACTCGCTTAGCCAAGATCCACGTGCCTGACAACCACAAGCGGTCTACATGATGTTCAACGTAGTCATTGGACGACAGCCGGAGTATATTCTCTTGGGTCTCTAATCCACGAACTGAGTCCGTGAGATTAGGATCTTCGTGGTGTAGGCTAGAACCAACTAGCAACATTCCTGAGATCCGAAAATTCTAAACCTTATCTGTGGTATTCCAAGTAGGATCTGGGAAGGGATGACTGTGACGACCTTCAAACTTGCGAATGTTAGGCGCAGTGACAGTGTGCAAAAGGATAGAGAGATCCTATTCTGATGCTAGTGAGAACCGATAGATGATTAGCTGTGCGATAGCTGTACCTGGTATTTTTCATCCGAGACGAGAAATCTGACAGTTTATTAGCTGTGCAGAAACTGTACTTGGTATTTTTCATCCGAGAGGATCATACAGCTTGCCATGGAAGAGAGCACGCATGATTGGAAGAAGACAATAGGAAAGCAGAGGTTCAGAAGCAACAAAGTATCTCCAAACGCTTATCTGAAATTCCCACCAATGAATTACATAACCATTTATCTTTTAATTATCAAAACCCCATAACCATTTGAATCCGCCTGACTAAGATTTACAAGATGACCATAGCTTTCTTCAAGCCGACAATCTCCGTGGGATCGACCCTTACTCACGTAAGGTATTACTTGGACGACCCAGTGCACTTGCTGGTTAGTTGTGCGGAGTTGTGAAAAGTGTGAATCACAATTTCGTGCACCAAGTTTTTGGAGCCGTTGCGGGGGATTGTTCGAGTTTGGACAACTGACGGTTCATCTTGTTGGTTAGATTGGGTAATTTTATTTTATGTTTAAGCTTTTTATTTTTTTATTTTTGAAAAAAATAAATAATATTTGTTCTTCAGAATTTTTATAAATGAATTCTAGAGATTCTTGAGATATGTTGAAGCCTAGCTGGCTGTTAAGCCATGTCTAATCTTTTGGACCGAGGTTTCCACTTTTCATTGTAGAAAGGACATGTCTCTAATTGTTATGCTAAAGCTTGGCTGGCCATTTGGCCATGTTTAATTCTTTTGGACCGAAGCTTTAGACTAACATTGCATGAATCCTGGAATTCTTATTGAAAATTTTGAATTTCTTTATATTTTTTTCCAAAATAATTTCGAAAAAAAACAAAAAAATTTAATAAAATCATAAAACCAAAAATATTTTGTGTTTGTTGTTTGAGTCTTTTGTCAAATATTAAGTTTGGTGTCTTGCATTTTTTTTAATTTATTTTGTTAAAGTTTCAAAACTTCATGCATTATGTTCTTCATGATCTTCAAGTTGTTCTTGATGATTTTCCTTGTTTGATATTTAATTTTTCTTGTTTTGTATCTTTTCTTGTTTTTCTTGTGCATTTTCGAATTGTTAGTGTCCCTAGTACAAAAGTTTTTAAGTTTTGAAAAATATGTTCTTGATGTTCATCATGATCTTTAAAGTGTTCTTGGTGTTCATCTTGACATTCAAAGTGTTTTTGCATGCATTATTTGTTTTGATCTTAATTTCTTATGTTTTGTGTCATTTCGTTGTTTTTCTCTCTCTTCATTAATTTAAAAAAAATAAAAAAATAATATCTTTCCCTTATTTTACTCATAAATTTCGAAATTTTGGGTTGACTTAGTCAAAAATTTTCAAAATTTAGTTGTTTCTTGTTAGTCAAGTCAAAATTTCAATTTAAAAACTTTATCTTTTCAAATCTTTTTTTTCAAAAATCAAATCTTTTTCATTTTTCTTCCTAATATTTTTGAATTTCTAAAATTAATTTTCAAAATCTTTTTCTTAATTTTATCTCACATTTTCGAAAACTTTACTAACAATTAATGTTTTGATTCAAAAATTTCAAGTTTGTTACTTGCTTGTTAAGAAAGGTTCAATCTTTAAATTCTAGAATCATATCTTTTAGTTTCTTGTTAGTCAAGTCATCAACTTTAATTTTCAAAATCAAATCTTTTTAAATTTCTTTTTCAAATCTTTTTCAAAATAAATTTCAATCATATCTTTTTCAAAACTTAATTTCAAAATCTTTTCCTAACTTCTTGTTTATTTTCAAATCTTTTTCAATTAACTACTTGACTTTTTGTTTGATTTTAAAAGTTTACTATTTCTTATCTTTTTTAAAACTGCCTAACTACTTTTTCATTTCTCATTTTCGAAAACTAACTAACAACTTTTTCAAAAATCTTTTTAATTAATTAATTTATGTAGTTTTCAATTTGCCTTTATTTCTTTTCTTAAATTTTGAATTCTAACTAAAAATTAAAATTAAAACAAAAATATTTTTCTTTTATTTTAATTAATATTTGAATACTCTCTCTCTCGTCTCTTTCTATTTATTTATTTATTTACTAACACTTCTCTTCATCTAATAATTCGAACCCTCTCTCTCTCTGTGTTCGAATTCCTCTTAATCCCTCTCTACTTCATTCTTCTATTCTTCTATTCTTATACTCACATAAAAGAATCTATATACTGTGACATAGAGGATTCCTCTTCTTTTCTATTCTCTTCTTTTTCACATGAGCAGGAGCAAGAATAAAAACATTCTTGTTGAAGCTGATCCTGAACCTGAAAGGTCTCTGAAGAGGAAGCTAAGAGAAGCTAAAGCACAACACTCCAGAGAGGACCTTACAAAAATTTTCAAGAAAGAAGAAGACATGGCAGCCAAAAATAACAACAATGGTGGAGATGCAAGGAAGATGCTTGGTGAGTTTACTGCACCAACTTCTGACTTCTATGGAAGAAGCATCTCAATTCCTGCAATTGGAGCAAACAACTTTGAGCTTAAGCCTCAATTAGTTTCTCTAATGCAGCAGAATTGCAAGTTTCATGGAATGCCATTGGAAGATCCTCATCAGTTCTTAGCTGAATTCTTATAAATCAGTGACACTGTTAAGACCAATGGGGTTAATCTTGAGGTCTACAGACTTATGCTTTTCCCCTATGCTGTGAGAGACAGAGCTAGGATATGGTTGGACTCACAACCTAAAGAATTCCTAAACTCTTGGAAAAAGTTGGTCAATGCTTTCTTGGCCAAATTCTTTCCACCTCAAAAGTTAAGCAAGCTTAGAGTGGAAGTCCCAACCTTCAGACAGAAGGAAGGTGAATCCCTCTATGAAGCTTGGGAAAGATACAGGAAATTAATCAGAAGGTGTCCTTCTGACATGCTTTCAGAATAGAGCATCTTACGTATATTCTATGATGGTCTGTCTGAATTGTCCAAGATGTCATTGGACCACTCTGCTGGTGGATCTCTTCATCTGAAGAAAATACCTGCAGAAGCCGAGGAACTCATTGAGATGGTTGCAAATAACCAATTCATGTACACTTCTGAAAGAAATCCTGTGAATAATGGGATGACTCAGAAGAAATGAGTTCTTGAGATTGATACTCTGAATGCAATATTGGCTAAGAATAAAATATTGACTCAGCAAGTCAATATGATTTCTCAGAATCTGACTGAGATGCAAGCTGTATCCGGCAGTACTAAAGAAGCCTCCCTTGAAGGAGAAGCTTATAACCCTGAGAATCCTGTATTGGAAGAGGTGAATTACATGGGAGAATCCTATGGAAACACCTATAATCCTTCATGGAGAAATAATCCAAATTTCTCATGAAAGGATCAACAGAAGCCTCAACAAGGCTTCAATAATAATAATGGTGAGAGAAATAGGTTTGGCAATAGCAAGCCTTTTCGATCATCTTCTAAGCAACAGAAAGAGAATTCTAAGCAGAGCCTCTCTGACTTAGCAACCATAGTCTCTGATCTATCTAAGACGACTCTCAGTTTCATGACTGAAACAAGGTCCTCCATTAGAAATTTGGAGGCACAAGTGGGTTAGCTGAGTAAAAGAGTTACTGAAATCCCTCCTAGTACTCTCCCAAGCAATATAGAAGAGAATCCAAAGTGAGAGTGCAAGGCCATCAATATACCCAACATGGTCGAACCTATAGAGGAGGAAGAGACAGTGATTTCCAGTGAAGAAGACCTCAATAGACGTCCACTGACCATTAAAGAGTTCCCTAATGAGGAATCAAAGGAATCTGAGGCTCATATAGAGACCATAGAGATTCCACTGAACTTACTGTTGCCATTCATGAGCTCTGATGAGTATTCTTCCTCTGAAGAAGATGAAGATATTGTTGAAGAGTAAGTTGCTCAGTATCTAGAAGCAGTCATGAAGCTGAATGCCAAGCTATTTGGTAATGAGACTTGGGAGGATGAACTTCCATAGCTCATTAATGAACTGAATGCCTTGGTTCAACAGAAATTACCTCAGAAGAAATTGGATCCCGAAAAGTTCTTAATACCCTGTACCATAGGCACCATGACCTTCGAGAAGGCTCTATGTGACTTGGGGTCAGGTATAAACCTCATGCCACTCTCTGTAATGGAGAAACTAGGGATCTTTGAGGTACAAGCTGCAAGAATCTCACTAGAGATGGCAGACAAATCAATGAAACAGGCTTATGAACTTATAGTGGATGTCTTAGTAAAGGTTGAAGGCCTGTACATCCCTGCTTACTTCATAATCCTAGACACTAGGAAGGATGAGGATGAATCCATCATCCTTGGAAGACCCTTCCTAGCCACAGCAAGGGCTGTGATTGATGTGGACAGAGGAGAGTTAGTCCTTCAATTGAATAAGGACTTCCTTGTGTTTAAGGCTCGAGGATCTTCTTCTGTAACCATGGAGAGGAAGAAGGAAAAGCTTCTCTCAATATAGAGTCAAACAGAGCCCCCACACTCAACTTCTAAGTTTGGTGTTGGAAGGCCACCATTAAGCTCTGAGTCTCTGAAGCTCTCTAAGAGCTCACTGTCAAGCTATTGACATTAAAGAAGCACTTATTGGGAGGCAACCCAATGTTATTTAATTATATTTATTTTCTTTCCATTGTCATGTTATGTTTTCTTTAGGTTGATGATCATGTGAAGTCATAAAAATAGATGCAAAATTAAAGCAAAATCAAAAACAGCATAAAAAAAATACACCCTGGAGGACAAGCTTACTGGCGTTTAAACGCCAGTAAGGAGAGCAGAACTGGCGTTTAATGCCAGAAAAGGATGTCTGGTGTCTGGCTGGCGTTAAATGCCAGAATTGGCAGACAGACTGGCGTTTAATGCCAGAAAAAGGGTGTATGGTGGGCATTAAACGCTAGAAATGGGCATCAGTCTGGCATTTAACGCCAGAAAAGGTAGAAGAGTTGGCGTTAAACGCCAGAAATGGCACACAGAGGGCATTTAAACGCCAGAAAGGAGCAGGGAGCAGAATTCTTTGACACCTCAGGATCTGTGGACCCCACAGGATTCCCACCTACCCTAACTCACTCTCTCTCCTCTTCACACCTCTCCATAACACTCTTCCCCAAATACCCTTGACCAATCACATCAATACTTCTTCCCCAAATACCATTCACCTATCAACTCCTACCCTCTTCCCCATAATCTCTTCACCACTTACATTCATCCATCATAAAACCCCACCTACCTCACCATTCAAAATCAAATCATTTCCCTCCCAAACCCAACCCCTCTTACACGAATTCCCCCTGTCTCTTACCCTATAAATACCCCTCCTTACCACCTTCAACTTCACACTTCATAAACACTTAAACCCCCTTGGCCGAAACTAACACACTCCTTCATCTCCTCCATTTCTTCTTCTTCTACTCCTTTCTTTCTTCTTTTTCTCGAGGACGAGCAAACCTTTTAAGTTTGGTGTGCGAAAAATCTCTGCTTTTTGTTTTTCGATAACCATTAATGGCACCTAAGGCCGGAGAAACCTCTAGAAAGAGGAAAGGGAAGGCAATTGCTTTCACCTCCGAGTCATGGGAGATGGAGAGATTCATCTCAAAGGTCCATCAAGACCACTTCTATGAAGTTGTGGCCAAGAAAAGGTTGATTCCCGAAGTCCCCTTCATGCTCAAAAAGAGTGAAAATCCGGAGATCTGACGTGAGGTTCGAAGAAGAGGTTGGGAAGCTCTCACCAACCCCATCCAACAAGTCAGAATCTTAATGGTTCAAGAGTTCTATGCTAATGCATGGATCACTAAGAACCATGATCAAAGTGTAAACCCGAACCCAAAGAATTGGCTCACAATGGTTCGGGGGAATCACTTGGATTTCATTCCGGAAAATGTAAGGTTGGCATTCAACTTGCCAATAATGCAAGGAGATCCTCACCCTTTCACTAGAAGGGTCAACTTTGATCAAAGGTTGGACCAAGTTCTCATGGACATTTGTGTGGAAGGAGCACAATGGAAGAGAGACTCCAAAGGCAAGCCGGTTCAACTGAGAAGGCTTAACCTCAAACCCGTGGCTAGGGGATGGTTGGAGTTTACCCAACGCTCTATCATTCCTACTGGCAACCGGTCTGAAGTTACAATAGATCGGGCTATTATGATCCATAGTATCGTGAATAGAGAGGAAGTGGAAATTCATGAGATCATACCTCTAGAACTATACAACAGGTACATGAATTTCCAAATTTATCTTGAAATTAGCTTAATTATTTTGATGTGGTGGCAATACTTTTTGTTTTTTGAATGAATGCTTGAACAGTGCATATTTTTTATAGTGAAGTTTATGAATGTTAAAATTGTTGGCTTTTGAAAGAATAATGAAAAAAGAGAAATGTTATTGATAATCTAAAAAATCATAAAATTGATTCTTGAAGCAAGAAAAAGCAGTGAAAAACACAAAGCTTGCGAAAAAAATGGCAAAAAATAAAGAAAAAAAAAGGAAAGAAAGAAAAAGAAAAAGCAAGCAAAAAAAGCCAATAACCCTTTAAACCAAAAGGAAACGGTAAAAAGGATCCAAGGCTTTGAGCATTAACGGATAGGAGGGCCCAAAGGAATAAAATCCTAGCCTAAGCGGCTAAATTAAGCTGTCCCTAACCATGTGCTTGTGGAATGAAGGTGTCAAGTGAAAAGCTTAAGACTGAGCGGTTAAAGTCCTGGTCCAAAGTAAAAAGAATGTGCTTAAGAGCTCTGGGCACCTCTAACTGGGGACTCTAGCAAAGCTGAGTTACAATCTGAAAAGGTTCACCCAGTTATGTGTCTGTGGCATTTATGTATCCGATGGTAATACTAGAAAACAAAATGCTTAGAGTCATGGCCAAGACTCATAAAGTAGCTGTGTTCAAAAATCAACATACTGAACTAAGAAAATCAATAACACTATCTGAATTCTGAGTTCCTATGGATGCCAATCATTCTGAACTTCAAAGGAAAAGTGAGATGCCAAAACTATTCAGAAGTCAAAAGCTACTAGTCCCGCTCATCTAATTGGAACTAAGTTTCATTGATATTTTTGAGATTTATTGTATTTTCTCTTCTTTTTATCCTATTTTGTTTTTAGTTGCTTGGGGACAAGTAACAATTTACGTTCGGTGTTGTGATGAGCGGATAATTTATACCCTTTTTGGCATTGTTTTTACATAGTTTTTAGTTTGTTTTAGTTACTTTTTATTATATTTTTATTAGTTTTTATGCAAAAATCACATTTCTAGACTTTACTATGAGTTTGTGTGTTTTTCTGTAATTTCAGGTATTTTTTGGCTGAAATTGAGGGACCTGAGCAAAAATCTTATTCAGAGGTTGAAAAGGGACTGTAGATGCCATTGGATTCTGAACCTCTTGCACTCAAAGTGAATTTTCTGGAGCTACAAAAGCCCATTTGGCATGCTCTTAATTTTGTTGGAAAGTAGACATCTTGGGCTTTCCAGCAATATATAATAGTCCATACTTTGCTCGTGATTTGATTGCCCAAACTGGCATCTAAACGCCGGTCAGAGACCCTTTTCTGGAGTAAAACGCCCAAACTGGCACCAGAACTGGAGTTAAATGCCCAAACTGGCACCCAAGCTGGCGTTTAACTCCATGAATAGCCTATGCACGTGAAAGCTTCAATGCTCAGCCCAAGCACACACCAAGTGGGCCCCGGAAGTGGATTTCTGCACTATCTGCACTTAGTTACTTATTTTCTGTAATCCCTAGTAGCTAGTTTAGTATAAATAGCACTTTTTACTATTGTATTCGCAGACATGGATCATCTTTTGTTACATTGGGAGGCTGGCCACATGGCCATGCCTAGACCTTTTTCTCTTATGTATTTTCTACAGTGGAGTTTCTACACCTCATAGATTAAGGTGTATAGCTCTGCTGTTCTTCATGAATTAATGCAAGTACTATTGTTTCTCTTTCAATTCATGCCTACTTCTTCTCCAAGATATACTCTCGTACTTAATTCAGTTAAGTCATAATGAAGGGGTAACTCGTGACAATCATCCACTATCACCTAGTCCGTGAGATTAGGATCTTCGTGGTATAGGCTAGAACTAATTGGCAGCATTCCTGAGATCCGAAAAGTCTAAACCCTGTCTGTGGTATTCCGAGTAGGATCTGGGAAGGAATGACTGTGACGAGCTTTAAACTTACGAATGTTGGGCGCAGTGACAGTGTGCAAAAGGATAGAGAGATCCTATTCCGACACTAGTGAGAACCGACAGATGATTAGCCGTGCGGTAGCTGTACCTGGTATTTTTCATCCGAGACGAGAAATCCGATAGTTGATTAGCCGTGCAGAAACCGTACCTGGTATTTTTCATCCGAGAAGATCATACAGCTTGCCATGGAAAGGAGCACGCATGATTGGAAGAAGACAATAGGAAAGCAGAGGTTCAGAAGCAACAAAGCATCTCCAAACGCTTATCTGAAATTCCCACCAATGAATTACATAAGTATCTCTATTTTATTTTATGTTTTATTTATCTTTTAATTATCAAAACCCCATAACCATTTGAATCCGCCTGACTAAGATTTACAAGATGACCATAGCTTGCTTCAAGCTAACAATCTCCGTGGGATTGACCCTTACTCACGTAAGGTATTACTTGGACGACCCAATGTACTTGCTGGTTAGTTGTGCGGAGTTGGGAAAAGTATGAATCACAATTTCGTGCACCAGGTGTCCAGAGTTCTTAAGCACACTCTTTTGCTTTGAATCACAGCTTTAACTGCTCAGTCTCAAGCTTTTATCTTGACACCTTCACACCACAAGCATTTAGTTAGGGGGAGGAGTTCATTTGAACTGTTAGGCTAAGATTTTGTTTCTTTTAGGCCCTCCTTACCATTGATACTCAAAGCGTTGGACTCTTGCTCTTGCCTTTTGGTTTAAAGAGCTATTGGCTTTTTCTTATTCTTTTATTTATTTATTTTTTTCGCGTAAATTTTTTTTCGTTTTCTTTCTTTTTGCTGCTTTTTCTTGCTTCAAGAGTCATTTTTTTTTGGATTTTTCAGATTACCAATAATACTTCTCCTTTTTCATCATTCTTTCAAGTGCCAACATTCTTAAGTCCAACATCAAACATGCACTGTTCATTCATGCATTTAGAAAATAGAAGCAATGCCACCACATAAAATAATTGAACGATTCTTATTATATAACTCGAAATTCAAGTATCTTTACTGCTTCTAAAAAATCGAAATTTTATTTTAGTTCAATGGGATGATAAGAGGAATATTTTATACCTAATTGGAAAAAATAGGGAAAATAGAAACTTAAATCCTAATAATGCTCATGCAATTCTTATATTATAAGACAGAAACTTAAATAAAAACTTAAATGCTACTAGTGATTATGTAAATCTAAACATAAGAAATAGCAATAACCATAGGAACAGAAATAGGGAAGTGGAACTCAACCACTTTAATCCTGGTTGGCGTTAGGCTCTTCAGGAGATAATTTCTGATGCTTCAGCTCTTCTAGTTCACGTCGCTGTTTCTCTTTTTCCTTGACTAGTTTGCAAAGCATGCTAGTCTGGTCTTTTTACTCCTCTCTTAATTGATCTAAGGTGGTTTATAATTGTGCAACAGATGCTTCCAGCTGAGTCCAATATTCAATTCGAGGGACCTTCTGTGTTTAAGGTGGCTCAGGTGTCTTCCTTTTGGGATGATCATCTGGTATTCTGGAGCTTTCCATCACTTGCTTGGTGATTGGGTTGTCTGCTGGGATATGTGAGTCTCTGTTAATCAGGACTCTAGCCTCCTTACACAAGCGAGAGATAAGGTTTGGATAAGCCAATTTGGCTTAAGTTGACATCCTGGTTGCAAACTTGTACAGCTCAATGGGGATTAATTGGTGGACTTCCACCTCATTCCCCATGATGATGTAGTGAATCATCACAGTCCTTCTAATGGTGACTTCAGAGCAGTTGCTAGTAGGGAGTATGGACGCCCAATGAAATCCAGCCAACCCCTAGCAACTGGTTTGAGATCTAATCTTCTCAATTGGTTTGGTTTTCCTTTTGTGTTATTGATCTACTGAGTTCCAGGTAGACATATGTCTTCTAGAATCTGATCTAGCTTGAAATTAGCTACCACCCTCCTATTAAAAGATTCTGAATCATCCCTTTGTGGATGTAATTTAAAGATATCTCTCACCTTGTCAAGATAAATATAGTCTTTTTCCGAACCATGGTGCGAAAAGTATGGAACCCTTGTGCATCTTTCTTTTGCTTATCTGTCATCCACAGATTTGCATAGAATTCATGGACCATTGTTAATCCAACATTGGTCACACGGTCGGCCAGGGTTTCCCAGCCTCTCTTTCAATTCGAATCTGGCCTCCGGGATCACTGTCCTCTTGCACATTATTTTGTAATAATGTTCTTCATGCTGCTTAGTGTAAAATCTATAAGGTTTGAAAATAGTTGTTGGGTTGTCTTCTCTCTTGCTGCTTGAAGTGGGATTTCCATTTTTTGGAGCCATGGAATTAGAATGGAGTGAGAAAGCAAGGCTTTTTCCACACTAAACTTAAAGGTTTGCTCATCCTCGAGCAAAAAGAGCAGAAAGAAGATGAAGAAGAAGAGAAGGGTTCAAATTGGATGTGGATGAGGGAGTGTGTGGTGCGAATGGGATATATAGGGAGGGGTAGGGTGCGTTTCGAAGTTTTAAAATATGAAAAAGATATGATTCAAACTTTGGTAAATGATAAAAAGAGATAAGTTTTTAAAATTTTTTGAATCATTAAAGATATGAAAAAGATAAAAAAGATAAGATAGAAAGTATGAAAGGTACAAAAAAGGATTTAAATGTTTAATAAAAGAATTGAAGAGGAATTGAAAAAGAATTGAAATTTGAAAGAGATTTGAAAAAGAAATGAAAAAGATTTGAAAAGATTTTAGGGAGAGAAATTGAATTTAAAAGATCATGGCTTGAAAGATATGATTGAAAAGATAAAATTGAAAAAGATATGTTTTGAAGAAGTCAAACCCCCCCCCCACCATTGTTGGGCGTTGAATGCCCAGAATACCCCTATTCTGGCGTTCAACGCTAACCTTGTGCTCCTCCTGGGCGTTGAATGCCCAGATAGTACCCCCTGGCTGGCGTTCAATGCCAGCTTTCTTCCCTCTTCAGGGCGTTGAACGCCCAGCCAGTATTCCCTGGCTGGCGTTCAACGCTAGTCTTGCTGCTCCTTTAGGGCATTCAACGGCCATCTTTCCCTCTTGTCTGGCGTTCAACACCAGCAAGGGGATTTCCCCAGGGTGTTCTATTTTTAGCTCTGGACATTGCTATCTCTGTTCTAGGAGGTACACATGATCATAAACATTAGATAGCAAAGTAACTATGAAAAATACTTGAAATTTCAAGAAAGCTAGATTAAATAAGAATAATTAAAGAAACTGAAAACAATAATATGCTATTAATCTTTGGGTTGCCCCCCAACAAGCGCTTCTTTACTATCGTTTAGTTGGACTTTACTGTGCTCATGTCAGCAACAGGGTGGATTTCTCTTGTTCAACTTCACCACCCAATTAATGTTTTACTCTATGGCCATTAACAGTAAATCTTTTATCAGAGTGGTTACTTTGGAGTTCTATATGATCATGGGTGATACATTAGTGATCAGGAAAGGTCCTGTCCAACGTGACTTGAGTTTTCTAGGGAGCAGCTTCAGTCTAGAATTGAAGAACCGAATCCTCTGTCCAGATTCAAGACTCTGGAAGATATCTTTTTGTCATGCCACTTCTTGGCCCTTTCTTTATAAATTTTTGCATTTTCAAATGCAGCTAGTCAGAATTCATCCAACTCATTTAGCTGGAGCAACCGTTTCTCTCCTGCTGCCTTTGCATCAAGAATTAGGAGTTTGGTTGCCCAGTAGGCCTTGTGTTCCAGCTCCATGATGAGATATTTTGGTGAAAAATAAATTTCTCCCAAAAATACCCAAAACTAACCGGCAAGTGCACCGGGTCGTATCAAGTAATAAAAACTCACGGGAGTGAGGTCGATCCCACAGGGATTGAAGGATTGAGCAATTTTAGTTTAGTGGTTGATTTAGTCAAGCGAATCAAGATTTGGTTGATGGTTTTGTGACTTGCAGAATTAAATTGCATTGAAGTAAAGAGGACAAGAAATAAATTGCTGAAACTTAAAGAACAAGAAATTAAATGGCAGAAACTTAGAGTGCAAGAAATGTAAATTGCGGAATCTTAAAGTGCAAGGAATGTAAATTGCTTGAAATGTAAAGGGGATTGGAATGTGGATTTGCAGAATTTAAACAAGGAAAAATTGAATTGCATCAAACAGAAGAGTAAAAGGGAATTGGGATTGAACCGGATATGAAACAGAAAAGTAAATGAACATAAGAAAGCAAGAAACAGAATGTAAATTGGAGATTTAGATCTCAGGACCCAGAGACTAGAAAACCAAGTCTAGATCTCAATGCCTTCCTAGATCCAACAAGAACAATAGCAAGGAAATTGTAAATTGCAAAGAAAAGAGATGAAGAACACTGAACCGGAAATGGAATTCAATTAACAGTGAAGAAACAGAGAGATCCAAGATTGAGATTGAAACAGAATTTCTTCAATTCTCTAATCCAAGATCCAAGACAAAATTAAAATGAAATTAAAAGCAATGGAAACAAAGAAATTAAAGTTCACTCAAGTTCAAAAGCTCTCCGAAAACTATTATGAAAATTCCAAAAGGAAAGCTCCTCCAATAACTTGAATTCTATCCGATTTATACACTTTCCAAAAACGATCTTCAAGCCTTGAGTTGGGCCTTTGTTCTTGGTGGAATTGGGTTGAAAGAGGCCTTGGTTGATTGCTCTTGAAGTTTGAAGAAGAACCAAAGTGAACCAATTGAACCGGGTTTGAGGTTAGCCAAAGTTGGACCTAAAGTTTGAGCCAAAGTTAGGGGTCTAACTTTGGCTCCAACATTTCATAGCAGCAAGCAAAATTTACTGGTATGCACGTTGGTGCCAACGTTAGGGGTCTAACTTTGACCCTAACGTTGGCCTTGCTTATATGCTAGTGGCGCCAACGTTAGCCTCCATGTTAGGGGGCTAACGTAGGCGCAAACGTTGGCCCTTCCCCCTTTGTAATTTATGTGCCAACGTTAGCCTCCAAGTTAGGGGGCTAACGTTGGCGCAAACGTTGGTGCCCCAGGGGAGAAACTCTCAAGTTCCAGCGTTAGCCTCCAAGTTAGGGGGCTAACGTTGGGGCTAACTTTTGCCTCTTCCTTGAATGTTCATGTGCCAACGTTAGCCCCCAAGTTAGGGGTCTAACGTTGGCGCAAACGTTGGTGCCCAGGGAAGAAGTTTCTCTTGCCAACGTTAGCCTCCAAGTTAGGGGGCTAATGTTGGGGCTAACTTCATGCCTCCTGGTTCAATTTCACTTATTCCATTGTCCTCTCTTCACTTCTAGCCATTCCTCTTTTGCTTCAACCTTTCTCCAAGCTATCTTCACCTATCATTAATCAACCAAACTTATCAAAGCTATGCTCAAAATCATGAGATATTCATTCTTTCATAATATGCAACAAATATAGCATAAAACCTCATGAAATGGCATAAATTCATATATGGTTGGTTCAATCAAGGGAAACATGAAAATCTACTCAATTAGCTTGCTTGTAGCTCAAGAAAGTGCATAATTCTAATGAAAACTAAAGAAAAAGACTAGCTAAAATAGGCTAGGATGACTTGTCATCACTCCACTGGCAGGTGGCACACCTTCCCATTCACCAATTGATATGGTGACGTTCCTATAGGGGTCTTGAAAGCTTTTCTGTGTGCCCAGAGAGTATCATCAAGCTTTCTTGCCCAATCCTTTCTAGAAGTGCTCACTCTCCTTTGCAGGATTCTCTTCAGTTCTTTATTTCATACCTTAGCTTGCCCATTTGTCTGCGGATGATACGGGGATGACACTTTTTGGTGAACTCCATAACGGTGTAGAATACAGTCAAGCTATTTGTTGCAGAAATGAGTGCCTCCATCACTAATCAGTGTCCGAGGGACACCAAACCTACTGAAGATGTTCTTCTAGAGGAACTTCATCACTACTCTAGTGTCATTCATAGGTGTTGCGACTACCTCAATCAATTTAGACACATAATCCACTGCCACGAGGATATAGGTGTTTGAGTATGAAGGTGGAAAGGTCCCATGAAGTGTATACTCCATACATCAAACAGCTCAATCTCTAGGATTCCTTGCTGAGGCATGTCGTGACCATGAGGGAGATTGGCAGCCCTTTGGAGTTGAGTATTGGAGTTGCTTTGTCTTTCTGAATTAACTCTGGTATTACTATCTTCTTTGCTTGTGGATGATTTCTTCAGTGGCAGGCTGTATGTGATTGGCGCCTTTTTTGAGAGGTCGTCAATACTCCTTTGGATCTGAACCCCGGGGTTAGTGCGGATCCAGTCTACTTGAGGGTAAAGCTCGCAAAGTCCATTCTCTTTAATGATCCTACTCAAAACGCCACAGACAAGGTCGAATCTTCCGGATCCGAGGATGATGCGCCTTTGGTTCTAGCCTCTACCACAGAGACCCTAATCTCCCCATAAATCAGCTGAACTGATGTCTCGAGAAGTCCCCAACGAAATCGTTGATTACCTGTCTGAGAGACATGTATTGAAGCTGGTGGTTCATCATTGTCCGGTGAAAGATGCACTCTAAACCCATGTAGAATGTGATAACCTTATGCCAGTTCAATGCATTCATATTGATGAAGAACGAATATACATCTAGGAATTAATCAAACACGGATCAAAGAGAAACAGTAATAGTTCTATTAATTCATAGGACCTAGCAGGGCTCCTCCCCTAAACCTAGGAGGTTTAGAAACTCATACTAAAAGGAAATACAATGATAAAACTTGAATGGTCTGTAAAATCTCTGTGATGTTTGTAAAATACACTTTAAATACTAAACAGATGACTAGTAAGGGTAAAACAGTCTATTTAGTGCTAAAATCCACTTCTGGGGCCCACTTGGTGAGTGTTTGGGTTGAGGTTTGATGAGAACCACATGTTATGAGGCTCCTAGAGCGTTGAACACTGGCTAGGGGGTCCTCTATGGCCGTTTGGATGCTGGTCTCTGCTCTATGGGTGCGACGCCAGGAAGGGGGTAGGAAGTTGATGTTGGACGCCAGTTTTAGGCCTTCTAATCCGAAGTAAAGTATGAACTATTATACATCGCTGGATAGCTCTAGAACTCATCTTTTCATATTCGTTGAAACTCAGAGATGTTGGCATCCTTAGGAACTTAGAATCTAGATAATATCATTGACTCTCCTAGTTAAGCTTATTTTGATTCTTGAACACAGCTTTCTGAGTCTTGGCCGTGACCCTAAGCACCCTGTTTTCCAGTATTACCACCGGATACATTCATGCTACAGACATTTTAACTGGGTGAACCTTTTCAGATTGTGACTCAGCTTTACTAGAGTCCCCAGATAGAGGTGACCAGAGTTCTTAAGCACACTCTTTTTATTTTGGACCACGACTTTAACCGCTCAATCTCAAGCTTTTCACTTGACACTTTCACGTCACAAGCACATGGTTGGGGACAGCTTGGTTTAGCTACTTAGGCCAGGATTTGATTTCTTTGGGCCCCTTAACCACTGATACTCAAAGCCTTGGGCCCTTTTACCCTTGCCTTTTAGTTTAAAGGTTATTGGCTTTTTCAATCTGCAATCCTTTTCCTGTATTTTTGGGTAGTAATGGATTTTTCTGCTTTTTATTTTTTCTTTTTCTTTTTCGCCATTTTCTTTCTTGCATGCATATAATTTGTTTTCTTTTGCAACATGCTTTTTCTTTTTCTTTTTGCTGCTTTTTCTTCCTTCAAGAATCAATTTTTAGATTTTTCAGATTATCAATAATACTTTTCCTTTTTCCTTATTCTTTCAAGAGCCAATATTCTAAAGTTTCAACTTCAAATATGCACTGTTTATTCATACATTCAGAAAACAAAAGCAAATGACACCACATCAAAATAATTGAACTATTCTTATTTTAGACTTAAATTTATACATCTCTCAATTCTTTTCAATAAAAATTTTCTTTTAAGCAAGGTAAGAGATATATGGGACATTTTACAACTTAAAGACATCAATGCAAATGATCATGCAACTAGAACAAGAGAACAGAAAAATAAATAGACAGAAAATAGAAAAATAACAGGAAAAAGGTGTAAAAGAGAACGAATCCACCTTTAATGGTGGCGTCTAGTGCTCCTCCTTGAGGATCCAATGTGATGCTTGATCTTTTCTATATCACTCCTTTGTCTTTTTTGCTCTTCCCTCATAGACCTTTGGTCTTCCCTTATGGCTCTTTGATCTTCTCTTATTTCATGGAGGGTGGTGGCATGCTCTTGATGCTCCATCCTCAATTGCTCCATGTTAGTGCTTAGTTCTCCAAGAGAAGTTTGCCATTGATCCCAATAGCTTTGGGGAGGAAAATACATCCCTTGAGGTATCTCAGGGATTTCATAATGAGGCGGATGCACAGGCTCTTGTTCATGCTATCTAGTTTGCTCCATTCACTTCTTAGTGATGAATTTATCCTCCCCAATGGATACATTTCCATTCATGACAATTCTAGCTGAATTGCATAGGTGACAGATGAGGTGGGGGAATGCTAACCTTGCATTGGTGAGCCTTCTTAACTACCTTGTACAATTCTTGAGGAATATCTCATAAACCCCATTTGGAAGGTTTATCTTGTGCTTTATTTAGGGGATTTTATGACCTTTTACCCACATTTATTCAATGAAATAGCATGGTTTCATGATTGTCTCCTAATTTGTGCTTAAGTGTGAAAACATGCTTTTTGGGCCCTTAATTGTTTAATCTTGATTTACCTTTGATTCCATTAGATGCCTTGATATATTTGTTACGTGATTTCAGATTTAGGAGGCAAAGATTGGATCAAGGGAATGAAGGAAAAGCATGAAAAAATAGAGAACTCATGAAGAAATGAAGGAATCGCAAAAGCTGCAAGCCGACCTCTTCGCACTTAATCGATCATAACTTAAGCTACAGAGGTCTAAATGATGCGGTTCTAGTTGCGTTGGAAAGATAACACCCGGGGCTTTGAAATGATATAAGATTTGCCATAGTTGCATCGCAGATAAGGGCACGACCATGCCAATGCATTGAAATGGTTTCCAGGCCACCAACCCAAAAGTTGTGTTGAGCCTGGGCCAGCATTAAGCCTCTAGCCCAACGCACCTCACGCGGATGCGCACTGTATGCATCCGCGCCCATGTCTCCATCCCCCATCTACGTGAAAGCGCACCTGGCACATACGCGCCCTTCGGCCAATATGCACATCGGCGCGTAAGCGTGCATGACGCGTCCGCGCCGGTAAAAAAAATGATGCCAAAAAGCATATAAAATATCCGCTCATCAATAAGATTTTTAATTTTCAAAAGATTTGATTTTTAAATTTTAAAACTAAGATAAGATAAGATAAAAATTTGAACTTTTAATTGTAATTTTTTAAAATTATCTAAAATTAAGCTAGAAAAGATGTTTTTTTATGTTTTGAATTTAATGATGAGAGAGAAAAACAAGTAAAAGACACAAGACTTAAAGTTTTTTAGATCTAATGCTCCTTATTTTCGAAAATTTTGGAGGAAAACACAAAGGAACACCAAACTTAAAAGTTTTAAGATCAAAACACAAAAAAGACTCGAGAACATTTTGAAGACTAACAAAAACACGAAGAACAAAACTCAAAGAACACAAGAACATGAAAAGGACACCAAACTTCAAATTTTTAGAAAATCAAAAACAAATTTTCGAAAATTAAAAAAAAATAAACAAGAAGATACCAAACTTAAAGAATTGAAACAAGACTCAAACAAAAAGACGCTATTTTTGAAAGGAAGATTCCAAAAAATCTAAAATTGCTATAAGAAAAAAAACAAGGACTCAAAGAAGCAAAAATTTACCAAGAACATAAACAAAAAAGACGCAAACCAAGAAACTATTTTTGAAAATATTTTGAAAGAAAAACTTAAATTTTTTGAAAAAAACTCAACAAGAACAAGAATACAAGACTCAAACAAACAATAAATATTAAACAAAGAAAAGAAAAATATTTTTGAAAATGAATTTTAATTTTTTTGAAAATAAGAAGAAGAAATTAAAAACAAAAGACTCAAATAAAATAAAAATTACCTAATCTAGGGAGCAAGACAATCCTTCAGTTTGTCCAAACTCTACAATCCACGGCAACGGCGCCAAAAACTTGGTGCACAAATCGCCACACTTTCATACAACTGTACCAGCAAGTGCACTGGGTCATCCAAGTAATACCTGAGCGAGTCAGGGTCGATCCTACGAGAATTATGGTTTGAAGCAAGCTATGGTTATCATGCAGGTCTTAGTCAGGGAGAATCAGAAGGTTGTAGGTTTAAATGCTCATGAGGGATATTGTGTAAAATAAGAATACTGAATTGGAATCAGGAATAGGAATATAGTTGAGTATTGGAGTTGCTTTGTCTTTTTGAATTAACTCTGGTATTACTGTCTTCTTTTCTTGTGAATGATTTCTTCAATGGCAGGCTGTATGTGATTGGCGCCTTTTTTGAGAGGTCGTCAATACTCCTCCGGATCTGAACCCCAGGGTTAGTGCGGATCCAGTCTACTTGAGGGTGAAGCTCGCACAGTACATTCTCCTTAATGATCCTACTCAAAATGCCACAAATAAGGTCGAATCTTCTGGATCGAAGGATGCTGAGCCTTTGGTTCTAGCCTATACCACAGAGACCCTAATCTCCCCGTAAATCGGCTAAACTGATGTCTCGAGAAGTCCCCAACGAAGTCGTAGATTAGCCGTCTGAGAGACGTATATTCAAGCTGATGGTTTATCATTATCTGATGAAAGACGCATTCTGAACCCATGTAGAATGTGATAACCTTATGCCAGTTCAACGCATTCATATTGATGAAGAATGACTATACATCTTAGATTTATTCAAACACGGATCGAAGAGAAATAGTAATACTTTTATTAATTCATCGGACTCAGCAGGGCTCATCCCCTCAACCTAGGAGGTTTAGAAACTCGTACTGAAAGGAAATATAATGGTAAAACTCGAATGGTCTGTACAATCTGCATGATGTTTCTAAAATACACTTTAAATACTAAAGAGATGACTAGTAAGGGTAAAACAGTCTATTTAGTGCTAAAATCCACTTCTGGGGCCCACTTGGTGAGTGTTTGGGCTGAGCTTTGATGAGATCCACGTGCTATGAGGCTCCTAGGGCATTGAACGCTGCCTAGGGGGTCCTCTCTGGGTGTTTGGATGCTGGTCTCTGCTCTTTGGGCGTTGGACGCTAGGAAGGGGGCAGGAAGCTGGCATTGGACACTAGTTTTGGGCCTTCTAATACTAAGAAAAATATGAACTATTATACAATTTTAGAAAGCCCTGGAAGTCAGCTTTCCATAGTTGTTAAGAATGCTCCATTTCGACTTCTGTAGCTCCAGAAAATCTCTTCCGAGTGTAGGCAGGTCAGATCCGGACAGTATCTATAGTGCTTTCTCTGTCTCTGAATCAGACTTTTGCTCCAGCTCCTCAATTTCAGCTAGAATATACATGAAATTGTACAAAAATAAAAAACTCAAAGTAGAATCCAAAAATTTGATTTTAACACTAAAATTTATAAAATCTTAATAAAAACTATACAAAACCTACTAAAAACTATATGAAAATGATGCCAAAAAGCGTATAAAATATCCGCTCATCAATAATCTTGTCTTTGCTGATAAATCTCTTAGTGCTGAGAGTTCTGAGCAGTTCTCATCTCATCAAGGGTGGTGGCGAGATGCTCCCAATGGCTATTCTGTGTCACCCTCATCTCCTCAATAGACGTAGTGTACTACTGCCAGCGGTTGTCCTACGTGATCCCCTCATTTTCTCAATTGAGGATGTAAGTTGCTTCCAGTATTCTCGGGGTGGACAGTAGTGTCCCTGAGGTAATGGGGGCTGGTCCTGAGCTTCTTCTTCAGCTTGTTCTACTCTGGAGAGCCTCTGGTATTCCCTGACCAGTTCTGTAGTCTTCTTCGTGATAGGTTTCTTGACTAGAATAGGGAAGTCATTCTCTATCTTCACCCTAGCAGCCTCACAGAGATGGTAGATGAGATGTGAGAAGCCCAACCTGGCCTTCTTAACAGTGTTGGAGGCAACGTGATAGAATTGCTGAGCAATAACGTCCTCCACTTCCACTACCTCTCCTGTCATAATGCAGTGAATCAGACTGGCCCGGTCCACAGTGCACTCGGACCGATTGCTTTGGGCATGATAGACCGGCGGATAAAGTCGAGCCATCCCCTAGCCAAAGGAGTCAAATCACTGCTTTTGAGATGGCATGGCTTCCCCTCTGCACCCAATCTCCACTTGGCCTCTAGAATGCATATATTAGTGAGCACTTGCTCCAATTTCTGATCTCTATTCACCCTCTCACTATAGCATCGAAGTGTGGGCGCATTTTGTGGCAATTGGAAGCTCTGTCGGATATTCTCTAGACTAAAATCAATGATTCTTCCCCTCACATAACTTCTGTGGTTCCTTTCATTAACTCCAAAGACATCCTTATATGTGATCTACAGATTCTCGTAAAATTCCTGAATCATCAACTATCCGACCTCCGTATGAAGATTACACAAGAACTGCCATCCTCGTCTCTAAATCTGGTACTGAATTTTTGGATATTCATCTGGCTGGAGTACAGTGGGGGAATTGATGAGGAGTGAGTGGGGACCAAATCAGGGGATTTGGTCTGGAATCAGGATATTGTATTTTAATTTGGCCAAAATTTTGTCCTTGGCGCCAAATTCAGGAAAGCTGAAGTTTGGCGCCGTGACTCCCGAAGTGTATAACTCCTCCTGGCGCCAAACTTGGTGCAGCCCAAGTTTGGTGCCACCGCTATATATATATAGTGCCACCCTATATATATATATATGTATGTATTAAACTGATAAACCATTATTTTATGGTTTACATTGTGTTTAATTGTGTGGTTTTATCAAATCTTTACCCACTTATTCATTAAATAAGCATGCATTTATAATTCCTTCCTAAAAATACTTTATGGTTGAAAACTTGCTTCCTAGAGACTTTTAATTTTGTATTTAATTCTCCTTTATTCTATTCGATGCCGTGATCTATGTGTTGAGTGTTTCAGGCTTTATAGGGCATGAATGACTTGGAGATTAGAAAGGAAGCTTGCAAAAATGGAAGGAACACAAGAAATTAAGGAGATAACCAGCGAGAAGTAACGCGGACGCATGGCTCACGCGACCGCGCGATATAGAGGAAATTGCAGTGACGCGAACGCATGGCTCACGCGACCGTGTGGATTGGAAACTGCACAAGTGACGCGAAGGCGTGGATGACGCGCACGCGTGGCAATGCAAAACGCTGGATGACGCGATCGCCTAGATGACGCGATAGCGTGACATGCGCCATCTACAGAATCTGCAGAATTTGCTGGGGGCGATCTTGGGCCCTGTTTTGACCCAATTTTCGGCCAAAAAAAAAACAGATTAGAGCCATGAAACATGCAGAGACACAAGACAACATTCATTCCGCCTAATTTTAGTTTTAGATATGATTTTTCCTCTCCTCTAGGTTTTCTCTCTACACATTGATAGTTCTTAGGATTTCGTTTTTATTGCTTTTTGGATTGGGATATTGAGAAGAGTTATTACCTCCGCCAAGACTTCATTCTTCTAGTTTGTTTGCCTTACTTGTCTCTTACTCTTCCATGTCTTCAATTTATTCAGAATTGCTATTGGATTATTTTTAGAATTTATTAATACAAGAACCAATTTTATTTTTAATTGATCTTTTTGATTATTATTTATCATGTCTTTCTTTATTTCCCTTTCTTATGTTGTGAAGTTTACATTCATAATGAGCGAGTAGTTCCATAACTTGATTGGGAGTTGATTGAAAGGAGGACCTTGAGTTGGAATGCTCAAGAGAAAAATTGTAATTGGGTTTATTGTTGGATTTTCCTCTAGTCACTGACACTAATCCTTTCCAAGAGAGAGGATTGGAACTTGTGAATAGAAATAGCTTTCCAACTTGCTTGACTTTCCCCTACTTAGTAAGGGATAACTAAGCAGAACAACCTTCAATCATCAATTAATCTTGAGAGTACTCCAACAAGAATAGGGCTTCCAACTAATCTACTCCTAGTCAAGGTTTTTATTAAAATTACATAATTTCTCTGATTTAGTTTCCTATTTATCAACTCAAACCATTTTAGAAAACATCTGATTAATAAAATAGCACACCTTTCTGCAACTCGTTGGGAGACGACCTGGGATTCATACTCCCAGTATTTTAATTCTAATTTTTATGACAACCCTTCTAAATTGATAAGTGGATTTTTGGTTGGTTAAGAACTATACTTGCAACGTATCTCTTATAACAATTTCTTAACTCGCCAATTTCCGCCACGTCAATTTTTGGCGCCGTTGCCGGGGAGTTGCAATAGAGTGCTAAGTTATTGATTGGAATTTATTTATTTGCATTTTATTTTTGCTACTATGAGCTACATGTTTCTTTCGTTAAATGACGCGTTCACTTCCTGATCCAAGCTTGCCAGTATTTGATCCTGAGATTGAAAGAACTATCTCACGTATAAGACAATCTCGGCGTCGGTTAGTCCTCTCCGAGGGTGAATCTGAAACGTCACTTGAGGAAGAAACAAGCTCCCTTTCTACTGATTCGGTTGATTTACGTGTAGGTGACATGGCAGCACCTAGGATAATTACTATCCAGGAGGCTGGAGCCCCTGATTTTACAATGCAACCGTTTCAAGCGCATCACCCAGGAATGGCTACAGACTTTGATATAAAGACTGCACTGCTCAATTTGATGCCTAAGTTTCATGGCTTACCTGCTCAAGAGCCTATCAAGCACCTGAGAGATTTCCAAGCAGCCTGTTCTACTGTCAGGCATGATGGTGCAGATGAAACTTCTATTCTGTTAAAAGCTTTCCCATTCTCTCTTGAGGGAAAGGCGAGAGAGTGGTACTACACTCAACCCGCAACAACTATTTCTGACTGGGATACACTTAGAAGAGAATTTTTGGAAAAATTCTTTCCAGCTGAAGTTACTGATAAACTGAGGAAAGACATTTCCATGATTGTTCAGTACGAGTCCGAAACTCTCTACGAATACTGGGAGCGCTTCCACAATCTTCTGGAAGCATGCCCCACCATATGATTGACAAGATAGTGTTGCTCGGCTACGTCACATAGGGCATGAGGCACTGTTCCGAGGGTTACCTGAAACTGTAGGTCGATCTCGGACGAGATCTTCTGTGCTGGTCAGAACCGATGTATCCGATTGGTGAATGGTGACCGGAGCTGGTACGTCCGACTTGTTTGGACTTGAACGTGCTGCTGATTCTCTGTCACCGAAGGGTGGGGGGTACCTGCAAGAGACTCTGATGCTTAAGTTAGCATGGGTATTAAACAGGTGTTATGTAGAATCAGAGTATGAGTTATACCTGGGTGCTCCAGTGTATTTATAATGGTGAGATGTGACCTTTTGGATAAGATAAGTTAGTTATCTTATCTTATCTTTATCTTTGAGTTGAGGTCAGTGTATCTTTCAGTGGAACCGCCTTCATCTCTATAGGCTTAAGCCGCCTTAGGATTCGGGTCGTGCTCCTCTATTTGGGCCCTTAACCAGGCTCTCCTGTCGATTTGGCCGAGCTCTTTGAGAAGAGGTCGGATAGTCTGACCTGAAGAGGTTGGTCGCATTATCTCGAATCATCCTAGGTCGGATAGCTCGACCCAGGGTATGAACAGTGCCCCTGCTTGAGCTCGATCTTCTTTTTGAGGTCGAGTCCTTGACTTCAGTCCTTCTTAAAGTCGAACTCAAGCATTTGTCAATTCCTTTCTTTGTAAAGTCTTTTTTGATTGTAGAACGTTTTCCTCTAAAAGCGCGCGCTTTTGTATTAGCGCTTTTTTGGGAACGCAAGCGGTTTTAATATCCGCATTTAATTGGCATTAATTTGCCCTTCATTCTCTCTTGGCTTTTATTTTGAATTTCGCGATCAAAAACGGTTTCTCTTCTTCATTTCTTCTTCGTAACTTCTCCCTTTACTCTCTCATTTTCTGTTTCTCTCATCTGCTCTCTGTCTTCCACTTGCGCTTCTGCTTTCTTGTGTTTGCGGCGTCGCTTGGCGTTTTTCTGGGCAGCCTTTATCTCTGCACTTCCACTCTTCCTCGAAGCTTCTTCCGTCTCCAGGTTAGTCCCATTTTCATATTTTCCTCGTTGTTTTTGACTTTGCGATGGAGTTTTCCTTTTGATCTTCTTTTTGGAGAAAGTTTGGATCTTTCTGTTTTTATCATGCTTGACTTGTTGCATGCTCTGAAATTTCTTCGTTTTTTTTTGTACGAATCTTTTTCATGTTGCTTGAATCTTTTTCTTTTGCATGTTGCCGCCGTTTCTGTTTGTGCCTTGGCTGATGATTTTTTGCTTGATTTCAAAAAAAATTTTGCGCCTTTGCTGCTTGGCCTTTTTTGGTATTTCTGATATACTGTAGAAGTAGTGCTTTTCGCTGATAAACTGTAGGAGCAATGCTTTTCCTGATAAACTGTACAAGGGTGGACCTTTTGCGTTTTTGCTTCCTTTGTTTTCATTCTGGATTTTATTTTGATGAGTGCTGGGATGTAGGCTGTAGAAATAACTTGAAGACCTTGCTTGTTTACTGCCTCCAAGGGATGCCCCGAGACTTTTTGTCTTAAGTCTTGGGGTTTTCCCTTTTTTGTTTATCCGCCCGTCGAGATGTTTTGCCCCCTGTCCGAGATGTTTTTAAGTAATCCATTCTTCTTTTCTTTTTGTAGGATTTAGTTGACCTCATGTCTTCCCGAAATAACGTTGTAGAGATGCCTTCCCAGGTCCCTGCGGGTATGGCCGATTGGGTGGACTCCATGGTTCTCATGTGTGTCTCGCTGGTTGATTCTGAGTTTTGTGCTCAGCTTAGGCAGTTTCATAGTGTCTGTAGTAATTCTGGTGATGAGAAGAACTATGAGCTTGTTCCTCCTTCTTCTGACGAGAGAGTCTGCTTCTTGACTCGAGTTGTTGACAATCGCCCCTTCTTTTATGCTTACGGTTTTTTCTTTGGTCAACTGGGTATTACCCTTCCTTTTACTCAATTTGAAACCGACCTGTGACCGACCTGTTATGGTCTTGTAATGTTGCCCCTTCTCAACTTCACCCCAACTCTTGGGGTTTCATAAAAATTTTTCAATTGCTGTTCGATGGTTCTGGTATTCCTGCTTCCCAATCTCTCTTTTTCTATCTGTTTGTCTTGACTAAGCCCGGTGTGGTAAAAAAGAAGTCAGCTTGGGTCTCCTTTCATTCTACCCAAGGAAAGAAGGTTTTTTCCATGTTTGACGAGTCGTTCCGTGATTTTAAAAACTACTTTTTCAAGGTCCGAGCTGTTGAAGGAGCTCGGCCCTTTTTTCTGGATGAGAATGACGAACCTGCTTTTCCCATGGAATGGCAAAAAGACGTGAGGGTCTCCCGGTATTCGTGGGAAATGTTGGATGAGGCTGAGCGAGCCTTTGTGACTATCTTGGAAGAACGCTGGGGTCAACCTCCCCATCTTGATACAAAAAAATTTCTGACCAATCCTTCTCTTCTTCAAGCTGAACTGGGTATCTTGTGTTTCTTTTATTATCTTGTTTATGTTGCTTGTAGCTGTCTTTTCCGACTTATCCGACTTGTAGCTGAATTTTCTGTTTTGCTTGCAGAGGCAATGAAGAATAATGAAGCTATGAAAGCTTTTAAGTGGGCTCAGAGGGCGACTGCTGCCAGAAATGTTGCTGCCAGGGCAGCTGGGGAGGGATCCTCCCAAGTGCGCGAGAAGCCATCAGTGCAGAGTTCCGTCGGGGTGAAGAAAGTGATCCCTACACCCCGAGTTCGTTTGGAAGATCCTCGCGTCGCCTCTGCTGCTCCTTCTGTTGCTCTTCCCAATAAAAAACAAAAGACTGTTGAGCCCTTCGACCTCGATGCTCCTGATTTTAATGCTATTGAATTCATGGATCAAAAAATCGGTCCCTACGGTGCTCTCTCCATGGACGATGTGTCCATCCTTCATCACTTGGAATTCATGGCCCGAAATCATGTGAAGATGGCGTATATGTCGGCTGCCATATATCGGACTGCTCAGAATCTCCCTCTCCACGCCACTAAAGCGTTTATGGAGGAGGCGAAACAAGAGTTTGATTGGATGAAGGAGTTAAAGGAGGAGCTTGAGACGAAGGTGGCCAAGCTGGAGAAGGACATGAAGAATGAGGAGGCGAGTTCTCAGTCATTGGCAGCTTCGTTGAGGTTGGTAGAGGACGCAGTCTTGATGCACAAGGATAGTTACATTACCTCTTATCGAGAGGTGATGCGCCTGAGGGAGGAGCTCGACCATGCCCGGGAAGATTATTCTGAGCTTCAAGGTCATCTTGTTGGTAGCGTGACTGCTGCTTACGAGAACTTGAAGGAGCAAGTTCGGGTCATTGCTCCCGAGGCTGATCTCACCCTTTTTAGCCTGGATAATATTGTCAGAGATGGCAAGATTGTCCCTGATGATGAGGGTGATGATGATGAGGTTGTTCCTCCCTCTGTGTCCTCTGCTAAAGTGCCGACTTCTTCTGTTCCTCCGGTTGCACCTGATTCGGATTGCCAGATTCTGAACCAGGAGGATGGAACTGTAGATGCCGTACCGATTTAGACTCGTCCTCCTTCTCCTTGTCCTGATGCTGCCAAGAAGGCTCCTGATGCTTGCTGATCTCTTTCTTGGGAATTTGTGTAGTTGGCCCGGCTTGTGGGATTTTTTTAAAACTTTCTTATTTATTTATTGACGCTTTCCTAGTTGCTTTTCTAGCAAATTTTATTTTGACAAACAAAAAGGGTAGCTCACCATCCTTAGATTTTGCTGGCCTTCGAGGCTTTTGCAACTTTGTAGATTTTACATAATGCCTTTTGATTTGCCATTTTTCTGTTTTCTGCCGATGTGTGATATCTTGTGGCTCGACCTCCTTGGGTTATTTCGTTGTTTGCAGCTTGAATCCTTTGAGGTTATGATTTGTGAGGTCTAACTTGTTTCTCGGCTTTCCATATTTGTCACTAGTTCCTTTGCGTTGGTACCTTTTTAAGTTGTTATTGTAATCCTCTCTTCCAGAGATTACTTTTTTATAACTTGTCTGTAGGAGATTGACTTCGTCAGGTCGATCTCTTTTTAGTTATTTTTGTAATCCTCTTTCTTGGACCTTTGTCAGGTCTCTTTCAGGGATTACTTTGATAACTTAACAGTAGTAGGAGTCCGACTTGGTTATGTCGGTCTCCCTTAAGTTATTTTTTGTAGTCCTCTTTCTTGGATCTTTGTCAGATCTCTTTCAGGGATTACTTTGATAACTTTTTTGGTAGTAGGAGTCTGACTTGGTTATGTCGGTCTCCCTTAAGTTATTTTTTTGTAGTCCTCTTTCTTGGATCTTTGTCAGATCTCTTTCAGGGACTACTTTGATAACTTTTTTGGTAGTAGGAGTCCGACTTGGTTATGTCGGTCTCCCTTAAGTTATTTTTTTGTAGTCCTCTTTCTTGGATCTTTGTCAGATCTCTTTCAGGGACTACTTTAATAACTTTTTGTTTTGGGCTGACTTTGTTATGTCGGGCCCTTCTAAGTTAAAGTAATCCTCTTTAATAGGGTTGGCCAGACCTCTTTCCAGGGTTTACTTATAACTTGGTTTGACTTGGTTCGACTTCTTAATGTTCGACCAGTCTTTAAGTTATTATTTTAGCGATCCGTAAGACCTCGTCAGGTTCTTTTTTAGATCACTTTCGATAACTTCTTACATTATTCTGTGTTCATCTTTTGCCGATTTGTGGAAAGTGGTTGTCATCTCTAGATCGTCCTTTGGGTGAATCGCGTTTTCACCTTTATCGGACGGTTGTCTTTATCGTGATCGTGCAGTGAAATTCTTTTTCACTTTCTGCCGATCTGTTGCTTTATAATCGGACGATGAATGCTTCAGATTAATGCGTCTTGAAATCTTTGTAGAATATCTAAAATATATTTTATTTAAAGGAAAAGTGCAAATAGATACATATGGGATTGTCTGAGTCTCAACTTGGTGCCTCATTAAAAAACCTTTTCAGGAAAAAGAGTGCATCCAATGATGAGATCTTTTATCTTTTCTTAACTGTAGTACCTTCTTAGGTTGCAAGAGTGCCACGACCTGGGAAGCTCTCGTCCATCGAGTTCAGACAATCTGTAGTAGCCCTTTCCAAGTACTTCTACAACTGGGTAGGGTCCTTTCCAGTTTGCTGCCAGTTTTTCTTCTCCTGGTCGAGTTGTTCCGATATCATTTCGGATTAGGATGAGATCATTCTCTGCAAAACTTCTCGGTACTACCTTTTGATTATATTTGGAAGCCATTCGGCGCTTTAGAGCTTCTTCCCTGATCCGAGCTCTTTCTTGGAGTTCGAGTAACAAGTCGAGCTCTTCTCTCTGAAGTTGGGAGTTTGCTCCCTCATTGTAGCGAACTACTCTGGGCGACCCTTCCTCGATCTCTACCGGAATCATGGCCTCTATTCCGTATGCTAATCGGAAGGGGGATTCCTTCGTGGTGGAATGTGGCGTTGTTCGATATGCCCGTAGGACCTGTGGAAGCTCTTCTGCCTAGGCTCCCTTTGCATCTTGTAATCTCCGTTTTAATCCGGCCAGTATGACTTTGTTAGCAGCTTCGGCCTGTCCGTTGGCTTGTGGATGTTCAACGGAGGTGTACTGGTACTTTATATTCAAGTCGGCTACTAGTTTTCTGAAGCCTGCATCTGTGAATTGAGTGCCATTGTCTGTGGTTATTGAATATGGAATCCCGAACCTCATGACAATGTTTCTATATAAGAATTTCCGACTTCTTTGAGCAGTGGCATTGGCTAGGGGCTCTGCCTCGATCCACTTTGTAAAGTAATCTACCCCTACTATGAGGAATTTAACTTGTCCTGATCCCTGTGGGAAGGGGCCGAGAAGATCGAGTCCCCATTTTGCAAACGGCCAAGGCGAGGTCACGCTGATGAGCTCTTCTGGCGGGGCGATGTGAAAGTTGGCATGTTTCTGACATGGTGGGCATGTCTTTACAAATTCTATGGCTTCTTTCTGTAGAGTTGGCCAATAAAATCCCGCCTAGAGCACTTTTTTGGCGAGGGCTCGTGCTCTGAGATGATTGCCACAGATACTGCCGTGTATTTCTTCTAGCACTTCTCTTGTGTTGGAGGTTGGCACGCATTTTAGTAAAGGTGTTGAGATTCCTCTTTTGTACAGGATGTTGTTTATGATGGTGTAGTACTGTGCCTCCCTTTTTAACCTTTTTGCCTCCTTTTCTTCTATGGGGAGCGTTCCTGTTTTGAGGTAGTTGGTTATCGGGGTCATCCATCCTTGGTCCTGACTTATTATAGTCAGGACTTTTTCCTCTTCCGAGATTGACGGGTTCTGCAACATTTCCTGGATGAGGCTTCTGTTGTTACCCCCTGGTTTGGTGCTGGCTAGTTTTGAGAGTGCATCAACTCGGGCATTTTGTTCGTGGGGTATGTGGCAGATCTTATACTCCCAGATTTGTCCGAGCTGTTCCTTGGTTTTATCCATATACTTTTTCATGGTGGGATCTTTGGCTTGGTAGCTCCCTGTTATTTGTGATGTAACCACTTGTGAATCGCTGTAAATGTTGAGTTTTTGAGCTCCGACCTCTCTAGCCAGCTTCAAGCCAGCTAATAATGCTTCATATTCCGCCTGGTTGTTCGAGGCCGGGAACCCGAACTTGAGGGAGAGCTCAACTTGGGTTCCTTGGTTGCTTTCTATTATCACGCCTGCGCCGCTTCCAGTCTTATTTGAAGAACCATCCACGTAAAGGTTCCATTTTGTGGGGGTTTCTAGGGCATCTGTGAATTCAGCGATAAAGTCGGCCAAATATTGTGATTTGATTGCCGTCCGAGCTTCATATTGGAGATCAAACTCTGACAACTCGACTGCCCATTGTAAGATTATGCCTGCTAGATCTGTTTTCTGCAATATTTCTTTTATGGGTTGGTTAGTTCGAACCTTAATGGTGTGAGCCTGGAAGTACGGGCAGAGTCGTCGAGATGTTAGGATAAGAGTATAGGCGACTTTTTTTATTTTCTGGTAGTTCAGCTCGGATCCCTGTAGTGCCTTGCTAATGAAGTAGACAGGTTGTTGTCCATTTTCGTCTTCTCTGACTAGTGCTGATGCTACTGCCTTGCTTCCCACTGTGAGGTATAATATGAGTGGTTCTCCAACTCGCGGTCGGGATAGGATAGGTGGCTGTCCTAAGAACTTCTTGAGGTCTTGGAAGGCTTGCTCGCACTCTATTGTCCATTCGAATTGTTTTCCCTTTCTTAAAGTAGCATAGAAGGGAAGAGATCTTATCGTGGCTCCTGCTAAGAATTAGGATAGGGCGGCCAGTCTCCCGTTGAGTTGCTGTACTTCTTTAACACAGGTTGGGCTCTTCATGTTGAGTCTAGCCTGACATTTGTCTGGATTTGCTTCAATTCCTCTTTGAGTGAGCATGAAGCCTAAGAATTTGCCTGCTTCTACTGCAAAGGTGCATTTCGCGGGATTGAGTCGCATGTCATGCTTCCTTATGGTGTCGAATACTTGAGCCAGGTCGGACAATAGTGTCTCTTTGCTTTGTGTTTTTATTAGCATGCCGACTACATAGACCTCCATGATCTTTCCGATGTGATCCGAAAAAACTTTATTCATTAGTCTTTGATAAGTAGCTCCTGCGTTCTTGAGACCGAAGGGCATCACGATGTAACAGTAGTTCGCCTTTGGTGTTAAAAACGAGGTCTTTTCTTGATCTGGTGGATACATGGGAATTTGGTTGTATCCTGAATATGCATCCATAAACGAGAGATATTTATATCCAGAGGGAGCATCTAACAGGGCGTCAATACTTGGGAGTGGGTATGGATCCATAATCGGTGCACATTCGCCACTTCCCATTCGATTTTTTCACCAAGACGACGTTGGCTAGCCATAGCGGGTATTTAACTTCTCTTATAAATTTGGCTTCCAGTAGTGCCTGTACTTGCTCTTCCACAGCCTGGGATCGCTTCGGCCCAAGCTTTCTTCGTCTCTGCTATACCGGTCGAGATCCTGGGTAGACCGCCAACTTGTGGCACATTAGCTTAGGGTATATGCCTGGCATGTCCGCGGCTTTCCATGCAAAGAGGTCGACATTATCTCGTAAGAATTGTATTAGCAATTCTTTTAAATCTCCTTTGAGGATTGTGCCGATATTAGTTGTTTTTTCTAAGGTGTCCCCGATCTGAATTTTTTCTATCTCGCCCTCTGGTTGGGGGTGAAGATCTTCTCGTCGTTGAACTCCGCCCAACTCGATTGCGTGGAACTCTTCTCCTTTACCTCTGAGGTTTAGGCTTTCGTTATAACAGCGACGTGCCATCTTTTGGTCAGCTTTTATCGTGGCTATTCCTTTTGGAGTTGGAAACTTCATACATAGGTGTGGGGTCGAGAGAGACTATTGCGCCGAGTTGGTTGAGTGTTGTCCGACCTATGAGAGCATTGTAAGCTGAACTTACATCGACTACGATGTAGTCTATTTTGAGGGTCCTGGATTGGTCTCCTTTTCCGAAGGTTGTATGTAGTGATATATATCCTAGTGGTCGAACCGGGGTATCTCCTAACCCGAACAGACTGTTTGGATATGCCTTAAGTTCTTTTTCTTCTAAGCCGAGTTTATCAAAGGCTGTCTTGAATAAGATGTCAGCAGAACTCCCTTGGTCTATTAAGGTACGGTGTAGGTTGGTGTTTGCCAATATGATGGTGATGACCATGGGATCGTCGTGTCTTGCGATGATGCCGGACGCGTCCTCCTTAGTGAATGTTATCGCTGGGATGTTGAGTGCTTCCTTCTCTCCTTCGACATGATATACTTCTTTAAGATACCTTTTACGGGAAGATTTGGAGATCCCTCCTACTGCGAATCCGCCATGTATCATGTGGACATGTCTTTCTAGTGTCCGAGGTGATTGTTCTGTTCGCTCGGCATCTTCATCCCTTCGTCTTTTTCTTTGATCATCATCTCGGGTGGCCAGGAATCGATCTAATTTTCCTTCCCTTACCAATTTTTCTATGATATTTTTTAAGTCGAAGCATTCGTTGGTGGCGTGTCCTCTAACCCGATGATATTCACAATATTCCTTCCGATTTCCTCCTCCCCTTTTTCCTTTGAGGGGCCGTGCTGGGGGGATTTTTTCTGTATGGCAGACCTCTTTGTATATTTTGACTAGGGATGCTCTGAGGGGAGTATAATTATGGTATTTTTTAATTTTCTCCCCTTGTCGGTCTTCTTTTCTTTTAGTTTCCTTGTCTCTGTCACGGTAGGAGGCCCCCGATTTTGAGGTCTCTCCTAACCGAGCGTTTTCTTCCATGTTGATGTATTTTTCTGCCCGTTCCTGCACTTCGTCTAAGGAGGTCGGGTACTTTTTTGATATTGACTGGCTGAAAGGTCCCTCTCGTAGGCCGTTGATAAGTCCCATGATGGCGGCTTCTGTGGGTAAGCTTTGTATGTCCATGCATGTTTTGTTGAATCTTTCCATGTAGTTGCGGAGGCTCTCCCGATCTCCTTGCTTGATCCCTAGTAGACTGGGGGCGTGTTTAGCTTTATCTTTCTGGATGGAGAATCTGGCAAGGAACTTTCCGGCTAGGTCATCTAAGTTTGAGATGGACTTGGGAGGTAAGCTATCGAACCATCTGATCGCCGTCTTCGTGAGGGTTGTCGGGAAGGCTTTGCAGCGAACGGCATCTGAGGCATCGGTAAGGTGCATTCTGCTTCTGAAATTGCTGAGATGATGGTTGGGATCGGTGGTGCCATCGTATAAAATCATATCCGGGAGTTTGAAGTCTTTTGGAATTTTGGTTTTCATGATTTCCCTGGTGAACGGATCCTGTTCTTTGCGTCAGCTTTCCTCGGGAGTGACCGAGGGGCTTTTAATTTGAGATCGGCTTCTAATTGCTGTAACTTGTCTTCCAATTCTCGACGTCGCCGTACTTCTTTTTGTAGATCTTTTCCGATTTCTCGTTGTCGTTGGGTTTCTTCTTCGAGTTGTTTTAAGCGATCTTGAAGGGCTTCTATTGCTCCCGGTTTAGCTGAATTTTTGTCTCCATTGGATTCCAGAGTGTCTTTTGGTAGGGTGTCCGCATTTTTGTGCGGTGTTCTATTTTCTAGATCTGAGTCGTGGTCGTTGTCATGGTTGTCCTCCATGGTGATGGGATGACTTCCAGGTTCCCCGACAACGGCGCCAATGTTCCGAGGGTTACCTGAAACTGTAGGTCGATCTCGGACTAGATCTTCTGTGCTGGTCGGAACTGATGTGTCCGGCTGGTGAATGGTGACCGGAGCTGGTACGTCCGACTTGTTTGGACTTGAATGTGCTGCTGATCCTCTGTCACCGAAGGGTGGGGGGTACCTGCAAGAAACTCCGATGCTTAAGTTAGCATGGGTATTAAACTGGTGTTACGTAGAATCAGAGTATGAGTTATACCTGGGTGCTCCAGTGTATTTATAATGGTGAGATGTGACCTTTTGGATAAGATAAGTTAGTTATCTTATCTTATCTTTATCTTTGAGTTGAGGTTAGCGTATCTTTCAGCGGAACCGCCTTCATCTCTATAGGCTTAAGCCGCCTTAGGATTCAGGTCGTCCTCCTCTATTTGGGCCCTTAACCGGGCTCTCCTGTCGATTTGGCCGAGCTCTTTGAGAAGAGGTCAGATAGTCTGACCTGAAGAGGTTGGTCACTTTATCTCGAATCATCCCAGGTCGGATAGCTCGACCCAGCGTATTAACAGGCCCCAAGATAAGACCACATTGGAAAGTGCTAGCAATGGGTCTATGAAAAAGTACAAGACCACTGATGAGGCATGGCAATTGATCAGCGACTTAGATGAATCTACTCAAAATCACAGGCAGAAACAAGGCCGTTCAAAAGCTGTTGCAGAAGTATCCTCTAGTAGAGAGACTGCTGCTCTAACTCAGAGTATCTGTGAAATGACCAACTTACTGAAGCAGATGCAATTGAATCAACAACAAGCTCAGCAAGCTCAACCTTCTCCACCACAGCAAAGCCAACAGTTAGTCCCATAGAGAGTGTGCGGGATCTGTGCTGATTATAGCCATTATACTGACGAATGTCCGCAGCTTCAGCAGGAAGACAACATTGTGGCAGCCACTCATAACTTCTATGACCGTTCCAATCAAGGATACAATCAAGGTGGCAATTACAACCACGGATGGTAGGACAATTCGAACCAAGGTTGGAGAGATAATTCTAATCAGAGCTGGAGGGACAACAATAACAGAGGAGGCAGAGACAATCAGGGAAATCAAAGGTGAAATAATAACAACAACAGGTAGTAGAACCAGAACCAGCCTTACAGAGCACCTCACCTGAGGCAATTCCAAGGATCACAGCACAACCAACAGCATACCTCTCAGATCACTTGTCCTTCTTCATCTTCTAATGATGAGTTACTACAATCTATTGATCGGAGACAACAGGCCATGGAAAACAACCTTACTTCTACTCTAAATGGTCTGAACTCTACCTTGCAAGCTCTTGTCTCACAGATTGGATCAATGAATAACCAGCCTTTGTGCTCCAGTGGAATCCCCTCTCAACAATTGCCCAATCCAAAGGGTGGCATTAATGCCATCACCCTAAGGTTCGGAACCACATTGCAAGAGAGGAATCAAGAAGAGCCAAACCCACCAGAACATGCCTCAGCTGAAGAGATAGTGGAAATAGAAGATGTTGAGGAGGAAGAGGGCATACAGGACATGGCTGAAAAAGAAGAAGCTCAATCACAGGAAAAAGCACCAAAGGGCGCAGACACTATAGAAAATGCCATTCCTATTCCATTTTCACAACTTGCAATGAAGCCCAGGAAGCAGTTTGAACCTGATCCCAAAATGGTAGAAATATTCAAAAAGGTTGAGGTAACTGTTCCCCTTTTTGATATTATTCAACAGGTACCTAAATACACAAAGTTTCTAAAAGATTTATGTATACATAAAGACAAAATTAATGAATTAGAAACTATTCCTTTAGGTAGTTCTATACCTGCTTTAATGGGAGGTATACCTGAAAAGTATCGTGATCCAGGCCCATGTATGGTTAATTGTACTATTGGTGGTGTGGTATTTTCTGACTGCATGTGTGATCTAGGAGCCTGTGTTAGTATAATGCCTTTGTTTATATATGATATTTTGAGGCTCCGTCCCTTAAAAAGGTCAGCAGCTCGTTTTGTGTTAGCAGATAAAAGCATTATTACAGTGGTTGGAGTTGCTGAAGATGTATTAGTGGGCATTAAGGGGCTCACATTTCCCATTGATTTTTATATCCTGGAGATGCCCCAAAATGACTCAGAGAAGCCATCATCAATCCTACTCGGAAGACCATTCCTGAAGACCTCGAAGTTCAAATTGGATGCTTTTTCAGGAACATACTCTTTTGAAATAGACGGCCGAGTAGTAAGTTTCAATCTAAATGGAGTTATGAAGCACCCTCCAGAAGATTATTCTATCCTCCAGTGTGACATCATAGATGAAACCGTGGCTGAAGTTCACCAGGAGGAGTTAGCACAGAAGTACATAGGACAAGGTCCGAGTGTGGGGATACTTTCTGAGGACAATAAAAGTACTTTACCATTTTGACCAGCTCTAGACAATCCAGAGCCTGACCATGAGCAGAAGTTAGAATTAAAACCCCTCCCTCCACACCTCAAATATGGTTACCTTAAGGACAAGCAGAAGTTTCCAGTTATCATTGCAAGGGAACTCACTTCTCAACAAGAAGAGCAGTTACTTAGTATGCTGAGGAGGCACAAGAAGGCAATTGGGTGGAGTATGGCAGACATAGTAGGCATCAACCCTCAAGTTTGTGAGCACAGAATATTTTTAGAAGAGGGAGCTAGGCCTGTTCGTCAACCCAGAGAAGACTGAATTCCACTATCTTAGAGGTTGTCAAAAAGGAAGTGACCAGACTACTTGAGGTGGATATCATCTATTCCATCTCAGACAGTGAATGGGTAAGCCCAGTACAAGTGGTGCCCAAGAAGTCTAGACTCACTACAGTGAAAAATGAGCATGGAGAGCTCATAGCAACCAGAGTACAGAATGCCTGGAGGGTATGCATTGATTACATGCGCCTAAACTAGGCCACTCGTAAGGATCACTATCCTCTTCCATTCATTGATCAAATGCTGGATCGTCTGTCAGGTAAATCACATTATTGCTTTTTAGATGGTTACACAGGCTATTTCCAGATTCATATAGCTCCTGAAGATTAGGAAAAGACTACTTTTACATGTCCTTTTGGGACTTATGCTTATAAGAGAATGCCCTTTGGCTTGTGCAATGCACCAGCTACTTTCAAAAGGTGCATGATGAGTCTTTTCTCTGACCTTATTGAGGATTGTATGGAGGTTTTATGGATGATTTTAGTGTTTACGGTGATTCTTTTAGCCTTTGCTTAGATAGTTTATCTAGAGTATTGGTGCACAAAATTGTGATCATCAGCAATGGTGCCAAAGGACTTGGAGCTCAGAAACGTGAATCACACTTTGTCACAATTCCGCACAACTAACCAGCAAGTGCACTGGGTCGTCCAAGTAATACCTTACGTGAGTAAGGGTCGATCCCACGGAGACTGTCGGCTTGAAGCAAGCTATGGTCACCTTGTAAATCTCAGTCAGGCTAATTCAGATGGTGATGGAGAATTGATAATTAAAAGATAAATAAAACATAAAATAAAGATAGAGATACTTATGTAATTCTTTGGTTGGAATTTCAGATAAGCGTATGAAGATGCTTTGTTCCTCCTGAACCTCTGCTTTCCTATTGCCTTCTTCCAATCATTCATACTCCTTTCTATGGCAAGCTTTATGTTGGGCATCACCGATGTCAATGGCTACTTCCCATCCTCTCAGTGAAAACATTCCAAATGCGCTGTCACCGCAAAGCTAATCATCTGTCGGTTCTCGATCATGCTGGAATAGGATCCATTAATCCTTTTGCGTCTGTCACACGCCCAACAATCGCGAGTTTGAAGCTCGTCACAGTCATCCCTTCCCAGATCCTACTCAGAATACCACAGACAAGGTTTAGACATTCCGAATCTCAGGAATGGCTGCCAATAATTCTAGCCTATACCACGAAGGTTCCATACTTAGATTAGAAACCCAAGAGATACGCATTCAAGCCATTGCTAGTGGAACAGAGGTGGTTGTCAGGCACATGTTCATAGGTGAGAATGATGATGAGTGTCACGGATCATCACATTCATCAAGTTGAAGAATGAATGAATATCTTAGAGAAGAATTAGGCATGAATTGAATAGAAAAATAGTAGTACTTTGTATTAATTCATGAAGAACAACAGAGCTCCACACCTTAATCTATGGTGTGTAGAAACTCCACCGTTGAGAATACATAAGAACAAGTTCTAGGCATGGCCGTGAGGCCAGCCTCCCAAAATGTGATCAATTGTATGAAAAAGTGTGTGTAAAAGATCTATCAAAGTACAATAGCAAAAGGTCCTACTTATAGAAAACTAGTAGCCTAGGGTTACAGAAATAGGTAATTAATGCAGAAATCTTCTTCCGGGCCCACTTGGTGTGTGCTTGGGCTGAGCATTGAAGCTTCCATGTGTAGAGACTTTTCTTGGGGTTAAACGCCAGCTTTTGTGCCAGTTTGGGCGTTTAACTCCAACTTTTGTGCCAGTTTTGGAGTTAAACGCCAGAATTCTTGAGCTGACTTGGAACGCCTGTTTAGGCCCCCAAATCTCGGGCAAAGTATAGAATATTATATATTGCTGGAAAGCCCAGGATGTCTATTTTCCAACGCAATTGAGAGCGCGCCAATTGGTCTTCTGTAGCTCCAAATAATCCACTTTGAGTGCAAGGAGGTCAGAATCCAACAGCATCTGCAGTCCTTTTTCAGCCTCTGAATCAGATTTTTGCTCAGGTCCCTCAATTTCAGCCAGAAAATACCTGAAATCACAGAAAAACACACAAACTCATAGTAAAGTCCAGAAGAGTGATTTTTATTTAAAAACTAATATAAACATAATAAAAACTAACTAAAATATACTAAAAACATACTAAAAACAATGCCAAAAAGCGTATAAATTATCCGCTCATCACAACACCAAACTTAAATTGTTGCTTGTCCCCAAGCAACTGAAAATCAAATAGGATAAAAAGAAGAGAATATATAATGAATTCCAAAAACATCTATGAAGATCAGTATTAATTAGATGAGCGGGGCTTTTAGCTTTTTGCTTCTGAAAAGTTTTGGCATCTCACTTTATTCCTTGAAGTTCAGAATGATTGGCATCTATAGGAACTTAGAATCCAGATAGTGTTATTGATTCTCCTAGTCAAGTGTGTTGATTCTTGAACACAGCTACTTTATGAGTCTTGGCCGTGGCCCTAAGCACTTTGTTTTCCAGTATTACCACCGGATACATAAATGCCACAGACACATAACAGGGTGAACCTTTTCAGATTGTGACTCAGCTTTGCTAGAGTCCCCAATTAGAGATGTCCAGGGTTCTTAAGCACACTCTTCTTTTTGCTTTGGACCTCGACTTTAACCGCTCAGTCTCAAGTTTTCACTTGACACCTTCACGCCACAAGCACATGGTTAGGGACAGCTTGGTTTAGCCGCTTAGGCTAGGATTTTATTCCTGTGGGCCCTCCTATCCACCGATGCTCAAAGCCTTGGATCCTTTTTATCACCCTTGCCTTTTGGTTTAAAGGGGTATTGGCTTTTTTTGCTTGCTTTTCTTTTTCTTTCTTCTTTTTTTTTTGCATATATCTTTTTTTCTGCAAGCTTTTCACTGCTTTTTCTTGCTTCAAGAATCAATTTTATGATTTTTCAGATCATCAGATAACATTTCTCCTTTTCCCATCATTCTTTCAAGAGCCAACAATTTTAACATTCATAAACAACCAAATTCAAAAATATGCACTGTTCAAGCATTCATTCAGAAAAACAATAGTATTGCCACCACATCAAAATAGTTAAACTGTTTTAAAATTCAAAATTCATGTACTTCTTTTTCTTTTTCAATTAAAAACATTTTTCATTTAAGAAAGGTGATGGATTCATTTTCATAGCTTTAAGGCATAGACACTTAAACACTAATGATCATGTAATAAAGACACAAACATAAATAACATAAGCATAAAAATTCGAAAAATAGGAAAATAAAGAACAAGGAAATTAAAGAACGGGTCCACCTTAGTGATGGTAGCTTGTTCTTTATGGAGTGCTTGAGCTCCTCAATGTCTCTTCCTTGCCTTTGTTGCTCCTCTCTCATGGTTCTTTGGTCTTCTCTAATTTCATGGAGGAGGATGGAATGCTCTTGGTGCTCCACCCTTAGTTGTCCCATGTTGGAACTTAATTTTCCTAGGGAGGTGTTGATTTGCTCCCAATAGTTTTGTGGAGGAAAATGCATCCATCGAGTCATCTCAGGGATTTCATGATGAGGAGTTTCCTCATGCTCTTGGTGAGGTTCTCTCACTTGCTCCATCCTTTTCTTAGTGATGGGCTTGTCCTCATCAATGAGGATGTCTTCCTCTATGTCAATTCCAGCTGAATTACAGAGGTGACAAATGAGATGAGGGAAGGCTAACCTTGCCACAGTGGAGGACTTGTCCGCCACCTTGTAGATTTTCTGGGATATAACCTCATGAACTTCTACTTCCTCTCTAATCATGATGCTATGAATCATGATAGCCCGGTCTATAGTAACTTCAGATCGGTTGCTAGTAGGAATGATTGAGTGTTGGATGAACTCCAACCATCCCCTAGCCACGGGCTTGAGGTCATGCCTTCTTAGTTGAACCGGCTTCCCTCTTGAATCTCTCTTCCATTGAGCGCCCTCTTCACATATGTCCATGAGGACTTGGTCCAACCTTTGATCAAAGTTGACCCTTCTAGTGTATGGGTGTGCATCTCCTTGCATCATGGGCAAGTTGAATGCCAACCTTACATTTTCCAGACTAAAGTCTAAGTATTTCCCTCGGACCATTGTAAGCCAATTCTTAGGGTGCAGGTTCACACTTTGATCATGGTTCTTGGTGATCCATGCATTGGCATAGAACTCTTGAAACATTAAGATTCCGACTTGTTGAATAGGGTTGGTGAGAACTTCCCAACCTCTTCTTCGGATCTCATGTCGAATCTCCAGATATTCGCCCTTTTTGAGCTTAAAAGGGACCTCGGGGATCACCTTCTTCTTGGCCACAACTTCATAGAAGTGGTCTTGATGCACCCTTGAGAGGAATCTCTCCATCTCCCATGACTCGGAGGTGGAAGCTTTTGCCTTCCCTTTCCTCTTTCTAGAGGTTTCTGGTGTGTGAAATTGTGATCTAGATGTGAAATTGTTGTTCGAAATTGATTCCCTGGCAATGGCTCCAAAAACGTGTGCACAATACCATGGTCCAAACATAACTTCACAACTTCGCGCAACTAACCAGCAAGTGCACTGGGTCATCCAAGTAATACCTTACGTGAGTAAGGGTCGAATCCCACGGAGATTGTTGGTATGAAGCAAGCTATGGTCATCTTGTAAATCTCAGTCATGTGGATTAAATTGTTTTAAGAAATTATAGTGGATGAAAATAAATAAATTATAAAATAGGATAGTGGTACTTATATAATTCATTGGTGAGAATTTCAGATAAGCATATAGAGATGCTTTCGTCCCTCTGAACCTCTACTTTCCTACTGTCTTCATCCAATCCTTCCTACTCCTTTCCATGGCAAGCTGTATATAGGGCATCACCCTTGTCAATGGCTACTTCCCATCCTCTCTGTGAAAATGGTCCGATGCGTTGTCACTGCATGGCTAATCATCTGGAGGTTCTCGATCATACTGGAATAGTATTCACCCTCCTTTTGCATCTGTCACTACGCCCAGTACTTGAGAGTTTGAAGTTCGTCACAGCCATCCCTTCCTGGATCCTACTCGGAATACCACAGACAAGGTTTAGACTTTCCGGATCTCAGGAATGGCCATCCATGGGTTCTAAGTTATACCACAAAGATTCCAATATCTCGGACTCGGTCCTCTGTATTAGATATCCAAGAGATACTCATTCTAGCTTGTTTGCATGTAGAACGGAAGTGTTTGTCAGCCACGCGTTCATAGGTGAGAATGATGATGAGCGTCACATAATCATCACATTCATCATGTTCTTGGGTGCGAATGGATATATTAGAATAGGAATAAGCTTGAATTGAATAGAAAAACAGTAGTACTTTGTATTAATTCATGAGGAACAGCAGAGCTCCACACCTTAATCTATGGAGTGTAGAAACTCTACCGTTTGAAAATACATAAGTGATAATGGTCCAGGCATGGCCAAATGGCCAGCCCCCATGAAAGTCTAAGATAGCATAAAACTAATCAAATATCCCTTACAAAGATAGCATAAAGTCATACTTATACTAAACTAGTTACTAGGGTTTATAGAAATGAGTAAATGATGCAGAAATCCACTTCCGGGGCCTACTTGGTGTGTGCTTTAGCTGAGCTTGAAGTTTACACGTGGAGAGGTCATTCTTGGAGTTGAACGCCAGTTTGTAACGTGTTTCGGGCATTGAACTCCACTTTGCAACTTGTTTCTGGCGCTGAACGCCAGACTAGAACATGGAACTGGCGTTCAACGCCAGTATTCGTCATCTAAACTCAGGCAAAGTATAAACTATTATATATTTCTGGAAAGCCCTGGATCTCTGCTTTCCAACTCAATTGGAAGCGTGCCATTTGGAGTTCTGTAGCTCCAGAAAATCCATTTTGAGTGCAGGGAGGTCAGAATCCAACAGCATCTGCAGTCCTTCTTCAACCTCTAAATCTGATTTTTGCTCAGGTCCCTCAATTTCAGCCAGAAAATACCTGAAATCATAGAAAAACACAAAAACTCATAGTAAAGTCCAGAAATGTGATTTTTAATTAAAAACTAATAAAAATATACTAAAAACTAACTAAATCATACTGAAAACTATGTAAAAACAATGCCAAAAAGCGTATAAATTATCCGCTCATCACAACACCAAACTTAAATTGTTGCTTGTCCGCAAGAAACTGAAAATCAAACAGGATAAGAAGAAGAGAATATACTATAAATTCCAAAATATCAATGAAACATAGCTCCAATCAGATGAGCGGGACATGTAGCCTTTTGCCTCTTGAATAGTTTTGGCATCTCACTTTATCCATTGAAGTTCAGAATGATTGGCATCTATAGGAACTCAGAGTTCAGATAGTGTTATTGATTCTCCTAGTTCAGTATGTTGATTCTTGAACATAGCTACTTTATGAGTCTTGGCTGTGGCCCAAAGCACTTTGTTTTCCAGTATTACCACAGGATACATAAATGCCACAGACACATAACTGGGTGAACCTTTTCAGATTGTGACTCAGCTTTTCTAAAGTCCCCAATTAGAGGTGTCCAGGGTTCTTAAGCACACTCTTTTTTTTTTGCTTTGGACCTTGACTTTAACCGCTCAGTCTCAAGTTTTCACTTGACACCTTCACGCCACAAGCACATGGTTAGGGACAGCTTGGTTTAGCCGCCTAGGCCAGGATTTTATTTCTTTAGGCCCTCCTATCCACTGATGCTCAAAGCCTTGGATCCTTTTTATTTACCCTTGCCTTTTGGTTTTAAGGGTTATTGGCTTTTTTGCTCTTGCCTTTTGGTTTTAAGAGCTTTTGGCTTTTTCTGCTTGCTTTTTCTTTTTCCCATTTTTTTCGCTATGTTTTTCACATTTTTTTTCTGCAAGCTTTTGTATTCACTGCTTTTTCTTGCTTCAAGAATCATTTTTATGATTTTTCAGATTATCAAATAACATGTCTCCTTTTTCCTTATTCTTCAAGGGCCAACATATTTAACATTCATAAACAACAACTTCAAAAGACATATGCACTGTTCAGGCATTCATTCAGAAAACAAAAAATATTGCCACCACATCAAAATAATTAAACTAGTTTCAAGGATGAATTCAAAACCATGTACTTCTTGTTCTTTTGTAATTAAAACATTTTTCATTTAAGAGAGGTGATGGATTCATATTCACTACTTTAAGGCATAGACACTTAGACACTAATGATTATGTAATAAAGACACAAACATAGATAAACATTTAACATAAGAAAATGAAAAACAGAAAATTTAAGAACAAGGAATGAGTCCACCTTAGTGATGGTGGCGTTTCCTTCTTGAGGAACCAATGATGTCCTTGAGCTCTTCTATGTCTCTTCCTTGTCTTTGTTGCTCCTCCCTCATTGCTCTTTGATCTTCTCTAATTTCATGGAGGATGATGGAGTGCTCTTGACGTTCCACCCTTAGTTTTCCCATGTTAGAACTTAGTTCTCCTATGGAGGTGTTGATTTACTCCCAAAAATTCTGTGGAGGAAAGTGCATCCCTTGAGGCATCTCAGGGATTTCTTAGTGATGAGCTTCTTCATGCGTCCCTTGAGATCCATGAATAGGCTCTCTTGTTGGCTCCATCATTTTCTTAGTGATGGGCTTGTCCTCATCAATGAGGATATCTCTCTCTATGTCAATCCCAGCCGGATTTCATAGATGGCAAATGTGGTGAGGAAAGGCTAACCTTGCCAAAGTGGAGGACTTGTCAACCACCTTGTAGAGTTCTTGAGGTATAATCTCATGAACTTCTACTTCCTCTCCAATCATGATACTATGGATCATGATAGCCCGGTCTACAGTAACTTCAGACCGGTTGCTAGTAGGAATGATTGAGCGTTGAATGAACTCCAACCATCCTCTAGCTACAGGCTTACGGTGCAATCTTCTCAGTTGAACTGGTTTGCCTTTTGAGTCAATCTTCCATTGAGCTTCTTCCACACATATGTCCATGAGGACTTGGTCCAACCTTTGATCAAAGTTGACTCTTCTTGTGTAGGGGCGTGCGTTCTCTTCCATCATTGGTAAGTTGAACGCCAGCCTTACATTTTCTGGACTAAAATCTAAGTAATTCCCCCGAACCATGGTAAGATAATTCTTTGGGTTCGGGTTCTTACTTTTATCATGGTTCCTAGTGATCCATGCATTGGCATAGAACTCTTGAACCATTAGGATTCTGACTCGTTGAATGGGGTTGGTTAGGACTTCCCAACCTCTTCTTTGGATCTCATGTCGGATCTCCGGATACTCATTTTTCTTGAGTTTGAAAGGGACCTCGGGGATCACCTTCTTCTTGGCCACAACATCATAGAAGTGGTCTTGATGGGCTTTGGAGATGAATCTTTCCATCTCCCATGACTCGGAGGTGGAAGCTTTTGTCTTCCATTTCCCCTTTCTAGAGGTTTCTCCGGTCTTAGGTGCCATCAATGGTAATGGAAAAACAAAAAGCTTATACTTTTACCACACCAAACTTAGAATATTGCTCGCCCTCGAGCAAGAGAAGAAAGAAAAGAAGAAGAAAAAGAGAAAATATGGAGGAGAGGGAGGGGTGTGTATTCAGCCAAGGTAAAGAGAGGATAGGGTTGTGTTGTGTGAAAATGAAGGAGGGATGGAGGGGTTTATATAGTGAGGGGAGAGGGAGTAGGTTCGACCATATGGGGTGGGTTTTGGGCGGGAAAGTGATTTTGAATTTTGAAGGTAGGTGGGGTTTTTGGGGAAGAGTAGATGGATGTGAGTGGTGAAGGGGTACTAGGAAAGAAAGATTAAGGTGATTGGTGAAGGGTTTTGGGGCAGGCTGTTTATTGGGAATGGTGAGTGTCGAGAAGAGGGAAGAATATGAGTGGAGGTAGGTGGGGATCCTGTGGGGTCCACAGATCCTGAGGTGTCAAAGAATTGCATCCCTGCACTAATTAGGCATGTAAAACGCCTTTGCATGCAATTCTGGCGTTTAAACGCTGAATTGATGCTTGTTCTGGGCGTTCAACGCCCAGATGCAGCATGTTTCTGGCGTTGAACGCCAGTTCTATACTTGTTTCTGGCATTCAGTGCCAGCTCTTCTCAGGGTGCATTCTTGGCATTTGAACGCCAGGATGTTGCTTGTTTCTGGCGTTCAACGCCAGATCCATTCTCTGTTCTGGCATTGAACGCCAGCCAGATGCTCCTTACTGGCGTTTAAACGCCAGTAAGTCCTTCCTCCAGGGTGTAATTTTTCTTCTACTATTTTTGATTCTATTTTTAATTTTTGTACTTATTTTGTGACTCCACATGATCATGAACCTAATAAAACATGAAAGAACAATAAAAATAAAAATAAAATTAGATAAATAAAAATTGGGTTGCCTCCCAACAAGCGCTTCTTTAATGTCAATAGCTTGACAGTGGGCTCTCATGGAGCCACACAGGTGATCAAGTCAATTTTATAGACTCCCAACACCAAACTTAGAGTTTGGATATGGGAGTTCAACACCAAACTTAGAGTTTGGTTGAGGCCTCCCAACACCATACTTAGAGTTTGACTGTGGGGGCTTTAGTTGACTCTGTACTGAGAGAAGCTTTCTATGCTTCCTCTCCATTGTTACAGAAGGAGATTCTTGAGTTTTAAACACAAGGTTGTCCTCATTCAGTTGAAGGATCAATTCTCCTCTGTCTACATCAATCACAGCTCTTGCTGTGGCTAGAAAGGGTCTTCCAAGGATGATGGATTCATCCTCATCCTTTCCAGTGTCTAGGATTATGAAATCATCAGGGATGTAAAGGCCTTCAACCTTTACTAACACATCCTCTACTAGTCCATAAGCCATTTTCATAGATTTGTCTGCCATCTCTAATAAGAAATTGGTAGCCTGTACCTCAAGAATTTCCAGTTTCTCCGTTACAGAGAGTGGCATGAGGTTTATCCCTGACCCAAGGTCACATAGAGCCTTCTCAAAGGTCATGGTGCCTATGGTACAAGGTATTAAGAACTTTCCAGGATCTTTTTTCTTCTGAGGTAATGCCAGTTGATCCAGATCACTCAGTTCATTGATGAGCAAGGGAGGTTCATCTTCCCAAGTGTCATTACCAAATAATTTGGCATTTAGCTTCATGATTGCACCAAGGTACTTGGCAACTTGCTCTTCAGTAACATCCTCATTCTCTTCAGAAGAAGAATACTCATCAGAGCTCATGAAGGGCATAAGGAGGTTCATTGGAATCTCTATGGTCTCTAGATGAGCCTTAGAGTCCTTTGGTTCCTCAAAGAGAAACTCCTTGTTGATCACTGGACGTCCCAGGAGATCTTCCTTACTGGGATTCACGTCCTCTTCCTCCCTTGTAGGTTCGGCCATGATTGTTATATCAATGGCCTTGCACTCTCTCTTTGGATTCTCTTCTGTATTGGTTGGGAGAGTACTAGGAGGGGTTTCAGTGATTCCTTTACTCATCTGGCCCACTTGTGCTTCTAAATTTCTAATGGAAGACCTTGTTTCAATCATGAAACTCACAGTGGTCTTAGATAGATCAGAGACTAAATTTGCTAAGCTAGATGGATTCTGCTCAGAATTCTCTGTCTGTTGCTGAGTGGATGATGGAAAAGGTTTACTATTGTTAAACCTGTTTCTTCCACCATTATTAAAGCCTTGTTGAGGCTTTTGTTGATCCTTCCATGAGAAATTTGGATGATTTTTCCATGAGGGGTTATAGGTGTTTCCATAAGGTTCACCCATGTAATTCACCTCTGCTATTGCAGGGTTCTCAGGATCATAAGTTTCTTCTTCAGAAGATGCCTCTTTAGTACTGTTGGATGATTCCTTCAATCCATTCAGATTCTGAGAGTTCATATTGACTTGCTGAGTCAATATTTTATTCTGAGCCAATATGGCATTCAGAGTATCAGTTTCAAGAACTTCCTTCCTCATAGGCGTCCCATTATTCACAGGATTCCTTTTAGAAGTGTACATGAACTAGTTATTTGCAACCATGTCAATGAGTTCTTGAGCTTCTGCAGGCGTTTTCTTTAGGTGGATGGATCCACCTGCAGAATGGTCCAGTGACATCTTTGATAACTCAGACAGACCATCATAGAATATATCCAGGATGGTCCATTCTGAAAGCATGTCAGAAGGACACTTTTTGGTCAGTTCCTTGTATCTCTCCCAAGCTTCATAGAGGGATTCTCCTTCTTTCTGTCTGAAGGTTTGAACATCCACTCTAAGCTTGCTAAGCTTTTGAGGAGGAAAGAACTTGGCTAAGAAAGCCGTGACCAGCTTATCCCAAGAGTTCAGGCTATCCTTGGGTTGAGAGTCCAACCACACTCTAGCTCTGTCTCTTACAGCAAACGGGAAAAGCATAAGCCTGTAGATCTCGGGATCAACCCCATTGGTCTTAACAGTATCACAGATCTGCAAGAATTCAGTCAAGAATTGAAAAGGATCTTCAGATGGAAGTCCATGAAACTTGCAGTTCTGTTGCATCAGAGAAACTAATTGAGGTTTAAGCTCAAAGTTGTTTGCTCCAATGGCAGGAATTGAGATGCTTCCTCCATGTAAATTGGAATTAGGTGCAGTAAAGTCACCAAGCATCCTCCTTTCATTATTATTATTTTCGGCCATATTGTCTTCTTCTTTTTCAAAAATTTCTGTCAGATTTTCTCCAGAGAGTTGTGCTTTAGCTTCCCTTAGCTTCCTCTTCAGAGTCCTTTCAGGTTTAGGATCAGCTTCAACAAGGATGTTCTTATCCTTGTTCCTGCTCATATGAAAAAGAAGAAGAAAGCAGAAAATATGGAATCCTCTATGTCACAGTATAGAGATTCCTTTATGTGAGTAGAAGAAGAGAAGAATGTAATATAAGGAAGAGAAGAGGAAAAACTCGAACACAGAGAGGAGGATGGGGTTCGAATTTTTGGGTGGAAGAGAAGTGTTAGTAGATGAATAAATAAATAGAAGGAGATGAGAGGTGAGAGAATTTCGAAAATTAATTAAAATAAAAATTAAATTTAAAGTTAAATTTCGAAAATTAAAGTTTGAAATTAAATTAAAAATTAAAATTTAAAACAATTACTTAATTAAAAAGGAATTTTGAAAAAAAGAGGGAGGGATTTTCGAAAATTAAAGGTAGAAAGTTAGTTGGGCAGTTTTGAAAAAGATAAGAATCAAACAAAAAGTTAAATAGTTAAGAGATTTTGAAAATCAAATTTTGGAAAGATAATATTGAAATTTGAAAAAGATGTGATTGAAACAAAAAGATAAGATTGATTGAAAAAGATTTGAAAGTCAAATTTTGAAAAGATAGGAAGTTAGAAAAGAAGTTAGAAAAGATTTTAAATTTGATTTCGAAAAAGATATGATTGAAATTGAAAAAGATATGGTTGAGAATTATTTTGAAAAAGGTTTGAAAAAGAAATTTAAAAAGATTTGATTTCGACAATTAAAGTTGATTACTTGACTAACAAGAAACAAAAAGATTTGATTTTAAAATTTAAAGATTGAACCTTTCTTATTAGGCAAGTAACAAACTTTACATTTTTGAATCAATCACATTAATTGTTAGTAATATTTTCGAAAATTATGAGATAGAATTAAGAAAAAGATTTTTGAAAAATATTTTTATAATTTTCGAAAATAAATAAGAAAAAATAAAAAAGATTTGATTTTTGAAAAAGATTTTGAAAAAGATAGGATTTTCAAATTGAAAATTTGATTTGACTCACAAGAAACAACTAAATTTTAAAAAGTTTTGAAAAAGTCAACTCAGATTTTCGAAAATTTATGAGTGAAAAAGGGAAAGATATATTTTTTTATTTTTGAATTTTTAATGATGAAAGAGAAAAACACAAAATTGACTCAATGCATGAAAATTTTTGGATCAAAACATGTGATGCATGCAAGAACACTATTAATGTCAAGATGAACACCAAGAACACTTTGAATGTCAAGATGAACACCAAGAACTTATTTTTGAAAATTTTTAAGAAAAGATAAACATGCAAGACACCAAACTTAAAAATTTTTATTCTTTAGACATTAATAATTCAAGAATGCATATGAAAAACAAGGAAAGACACAAAAGAAGAAAATATGAAGATCGAACAAGAAGACTCGCCAAGAACAACTTGAAGATCATGAAGAATGCAATGCATGAATTTTCAAAAATAATTTTTAGAAAATTAAAAAGATGCAATTGACACCAAACTTAAATCTTGACTCTAAACCCAAACAAGAAACATCAAATTATTTTTGATTTTATGATTTTGTTAATTTTTTTTTTATTTTTCGAAAACTAATTGGAAAAAAATGAAAAAGAAGAAATTATTTTTTTGTATTTTTCGAAAATAAGAAATAAAAAGCTTAAAATTAAAATAAAATTACCTAATCTGAGCAACAAGATGAACCGTCAGTTGTCCAAACTCGAACAATCCCCGGCAACGGCGCCAAAAACTTGGTGTGCGAAATTGTGATCTAGATGTGAAATTGTTGTTCAAAATTGATTCCCTGGCAATGGCTCCAAAAACGTGTGCACAATACCATGGTCCAAACATAACTTCACAACTTCGCACAACTAACCAGCAAGTGCACTGGGTCGTCCAAGTAATACCTTACGTGAGTAAGGGTCGAATCCCACGGAGATTCTTGGAATGAAGCAAGCTATGGTCATCTTGTAAATCTCAGTCAGGCGGATTAAATTGTTTTAAGAAATTATAGTGGATGAAAATAAATAAAATATAAAATAGGATAGTGGTACTTATGTAATTCATTGGTGAGAATTTCAGATAAGCATATAGAGATGCTTTTGTCCCTCTGAACCTCTGCTTTCCTGCTGTCTTCATCCAATCCTTCCTACTCCTTTCCATGGCAAGGTGTATGTAGGGCATCACCCTTGTCAATGGCTACTTCCCATCCTCTCTGTGAAAATGGTCCGATGCGCTGTCACTGCATGGCTAATCATCTGGAGGTTCTCGATCATACTGGAATAGGATTCACCCTCCTTTTGCATCTGTCACTACGCCCAGTACTTGCGAGTTTGAAGTTCGTCACAGCCATCCCTTCCCGGATCCTACTCGGAATACCACAGACAAGGTTTAGACTTTTCGGATCTCAGGAATGGCCATCCATGGGTTCTAACTTATACCACGAAGATTCCAATATCTCGGACTCGGTCCTCTGTATTAGATATCCAAGAGAAACTCATTCTAGCTTGTTTGCATGTAGAACGGAAGTGTTTGTCTGGCACGCATTCATAGGTGAGAATGATGATGAGCGTCACATAATCATCACATTCATCATGTTCTTGGGTGCGAATGGATATCTTAGAATAGGAATAAGCTTGAATTGAATAGAAAAACAGTAGTACTTTGTATAAATTCATAAAGAATAGCAGAGCTCCACACCTTAATCTATGGAGTGTAGAAACTCTACCGTTTGAAAATACATAAGTGATAACGGTCCAGGCATGGCCGAATAGCCAGCCCCCATGAAAGTCTAAGATATCATAAAACTAATCAAAGATCCCTTACAAAGATAGCATAAAGTCCTATTTATACTAAACTAGTTACTAGGGTTTACAGAAATGAGTAAATGATGCAGAAATCCACTTCCGGGACCCACTTGGTATGTGCTTGGGCTGAGCTTGAAGTTTACACGTGGAGAGGTCATTCTTGGAGTTGAACGCGAGTTTGTAACGTGTTTCTGGCGTTGAACTCCACTTTGCAACTTGTTTCTGGCGCTGAACGCCAGACTGCAACATGGAACTGGCGTTCAATGCCAATTTGCGTCTTCTAAACTCTGGAAAAGTATGGATTATTATATATTTCTGGAAAGCCCTGGATGTCTACTTCCCAACGCAATTGAAAGCGCGCCATTTGGGGTTCTGTAGCTCCAGAAAATCTACTTTGAGTGCAGGGAGGTCAGAATCCAACAGCATCTGTAGTCCTTCTTCAACCTCTGAATCTGATTTTTGCTCAGGTCCCTCAATTTCAGCCAGAAAATACCTGAAATCATAGAAAAACACACAAACTCATAGTAAAGTCTAGAAATGTGATTTTTAATTAAAAACTAATAAAAATATACTAAAAACTAACTAAATCATACTGAAAATTATGTAAAAACAATGCCAAAAAGCATATAAATTATCCGCTCATCAGTTTCTCTAGCCTTTGGTGCCATAAATGGTTTTGGAAAAACAAAAAGCTTTAGCTTTTACCACACCAAACTTAGAAGGTTGCTCGTCCTCGAGCAAAAGAAGAAAGAAGAGAGTAGAAGAAGAAGAAATAGAGGAGATGGAGGGGGCTTTGTGTTACGGCCAAGGGGGATGGGTAGTGTGTATGTTGTGTGAAAATGAAGGAGTGAAGATGGGTTTATATAGGAGTTGAGAGGGGGGTATGGTTCGGCCATTATGGGTGGGTTTGGGTGGAAAAGTGGTTTGAATTTGAATGGTGAGGTAGGTGGGGTTTTATGAAGGATGGATGTGAGTGGTAAAGAGAGTGGTGGGATTTGATAGGTGAGGGGTTTTTGGGGAAGAGGTATTGAGGTGGTTGGTGAATGGGTGAAGAAGAGAGAGAGAGGTGGGGTAGGTGGGGATCTTGTGGGGTCCACAGATCTTGAGGTGTCAAGGATTTCTCATCCCTGCACCATGTGGCGTGCAAAAATGCCCCTTGCTGCCAATCCTGGCGTTCAACGCCGATTTGCGTCATCTAAACTCCAGAAAAGTATAGATTATTATATATTTCTGGAAAGCCCTGGATGTCTACTTTCCAACGCAACTGAAAGCGCGCCATTTGGGGTTCTGTAGCTCCAGAAAATCCACTTTGAGTGCAGGGAGGTCAGAATCCAACAGCATCTGCAGTCCTTCTTCAACCTCTGAATCTGATTTTTGCTCAGGTCCCTCAATTTCAGCCAGAAAATACCTGAAATCATAGAATAACACACAAACTCATAGTAAAGTCCAGAAATGTGATTTTTAATTAAAAACTAATAAAAATATACTAAAAACTAACTAAATCATACTGAAAATTATATAAAAACAATGCCAAAAAGCGTATAAATTATCCGCTCATCAGTTTCTCTGGCCTTTGGTGCCATAAATGGTTTTGGAAAAACAAAAAGCTTTAGCTTTTACCACACCAAACTTAGAAGGTTGCTCGTCCTCGAGCAAAAGAAGAAAGAAGAGAGTAGAAGAAGAAGAAATAGAGGAGATGGAGGGGGCTTTGTGTTTCGGCCAAGGGGGATGGGTAGTGTGTATGTTGTGTGAAAATGAAGGAGTGAAGATGGGTTTATATAGGAGTTGAGAGGGGGGTATGGTTCGGCCATTATGGGTGGGTTTGGGTGGAAAAGTGGTTTGAATTTGAATGGTGAGGTAGGTGGGGTTTTATGAAGGATGGATGTGAGTGGTAAAGAGAGTGGTGGGATTTGATAGGTGAGGGGTTTTTGGGGAAGAGGTATTGAGGTGGTTGGTGAATGGGTGAAGAAGAGAGAGAGAGGTGGGGTAGGTGGGGATCCTGTGGGGTCCACAGATCATGAGGTGTCAAGGATTTCTCATCCCTGCACCTTGTGGTGTGCAAAAATGCTCCTTGCTGCCAATCCTGGCGTTAAACGCCAGGCTGCTACCCATTTCTAGCGTTTAACACCAGCTTCTTGCCCATTTCTGGCGTTAAACGCCAGTCTGGTGCCTATTTCTGCGTTAAACTCCCAGAATGGTGCCAGACTGGGCGTTTAACGCCCATTCTGCTACCCTTACTAGCGTTTAAACGCCAGTAAGTTTCTCCTCCAGGGTGTTCTATTTTTCATTCTGTTTTTCCTTTTGTTCTTGCTTTTTCAATTGTTTTTGTGACTTCACATGATCATCAACCTACATAAAACACAAAATAACAAAAGAAAATAGAAATTTAACATAGATAAGTAAAAATTGGGTTGCCTCTCAACAAGCGCTTCTTTAATGTCAATAGCTTGACAGTGGCTCTCATGGAGCCTCACAGATGTTTAGAGCAATGTTGGAACCTCCCAACACCAAACTTAGAGTTTGAATGTGGGGGTTTAACACCAAACTTAAAGTTTGGTTGTGGCCTTCCAACACCAAACTTAGAGTTTGACTTTGGGGGCTCTGTTTGACTCTGTATTGAGAGAAGCTCTTCATGCTTCCTCTCCATGGTGACAGAGGGATATCCTTGAGCTTTAAACAAAATGGAGTCTTCATTCACTTGAATGATCAATTCTCCTCTGTCAACATCAATCACAGCTTTGGCTGTGGCTAGGAAGGGTCTGCCAAGGATGATGGATTCATCCATACACTTCCCAGTTTCTAGGATTATGAAATCAGCAGGGATGTAATGGTTTTCAACCTTTACCAAGACATCCTCTACAATTCTATAAGCCTGTTTCTTTGAATTGTCTGCCATCTCCAGTGAGATTCTTGCAGTTTGTACCTCAATGATCCCTAGCTTCTCCATTACAGAGAGAGGCATGAGGTTTATACTTGACCCTAGGTCACACAGAGCCTTCTCAAAGGTCATGGTGCCTATGGTACAAGGGATGGAGAATTTTCCAGGGTCTTGTCTCTTCAGAGGTAATTTCTGCCTAGTCAAGTCATCCAGTTCTTTGATAAGCAATGGAGGTTCATCCTTCCAAGTCTCATTACCAAACAACTTGGCATTTAGCTTCATGATTGCTCCAAGGTACTTAGCAACTTGCTCTTCAGTAACAACTTCATCCTCTTCAGAGGAAGAATACTCATCAGAGCTCCTGAATGGTAGAAGTAAATTTAATGGAATCTCTATGGTCTCAGTGTGAGCCTCAGATTCCCATGGTTCCTCATTAGAAAACTCCTTGGAAGCCAGTGGGCGTCCATTGAGGTCTTTCTCAGTGGAGATTACTGCCTCTTTCTCCTCTCCATGTTTGTCCATGTGAGACGTGTTTATGGCCTTGCACTCTCTCTTTTGATTCTCTTCTGTATTGCTTCGGAGAGTACTGGGAAGAAGCTCAGTAATTTTCTTACTCAGCTGACCCACTTGTGCCTCCAAAATTCTAATGGAGGACCTTGTTTTAGTCATAAAACTTTGAGTGCTTTTGATTAGATCAGAGACAATGGTTGCTAAGAAGGTGATGGAAAAGGCTTGCTATTGCTAAACCTGTTTCTTCCACCATTATTGTTGTTGAAACCTTGTTGAGGTCTCTGTTGATCCTTCCATGAGAGATTTGGATGATTTTTCCATGAAGGATTATAGGTGTTTCTATAGGGTTCTCCCATGTAATTCACCTCTTCTATTGCTGGGTTCTCATGATCATAAGCTTCTTTTTCAGAGGAAGCTTCCTTAGTACTGCCTGTTGCTGCTTGCATTTCAGACAGACTCTGAGAAATCATATTGACTTGTTGGGTCAATATTTTATTCTGAGCCAATTTGGCAGTAAGAGTATCAATCTCAAGAACTCCTTTCTTCTGAGCTATCCCATTATTCACAAGATTCCTTTCAGAAGTGTACATGAATTGGTTATTTGCAACCATTTCAATGAGTTCCTGAGCTTCTGCAGGCTTCTTCCTCAGATGAAGAGATCCTCCAGCAGAGCTATCCAATGACATCTTGGATAGTTTAGACAGACCATCATAGAAAATACCTATGATGCTCCATTCAGAAAGCATGTCAGAAGGACATCTTCTGATCAATTGCTTGTATCTTTCCCAAGCTTCATAGAGGGATTCTCCTTCTTTCTGTCTGAAGGTTTGGACTTCCACTCTAAGCTTGCTCAATTTTTGAGGTGGAAAGAACTTTGCCAAGAAGGCATTGACTAGCTTTTTCCAAGAGTTCAGGCTTTCTTTAGGTTGTGAATCCAACCATGTCCTAGCTCTGTCTCTTACAGCAAAAGGAAAAAGCATAAGTCTGTAGACTTCAGGGTCAACCCCATTGGTCTTGAGAGTGTCACAGATTTGCAAGAATTCAGCTAAGAACTAATGAGGATCTTCCAATGAAAGTCCATGAAACTTGCAATTATGTTGCATTAGAGAAACTAATTGAGGCTTAAGCTCAAAGTTGTTTGCTCCAATGGCATGGATTGAGATGCTTCTCCCATAGAAGTTGGGAGTAGGTGCAGTAAAGTCACCAAGCACCTTCCTTGCATTGTTGGCATTGTTGTTTTCGGCTGCCATGGTTTCTTCTTCCTTGAAAAGCTCTGTTAGGCCCTCTAAAGAGAGATGTTCTTTAGCTTCTCTTAGCTTTCACTTCAAGGTCCTTTCAGGTTCAAGATCAACTTGAACAAGTATGCCTTTATCTTTGTTCCTACTCATATGAAAGAGAAGAGAACAAGAAAGTAGGGAATCCTCTATGTCACAGTATAGAGATTCCTTGAGGTGTCAGAGGAAAAGAAGAATAGAAGGATGAGTTAGATAGAAGAGAATTCGAACATATAAAGAAGGATAGAGTTCGAATTGCACCTTGAGGAGGAGTGTTAGTCCCTTAAATAGAAGGATGTGAGAAGAGGGGAAGAATTTTCGAAAATAAATTAAAAAGATTTTGAAATAATAAAAAGAAATTTTGAAAATTTGATTGAGATTTTCGAAAATTAAGATTGGGAAAGAAATTAAGTGATTTTTGAAAAAGATTTTGAAATTAGAAATAAAAAAGATATGATTGAGAGTTGATTTTGAAAAAGATGTGATTGAAAATATATGATTGAGAAGATATGATTGAAGATCAAATTAAAAAGAGAAGGTTTTAAAATTAAAGTTGATTACTTGACTAACAAGAAATTAGAAGATATGATTCTAGAATTAAAACTTTTGATCCTTTCTTAATAGGCAAGTAACAACTTGAAAATTTGAAGTAAATCTTTAATTATAATAAGGATTTTCGAAAATTAAAATAATGGAAAGAAATTGATTTTGAAGAGATATGATTGAAAAGATATGATTTGAAAAAGATTTGATTTTGAAAAATTATGAAGATTTGAAAAAAATTTGAATGAAAAACAAAATCTTCCCTCTAGTGTCCTTCTGGCGTTAAACGCCTAGAATGGCATCGATTCTGGTGTTTAACGCCAAAAATGATACCTTTTTGGGTGTTAAATGCCCAGCCAGGTACCTTGGCTGGCGTTTAAACGCCAGTTTTCTTTCTTCACTGGGCGTTTTGAATGCCCAGCTTTTTCTGTTTGATTCCTCTGCTGAATGTTCTGAATCTTCAATTCTTTGTATTATTGACTTGAAAAGACACAATTTTGAAAATATTTTTGAATTTTTAATGATGAGAAATAACAAAAAAATGCAATTAAGATCAAATAAACAATGCATGCAGGACACCAAACTTAAAAATTTTCATATAGGAGACACTAACAAATTGAGAATGCATATGAGAAACAATAAAACACACAAAACAAGAGAATTTAAAGATAAGAGCAATGAAATCATCAAGAACAACTTGAAGATTACTGAAGAACATATTGCATACTTTCGAAAAATGCAAGAAGAATGCAATTGACACCAAACTTAAAAATTGACACTAAACTCAAACAAGAAACATAAAATATTTTTTATTTTTATGATTTTATAATTTTTTTTTGTGATTTTTCGAAAATTATATGGAAAAGAAAATAAAGTGAATCAAAACTTTTAATAAGAATTCCAGAAATCATGCAATGTTAGTATAAAGCTTCAGTCTAAAAAGATTAGACATGGTTGGCCAAGCTTCAGCAGGACATTACATTCAGCAGCTAAATTGATGAGAATCAATCAGCTTTTGTGATGATAAGAACATCACCTTGAAACTCTAGAATTCATTCTTAAAAATTCTGAAAAATAAAAAGAAAACTACCTAATCTAAGCAACGGCGCCAAAAACTTGGTATGCGAAATTGTGATCATCAACAATGGTGCCAAAGGACTTGGAGCTCTCAAACGTGAATCACACTTTGTCACAATTCCGCACAACTAACCAGCAAGTGCACTGGGTCGTCCAAGTAATACCTTACGTGAGTAAGGGTCGATCCCACGGAGACTGTCGGCTTGAAGCAAGCTATGGTCACCTTATAAATCTCAGTCAGGCTAATTCAGATGGTGATGGAGAATTGGTAATTAAAAGATAAATAAAACATAAAATAAAGATAGAGATACTTATGTAATTCTTTGGTTGGAATTTAAGATAAGCGTATGAAGATGCTTTGTTCCTCCTGAACCTCTCCTTTCCTATTGCCTTCTTCCAATCATTCATACTCCTTTCCATGGCAAGCTTTATGTTGGGCATCACCGTTGTCAATGGCTACTTCCCGTCCTCTCAGTGAAAACGTTCCAAATGCGCTGTCACCGCATGGCTAATCATCTGTCGGTTCTCGATCATGCTGGAATAGGATCCATTGATCCTTTTGCGTCTGTCACACGCCCAACAATAGCGAGTTTGAAGCTCGTCACAGTCATCCCTTCCCAAATCCTACTCAGAATACCACAGATAAGGATTAGACGTTCTGGATCTCAGAATGGCTGCCAATAATTCTAGCCTATACCACGAAGGTTCCAATCTTGGATTAGAAACCCAAGAGATACGCATTCAAGCCATTGCTAGTAGAACAGAGGTGGTTGTCAGGCACATGTTCATAGGTGAAAATGATGATGAGTGTCACGGATCATCACATTCATCAAGTTGAAGAACGAATGAATATCTTAGAGAAGAAGTAGGCGTGAATTGAATAGAAAAACAGTAGTACTTTGTATTAATTCATGAAGAACAGTAGAGCTCCACACCTTAATCCATGGTGTGTAGAAACTCCACCGTTGAGAATACATAAGAACAAGGTCTAGGCATGGCCATGAGGCCAGCCTCTCAAAACGTGATCAATTGTATGAAAAAGTGTGTGTAAAAGATCTATCAAAGTACAATAGCAAAAGGTCCCATTTATAAAAAACTAGTAGCCTAGGGTTACAGAAATAGGTAATTAATGCAGAAATCTTCTTCCGGGCCCACTTGGTGTGTGCTTGGGCTGAGCATTGAAGCTTCCATGTGTAGAGACTTTTCTTGGATTTAAACGCCAGCTTTTGTGCCAGTTTGGGCGTTTAACTCCAGGTTTTGTGCCAGTTTTGGAGTTAAACGCCAGAATTCTTGAGCTGATTTGGAATGCCTGTTTGGGCCACCAAATCTCAGGAAAAGTATGGACTATTATATATTCCTGGAAAGCCCAAGATGTCTAATTTCCAACGCAATTAAGAGCGCACCAATTGGGCTTCTGTAGCTCCAGAAAATTCACTTTGAGTGCAGGGAGGTCAGAATCCAACATCATCTGCAGTCCTTTTTCAGCCTCTGAATCAGATTTTTGCTCAGGTCCCTCAATTTCAGCGAGAAAATACCTGAAATCACAGAAAAACACAAAAACTCATAGTAAAGTCCAAAGGAGTAATTTTTATTTAAAAACTAATAAAATCATAATAAAAACTAACTAAAATATACTAAAAACATACTAAAAATAATGCCAAAAAGCGTATAAATTATCCGCTCATCAAGTATTAGATAGATGTGTCAGTACAAACCTTGTATTGAATTTTGAAAAATGTCACTTTATGGTTAAACAAGGTATTGTACTCGGACATGTTGTGTCTAATACTGGCATTTCTGTAGATCCAGCAAAGGTGGATGTTATTTCTAGTTTACCTTACCCCTCCTCTGTAAGGGAAGTCCGTTCGTTCCTTGGCCATGCAGGTTTTTACCAGAGGTTCATTAAGGACTTTAGTATGGTAGCACTTCCCTTATCCAAATTACTGAAGAAAGATATTGAGTTCGAGTTCAGTGAGGATTGCAAACAAGCGTTTGATAAACTGAAGATTGCCCTTACTCAAGCTCCAATTGTGAGAGGTCCTGACTGGAGCCAGCCATTCGAAATCATGTGCAATGCTTCCAACCATGCAGTAGGAGTAGCACTGGCTCAGCGTGAAGGTAAGCACCCCTTTGTAATTGCTTATGCGTCTAAGACTTTAGACGCCGCTCAGTCTAATTACGCTACTACTGAGAAAGAGTTTCTTGCTATTATTTTTGCTCTGGATAAATTCTAAGCCTATTTACCTGGTACTAAAGTAGTAGTGTATTCAGACCACGTAGCTCTAAAGTATTTATTAGCTAAAAAGGAATCCAAAGCAAGGCTTATACGTTAGATACTGCTACTACAAGAATTTGATTTAGAAATAAAGGATAGGAGTGGTAACCAGAATCTATGTGGCAGACCACTTGAGTCGCCTTGAGCACATTAAGGATGACTCCACTCCTATAGCTGATAATTTCCCATTTGATAACCTGCAAGCAGTATCTGAGATAGTCCCTTGGTATGCGCCTGTAGCTAATTATCTAGTTAGCCGCAGCTTTCCTCCAAACTTTACCAAGCATCAAAGAGACAAGCTAAAAAGCGAGTCTAAATATTATATATGGGATGACCCGTATTTATGGAGATGTGGCGCTGACCAGGTAATTAGACGGTGTGTGCTTCAATCAGAATTCCAGTCCATTTTAGAGGCCTGTCACTCATCTGAGAGTGGAGGACATTTTGGCCCTCAAAGAACTACTAGAAAAATCTTAGACTGTGGATTCTGGTGGCCTATTCTTTTTAAAAACGCTGCTAAATTTTGTAAATCCTGTTTTCCATGCCAAAAATTTGGTAATATATCCAAGAGGGATGAGATACCTCAACAAATTATGCTTTTCTGTGAAATTTTTTATGTTTAGGGCATTGACTTCATGGGTCCATTTCCAAATTCTAATGGTTATTTTTATATATTGTTAGATGTAGATTACGTTTCTAAATGGGTGGAAGCAATTCCTACCCGCACTGATGATGCTAACACTGTTGTTTCCTTTGTTAGAAACCATATTATTTGTCGCTTTGGATCACCACGAGCAATCGTGAGCGATCAAGGCACCCATTTTTGTAATAGGAGACTAACAGGATTACTGAAGAAGCGTGGGATAATTCATAAAGTCGCAACAGCCTTCCATCCTCAGACTAATGGGCAAGCCAAGGTGTCTAACAGAGACATAAAGCACATATTACAGAAGATAGTCAAACCTCATAGAAGAGACTAGAGCACCAGGCTACAAGATGCACTTTGGGCATACAGAACAGCATACAAGACACCCATTGGGATGAGTCCCTTTGCTTAGTTTATCGAAAAGCATGTCATCTCCCAGTTGAAATAGAGCACAAAGCCTTTTGGGCAGTAAAGGAGTGCAACATGGGATTTGAGAAAGCCAAAGCTGAAAGGAAGTTGCAACTGCAAGAATTGGAAAGCCTTCGCCTGGAAGCTTATGAGAACTCAAGGCTGTACAAGGAAAAGATGAAGGCTGTACATGATCAGCACATCAAGAGAAAAGAGTTCCAACCTGGAGACTTAGTCCTCCTTTACAAATCCAGACTAAGACTCATGTCAGGCAAGTTGAGATCAAGATGGGAAGGTCCATATAGAGTAGAGAAGGCTGAGCCATACGTAGTTTTTCACCTAAGTCATCCTTCAAGCTCTGAACTCATCAAAGTTAATGGACATCGTTTAAAGCTATATCATGGAGAGAAGGTGACAAAAAAAAAGAGTTAGAAATCTTCCTATTGGAGGATCCATTCACAGCAGAAGACTGAGCTAGTAGAGCGTCATACTTAAGGACGTTAAAGCAAAGTGCTAGGTGGGAGACAACCCACCATGGTATGATCGTTCCTTTCTTTATTCTTAGTTTTCTTTTTCAATAACTCTTCTCATTATTAGCACATTTAGTTTGCATCTGCATTTACATATTTTTATTTAAAAAAAATTTCAAATTTTCTCGCACGCGACCGCATCGCCGACGCGTCCGCGTCGCAGGTGGAACAGAAAGAATAAGAAATCGAACAGAAAGTTACGCGAGAGTGTAGCTGGAGGCATGCCTTTGGCACAAATCACCCCACGTGACCGCGTCACTGACGCGTCCGCGTCATATGGGAATACTGCCTCCCACGCGTCCGCGTCACTCACGCGGACGCGTGACCTGAAAATCGACGTAAGATAGGGTGCACGACCGAAAGTTGTGCTAGAGTGGTGCTGGACTGGTGCTGAACGCACAAGCCTTACCACGCGGACGCATGGCTCACGCGTCCGCGTCATATCCCTATAATGGCCACTCACACCATCGCGTCGACCACGCGACCGCGTCACCCTGGAATTTGGCAATAATGACCTTTGAACAGAGAGTTGTGCGAGTGCGAGGCTGCCCTCGCACCAGTAGCACAAAACGCGTCACGCGTCCGCATGACCGACGCGACCGCGTCGACCCATCTAAGCGCCATCCACGCGAACGCGTACCCCACGCGTCCGCGTCACTTGCGCCGCCCAGCTTATCCTAAATTGCCAAATATCTTATCTTTCTCTTCCCCAAATCCTACTTTTTCTTTTCCCCCCTCATTATTTTCTTCCCCTTTCTTCCTCCTTCCTTCTTTCCCACTTTTTACTCTCTTTCTCCCACCACCATTATCAAGTGTTTTTTTTTCTTTTCTTCTTCCTCCTTATTTTTCTATTCTTCTTCTTAATTTATGTTTTCTTCTTCTTTTTTTTTTTTTTTTTCATGCATTATTCTTGTTTTCTTGTTCTTTATTTTTCTTTTAATTGGTGTTAGAAATTTATCTAGGTCATTGTTTCTTATTATATGCTTGTGGATTGTTGCACAAAATTGTTTGGCAATTATACATTAATCTTTAAGGGTTGCTTGCATGTTCATTTTATTATTTTCATAAGCTTATTTACCATGCATGCTATGTGTTTGTGAAAACGCCCGTATGGCATTATGCACTGTTGGCAATATCTTTTATCCTATTACTCTTAAATGCTTGCTTTTCACAAAACCCTTTTTCATATCATATTAATTTAATATAATTGTCATTACAAACAGATTGTTAGTTTGAAAGACTTGGTAATCTAACCTAGACATTGAATGCTTGTTCTATGCTACTCATGCCTTTGCCTGCATGCCAATAAACATCTTGCATTAAATTGTCATCCTATGCACTTACTATATTCCTCATGATAATTTTTCATATGTAGTCATGACCATGTGTTAACTTCATTCATCTTTAATGTGCATTGATTACCACCCATACCATCATCTTCCTTGCTCTACCCCTTCACATTTTGACATACTTTCTCTTTTCTCCCTTTCAGGATGGCCACCAAGAAAGGCAAGGAGAAAGTTACTTCCAAACCACCAGCAAGGAGAGGAACAAAACGAGCATTAGTGGCAGAGCCATCTTCAACTGCAGTTAAACCCTCAACAAAAAGAATTAAGAGGATTATAAAGGTTGATGATAAAGAGAAAGCCTTCCCAGCAAAGGACACTGCGCGATTTCCCAATCGCTACTGTGAGCAGATGTTCTCCATCCTGGCAGACAGGAGCTACAAAAATGAATACCTTCTCATCCTCCCAAACCACATTGCTGATTTTGTTGAGCCACAAATTGCACGAAGACAGTGGGGTTTCCTACAGAGACAGCCACGGCAGGTTAATCTTTCCTGGGTAGTCGAGTTCTACTCCAACTTCCACCTGCCGACCCTGCAGTCTGTCTATGTCCGCCAGAAGCAAATCCCCATCACAGAAGAGGCTATTCAATGAGCTTTAGATCTTCCCCCTACTCCAGAAGGACTGGACGCATTTCAAAAAGCCGCACTCAAGCGCCAGATGCACCAATTTGACTAGGACGCTGTTCTCAGAGTTATCGCATTACCTGGCAGCAGATGGATCTACGGATACCATCATTCCCGTCCTAAGGGAATATTGGCTTCTGCACTTACCTCTGAGGCTCGAGTATGGGAACAGATTATGTCCCATTACGTCTTTCTGAGCACCCACGAGTCCTCCTTCACTGCAGACATGGCCGTTCTACTATGGTGCATCCTTACAGACCAGCCTCTGAACCTACCAAGACACATCCGAAATGCCATAGGACACGTACAAATTACGGGCAACTTACCTTTTTCCGCCTTGGACTCAGATCTTATCTCAGCAGCCGGAGCCTCCTACAGAGCTGGGGACACCAAAGCCATGCTTCCACGGGACGATCAGTATGTCCCTAACGGGAAATATATCAGACCTCCAGCAGCCACTACAAGCCAGCCTACTGAACCGGCTGAAGATATTCCTCCTTCATCACCACAAGCACCTATAACAAATCAACTACTCCATCAGATACTTGAAAGGTTGGATCGGCAGGAACACAAAGCAAAACTAAGAGAGCGCCGTAACAAGCACCGATTTACATACCTCAAGGAGCTACTTAAGGGAAAATACAGAGACTCAAACACCCTGGACTCCACTTCCTTTACCAGCACAGGGAGCCATGACAGTCCCGACTGTGGAGATACTACTACCAGCACACCTTTGTTCCTGACAGATGGCACCGAGGACGGTGCAAAGCCTTAAGTGTGGGGAGGTCGGTCAGTACCTGACTTTCGGAGGTAATTTCTCTTTCCTAGCACCAATAAAATAGGATATTTAGTTAGTTTTTCTTTTGTAGAATATGATAGATTGCATAGTAATAGATTAGTTGCATGCATGTTTTACTTGATTGAAAAGACAATGAGTTTTTTCTAAGACCCTATTTTTAGAACAAAATTTCACTAATTTTAATTAAAACTTTTGTGTTAAATTTGCTTGAAGTTATATTTGGAACATGGTTTTTGAGCTAAAGAACACACAACCTGTGAGATTTGTGCCTTTATACATGGTTACATTATTTAACCATAATTATTTTATTCTTGTGTGTTCACTTCTCCATGATTGTAATCTATATTTTGTTTCATTCTATATGTCCAATGTTTAATATATTTATATGCCTGCATATGATTGAGGCCATTATTTGTTTAGCTTACTTATCCCAAATAAGTCTACCCTTGCAATAACCTTTGTTAGCCACTTTGAGCCTTTAAATCCCATTTGTTCTTTATTTCACCACATTACTAGCCTTAAGCGGAAAAATAATTATATATCCCAATTGAATCTTTGGTTAGCTTAAGATAGAATTGTGTGTTAATTAAGTATGAGAAAATTGTGGGAACAAAAGATAATAAGGCAATGTGTCATGATGATATAATGGGAATTTGGGTACCTACTCATGTGCAACTACAAGAATTAGAAATCTATGTGCATTGATAAGCTATGTTTATTTTTATGATATGTTTATAAAAAAAATCCAAAAATCCAAAAATATGCAATAATTAAATAAGGGGACAAAATTACCCCAATGTTCAGTTAAGAATTCAAAGATCAATGCATGTATGATAAAATTAAAATGAAAGTTGATACATGAGTAAGGAATGTGAAAGAGAAATTTTGGGTAGCTAGGTATGAAATTTAAGCTATAAAGAATATATATGTGTTAGCTGAAAGCTTGGGCTAATTAAAGATTCAATTTATAAGCTTACTTAGCTATATATGTACCCTTACCCATACCTTGGCCCTATTACAACCTTGAAAAGACCTCATGATGTTTGCATTAGTATATTAATTGTTGTTGATTGGTTAGGTGAAGAACAAAAATTAGAAAGCATGATTAGAGAAGGATAGAGTGATTACCCTATACACTAGAGAGATTAGAGCATACATACATCATTAGTGAGGGTTCAATGCTTGAGTTCTATGTTCCCAGCTTTCATGATCTACCTTCTTGCATTTTTATCTGTTTTTACTGTATAAGAATTGAATTAGTGGAATTTGATTTGTGATTGTCTTGAAGCGCTTATTTACTTTTGACCAAGTGGATAAGAATCATATAGTTGCATTCACATATATAGGTTGCATTGCATTGCTTCAGTTTTACATGTTCCTACTCATTTATTTTATCTCCTTCAACTAAGCATGAGGACATGCTAATATCTAAGTGTGGGGAGGTTGATAAACCATTATTTTATCTCCTTCAACTAAACCATGAGGACATGTTCCCACTTATTCATTAAATAAGCATGCATTTATAATTCCTTCCTAAAAATACTTTATGGTTGAAAACTTGCTTCCTAGAGACTTTTAATTTTGTATTTTAATTCTCCTTTATTCCATTCGATGCCGTGATCTATGTGTTGAGTGTTTCAGGCTTTATAGAGCATGAATGACTTGGAGATTAGAAAGGAAGCTTGCAAAAATGGAAGGAACACAAGAAATTAAGGAGATAACCAGCGAGAAGTGACGCGGACGCATGGCTCACGCGACCGCGCGACATAGAGGAAATTACAGTGACGCGGACGCATGGCTCACGCAACCGCGCGGATTAGAAACTGCACAAGTGATGCGAAGGCGTGGACGACGCGCACGCGTGGCAAGGCAAAACGCTGGATGACGTGAACGCCTGGATGACGCGATCGCATGACATGCGCGATCTACAGAATCTGTAGAATTTGCTGGGGGTAATTTTGGGCCTTGTTTTGACCCAGTTTTCGGCCCAGAAAAGTAGATTAGAGCCAGGAAACATGCAGAGACACAAGACAACATTCTTTCCGCCTAATTTTAGTTTTAGATCTGATTTTTCCTCTCCTCTAGGTTTTCTCTCTACACATTGCTAGTTCTTAGGATTTTGTTTTTATTGCTTTTTGGATTGGGATATTGAGAAGAGTTATTACCTCCGCCAAGACTTCATTCTTCTAGTTTGTTTTCGTTACTTGTCTCTTACTCTTCCATGTCTTTAATTTATTCAGAATTGCTATTGGATTATTTTTAGAATTTATTAATACAAGAACCAATTTTATTTTTAATTGATAGTTTTGATTATTATTTATCATGTCTTTCTTTATTTCCCTTTCTTATGTTGTGAAGTTTACATTCATAATGAGCGAGTAGTTCCATAACTTGATTGGGAGTTGATTGAAAGGAGGATCTTGAGTTGGAATGCTCAAGAGAAAAATTGTAATTGGGTTTATTGTTGGATTGTCCTCTAGTCACTGACACTAATCCTTTCCAAGAGAGAGGATTGGAACTTGTGAATAGAAATAGCTTTCCAATTTGCTTGACTTTCCCCTACTTAGTAAGGGATAACTAAGCAGAACAACCTTCAATCATCAATTAATCTTGAGAGTACTCCAACAAGAATAGGGCTTCCAACTAATCTACTCCCAGTCAATGTTTTTATTAAAATTACATAATTTCTTTGATTTAATTTCCTGTTTATCAACTCAAACCATTTTAGAAAACATCTGATTAATAAAATAGCACACCTTTCTGCAACTCGTTCGGAGACGACCTGGGATTCATACTCCCAGTATTTTAATTCTAATTTTGTGACAACCCTTCTAAATTGATAAGTGGATTTTTGGTTGGTTAAGAACTGTACTTGCAACGTATCTCTTATAAAAATTTCTTAACTTGCCAATTTCCGCCATATCACAAATACCAGGGGAGTCAAGTTTGGTGCCCCCTGGCAGAGAGCAAATCTCCTTTGTAATTGATGGTGGCGCCAAACTCTAATCCACCAAGTTTGGCGCCACCCCTTCCCCAATTGTCTCCAAGTTATGTTGCATGTGGCACCAGACTTGGAGTTTCCCATGTTTGGCGCCAGCCCTTCACAATGGAATTCCAATTTGTGCGCATCATGTGGCGCCAAACTTGGAAATCCCAAGTTTGGCGCCACCCAGGCCGAATCAACCTCTCTAGGGTGGTCAAAATTTCTTCTAAGTGTACCGGCTCCTGTTCTAAATATTATGCGTGATTAAAACACACGTAAGACAGATGGGAAACAGTATAAACTCAGACAAAAAAAATTGAATAAATAACAAGGAAAGCAAAAATCAAACAGAAGGATATGAAAATATCGGGTTGCCTCCCAACAAGCGCTTCTTTAACTTCACTAACTTGACGGTTAGTTCTGCTAGTTCAGCAGATGAGCGGACCTTTGGCAATCAATCTCACCTCCAAGATAGTGCTTTAACCTCTGGCCATTAACTGTAAATTTTCTATCAGAATTCTCTTCCTGAATCTCCACATGACCATACAGTGATGCTCTGGTAACCACAAACGGTCCTGACCACCAGGATTTTAGCTTCCTGGGAAAGAGTTTGAGCCTTGAATTGAACAGAAGCACCCTTAGACCTGGCTCAAAGACTCTGATGGCAATCTTCTTGTCATGCTATATCTTATTTCTCTCCTTATAGAGCTTGGCATTCTCATAGGCTGAATATCTGAATTCATCAAGCTCATTCAACTGAAGCATTCTCTTTATTCCTACAGCCTGAGCATCAAAGTTCAGATACTTGATTGCCCAGTAAGCTCTATGCTCCAACTTAACTAGCAAGTGACAGACTTTACCATGGACCAACTGATAAGGGGACATGCCAATGGGAGTCTTGTAAGCTGTCTGGTATGCCCAAAGAGCATCATCAAGCTTCCTAGACCAATCTTTCCTTGAGATACTGACGGTCTTCTCTAGAATTCTTTTGAGTTCTCTGTTAGAGACCTTAACCTGTCTACTTGTCTAAGGGTGATAGGGGTTGCCACTTTATGACGGACTCCATACCTCTGCAGAAGTGAGTCCAGTTGTCTGTTACAGAAGTGACTTCTACCATCACTAATGAGTGTCCTTGGGACACCAAACCGGTTGAAAATATATCTCTGAAGAAAGCTCATCACCACTTTGGCATCATTGGTGGGCAGAGCCACAACTTCCACCCACTTGGTCATATAATCAACTGCCACCACTACAACATTTTAGGTCTATGGCCACGGTTTTTTGGGGTGACCGAAAAAAAAGCTATGGTCACGGTTTTTTTGGAAAGGGTGACCATAGAGTACCTATGGTCACAGTTTTTTAAAATAGGGTGGCCTAAAAGGGTCTATGGTCACGGTTTTGAGGGGTGACCTAAAGGGGTCTATGGTCACGGTTTTTTATAGTGACCAAAAAGGGGTCTATGGTCACGGTTTTTCAAAAAAGGGTGACCTAAAAGGGTTTATGGTCACAATTTTGGGGGGTGGCCTAAAGAGGTCTACGGTCACGATTTTGGGGGGTGTCCTAAAAGGGTCTATGGTCACGGTTTTGAGGGTGACCTAAAGGGGTCTATGGTCACGGTTTTTTACAGTGACCAAAAAGGGGCTATGGTCACGGTTTTTCAAAAAAGGGTGACCTAAAGGGGTCTATGGTCACGGTTTTGGAGGGTGACCTAAAGGGTCTATGGTCACGGTTTTGGGGGTGGCCTAAAAGGGTCTATGGTCACGGTTTTGTGGGGTGGCCTAAAGGGGTCTATGGTCACGATTTTAGAAGGTGGCCTAAAAGGATCTATGGTCACGGTTTTAGGGGTGACCTAAAGGGGTCTATGGTCACGGTTTTTTATAGTGACCAAAAAGGGGCTATGGTCACGGTTTTTCAAAAAAGGGTGACCTAAAAGCGTCTATGGTCACGGTTTTAGGGGGTGACCTAAAGGGGTCTATAGTCACGGTTTTGGGGGTGGCCTAAAAGGGTCTATGGTCACAGTTTTGGGGGTGACTTAAAGGTGTCTATGGTCATGGTTTTTTACAGTGACCAAAAAGGGTCTATGGTCACGATTTTTTGGAAGGGTGACCTAAAAGGGTCTATGGTCACGATTTTGAGGGTGACCTAAAGAGGTCTATGGTCACGGTTTTTTACAGTGACCAAAAAGTGTCCATGGTCACGGTTTTTCAAAATGGTGACCTAAAAGGGTCTATGGTCACAGTTTTGGGGGTGACCTAAGATTTTTATATCATTTGAGTTCAAATTAATTAAGATTTTTATCTATTTTTTATAATTTTAAATATTTTATCTTTTAAAAATTTTAATAATTAAAAATTAATAATAATTTTATATGATTTATTTTAAATATTAAAATTTTAAATTTATTTTTATAAATAAAAAATTAAGTTTAATACTATTAATTTTAAATTAAAAAAAAGATTTAAAACTTAATAACATAAAAAATGATTTACTAACTTAATAATGGAAGTGTTATATAATTAAATTTAAAAAATTTCTATTACGAATAAATTATGGTTTATTTATTAAATTCAGTTCTTAGAGTTAGAGATTAATTTATTAAGAATGATTAAATAGATTTTTGTAAATACTTTAGATTTAAGTCAATTAATATTTATGTACAACTTTTATCTTAATTAGTTATTTTATATAAATTAAAATTAAATTTATGATGAAAAAATAATGAACGTCATATAATTTAATTTAGGTAATTGATATTTTGAATTTAACCATATTTTATAAAATATAATTAGTATATTTACTTTATAATTTAAATTAGAAATAATTATTTCAACTCAATGATATCTTGATAAATAAAATTTTATCTGTTCTAAAAATAATTCTTATAATATTATATTTAAATTCTAAATTGTTATTCTATCACAATTATTTTATAAAATTATTATATTACTCATATATATTTAACTCTAACTCTAAAATTCCTAAAAAAAACCCTAATTCCCCAATCCCTAAATCAAAACACAACGCACACACACGTTCAAAAAAGGATGGAAACGAGAAACAGGGGGAGCTCGAGGTAGAAGAAGAAGGGAAGGAGAGGGAGAAGAGCGTGCCGGCGTCGCACCCAGCTCGTCGCTGTAGAGCTGTCGCCGCTCTCATCACGGGCCGTCGCTCGTTGTCACTGCTGGGTTCTTCGTTAGCGCTACTGCAGACAAGAAGAGAAAGAGAGAAAGCCAGCGCGAGAGAAGAGGAGGAGGGCTGCTGTCTCGCGCCGTCACTGTCACGCCTTGTTGTCGCAGCTATGGAGACCGCCACCATTGTTGGAATAGCGAACTAAGGAGAAAGGGAGAGCGACGCTGAGAGAGATTGACGGAAGCCAGTGAAGCGCGTGAGAGAAGGGGAGCCGATTTCTGTCACTGCCACCGCACCCAGTCGCCACTGGTGGAGCTCGCTGTCCCTGGAGGTGAATCGGTGTCGCGTCCTTGCTGCCAGGGCCACCAGCGCTACTGCTACTCCTCAAATTCTGCCTCTTTTCCTTTGGGGGTTTCTGCCACAAATTCCACCCCCTACATCACCATCCTTTTTGTATTCGTTGGGGAACTTCTTCTTACTTAGTTTACTGATTTTCAGGTATTCTCTTCTTTGAATGAATGGAAAGTATTATTTCAGCAGTAGTGGCTGGAAAATGTAGTGTACATTTTAGAACTTTACTGTATAATTCCTAATCATGGAGCTAATTATATGTTGAAACTTCTGGGCTTATATTCTCCGGTACTGATTATTCATCATTTCTTTGCTTCATCCAATATTTCTGGTAATTCGCATGTTATTTCTGTTATACTTCCCAATGTTGTTTAAATCATTTGAAAGTTCTAATTTTGCTACTTTATTCAGTTGTATGTATTGGTGTTGTTTGATTGGTTGTGTGTCCCTTTGATGATCTTGCTTGGTGTATTGTAGTGTTTTCTGTTTCTTGATTCTTAATGAAAAATGAAAGCTTGACAATTTTCCTTTCTCAATTAGCTGTTAAGGTCTAGTTTGATATGATAAACATAGTTGAATCTGTTTTTACTCTTTGTTGAGTTGTGTTAAGTTGAGTTCAGCTTAATTATGTTATGCTTGGTTGCCAATGATTACGTAGCTGGTTTCAAGTCTGGATAATCAAGGAGGATTTTAGATGAGATTGGAGGAGGATATGTTATCAGAGAGATTGGAGGAGGATATGTTATCAGAGAGAAAGTAGCAATAGCACATGTTGAAGAAAGATATGTTGTTCAGATAGTTTTATGTATTTTCTTGGAGTAGAAACAAAATGATAAATTTTCCTCCAAAAAATATTAATTTTTTGTTACACATATTTCAAAACTGATGCAAGTGTTTTATTTTTTTGTTTCTTAATACAGGTACTATGGACATATCTTTGTTAAATGTGCTCTCCAATGGCATGTCCTCATTTTTGCATCCATCATTTTCAGAATTGACAAAAAAAAGCTATATCAAATTTAACATGTATGGATTTCAGAATATGTTTTATTAATTCATTGTACTAAAGTTGAACATAAAGATATATCTGTAAAAAGGCAGAAACCACAGAACACCAAAAGGCTGTCTTCATACTATATATCTTATAGTTTTGTGTTTAACCAATTATGCTCAGGCTAGAGAAGTATAAATATCAAATTTGTTTTTATAGGTGCTTGAGGATGACCCTAGATATTGGGAAGTGATGTCATCTGCACTCTCAGTTGGTTGGCTTGATATTGTGGTTAGTAAAAAGCTAATGTATTTCTTTCATTTTCTTCTTCACATATATTGTTTCCTTGTAAATAAATACTGCATGTTGAAGTTGGCTTTTGTGTACAGGTGAAAATGTTGTGGTTGCATGGATCTTATCAACTAGATCAGCTTAGTAATCGTGAGGTTGGCATCAAATCATGAACATAATACTATATAGGATTACTTGTATTGGTTGTATGTAGGGATGTGTCTTTTAGATATATGCAGAGAGATTGAAAGTCATTGTTTTGAAGGTGTACTTTTTTATCCTATCCTTTTTATATTATGGATCTGTTAGCCTTGTAATATCTTAATAATGTTTCTTCTTTTACAACCCCCCAATAAAGAAAAATCCTGGAATTGTTTTATATGAAGCTGATGCTATTGCTACTGTATCACATATTTATTACTGTATCTCATTTTCTGCCATCATCTGATTACTCAGTTAGAGAATGGGCTTGTGGAGGCAGTTGCTGTTCTTATTTCCAAAATGCCCTGCCTATGTCGTGAATATACTAATGGAAAATTAGGTGAACTCTTTAAATCCAAGCCTGACTTCATCAAGGTATATTCCAATGCTGCTATAGAGAACTACTTTTATGTTTCCTTTTAGACATATTTATTCTTGTGATCTTTGTAATTCCATTTTAGGACTTGTAGATATATGCTTGAACATGATAGTTATTGTGGAGTTATGGCTTTATGCTAAAAGATATATAGTTTTGTAACTTGCTTTTTCATCGCTTGAAATTATATTTGGATGCCACACAATGTGTTCCTTACCTAAAATGTCAACATGAAACACTTACTTAGTTATTAAATTTTAAAAAATAAAGCTATAGTAGGATGACACAAATTCTCACATTTAAATTCCAATCGAAGATTTTTTTGTTGTTGGATTTGTATCTCAATGGGAGCTATAACTAGGTAGGCTTTTATCGTTCACTTTCTAGCTTCGACCTTTTTCTTTGGAAGGAGGGTTAGAAATGGCTTGCTAAGCAACAATGGGTTTGTAGGGAAAAAAACTTGGGTTTAGTTCACAGTTAATGCATTGTCATAATTAGTTGCCACTGAAGAGGTTTCATTAATTTGTTAAACACTTCCTCCATTAAGATTTTGTGGTTATTTGTAAGGAACTAAGGATCTTATAAAACGTAAAGGGATTACAGTCCATTATATGGTGGCTGAAATGGCTTGTGAAAGAGGGTGTTTCCATCATTGTGATTCTGGAGAAGTAGATTTTTGTATCTCTGTAGCACTAAGGATTTCATATTATATTCATGAGCAAATATTAATTTAGGTAATTTTTTTTATTGAATTGGAAACTCATGTATGTTTTTGTTCCAATGTGAATCAATGTTTTTCTCCTTGTTAAGTGCATGTAAGGATTCAACTTATCATTTTGACCGGTATATCATGCCATTAATTATGTGACTCTCTTCAACCTTATGTATGGAGTTGAGGATCCGTCAATTGCAGGGATGGTTTTAGATAGTCCATTCTCTTATTTGGTTGATTTGATGATGGAACTTGTAGATACATATAAAGTTTGTCTTCCAAAGTTCACTGTGAGTATATATAGTTGTTTTTATACTTATAACTACTGAATCAAAATTTGGTAACAGTTTTACTATTGTTAAGTTGATTTTGTTTGATTTTTAATGTTATAGGTAAAGTTTGCAATCCAATACATGCGAAGAGCGATTCAAAAGCTTTTGGGTTGCACTGAAGAAAATCCAGAAGAAGGGAAAGGGTGCTGCCTAATTGTTCTATTCTCATACTTGTATTTTGGATGAGATGGAATGAGTCTTATAATGACTTTAGTTATCTACATCTAATATTTTGATGTCTTGTGTACTTTTTGAAACGAGATTTTACGTGTTATTACATGTAATGGATAATTACACTATTTTTATTTGTGTTGTTTGGACTGAAAACATATCTAGCTTATAATAAATTTTTTCTAATTTAGATTTCTTGAATTTCTTATTTTTAGATTTATTTGGTGATTATGATCGTTTTGGGATGTGATTATGTTTTAAAAAAAATTAAATCGTATAAAACAAAACAGGCTATGGTCACGGTTTTAAGGAGGGGTGACCATAGAGGCTATGGTCACGGTTTTAAAGAGGGGTGACCATAGAGGCTATGGTCACGGTTTTAAGGAAGGGTGACCATAGAGGCTATAGTCACGGTGAAAACCGTGACCATAAATAAAACTATGGTCACGGTTTAAGGAGGGGTGACCATAGAGCTATGGCCACGGTGAAAACCGTGACCATAGATAAGGCTATGGTCACGGTTTTAAAGAGGGGTGACCATAGAGGCTATGGTCACGGCGAAAACCGTGACCATATATAAGGCTTTGGTCACGGTTTTCAGGAGGGGTGACCATAGAGGCTATGGTCACGGTTTAAGGAGGGGTGACCATAGATAAGGCTATGGTCACGGTTTTAAAGAGGGGTGACCATTCACCGTGACCATAGATAAGGCTATGGTCACGGTTTTCAAGAAGGGTGACCATAGAGGCTATGGTCACTGTGAAAACCATGACCTAGATAAGGCTATGGTCACGGTTTTTTAGCGTGACCATAAATTAACCTATGGTCACGGTAAAAAAACGTGGCCTAAAGTGTCAGAATTTTAAAATTGTAACCGTGACCATAGAAACCGTGACCATAGATAAAAAAACCGTGACCATAGACCTATGGCCACGAGAGAATAGGCCACGGTAAAAAACCGTGACCATAGGTCCAAAACCGTGACCATAGATCTATGGTCACCCTTTTTCCTAGCTATGGTCACGGTTCTTTACCGTGACCATAGGCCTTTTTTTGTAGTGCACCAAGATATAGTTGTTGGAATATGAGGGTGGAAAAGGTCCCATGAAGTCAATACCCCACACATTAAACAACTCGATCTCAAGAATCCCCTGCTGTGGCATCTCATGGTTAGCAGAGAAAGTCTTAGCTCTTTCACATCTGTTACAGTTCTTCACAAATGCTCTCGAATCTGGGAGGAGATTCGGCTAATAGAAACCTCTCTGAAGGACCTTTGTAGCTGTCCTTTCACCACTAAAGTGGCCTCCATAATCAGAGCCATGACAGTGCTAAAGAATCTGCTGTGTTTTCTCATCTGAGACACATCTCTGGATTTTACCATCTGAGCATCTTCCAAAAAGGTGTGGTTCTTCCCAAAAGTAGTACTTTGCATCAGTCAGTAGCTTCTTCACTTGTTGTTAACTATACTCTTTTGGAATGAAATTCATGGCTTTGTAATTTGCAATGTCTGCAAACCATAGAGCCTGCTGAATGGCAAAAAGTTGCTCATCCGGGAATGTCTCCGTCATAGCTGTGGATGGTTGCACACCCTCATTAGGTTCAATTCAGGAAAGGTGGTCAGCTACTTGATTTTCTTACCTTTTCCTGTCTTTTATCTCAATATGAAACTCCTGAAGGAGTAGCACCCATCTGATTAATCTTGGTTTAGAATCCTATTTGGTTAGAAGGTACTTCAAAGCAGCATGATCAGTATAAATAATATCCTTAGAACCATACCCTTAGAACCAATTAAATAGGACCTAAACTTATCAATAGCATACACAATAGCTAATAATTATTTTTCTGTAGTTGTGTAATTCTTTTGAGCATCATTTAACACACAACTAGCACAGTGAATGACATGTATAAGCTTGCCATACCTCTGTCCTAAAATAGCTCCTATAGTATAATCACTAGCATCACATAATAATTCAAATGGCAAATCCTAGTGGGGGGAGCTATGATGGGAGCAGAAGTAAGGTTTGCTTTTAGATTTTCAAAGGCATGCAGACATTCAGTATCAAATACAAAAAGAACATCAGCAACTAAGAGGTTGCTCAATGGTTTAGAAATCTTAGAAAAATCCTTTATAAATCTTCTGTAAAATCTTGCATGACCCAAGAAATTCCGGACTGCCTTAACATTAGATGGTGGTAGTAATTTTTCAATTACCTCCACCTTGGCTCTATCAACCTCAATCCCTTGCTTGAAATCCGGTGTCCAAGAACAATACCTTTTGTAACCATAAAATGACATTTTTTCCAATTTAAAATAAGGTTTGATTCTTGACACCGTTTCAAGACCAGAGATAGATGCTTAAGGCAGGATTCAAAAGAATTACCAAAAAACAGAGAAATTATCCATAAATACCTCAATAAGCTTTTCAACCATATCAGAAAAAATTGAAAGCATACACCTATGAAAAGTTGCTGGGGTATTACAGAGTCCAAATGGCATTCTCTTGTAAGCAAATAATCCAAAAGGACATGTGAATGCCGTCTTCTCTTGATCTTGAGGGTCCACTGTAATTTGGTTATATCCAGAATATCCATCTAGAAAATAATAAAAAGCATGACCAACTAACCTCTCTAGTATCTAATCAATCAAAGGTAAGGGGAAGTGATCCTTCCTTGTAGCAGTGTTGAGCCTCCAGTAGACTATGCACATTATCCGTCCTGTGACTGTCGTTGTAGAAATTAGCTCATTCTTATCATTCTTGATCACTGTCACCCCTCTTTTCTTGGGAAATACCTGCACAGGACTCACCCAAGGGCTATCAGAAATAGGGTATATAATGTCGGCTTCCCATAGTTTCATTACCTCTTTTTGGACCACTTCTTTCATAGTTGGATTGAGTCTCCTTTGTGGTTGCACAACCAGTTTAGCATCATCTTCAAGAAGGATGTTGTGCATACACTTGGTGGGACTAATCCCCTTTAGATCACCAATGGTTCATCCAAGAGCTATTTTATGGCTCCTAAGCACTGTAATAAGTGCCTCTTCCTCTCCAGACTTCAAGGTAGAGCTAATAATCACTGGATATGAATAATTTTCACCTAAGAACACATATTTCAGAGAAGGAGGAAAAGACTTTAGCTCAAGCTTGGGGACTTCTTCCTCCACTTTAGGCATGCTCACCAGGTTCTTCTGGGGTGGTGAATCATCAATCTCAAGTAATTCATACTCAGAGAGAGGATCCAAAATATCATCAAGTACCTCAGCTTCTAGTACCTCTTGAATAAGTGGTTCAACAACACCAACTCCCATACACCCTTCAGAGTCATTAGGGTGTTTGAGAGCTTCAAATACATTACAGATTAACTGTTCTTCATTGACCTTCATGGTTAATTCACCCTTTTGCACATCAATCAGAGCTCTACCTATAGCTAAAAAGCGTCTTCCAAGAATAATAGAGGACTTTTTATCATCTTCCATATCCAATATAACAAAATCAACAGGAAAAATAAATGGCCCTACTTTCACAAGTAAATCCTCAACAACCCCCACTGGAAATTTAATAGAAAGATTAGTAAGTTGAAGAGAAATACGAGTGGGTTTTACCTCTTCAATTTGGAGCTTTTTCATCACTAAAGTGGCATGAGATTGATACTAGCTCCAAGATCACACAAAGCTCTCTGAATAGTGACATCTCCAATGGTGCAAGGAATTACAAAGCTCCTTGGATCCTACATCTTCTCAGGAAGGTTATGTTGAATAATAGCACTGCATTCCTTAGTTAACACCACTTTCTCTTGTTCTTTCCAATTCCTCTTTTTAGTCAACAGTTCTTTCATGAATTTAGCATAGAGAGGCATTTTCTCAAGAGCCTCAGCAAAAGGAATGTTGATCTATACCTTCTTGAAGACTTCTAAAAATTTAGAAAATAGCTTGTCTTTGGAAGCCTTCTAAAGTCTCTGAGGATATGGTATTTTAGGCTTGTACTCAGGAGCCTTTGGCAATGTAGGATGAGTGTCAAGAGAAACTGAGAATGGGTTATCTGCAAGCCTTGGAGGGATGTGCTCCATCATTTGTTTCTTCTCCTCTGGAGCTTCTGTTTCAACTAGCTCTTCATTGACCTTAGTCTCAAAACCAGCTAATTTACCACTTCTTAATTGAATGGCCTTGTAGTCTTCTCTTAGGTTCACCACTGTATCACCAGGAAATGTACTTGGGGGCCTCTCAGGTATTTTATTGCTCAAGTGGTCTACTTACAGCACCAAGTTTCTGATGGAAGCTCTAGTTTCCTGCATAAAATTATTCAGTAGTGTCTCCCAGTTAGTGTTCTTCTGGGGCTGAGAATTTGTCTGCTGAGGTGGTTATTGTTGATGAGACTGAAACTGGTAGTCATTTTGATTGTTCTGCTGAAAGCCGCCCTGAGAATTGTTGTTAAAATTCTGTGATATCTGAGGTTGCTCTCTCCATCCAAAATTTGGGTGATTTCTCCACCCCTGATTATTGGTCTTAGAGTATTGATCATTATTGGGGTTTCTAGGAGCACTCCCCATGTAATTCACATGTTCAGAGGAAGATTGAGCATAATCATAATTCTCACCTTGAACAGAGCTACCAGTCATGTCATAAGGGGCCTCTTGAGGTGCATTCTGGGTGTTGACAGCTGAAACCTACATTCCACTCAACTGTTGAGTAATTAAATTCATCTGTTGAGACAAAATTTTGTTCTGAGCAAGAAGAGAATCAAAAGCTTCTACATCCAACACGCCTTTCTTCTGAGAGGTTCCAGAGTTTCTAGGATTCCTGTTAGATGAGTATAAATATTGGTTGCTAGCAACCAACTCAATAAGCTCAGTAATCTCCTCCGGTGTCTTCTTCATGTGCAATAAACCACCTGCAGAATTATCTAAACACATCTTAGACATTTCACATAAGCTCTCATAAAAGATATCTAGCTGAGTCCATATAGAAAATATGTCTGGAGGGCATTGCTTGGTCAGCAGCTTATATCTCTCCTAGGCTTCATAGAGGGACTCACCATCTTTCTGTCTAAAAGTCTGAACCTCTACCCTTAGCTTAGTTAGCTTTTGTGGTGGGAAAAGTTTTGTCAAAAATCTAGTGACCACCTTATCCCAAGTATCCAGGCTCTCTCTGGGTTGAGAATCTAGCCATAGTTTTACTCTATCCCTCAAAGCAAATAGGAAGAGCATGAGTATATAAACGTCAGGATTCACTCTATTCGTCTTCACAGTATCACAAATCTGCAGGAAATTAAAAATAAATTGATTCGGGTCTTCTTGAGGATATCCATGGTACTGACAATTTTGTTGCGCAAGAGTGACTAGCTGAGGCTTCAGTTCAAAGTTGTTTGCATCTATAGGAGGCACCACAATACTTTTCCTATAAAGATCTGCATTGGGGGCAGTGTATGAACCAAGCATTCTTCTTGGTTGTTCATTCTCATTCAGATTTGCCACATTGGCATTCACAGCACGATTCTGATCCATGGTGGACTTTGCAGCGTCCTTTTCAGAAGTTTCACTCAGATTTTCTCTAGCCTTGTAAAGTCTAGCTTGTTGCAAACGCCTCTTCAAAGACCGTTCAGATCCAGGATCAAAATCTATAAGAGGATCCTTGTCTCTGTTCCTGGTCATAAACAGACAGAAAACAAGAAAAATAGGATTCTCTTCGTCAGAATGTAGATAATTTCTATAGAGGTAACTTGTGTAAAGAAATAAAATAAAACACTAAAGAATTAAACTAAGAGATTTTTGAAAATTGTTAAAAAAATAAGGCTAGAATTTTTGAAATATTAAAAAAAATTGAACAAGAAAATAAGAATAAAACTAACTAGGTAACACCAAACTTAATTTCAGAAATTAAGAAAGAACAATAGTACTAGCTGTTCGAAAATTATAAAGCAAGAATTAAATAAAAGTAAACTCAAATGGCTAATCTAAGCAATCAAACAACTACAAGTTGTCAATTACAGTCAATCCCCGGCAACGGCGCAAAAAACTTGGTGCGGAGTTTATAATCCACAAACTAACCGACAAGTGCACCGGGTCATACCAAGTAGTACCTCAAGTGAATGAGGGTCGATCCCACGAGGATTGATGGACTAAGCAATAATGATTGCGTGATTCACTTGGTTAGACAAACAGAAAATGGTATTTTGAGAGTTCAATTGCATCAAATAGTAAATTCAGAAAATTAGAAAGCAAACAGTAAATGGATTGTGAAATATATGAAGAAAACAGTTAAGGTTTCAGAGATATCTATCTTCAGGATTGACTTTTCTTACCAAGTATTTTAATCATGCAAGATTTAATTCATGGCAAACTATATGTGACTAAACCCTAATTCCTTAGACCTTTTTAGTCTCCTCTAACTTTCATCAACCGCCAATTCCTTGGTCACTTAATTCCAATTAGAGGGTGAAGTTCAATTCTAGTTCATATGCCACAGAAACCCTAATTACCTAAATATAAGAGGATTATATGTCATGTATCCCGTTAAGTCCAGACAATTAGTAGTTTAGGAGAAATTGTTTTCAAGCTGTTGTTCAAGTAAAGAGCTTTTCCAAGTTATACAAGAACTCAATTAGAACAAGCGTCATACTTCCATTCCACCCAAATTCATAAGATAAAGATGGAAAAAAAATCTTGAAATAGAAATTAGTACATGAATTAAAATAGAAAAAAATAGTATCAATCCATACAATAGACAGAGCTCCTAACCTTAACAGTGGAGGTTTAGGAGAAATTCTTTTCCCTTTTATATCTAATCCTAATTAATTTATATGTATTTTATAAAACTAAATATTATCTATTCCTAATTTTAAATAGAATAAAGTTTAATAAAAAATTTACAAAGCCTTCCCGTGTTGTGCTCCTGGGACGAGTGGGGACCATTGGATTCATTAAAGGTGGTGCCAAACTTGAAGAATCCAAGTTTGGCCTCATTGAGGCCGTATGCAATCCACTTGGTTCTCCTTAGCTTGTGCCAAACTTGAGGTATCTCAAGTTTGGCTTCAAATAAACCGTATGCAATCCTTGGAGTTTCTTTAGTTGGCACCAAACTTGAGGTATCTCAAGTTTGGCTTTGGTGCACGAAATTGTGATCCCCAGGCTCGAACAAATCCTGGTAATGGCTCCAGAGCTTGGTGCTCTGATCTTAATTCATAATTGTCACAACTTCGATACAACTAACCAGCAAGTGCACTGGGTCGTCCAAGTAATACCTTACGTGAGTAAGGGTCGAATCCCACGGAGATTGTTGGTATGAAGCAAGCTATGGTCACCTTGTAAATCTCAGTCAGGCGGATATAAAATAATCATGGAGTTTTCGAATATTATATAATAAAATAGGGATAGAGATACTTATGTAAATCATTGGTAGGAATTTCAGATAAGCGAATGGGGATGCTTTTCGTTCCTCTGAACCTCTGCTTTCCTGCTATCTTCATCCAATCCGTCTTACTCCTTTCCATGGCTGGCTTTATGCAAGGGCATCACCGTTGTCAGTGGCTACATCCCCTCCTCTCAGTGAATAATATGCTCACGCACCCTGTCACGGCACGGCTATTCATCTGTCGGTTCTCGATCATGCTGGAATAGGATTCACCCTCCTTTTGCGTCTGTCACTAACGCCCAGCACTCGCGAGTTTGAAGCTCGTCACAGTCATTCAATCATTGAATCCTACTCAGAATACCACAGACAAGGTTTAGACCTTCCGGATTCTCTTGAATGCCGCCATCATTCTAGCTTACGCCACGAAGATTCTGGTTAGGAGATCTAAGAGATACTCATTCTAGCTTAATTCATGTAGAACAGAAGTGTTTGTCAGGCACGCGTTCATAAGGGAGAAGGATGATGAGCGTCACACATAATCATCACCTTCATCACGTTCTTGGGTGCGAATGGATATCTTAGAAGCGAAATAAGAAGAATTGAATAGAAAACAGTAGTACTTTGCATTAATCTTTGAGGAACAGCAGAGCTCCACACCTTAATCTATGGAGTGTAGAAACTCTACCGTTAAAATTACATAAGTGAAGGTCCAGGCATGGCCGAGATGGCCAGCCCCCAAAACGTGATCACAGGATCCAAATACAATCCAGGATGCCTAATACAATAGTAAGAGGTCCTATTTATAATAAACTAGTCACTAGGGTTTACATGAGTAAGTAATTGATGCATAAATCCACTTCCGGGGCCCACTTGGTGTGTGTTTGGGCTGAGCTTGAGTGTAGCACGTGCAGAGGCCATTTGTGGAGTTGAACGCCAGTTTCTGTGCCAGTTTCGGCGTTCAACTCTGGTTTTGGATACTTTTCTGGCGCTGGACGCCAGATTTGGGCAGAAGGCTGACGTTGAACGCCAGTTTACGTCGTCAATTCTTGGTCAAAGTATGGACTATTATATATTGCTGGAAAGCCCTGGATGTCTACATTCCAACGCAATTGGAAGCGCGCCATTTCAAATTCTGTAGCTCCAAAAATCTACTTTGAGTGCAGGGAGGTCAGAATCCAACAGCATCAGCAGTCCTTTTTCAACCTCTGAATTTGATTTTTGCTTAAGTCCCTCAATTTCAGCCAGAAAATACCTGAAATCACAGAAAAACACACAAACTCATAGTAAAGTCCAGAAATGTGAATTTAACATAAAAACTAATGAAAACATCCCTAAAAGTAACTAGATCCTACTAAAAACATACTAAAAACAATGTCAAAAAGCGTATAAATTATCCGCTCATCACAACACCAAACTTAAATTGTTGCTTGTCCCCAAGCAACTGAAAATCAAATAGGATAAAAAGAAGAGAATATACTATAAATTCCAAACTATCAATGAAACATAGTTTCAATCATATGAGCGGGACTTATAGCTTTTTGCCTCTTGAATAGTTTTGGCATCTCACTCTATCCATTGAGGTTCAGAATGATTGGCATCTATAGGAACTTCAGATTTCGAATAGTGTTATTGACTCTCCTAGTTCAGTATGATGATTCTTGAACACAGCTTCTTTATGAGTCTTGGCCGTGGCCCTAAGCACTTTGTTTTCCAATAATACCACCGGATACATAAATGCCACAGACACATAATTGGGTGAACCTTTTCAGATTGTGACTCAGCTTTGCTAAAGTCCCCAATTAGAGGTGTCCAGGGTTCTTAAGCACACTCTTTGTTTTTGCTTTGGACCTTGACTTTAACCGCTCAGTCTCAAGTTTTCACTTGACACCTACACGCTACAAGCACATGGTTAGGGACAGCTTGGTTTAGCCGCTTAGACCAGGATTTTATTCCTTCAGGCCCTCCTATCCACTGATGCTCAAAGCCTTGGGATCCTTTTTATTTGCCCTTGCCTTTTGGTTTTAAGGGTTATTGGCTTTTTCTGCTTGCTTTTTCTTTTTCTTTCTATATTTTTTTTTTGCCTATTTTTTTTTTCTTCTTTTTTTCTTTTTTTTTTCTGCAAGCTTTGTTCTTTGCTGCTTTTTCTTGCTTCAAGAATCATTTTTATGATTTTTCAGATTATCAAATAACATGTCTCCTAGTCATCATTCTTTCAAGAGCCAACATATTTAACATTCTTAAACAACAACTTCAAAAGACATATGCACTGTTCAAGCATACATTCAGAAAACAAGAAGCATTGTCACCACATCAATATGATTAAACTAAGTTCAAGGATAAATTTGAAACTCATGTACTTCTTGTTCTTCTGAATTAAAACATTTTTCATTTAAGAGAGGTGATGGATTCAAAGGACATTCATATCTTTAAGACAAAGTTACTAACTACTAATGATCATGTAGTGAAGACACAAACATAGACAGGAACATAACATAGAAAACAAAAAACAGAAGAAAGAAGAACAAGGAATGAATCCACCTTAGTGATGGTGGCGTTTCCTTCTTGAGGAACCAATGATGTCCTTGAGCTCTTCTATGTCTCTTCCTTGTCTTTGTTGCTCCTCCCTCATTGCCTTTTGATCTTCTCTTATTTCATGCAGCATGATGGAGTGCTCTTGATGTTCCACCCTTAGTTGTCCCATACTGGAACTCAATTCTTCTAGGGAGGTGTTGATGTGCTCCCAATAGTTTTGTGGAGGAAAGTGCATTTGAAGCATTTCCGGAATCTCATGGTGATGTGGTTCTTGCGCCTCTTGAGCTCCATGACTGGGCTCTCTTGCTTGCTCCATCTTTTTCTTAGTGATGGGCTTGTCCTCTTTGATGAGGATATCTCCCTCTATGTCAATCCCAGCTGAATTGCATAGGTGGCAAATGAGGTGAGGGAAGGCTAACCTTGCCATAGTGGAGGACTTGTCAGCCACCTTGTAGAGTTCTTGAGGTATAATCTCATGAACTTCCACCTCTTCTCCAATCATGATGCTATGGATCATGATGGCCCGGTCTATAGTAACTTCAGACCGGTTGCTAGTGGGAATGATTGAGCATTGAATAAACTCTAACCATCCTCTAGCTATAGGCTTGAGGTCCAATCTTCTTAGTTGAACCGGCTTGCCTTTGGAGTCAATCTTCCATTGAGCTCCTTCTACACATATGTCCATAAGGACTTGGTCCAACCTTTGATCAAAGTTGACTCTCCTTGTGTAGGGGCGTGCGTTCTCTTCCATGTATGGCAAGTTGAACGCCAACCTCACATTTTCCGGACTAAAATCTAAGTATTTCCCCCGAACCATTGTAACATAGTTCTTTGGATCCGGGTTCTTACTTTGATCATGGTTCTTGGTGATCCATGCATTGGCATAGAACTCTTGAACCATTAGGATGCCGACTTGTTGGATGGGATTTGTTAGAACTTCCCAACCTCTTCTTTGAATTTCATGTCGGATCTCCGGATACTCATTTCTTTTGAGTTTAAAAGGGACCTCAGGGATCACCTTCTTCTTGGCCACAACATCATAGAAGTGGTCTTGATGGGCTTTGGAGATGAACCTTTCCATCTCCCATGACTCGGATGTGGAAGCTTTTATCTTCCCTTTCCCTCTTCTAGAGGATTCACCGGTCTTAGGTGCCATCAATGGTAATGGAAAAACAAAAAAGCTATGCTTTTACCACACCAAACTTAGAATATTGCTCGCCCTCGAGCAATAAACAAAAGAATAGAAGTAGAAGAAGAAGAAATAGAGGAGAGGGAGAGGGTGATGTGGTTCGGCCAAGAAGGGTATAGAGGGGTTGTGTTGTGTGAATTTGATGAAGAATGGAGGGCTATATATAGGGAAAGGAGGGGGGGTTAAGGTTCGGCCATATGGGTGGGTTTGGGTGGGAAATTGGTTTTGAATTTTGAAGGTAGGTGGAGTTTATGAGGTAGGTTTATGGGGAAGAGTGGATGGATGTGAGTGGTGAAGGTTTAGTGGGGAAGAGAGATTGAGGTGATTGGTGAGGGGTTTTTAGGGAAGAGTGTTTGTGGGGTTGTGTGAAAGAGAGTGGTGAGAAGAAGTGAGTGGAGGTAGGTGGGGATCCTGTGGGGTCCACAGATCCTGAATGGATCCTGTGGGGTCCACAGATCCTGAGTGGATCCTGTGGGGTCCACAGATCCTGAGGTGTCAAGGCATTTACATCCCTGCACCATTAGGCATGTAAAAATGCCTTTGTATCCAACTTTGGGCGTTCAGCGCCAGGTTGGTGGCCATTTTGGGCGTTCAACGCCCATTTGTGTGCCATTTCTGGCGTTGAACGCCAGAACCATCTTTGTTCTGGCGTTCAGCGCCCAGAAGCTGCCCATTTTGGGCGTTCAGCGCCAGAACCATGCTCTGTTCTGGCGCTGAACGCCAGACAGATGCTCCTCCAGGGTGTAATTTTTCTTCTGCTGTTTTTGATTCCGTTTTCAATTTTTATATTTATTTTGTGACTCCACATGATCATGAACCTAAGAAAACATGAAAAACAATAAAAATAAGAATTAGATAAACATTGGGTTGCCTCCCAACAAGCGCTTCTTTAATGTCAATAGCTTGACAGTGGGCTCTCATGGAGCCTCACAGATGTGCAGAGCTTTGTTGAGACTCTCCAACACCAAACTTAGAGTTTGGATATGGGAGTTCAACACCAAACTTAGAGTTTGGTTGTGGCCTCCCAACACCAAACTTAGAGTTTGACTGTGGGGGCTCTGGTTGACTCTGCTTTGAGAGAAGCTTTTTCTGCTTCCTCTCCATGGTTGCAGAGGGAGATCCTTGAGTTTTAAACACAAGGGAGTCCTCATTCCATTGAAGGACTATTTCACCTCTGTCAACATCAATCACAGCTCTTGCTGTGGCCAAGAAAGGTCTTCCTAGGATGATGGATTCATCCTCTTCCTTTCCAGTATCCAGGACTATGAAATCAGCAGGGATGTAAAGGCCCTCAACCTTTACTAATACATCTTCTACTTGTCCATAAGCCTGTTTTCTTGAGCTGTCTGCCATCTCTAGTGAGATTTTAGCAGCTTGCACCTCATAGATTCCCAGTTTCTCTACTACAGAGAGGGGCATGAGGTTTATTCCTGAACCAAGGTCACATAGAGCCTTAAAGATCATGGTGCCTATGGTACAGGGTATTATGAACTTTCCAGGATCCTATCTCTTCTGAGGCAATGTCAGTTGATCCAGATCACTTAGTTCATTGATGAACAAGGGAGGTTCAACTTCCCAAGTATCAATGCCAAATAATTTGGCATTCAGCTTCATGATTGCACCAAGAAACTTGGCAGTTTGCTCTTCAGTAACATCCTCATTCTCTTCAGAAGAGGAATACTCATCAGAGCTCATGAAGGGCATAAGGAGGTTCAATGGAATCTCTATGGTCTCTAGATGAGCCTCAGAGTTCTTTGGTTCCTCAGAGGGAAGCTCCTTATTGATCACTGGACGTCCCAGGAGGTCTTCCTCCTTGGGATTCACGTCCTCTCCTCTCCTCACTGGTTCGGCCATGGCGCTTATGTCAATGGCCTTGCACTCTCCTTTTGGATTCTCTTCTGTATTGCTTGGGAGAGTACTAGGAGGGATTTCAGTGATCCTTTTACTCAGCTAGCCCACTTGTGCTTCCAAATTTCTAATGGAAGACCTTGTTTCATTCATGAAACTCATAGTGGCCTTAGATAGATCAGAGACTAGATTTGCTAAATTAGAAGCATTTTGTTCAGAGTTCTCTGTCTGTTGCTGAGTTGATGATGGAAAAGGCTTGCTATTGCTAAACCTATTTCTTCCACCATTATTAAAGCCTTGTTGGGGCTTTTGATCCTTCCATGAGAAATTTGGATGATTTCTCCATGTTGAGTTATAGGTGTTTCCATAAGGTTCACCTAAGTAATTTACCTCTGCTATTGCAGGGTTCTCAGGATCATAGGCTTCTTCTTCAGAAGATGCTTCTTGAGTACTGTTGGATGCAGCTTGCATTCCATGCAGACTCTGAGAAATCATATTGACTTGCTGAGTCAATATTTTGTTCTGAGCCAATATGGCATTCAGAGTATCAACTTCAAGAACTCCCTTCTTCATAGGCATCCCATTACTTACAGGATTCCTTTCAGAAGTGTACATGAACTGGTTATTAGCAACCATGTCAATGAGTTCTTGAGCTTCTGCAGGCGTTTTCTTTAGGTGAATGGATCCACCTGCAGAGGTATCCAATGACATCTTTGATAACTCAGATAAACCATCATAGAATATATCCAGGATGGTCCATTCTGAAAGCATGTCAGAAGGACACTTTTTGGTCAACTGTTTGTATCTTTCCCAAGCTTCATAGAGGGATTCACCTTCTTTCTGTCTGAAGGTTTGAACATCAGCTCTAAGCTTGCTCAGCTTTTGAGGAGGAAAGTACTTGGCTAAGAAAGCCGTGACCAGCTTATCCCAAGAGTTCAGACTGTCTTTAGGTTGAGAATCCAACCATAATCTAGCTCTGTCTCTTACAGCAAAAGGGAAAAGCATGAGCCTGTAGACTTCAGGATCTACTCCATTAGTCTTAACAGTATCACATATCTGCAAGAATCCAGTTAAGAACTGAAAAGGATCTTCAGATGGAAGTCCATGAAACTTGCAGTTCTGCTGCATCAGAGAAACTAATTGAGGTTTCAGCTCAAAGTTGTTTGCTCCAATGGCAGGAATGGAGATGCTTTTTCCATGTAAATTGGAATTAGGTGCAGTAAAGTCACCAAGCATTCTCCTTGCATTGTTGTTGGGTTCGGCTGCCATCTCCTTTACCTGTTCGAAATCTTCAATTAAGTTGTCTTTGGATTGTTGTAATTTAGCTTCTCTTAATTTTCTCTTCAGAGTCCTTTCAGGTTCTGGATCAGCTTCAACAAGAATGCCTTTTTCTCTGTCCCTGCTCATAAGAAAGAGAAGAGAACAAGAAAAGAAGAGGAATCCTCTATGTCACAGTAAAGAGGTTCCTTATTGTTAGTAGAAGAAAAGAAGAAGAAATTCGAACACAGATAGAAGAGGGGGTTCGAATTTGGTGATGATGCGAGGAAGAGATGTTAGTTAATGAATGAATAAATAGAATAAGATGAGAGAGAAGGAGGGAATTTTTGAAATTAATATTTGAAAAGGAGTTAGTGATTTTTGAAAATGGTTTTTGAAAAAATGTTAGTAATTTTCGAAAATTAAGATTTAAAAATTAAAATAATTAATAAATTAAAAAGAAATTTTGAAAAAGGGGGAAGATATTTTCGAAAATGAGAGAGAGAGAGTTAGTTAGGTGGTTTTGAAAAAGTTAAGAAACAAACAAAAAGTTAGTTAGTTAGTTGAAACAAATTTTGAAAAGATAAGAAGTTAGGAAGTTAGAAAAGATATTTTGAAAAGATATTTTTGAAAAAGGTAAGATGAGAAGATATTTTTGAAGAGATATGATAGAAATTAGTTTTTGAAAAAAAAGATTTGATTTTTAAAATCACAATTAATGACTTGATTCACAAGAAATCACAAGATATGATTCTAGAACTTAAAGTATGAATCTTTCTTAACAAGTAAGTAACAAACTTCAAATTTTTGAATCAAAACATTAATTGATTATGTTATTTTCGAAAATTTGATATAAAGATAAGAAAAAGATTTTTGAAAACTATTTTTGGAATTTCTGAAGATAACTAAGAATTTTGAAAAAGATTTGATTTTTGAAAAAGATTTTGAAAAAGATAAGATTTTCAAATTGAAAATTTGGTTTGACTCATGAGAAACAATTTGATTTTTAAAAATTTTTGAAAAAGTCAACTCAAGTTTTCGAATTTGATGAGAGAAAAAGGGAAAGATATTTTTTTTTATTTTTTTATTTTTTTATGAAAAACATGAAAATTATGCAATGCATGAAATTTTTAGATCAAAACAATGAATGCATGCAAGAATGCTATGAATGTCAAGATGAACACCAAGAACACTTTGAATGTCATGATGAACATCAAGAACATATTTTTGAAAAATTTTTAATGCAAAGGAAACATGCAAGACACCAAACTTAGAATTCTTTAATGCTTAGACACTAAGAATTCAAGAATGCATATGATAAACATGAAAAGACACAAAACAAAAAATCATCAAGATCAAACAAGAAGACTTACCAAGAACAACTTGAAGATCATGAAGAACACTATGAATGCATGATATTTTCGAAAAATGCAAGATGCACATGTAATTGACACCAAACTTATAACATGACTCAAGACTCAAACAAGAAATAGAAAAATATTTTTGATTTTTATGATTTTCTAATTTTTTTGGATTTTTTTCGAAAATTATTATAAAAAGAAAAATAAGAATTCCAAAATTTTTAATATGAATTCCAGGAATCTTGCCATGTTAGTCTAAAGCTTCAGTCCAGGAATTAGACATGGCTCACTAGCCAGCCAAGCTTTCAATGAAAGCTCCAGTCCAAAACACTAGACATGGCCAATGGCCAGCCAAGCTTCAGCAGATATGGATACTTTTCATGTATAGAGCAACTAAGTGTGTGAGAATCTCTTCATTTGTGATGGTAAGTTGAAACCCCAGTCCAAAAATTAGACATGGCTTACAGCTAGCCAGGCTTCAACAAATCATCATGAAACACTAGAATTCATTCTTAAAAATTCTGAAGAAAAATATATTTTTGAAAACATTTTTTTTTTCAAAAACAGATGAGAAAGTTTTGAAAGATTTTTGAAAAATTTTTTGAAAATAAAATAAGAAGAAAATTACCTAATCTGAGCAACAAGATGAACCGTCAGTTGTCCAAACTCGAACAATCCCCGGCAACGGCGCCAAAAACTTGGTGCTGTTGCCGGATCAAAAGGGAATCTGGCACTGATGTTACCGGACCAAAAGCTTGCCGAAGACTCAAACAATCCCCGGCAACGGCGCCAAAAACTTGGTGTTGTTGCCGGGATTGGGATCTCAGACAATTCTTGGCGCCAAACAGGAACAATTAAGTCCCCGGCAACGGCGCCAAAAACTTGGTGCACGAAATTGTGATCTCCAGGCTCGAACAAATCCTGGTAATGGCTCCAGAGCTTGGTGCTCTGATCTTAATTCATAATTGTCACAACTTCGATACAACTAACCAGCAAGTGCACTGGGTCGTCCAAGTAATACCTTACGTGAGTAAGGGTCGAATACCACGGAGATTGTTGGTATGAAGCAAGCTATGGTCACCTTGTAAATCTCAGTCAGGCGGATATAAAATAATCATGGAGTTTTCGAATATTATATAATAAAATAGGGATAGAGATACTTATGTAAATCATTGGTAGGAATTTCAGATAAGCGAATGGGGATGCTTTTCGTTCCTCTGAACCTCTGCTTTCCTGCTATCTTCATCCAATCCGTCTTACTCCTTTCCATGGCTGGCTTTATGCAAGGGCATCACCGTTGTCAGTGACTACATCCCCTCCTCTCAGTGAATAATATGCTCACGCACCCTGTCATGACACGGCTATTCATCTGTCGGTTCTCGATCATGCTGGAATAGGATTCACCCTCCTTTTGCGTCTGTCACTAACGCCCAGCACTCGCGAGTTTGAAGCTCGTCACAGTCATTCAATCATTGAATCCTACTCAGAATACCACAGACAAGGTTTAGACCTTCCGGATTCTCTTGAATGCCGCCATCATTCTAGCTTACGCCACGAAGATTCTGGTTAGGAGATCTAAGAGATACTCATTCTAGCTTAATTCATGTAGAACAGAAGTGTTTGTCAGGCACGCGTTCATAAGGGAGAAGGATGATGAGCGTCACACATAATCATCACCTTCATCACGTTCTTGGATGCGAATGGATATCTTAGAAGCGAAATAAGAAGAATTGAATAGAAAACAGTAGTACTTTGCATTAATCTTTGAGGAACAGCAGAGCTCCACACCTTAATCTATGGAGTGTAGAAACTCTACCGTTAAAATTACATAAGTGAAGGTCCAGGCATGGCCGAGATGGCCAGCCCCCAAAACGTGATCACAGGATCCAAATACAATCCAGGATGCCTAATACAATAGTAAGAGGTCTTATTTATAATAAACTAGTCACTAGGGTTTACATGAGTAAGTAATTGATGCATAAATCCACTTCCGGGGCCCACTTGGTGTGTGTTTGGGCTGAGCTTGAGTGTAGCACGTGTAGAGGCCATTTGTGGAGCTGAACGCCAGTTTCTGTGCCAGTTTGGGCGTTCAACTCTGGTTTTGGATCCTTTTCTGGCGCTGGACGCCAGATTTGGGCAGAAGGCTGACGTTGAACGCCAGTTTACATCGTCAATTCTTGGCCAAAGTATGGACTATTATATATTTCTGGAAAGCCCTGGATGTCTACTTTCCAACGCAATTGGAAGCGCGCCATTTCGAGTTCTGTAGCTCCGGAAAATCCACTTTGAGTGCAGGGAGGTCAGAATCCAACAGAAACAGCAGTCCTTTCTCAACCTCTGAATCTGATTTTTGCTTAAGTCCCTCAATTTCAGCCAGAAAATACCTGAAATCACAGAAAAACACACAAACTCATAGTAAAGTCCAGAAATGTGAATTTAACATAAAAACTAATGAAAACATCCCTTAAAGTAACTAGATCCTACTAAAAACATACTAAAAACAATGTCAAAAAGCGTATAAATTATCCGCTCATCACAACACCAAACTTAAATTGTGGCTTGTCCCCAAGCAACTGAAAATCAAATAGGATAAAAAGAAGAGAATATACTATAAATTCCAAACTATCAATGAAACATAGTTTCAATCATATGAGCGGGACTTATAGCTTTTTGCCTCTTGAATAGTTTTGGCATCTCACTCTATCCATTGAGGTTCAGAATGATTGGCATCTATAGGAACTTCAGATTTCGAATAGTGTTATTGACTCTCCTAGTTCAGTATGATGATTCTTGAACACAGCTTCTTTATGAGTCTTGGCCGTGGCCCTAAGCACTTTGTTTTCCAGTAATACCACCGGATACATAAATGCCATAGACACATAATTGGGTGAACCTTTTCAGATTGTGACTCAGCTTTGCTAAAGTCCCCAATTAGAGGTGTCCAGGGTTCTTAAGCACACTCTTTATTTTTGTTTTGGACCTTGACTTTAACCGCTCAGTCTCAAGTTTTCACTTGACACCTACACGCCACAAGCACATGGTTAGGGACAGCTTGGTTTAGCCGCTTAGACCAGGATTTTATTCCTTCAGGCCCTCCTATCCACTGATGCTCAAAGCCTTGGGATCCTTTTTATTTGCCCTTGCCTTTTGGTTTTAAGGGTTATTGGCTTTTTCTGCTTGCTTTTTCTTTTTCTTTCTATATTTTTTTTTTCGCCTATTTTTTTTTTCTTTTTTTCTTTTTTTTTTCTGCAAGCTTTGTTCTTTGCTGCTTTTTCTTGCTTCATGAATCAATTTTATGATTTTTCAGATTATCAAATAACATGTCTCCTAGTCATCATTCTTTCAAGAGCCAACATATTTAACATTCTTAAACAACAAATTCAAAAGAGATATGCACTGTTCAAGCATACATTCAGAAAACAAGAAGCATTGTCACCACATCAATATGATTAAACTAAGTTCAAGGATAAATTCGAAACTCATGTACTTCTTGTTCTTCTGAATTAAAACATTTTTCATTTAAGAGAGGTGATGGATTCATAGGACATTCATATCTTTAAGACAAAGTTACTAACTACTAATGATCATGTCGTGAAAACACAAACATAGACAGGCACATAACATAGAAAACGAAAAACAGAAGAAAGAAGAACAAGGAATGAATCCACCTTAGTGATGGTGGCGTTTCCTTCTTGAGGAACCAATGATGTCCTTGAGCTCTTCTATGTCTCTTCCTTGTCTTTGTTGCTCCTCCCTCATTGCCTTTTGATCTTCTCTTATTTCATGCAGCATGATGGAGTGCTCTTGATGTTCCACCCTTAGTTGTCCCATACTGGAACTCAATTCTTCTAGGGAGGTGTTGATGTGCTCCCAATAGTTTTGTGGAGGAAAGTGCATTTGAAGCATTTCTGGAATCTCATGGTGATGTGGTTCTTGCGCCTCTTGAGCTCCATGACTGGGCTCTCTTGCTTGCTCCATCTTTTTCTTAGTGATGGGCTTGTCCTCTTTGATGAGGATATCTCCCTCTATGTCAATCCCAGCTGAATTGCATAGGTGGCAAATGAGGTGAGGGAAGGCTAACCTTGCCATAGTGGAGGACTTGTCAGCCACCTTGTAGAGTTCTTGAGGTATAATCTCATGAACTTCCACCTCTTCTCCAATCATGATGCTATGGATCATGATGGCCCGGTCTATAGTAACTTCAGACCGGTTGCTAGTGGGAATGATTGAGCATTGAATAAACTCTAACCATCCTCTAGCTATAGGCTTGAGGTCCAATCTTCTTAGTTGAACCGGCTTGCCTTTGGAGTCAATCTTCCATTGAGCTCCTTCTACACATATGTCCATAAGGACTTGGTCCAACCTTTGATCAAAGTTGACTCTCCTTGTGTAGGGGCGTGCGTTCTCTTCCATGTATGGCAAGTTGAACGCCAACCTCACATTTTCCGGACTAAAATCTAAGTATTTCCCCCGAACCATTGTAACATAGTTCTTTGGATCCAGGTTCTTACTTTGATCATGGTTCTTGGTGATCCATGCATTGGCATAGAACTCTTGAACCATTAGGATGCCGACTTGTTGGATGGGATTTGTTAGAACTTCCCAACCTCTTCTTTGAATTTCATGTCGGATCTCCGGATACTCATTTCTTTTGAGTTTAAAAGGGACCTCAGGGATCACCTTCTTCTTGGCCACAACATCATAGAAGTGGTCTTGATGGGCTTTGGAGATGAACCTTTCCATCTCCCATGACTCGGATGTGGAAGCTTTTATCTTCCCTTTCCCTCTTCTAGAGGATTCTCCGGTCTTAGGTGCCATCAATGGTAATGGAAAAACAAAAAAGCTATGCTTTTACCACACCAAACTTAGAATATTGCTCGCCCTCGAGCAATAAACAAAAGAATAGAAGTAGAAGAAGAAGAAATAGAGGAGAGGGAGAGGGTGATGTGGTTCGGCCAAGAAGGGTATAGAGGGGTTGTGTTGTGTGAATTTGATGAAGAATGGAGGGCTATATATAGGGAAAGGAGGGGGGGTTAAGGTTCGGCCATATGGGTGGGTTTGGGTGGGAAATTGGTTTTGAATTTTGAAGGTAGGTGGAGTTTATGAGGTAGGTTTATGGGGAAGAGTGGATGGATGTGAGTGGTGAAGGTTTAGTGGGGAAGAGAGATTGAGGTGATTGGTGAGGGGTTTTTAGGGAAGAGTGTTTGTGGGGTTGTGTGAAAGAGAGTGGTGAGAAGAAGTGAGTGGAGGTAGGTGGGGATCCTGTGGGGTCCACAGATCCTGAGTGGATCCTGTGGGGTCCACAGATCCTGAGGTGTCAAGGCATTTACATCCCTGCACCATTAGGCATGTAAAAATGCCTTTGTATCCAACTCTGGGCGTTCAGCGCCAGGTTGGTGGCCATTTTGGGCGTTCAACGCCCATTTGTGTGCCATTTCTAGCGTTAAACGCCAGAACCATCCTTGTTCTGGCGTTCAGCGCCCAGAAGCTGCCCATTTTGGGCGTTCAGCGCCAGAACCATGCTCTGTTCTGGCGCTGAACGCCAGACAGATGCTCCTCCAGGGTGTAATTTTTCTTCTGCTGTTTTTGATTCCGTTTTCAATTTTTATATTTATTTTGTGACTCCACATGATCATGAACCTAAGAAAACATGAAAAACAATAAAAATAAGAATTAGATAAACATTGGGTTGCCTCCCAACAAGCGCTTCTTTAATGTCAATAGCTTGACAGTGGGCTCTCATGGAGCCTCACAGATGTGCAGAGCTTTGTTGAGACTCTCCAACACCAAACTTAGAGTTTGGATATGGGAGTTCAACACCAAACTTAGAGTTTGGTTGTGGCCTCCCAACACCAAACTTAGAGTTTGACTGTGGGGGCCCTGGTTGACTCTGCTTTGAGAGAAGCTTTTTCTGCTTCCTCTCCATGGTTGCAGAGGGAGATCCTTGAGTTTTAAATACAAGGGAGTCCTCATTCCATTGAAGGACTATTTCACCTCTGTCAACATCAATCACAGCTCTTGCTGTGGCCAAGAAAGGTCTTCCTAGGATGATGGATTCATCCTCTTCCTTTCCAGTATCCAGGACTATGAAATCAGCAGGGATGTAAAGGCCCTCAACCTTTACTAATACATCTTCTACTTGTCCATAAGCCTGTTTTCTTGAGCTGTCTGCCATCTCTAGTGAGATTTTAGCAGCTTACACCCCAGAGATTCCCAGTTTCTCTACTACAGAGAGGGGCATGAGGTTTATTCCTGAACCAAGGTCACATAGAGCCTTAAAGATCATGGTGCCTATGGTACAGGGTATTATGAACTTTCCAGGATCCTATCTCTTCTGAGGCAATGTCAGTTGATCCAGATCACTTAGTTCATTGATGAACAAGGGAGGTTCAACTTCCCAAGTATCAATGCCAAATAATTTGGCATTCAGCTTCATGATTGCACCAAGAAACTTGGCAGTTTGCTCTTCAGTAACATCCTCATTCTCTTCAGAAGAGGAATACTCATCAGAGCTCATGAAGGGCATAAGGAGGTTCAATGGAATCTCTATGGTCTCTAGATGAGCCTCAGAGTTCTTTGGTTCCTCAGAGGGAAGCTCCTTATTGATCACTGGACGTCCCAAGAGGTCTTCGTCCTTGGGATTCACGTCCTCTCCTCTCCTAACTGGTTCGGCCATGGCGCTTATGTCAATGGCCTTGCACTCTCCTTTTGGATTCTCTTCTGTATTGCTTGGGAGAGTACTAGGAGGGATTTCAGTGATCCTTTTACTCAGCTGGCCCACTTGTGCTTCCAAATTTCTAATGGAAGACCTTGTTTCATTCATGAAACTCACAGTGGCCTTAGATAGATCAGAGACTAGATTTGCTAAATTAGAAGCATTTTGTTCAGAGTTCTCTGTCTGTTGCTGAGTTGATGATGGAAAAGGCTTGCTATTGCTAAACCTGTTTCTTCCACCATTATTAAAGCCTTGTTGGGGCTTTTGATCCTTCCATGAGAAATTTGGATGATTTCTCCATGTTGAGTTATAGGTGTTTCCATAAGGTTCACCTAAGTAATTTACCTCTGCTATTGCAGGGTTCTTAGGATCATAGGCTTCTTCTTCAGAAGATGCTTCTTGAGTACTGTTGGATGCAGCTTGCATTCCATGCAGACTCTGAGAAATCATATTGACTTGCTGAGTCAATATTTTGTTCTGAGCCAATATGGCATTCAGAGTATCAACTTCAAGAACTCCCTTCTTCATAGGCATCCCATTACTCACAGGATTCCTTTCAGAAGTGTACATGAACTGGTTATTAGCAACCATGTCAATGAGTTCTTGAGCTTCTGCAGGCGTTTTCTTTAGGTGAATGGATCCACCTGCAGAGGTAGCCAATGACATCTTTGATAACTCAGATAAACCATCATAGAATATATCCAGGATGGTCCATTCTGAAAGCATGTCAGAAGGACACTTTTTGGTCAACTGTTTGTATCTTTCCCAAGCTTCATAGAGGGATTCACCTTCTTTCCGTCTGAAGGTTTGAACATCAGCTCTAAGCTTGCTCAGCTTTTGAGGAGGAAAGTACTTGGCTAAGAAAGCCGTGACCAGCTTATCCCAAGAGTTCAGACTGTCTTTAGGTTGAGAATCCAACCATAATCTAGCTCTGTCTCTTACAGCAAAAGGGAAAAGCATGAGCCTGTAGACTTCAGGATCTACTCCATTAGTCTTAACAGTATCACATATCTGCAAGAATTCAGTTAAGAACTGAAAAGGATCTTCAGATGGAAGTCCATGAAACTTGCAGTTCTGCTGCATCAGAGAAACTAATTGAGGTTTCAGCTCAAAGTTGTTTGCTCCAATGGCAGGAATGGAGATGCTTCTTCCATGTAAATTGGAATTAGGTGCAGTAAAGTCACCAAGCATTCTCCTTGCATTGTTGTTGGGTTCGGCTGCCATCTCCTTTACCTGTTCGAAATTTTCAATTAAGTTGTCTCTGGATTGTTGTAATTTAGCTTCTCTTAATTTTCTCTTCAGAGTCCTTTCAGGTTCTGGATCAGCTTCAACAAGAATGCCTTTTTCTCTGTCCCTGCTCATAAGAAAGAGAAGAGAACAAGAAAAGAAGAGGAATCCTCTATGTCACAGTAAAGAGGTTCCTTATTGTTAGTAGAAGAAAAGAAGAAGAAATTCGAACACAGATAGAAGAGGGGGTTCGAATTTGGTGATGATGTGAGGAAGAGATGTTAGTTAATGAATGAATAAATAGAATAAGATGAGAGAGAAGGAGGGAATTTTCGAAATTAATATTTGAAAAGGAGTTAGTGATTTTTAAAAATGGTTTTTGAAAAAATGTTAGTAATTTTCGAAAATTAAGATTTAAAAATTAAAATAATTAATAAATTAAAAAGAAATTTTGAAAAAGGGGGAAGATATTTTCGAAAATGAGAGAGAGAGAGTTAGTTAGGTGGTTTTGAAAAAGTTAAGAAACAAACAAAAAGTTAGTTAGTTAGTTGAAACAAATTTTGAAAAGATAAGAAGTTAGGAAGTTAGAAAAGATATTTTGAAAAGATATTTTTGAAAAAGATAAGATGAGAAGATATTTTTGAAGAGATATGATAGAAATTAGTTTTTGAAAAAAAAGATTTGATTTTTAAAATCACAATTAATGACTTGATTCACAAGAAATCACAAGATATGATTCTAGAACTTAAAGTTTGAATCTTTCTTAACAAGTAAGTAACAAACTTCAAATTTTTGAATCAAAACATTAATTGATTATGTTATTTTCGAAAATTTGATATAAAGATAAGAAAAAGATTTTTGAAAACTATTTTTGGAATTTTTGAAGATAACTAAGAATTTTGAAAAAGATTTGATTTTTGAAAAAGATTTTGAAAAAGATAAGATTTTCAAATTGAAAATTTGGTTTGACTCATGAGAAACAATTTGATTTTTAAAAATTTTTGAAAAAGTCAACTCAAGTTTTCGAATTTGATGAGAGAAAAAGGGAAAGATATTTTTTTTTATTTTTTTTATTTTTTTATGAAAAACATGAAAATTATGCAATGCATGAAATTTTTAGATCAAAACAATGAATGCATGCAAGAATGCTATGAATGTCAAGATGAACACCAAGAACACTTTGAATGTCATGATGAACATCAAGAACATATTTTTGAAAAATTTTTAATGCAAAGGAAACATGCAAGACACCAAACTTAGAATTCTTTAATGCTTAGACACTAAGAATTCAAGAATGCATATGATAAACATGAAAAGACACAAAACAAAAAATCATCAAGATCAAACAAGAAGACTTACCAAGAACAACTTGAAGATCATGAAGAACACTATGAATACATGATATTTTCGAAAAATGCAAGATGCACATGTAATTGACACCAAACTTATAACATGACTCAAGACTCAAACAAGAAATAGAAAAATATTTTTGATTTTTATGATTTTCTAATTTTTTGGATTTTTTTCGAAAATTATTATGAAAAGAAAAATAAGGATTCCAAAATTTTTAATATGAATTCCAGGAATCTTGCCATGTTAGTCTAAAGCTTCAGTCCAGGAATTAGACATGGCTCACTAGCCAGCCAAGCTTTCAATGAAAGCTCCAGTCCAAAACACTAGACATGGCCAATGGCCAGCCAAGCTTCAGCAGATATGGATACTTTTCATGTATAGAGCAACTAAGTGTGTGAGAATCTCTTCATTTGTGATGGTAAGTTGAAACCCCAGTCCAAAAATTAGACATGGCTTACAGCCAGCCAGGCTTCAACAAATCATCATGAAACACTAGAATTCATTCTTAAAAATTCTGAAGAAAAATATATTTTTGAAAACATTTTTTTTTTCGAAAACAGATGAGAAAGTTTTGAAAGATTTTTGAAATATTTTTTGAAAATAAATAAGAAGAAAATTACCTAATCTGAGCAACAAGATGAACCGTCAGTTGTCCAAACTCGAACAATCCCCAGCAACGGCGCCAAAAACTTGGTGCTGTTGCTGGATCAAAAGGGAATCTGGCACTGATGTTACCGGACCAAAAGCTTGCCGAAGACTCAAACAATCCCCGGCAACGGCGCCAAAAACTTGGTGTTGTTGCTGGGATTGGGATCTCAGACGATTCTTGGCGCCAAACAGGAACAATTAAGTCCCCGGCAACGGCGCCAAAAACTTAGTGCACGAAATTGTGATCTCCAGGCTCGAACAAATCCTGGTAATGGCTCCAGAGCTTCGTGCTCTGATCTTAATTCATAATTGTCACAACTTCGATACAACTAACCAGCAAGTGCACTGGGTCGTCCAAGTAATACCTTACGTGAGTAAGGGTCGAATCCCACGGAGATTGTTGGTATGAAGCAAGCTATGGTCACCTTGTAAATCTCAGTCAGGCGGATATAAAATAATCATGGAGTTTTCGAATATTATATAATAAAATAGGGATAGAGATACTTATGTAAATCATTGGTAGGAATTTCAGATAAGCGAATGGGGATGCTTTTCGTTCCTCTGAACCTCTGCTTTCCTGCTATCTTCATCCAATCCGTCTTACTCCTTTCCATGGCTGGCTTTATGCAAGGGCATCACCGTTGTCAGTGGCTACATCCCCTTCTCTCAGTGAATAATATGCTCACGCACCCTGTCACGGCACGGCTATTCATCTGTCGGTTCTCGATCATGCTGGAATAGGATTCACCCTCCTTTTGCGTCTGTCACTAACGCCCAGCACTCGCGAGTTTGAAGCTCGTCACAGTCATTCAATCATTGAATCCTACTCAGAATACCACAGACAAGGTTTAGACCTTCCGGATTCTCTTGAATGCCGCCATCATTCTAGCTTACGCCACGAAGATTCTGGTTAGGAGATCTAAGAGATACTCATTCTAGCTTAATTCATGTAGAACAGAAGTGTTTGTCAGGCACGCGTTCATAAGGGAGAAGGATGATGAGCGTCACACATAATCATCACCTTCATCACGTTCTTGGGTGCGAATGGATATCTTAGAAGCGAAATAAGAAGAATTGAATAGAAAACAGTAGTACTTTGCATTAATCTTTGAGGAACAGCAGAGCTCCACACCTTAATCTATGGAGTGTAGAAACTCTACCGTTAAAATTACATAAGTGAAGGTCCAGGCATGGCCGAGATGGCCAGCCCCCAAAACGTGATCACAGGATCCAAATACAATCCAGGATGCCTAATACAATAGTAAGAGGTCCTATTTATAATAAACTAGTCACTAGGGTTTACATGAGTAAGTAATTGATGCATAAATCCACTTCCGGGGCCCACTTGGTGTGTGTTTGGGCTGAGCTTGAGTGTAGCACGTGCAGAGGCCATTTGTGGAGTTGAACGCCAGTTTTTGTGCCAGTTTGGGCGTTCAACTCTGGTTTTGGATCCTTTTCTGGCGCTGGACGCCAGATTTGGGCAGAAGGCTGACGTTGAACGCCAGTTTACGTCATCAATTCTTGGCCCTGGATGTCTACTTTCCAACGCAATTGGAAGCGCGCCATTTCAAGTTCTGTAGCTCCAGAAAATCCACTTTGAGTGCAGGGAGGTCAGAATCCAACAGCATCAGCAGTCCTTTTTCAACCTCTGAATCTGATTTTTGCTTAAGTCCCTCAATTTCAGCCAGAAAATACCTGAAATCACAGAAAAACACACAAACTCATAGTAAAGTCCAGAAATGTGAATTTAACATAAAAACTAATGAAAACATCCCTAAAAATAACTAGATCCTACTAAAAACATACTAAAAACAATGTCAAAAAGCGTATAAATTATCCGCTCATCAGGCTTCAACATCCACGCCTTGTATTCCTTGAAGTCTGAGTGTGTGGCGCCAAACTTGAGGTATCTCAAGTTTGGCTTCAAATGACCCGTATGCAATCTTCAATTCTTTTTAGTTGGTGCCAAACATGAGGTATCTCAAGTTTGGCTTCAACTCATCAGTAAGCACTCCTTGGATTCTTGATTGTGGCACTAATGTTGAAGTATCTCAAGTTTGGCACCGTGAAGGCTGAGAGTGATGTGAGTTTGTCAAGCATTCCTAGCACCAAACATGTAGAGTCCAAGTTTGGCTTCAACTCCTTATTCTGCTGTGGCTTCTTTTTTTCACGCAAATTCTATCAAATTCATCCAAAATGCTACCTGAAATAAATTGAATTGCACACAACTCAAAGTAGCATTCATAGTGTCTAAAATATATTTAAATCTTGATTAAACTTAATAATTCAAATGCAAATTCACTAGGAAAAGATAGAATAGATGCTCACGCATCAATATTTGCTCAAGAGCCTCTACAAAAGGGATCTTGATCTCAAGTGTCTTGAGATAATCCGTAAAGCGGGAAAACTGTTCATCTTTTTCCATTTCACGGAGTTTCTGAGGAAATGGCATATTGGCCCTGTATTCATCAACCTTAGTTGGTGTAAGTTAAGTGCCTACAGAAATAGAAGGGGGGTTAGTGGCTCGCTTAGGAGGGGTCTTATCAGCACTTGTATGTGTCTAACGATCCCTGTTTCGGAGTTCAATGCCCTTGTTGCACCCTTCCTGGCATTCAACGCCAAGAATACTGTCCCCTCTTGACTCAGCTGAGTTTCTATATTCCTATTCGAAGTCTGAGTTTCTCGCAAAGCGTCTTGCAATTCCAGCAATTGCTGGGCAAGGGCGTGTAGCTACTGAGTCAGTGGGACATTTTGTTCAAGAGGGTTAGATTCAATAGTTAACCTCTCCTTTCATGGAAGTCTCATCAACCGAGTACAGATGCTGGTTTGTGGGAACTTTCTCAATAAGTTCGTCAACCTCTTCAATTATTTTCCTCATATGTATAGAACCTCTAGCAGAGTGGTACAGAGACATCCTTGCCATGTTTGTGAGGCCGTAATAGAAGATGTCTAGTTGTACCCGTTCTGAAAATATTTCAGTGGGGCATTTCTATAACATTCTTCTATACCTCCCCCAGGCTGCATGAAAAGATTCATTATTCTCTTGTTTGATGCCTTAGATGTCCAGCCTTAACTAGGTTAACTTCTTTGGGGGGAAGTATTGATTTAGAAACTTGTCTACTAGCTGCTTCTATGTTTTCAAGCTGGATTTGGGTTGGTTATCTAACCACCTCTTTGCTTGGTTTTCTACAGAAAAGGGAAAGAGTAGCAGTCTATAGACATCCTGATTTACTCCCTCATTGTGTATTGTGTCAGCAATTTGTAAGAAATTTGCTAGGAACTCACTAGGCTCTTCTTGTGGAAGTCCAGAATACTGGTAGTTTTACTGCACCAGAGTAATAAACTGAGAGTTTAGCTCAAAATTACTTGCTCTAATGGGGGGTATACTGATACTTCCTCTATAAAAGTCAGGAGTGGGGCCGTATAGGAACCCAAAATTCTTTTGAACTGTTCATTCCCATTTGGGTTCATGGTGAAGGAAGGTAGGAGAATTCGAGTAAAAAATGGAACTTAGAATTAAAATATTTTTATTTTTATTTTATTTATTTTTTGAATTCGAAAAACAAGAAGGACATTAAAAGCTAAGACAACTAATTAATTAACATGATTTGAAATTGAAAAAGTTTAAAGTTTAAAAAGAAGATAAGTTAGGTAAAATTTTAAAATTGAAAAGAGAAAGATAAGATAAAGATTTTAACGAAAAGTTAAGAAAGATAAGATTTAAATAAAAAAGATTTGAAAATTAAATTTGAAAAGATAGTAAAGATTTAAAAAGATTTGAATTTTAAAATTTAAAAGAAAGATAAGATAGGAAAAAATCAAAGTAAAAGAAAAGATTTGAAAAGATTTAAAAAGATAAGATTTGAAATTTGAAATTTGAAATTTGACTTCACTAACAAGAAAGCACCAAACTTTAAAATTTTTTAAATCAAAATAAGAAAAGAAGGCAAGAATTTTGAAAATTTGAATAAAGATAGAAAATATATATATATTTTTTTGAATCAATGAAGAAAGAGAAAAACAACCAAAAGATACCAAACTTAAAATTTTTATATCAAAGACATTAGTTTTTCGAAAATTAGAAAGAAAAACACCAAAAGACACCAAACTTAAAAGTTTTTAATATCAAACAAAGAAAAGAAACAAGAACAACTTGAATACCAAGAAGAATGCTCAAGAACAATTCGAAAATTCACAAAAAATAAAGAACACACAAGGGACACCAAACTTAGAAATTGACACTAGACTCAAACAAAAGACAAAGAAAAGATGATTTTGAAAAAGTTTTTGAAATAGAAAACAAAAGACAGAATTAAAAGAATAAAATTACGGTTTAATACTTCTTTAAATCCGTAAAAAGTACTTAATATAAGCAACAAGCTAGTTTAGTAGTTTGTCAAACTTGAACAGTCCCCGGCAACGGCACCAAAAACATGGTGCACGAAATTGACTCCCCAATATTCGCACAGATAGACCGGCAAGTGTACCAGGTCGTCCAAGTAATACTTCGGGTGAGTGAGAGTCAATCCCACAGAGATTGTTGGATTGAACAAGCAATGGCTATTTTGTAGATCTTAGCCAGGCGGATAGAAATATAGTTGTTGTGAAAAACACATAAAAACAGAATAAATAAAGTATTACTTGATTGGTGTGAAATCAATGATAAGAGAATGGTTGAGGCTTCGGAGATGCTTCCTCAATCTGGATCAACTTTTCTCAGTGTCTACTTCAACTTATGATGATTTATTTCATGGCAGGCTATAAGTGACTAACGCCCGGTCAGTGGACATTAATCTCCTGTGCTTCAGACCAAACGCCAGGTCAGTGGTCATCCAATCTGAACGAGGATGAAGCTCTAGCAGTCTGTTACCTTGGTGATCCTACTCAAAACGCCACAAACAAGGTCAGATCTTCCGGATCAGAGAATGCTGCTTCACGATTCTAGCCTATACCACAAATGCCCTAATCGCCCCGTACCTCGGCTAAACTGATGTCTCCAAGTCCCCAACGAAGTCATGGATTAGATGTCTAAGAGATGTATAATCAAGCATGTGATTCAGTACTTGATGAAAAGTCATTTTGTGCATGTTTTACTAGCAATTTTTATCTGTTTTTACTTCGTTTTCATGCATTTTTAGGCAATAAGTAAGTGCTTGGATAAGAAATTTATGCTTGTCCTGATTCAATCAAACATTGTTGATTTTATGAATTTTCATGAGATTTTTGCAAGATTTAGTTGATAATATGAACGATGCAAGATTTGATGATTATGCCAAGGATTTGATGTATCTGTTTGATTGATGACAGGCAAGAAAGAAGCAAAAAAGCACAAAATAAGCTCAAAAGAAGAATTTTGGACACACTTTGAAGTTTGAGCACGCTTTGGAACCTTAGGCCACGCTTTTAAAGCGTGGCCCATGATTTAAAAACAATGAGCGTTCTTGGCGTGAGAGCGCTACGCTCTTTTTCAAAGAGTGCTTGTGATAGTGGAGGTGAAAAAAAAAATCACAAGTGACGCGTACGCATAGGTGACGCGTACACGTTGAAGTAACAATTTCGGAAGACAACGCGTACACATGCTTGACGTGTATGCATGGGTGTGGCATTCATGAAGATCCACACGAACGTGTGGGCTGAGCGCAGCGTGGAAGTGAAGTTTTTGAAGACCACGCATACGCGTAGGGGATGCGAACGTGTGGGGAGCGCTCTTATCGCAAGCGCTACGCTCTTTTGGAGAGCACTGATATGGATGCGCACGCGTATAGCACGCGTACACGTCACAAGAGCAAATGTTGAAGGCCACGCATACGCGTGGGTAACGCGTACGCGTGGGTAACGCGTACGCGTGGAGGTGCCAAAATGCAAAATGGCGCGCACGCGTGGGTGACGCGTGCGCGTGGGTGTAAAAGCGCTTCATTCTCCAAATGAACGCTGCACTCTCCTGGAAGTGCAATTCTGATTCAATTAAACTTCATTCCAAGCCCATTTGAAGTTCGAAGCAAGCAGAGCCCATTGACATCACTCAAAGGCACAAGAAACATTTAGAATAAGAATTTCATTTATTTGTAATTTGTTTTCAATTTGAATTTCATTTGGTAAATTAGGGATGCCTATAAAAAGGCTTTAGTTTCACAGATAGAAAGGAGGCTTGGGTAGTAGCAGCTGCAGTAGGAGTAGGAGTAGAGTAGAAGGCTCTGGTACCTGGAGGATTAGAGACTCCAGGGAATGTAGTGTAGGATTCTGAGTTGTATACACTATTCTTTTCTGTCATTTTTACATTGTAGTCTTTATTGAATTTCATTTCCTTTATACAATTTAAATTTAAATTTCCTGCACTTCTGTTCTTCTACAATTTTACATTTCTGTTCTAAATTTCCTACAAATTTTCTTAGTGCAATGATCCATTGAACCCCAACTCATTAGGGGGAAGAGCTCTATTGTGATTCATATGAATTAACCGAAATTCTTCTTCCTCTCAATTCATATGGATAGCTAAGAAATAACTTCTGTTTTGATTGATATCCATTAACTCCGGAAGGGGGTTTGAATCTATTGAATTTCATGGTGAGCTTCCGAAGGGGAATCATGGAAATTAGAACTGAAGCTCTGTTTCTCACAACTCTCTTGATCAACACCATTCGGGAGGAATTGAGATCTTGAGAGTCTGTGTGGCTTATGGATGAGAGACATGTACTTAACCTCTTCCCATGATAATTAGATAAAGGAATTGGCAATATTGATTGTGATTAGAGAGATTGGATTGCCAAGGAATTGGGATATAATCAATTTCAATCTGCCATAGATCTATTCATATGATTGAGAAGGAAGTTGAGGCCCATTTGATTCATTGTGGATTATGATATCTCCAATCCCTGATGAGTCTTTCTTTCTATTAATTTTCCCTGAGTTCACTCTGAATTACTACTTCCTTTAATTTCCCTACACCCAAAGCCCTTTACATTTGAGGCAATTTACTTTTCTTGCCATTTAAGTTTTTGCCAATTTACTTTTTGCTCTATAATTCCTTGCAATTTATATTCTGCTGATTCAATTTCACTCAATTCACCACTGTTAGCTTAACTAGAAATATCACCTCATTAAAGTTGCTTGATCCATCAATCCTCGTGGGATCAACCTCACTCACGTGAGTTTTACTACTTGATGTGACCCGGTATACTTGCCGGTGAGTTTGTGCGGAAATCAATTTTCCCTCATCAAGTTTTTGGCGCCGTTGCCAGGGATTGATTTAGATCAACAATGATTAAGTTGGTGATAAGTATAGATTAAGCATTTTCTTTGTTTTTTTCATTTAAGTTCTTTTTAATTTTCTATTTTCTGCTGATACTGAGGTGTTTGTGTTTTTGCCTCACTAAGAAATTCTCATCTGAGACATGAATTTCAATTTTCTTTGATGATTGTGTTTTGCAAAATTCAAATGGAGTTCACTTCATCTTTTGATCAAACAAATTTCATGGGATATTTCACACCATCACCAAATGACTATTCTAATGGTGGCTGGGAATATCACCAAGAAATGGCAAATTATGAGCAATCCAACCAGTGGGGATATGGTTCAGAGCCACAAAATGATCAAGATAATTTCATGAGATATTGCCCACTACCATAAGATGATTTATATCATTATCCTCATGGTGACTGGGAATATCAACAAAGAATGAGATAGTATGAACAATCAAGTGAAATGAACTACTTCCCAGAGTGATAGACAAGGATTTATACTGGTTCGGAATTCCACAAAATAATTCCGTTGTTAGTATAGTCCAAACCAATAGTCAATCCTTGAATCAAATTAAAAATATGGTTTTGTCATAAGTATAAACCCCAATAAGAATTAACCGAAGTATTTAGACTCCGGGTTGTCTCATGAGGAATTGCAATGAAGTGTATGCTTATTGGCTATGAAGGGGCAAGGGGGTTTTGGTTTATAAGAGGAACAAGAAAAGGTAATTCAAGCAAATGATTAGAGGAAGCAAGATAAAGAACTCTTGGCTAAGACTTAGGTAATTAAGATCACCATCCTTGTCAACAAATCAAATATTGATAACTATAAGGAACCAAGCTCATTAAGTCTACTCGCTAAAGCCTTAAGTACGCAATGTCTACTCCTAGGCTTGGAGTATATCAAATGGCTTGACCAACATCTATTCATAAGTCCCAACCTAGCTACTAATTAACTTAGTAGTAGGCTAGAGTCAATGATTATCAAATTGGTCTCCAAGGGTTCTAGAATTACCAATTCAATGAAGCTCATGGACTCAAGATCACTCAATCCCTTTAGCCTAGGCCAAGGGTCAAGAGAACTACTCAAAAACTAGTGAAAGCATTCTATCAAACACCTAATCTGCAATAAAAGTAAACATCACAAAATGCTAAAATTAAGGAAGCCCACAACTAACATAAGCAAGAACTCAATAATATCAATGAAGATAAACATAAAAGATACATGGGAACATAAATTTGCATTAAAAGGAAATTAGATCCACAATGTTTATCAACATAAAAGATAGCAAAATGAGAATTTAACATTTACAACTAAGAAGGACAAGATGTAGGAATGAGAAATTATAAAGGAAACAAGATGAAATAAAGTAATTAATTCAAGATCCAAGACAATTTAACCTAATCCTAACCTAATTCTAGAGAGAAGAGGGAGCTTCTCTCTCTAGAAAACTAATTAAGGCTCATGTTGACTAACTAATTGCTCCCCCTTTGCTTGGACTTTAATTCTGTACAAAATACACTCAGAAACAAGTTGGATTTGGGCCTGGGCAGCTCAGAAATCGCCCCCAGCATTTTGGCTTTAAGTGGGTCACGTGCGAGTATCGGCGCGTACGCGCCATGTGCGCGTGCGCGTCGATTGGCTGTTTCTTCATCCGCGCATACGCGGTATGTACACGTGTCCGTCTCTATGCGAAATCATTTCTACGCGTGCGCGCCTTGTACGCATGCACGCCCATTGATGCATTCCCAATTCATGTTTCCTCATGCATTCTCCACTTTGTATGCTTTTCTCCTCATTTCTTCCATTCAATACTTGCCTTATGGACCTGAAATCACAAAACAAACACATCAAGGCATCGAATGGAATTAAAGTGAGTTAAAATCACCAATTTAAGGGCCTAAAAAGCATGTTTTTACACTTAAGCATAATTCAAGGGAGAATTACAAAACCGTGCTATTTCATTGAATAAATGTGGGAAAAGGTGATAAAATCCCCTAAAATAAGCACAAGATAAACCACGAAATTGGGGTTTATCACAGAGCCACAAAGTGACTCATATTGTTATGACACTGACACAAATTATGGCTGGAAGTGAATTTCAATGCTTCATATTCTGTTCATCAAGAAACATCATCATTTGATTGTGCTGTCAATACATTCATGCAAGATTGCTCCCCAAGTCCACAAAATGATCCATACATTGATGAATACAACAACTACTCAAGTTGTGGGTGGGAGGATCAAAACCAAACAACATTCAATAGTCCATACTCCACCTATCAAGAGCCATCATCACTTGAGAGTACCTTCAATGCATTAATGCAAAATTTTCCAATCTCACCTCACAGTTTTTCATTTGAAAATTCTTTATCACTTGACTATGCCTCAACACAAAATCCCTTCTAAAACTCACAACCCACACAAACCTCTCTGAACCAAAGACTCTTAAAGCTTGAGTCCATGCTCGAAAAATATGAGGAGGAGACAAAGAAATCCTGGACAGAACAAGAAATCCTTTTCAGAGGATGGATGGACATTTAGAGCAAATAAGGAAACACTTAGGACTGCCAAGCATTAAGGATGAAGACCAATATGTGAGTGAGGAAGCGGAAGAAGAGGCCCCTATATCAAGTGAAATTTCAATGGAGAAGGAGGTCGTGGAGGTATTTGAACCTGTGAATCCATATCCACAGAGGCTACTTGAGGTGATAGAAGAACATGAAAATTCCCTCCCAAAGGACTCAATGGAAAATCATGAAGAAGAAAGGGAGGAAGACAATCAAGGAAGCCCACATTCAATTGAAGTAGAGAGCTACATGGAGGAAGGGTTCAGTGAACCACCAATTCAAGAGGCTTTTAATAAAGAGGACACTCCAACCATCACACAACACCCAAGTCTTGATATCGAAGAAGTGAAGGCAACCAACAACAACACCGAGAAGAGGATTGTGACCAAGCCACAATTGATCATATCCATGAAGAAGAAAAGGTCAACTACAAGCAATCCAACCCCTGATCCAGCAAGCAAGTTCAATCAAGCAAATAACAAAAGGAAGCTTGCTGAGAGAAGACCAAGAAAGGGGGTACTGACTGGCTCTTCTTTATCCTTGAGGTCATTCCTCTTAACAAACTGGAAGAAGAGGAAGAAAGCCGTGAACAACATGTCAAGATAATGACACTAAAAGAGCACTTGTTGGGAGGCAACCCAACCTTAGGTAACATTTCATTTCTCTGCTTTGTTTATTTTCTCTTTTTGCTTTGTTATTTTTAATAATTTGGCATATGATTACATTCTGAGTTTGATGTTGCCATGCAACAATTTGATTTTCAATCTTCACTAGGCCCTTACATCATTCTAAAATGAAAGTGTCACACTAAGTTTCTAAGTTTGGTGTGCCACTTAATTTTCTATGCAATGAATCCAGCAACACCACTTGTTTGTACAATCATAATGCCTTTGCAGTGTTATCTTTCTTTTGGTGTGACACTTTTTTTTTCTCTTTGTTCTAGTCATTCCTTTGTTTTTAATACTTTCTTTTATTTTTCTCCTTAACTGTTTTTGTTAATACCTCACCAAGAAATCTTTACTCGTGAAAATTCTTTGCTTGGTGATTGTGTTATTAGCATAGAACAGTTTCCTTTATTTAGTTTTAGTTCAAATAAATTGACATGTGATTGCATTCTAAGTTTGGTGTTGCTATGCAACAAAAATTATTCCCAATCTCAACTAGATACTTGCATCAATTCCAAGTGAAAGTGTCACACTAAGTTTGGTATGCCACTTATCTTTTATGCAATGTATCATGAACACCCTCTTATCTTTGCAATCACAATGTCTCTGTTTCCTGTGCCTTCATTGTTATTTCTAATTTTGCTTGCTTAAACACATGTACTACTGACATTTTATTATGTAAGACACTCATGATCCATCATAGACCTCATCACCACTGTTCTAATTGTTGCTTGAGGATGAGTAAAAACTTTAAGTTAGTATGGGAAGGGGAAGAATAGGAGGAAAAGGACAACAATAGTGAAGATGAACTACAAGGTGGTAATGTTCCTTTTACCTCCTACTTATTTTCAGCACTTTAAATTGCATGATTGTCTTCTATCTTCTATGTATGCATGTGTGTTGTGAATAAGGATAGCTTGATTACTGAATAGTAACATCTTGCTGTGACATTATGACTACCATCTTGAATTTTGTGAGTTCAAAAGCAATAAAGTATCATGATCATAAACAAACAAGGAATTAAGGAAGAACTTAGCATGGGCATACAAGTATTGGAAGGCTAGTATGATTAATTCTTGCTCAATTGCATTTGAATTTATTTAATTGTAGTTTTCATCTAGGACATTTTATGAATTTTTGAAATCATTAAAACCTTGAAAAAGCAAATGCAAATAAGGCAAGAAAAGAAAAGGAAAAGAATGAGAAAGCTGAAGGCTTTGAGTACCAATGATAATTCATTTTTTAAGTACTTGTGGTATTTATGTATCAGTCCAAAAGCTTGAAAAGAAAACACTTAGAGTCAATGCTAGGCTCAAGTGCAAAAGCAGTCCCTCAACGCTCAAGGCTCTGAGCATCAATGATTAGAGAGTAAAGAAAAGAAACAAATGAGCTTAAAGAAGTCCTGTAATTAAATGCTTGTGGTGCTTATGTATCAAGTGGTAATACTTGAAAACAAATTATTTAGAGTCGTAGCTTTGTTTTCAACTCATGGGGCAAAGCACCCAAAAGGAGAAGCTAATAAGAGAATGAAAAGCTTGTTTCAAGGAAAAAATATAAGGAAAAGATTTCATAAAATGAGATAGATAGAAGGATCAATCATTTACATTTCTTTTGTGATTGTAACATGCACAAAAAACTAGCCAACCATGAACATCAACTTGCTATTCTTCTCACCTTGGTTTGTCAAAATTTACTAAATGATTCTTTTCTTGCTTGGGGACAAGCAAGGTTTAAGTTTGGTGTTGTGATGCACGAAATTGTGATTACACTTTTCACAACTCCGCACAACTAACCAGCAAGTGCACTGGGTCGTCCAAGTAATACCTTACATGAGTAAGGGTCGATCCCACGGAGATTGTCAGCTTGAAGCAAGCTATGGTTATTTTGTAAATCTTAGTTAGGAGATTAATGATAAGAGTGATTATATTTATGAAAAATAAATAACATAAAATAAATGGTACTTGTGATTCAGTAATGAGAAACAGGCTAAGGTTCTGGAGATGCTCTGTCATCTGAATCTCTGCTTTCCTACTGTCTTCTTCTCCAAACACGCATTGCTTCCTTCAATGGCAAGCTTTATGATTGATAAACCCCTATTTTATGATTCATCTTGTGCTCAAATTGAGTGTTTCTATCAAATCTTCACCCACTTATTCATATGAATTGAATGGTTTTACTTTCCCTTCCTTATTTTATAATATATGTGAAAACATGTTTCATATGCTTTAAAAATATTAAAATTAATTATCCTTTATTACCATTCAAAGTCGTGATCTGTGTGTTAAGTATTTTCAGGCTTCATAGGGCAGGAATGGCTTAGAAGACAGAAAGGAAACAAACAAAAATGGAAGGAAAGCACAAAAATGGAGTTTTGAAGAAAAGGCAGCGACGCGAACGCATGGATAACGCGGACGCGTGCCTAGCGCAAAAGGCAGCGACGCGAACGTATGGACGACGCGGACGCGTGCCTAGCACAAAATGGCAGGGACGCGTACACGTGGACGACGCGGACACGTGCCTTGAGAAGAACGCAAATGACGCATAACGTGACCGATGTGTACGCGTGACAAGGAAAAACTCCAAACCATGCGAACGCATGATTCACTCGTACGCGTGACAGACGCCACGTGCAGGAATCTGCAGAAAATGCCCTTAGCGATTTCTAGATCCTTTTTCGGCCCAAATCCAAGCCAGAAACAGAATATAAGCCAGAGAATGAAGGAATCAAAAGAGACGGAGAGAGAACACTTCATACAACATTCATATTCACAATTTTAGGTTTTAGATGTAGTTTTTAGAGAGAGAGAGAGAGGCTCTCTCCTCTCTCTTAGGTCTTAGAATTAGGATTTCTCCTATTTTATGGTTATTTCCTCATATCAGGTTCAATGTTTCAAACTTTAATTTATGTTTCTATTCTACTTTTATTTATTCTAATGCTTTTACTTGTATATGATTTATGTTGCCAAATTGGCTTATGAACCTTTTCATGTTAAGATTTGAATATTCTATTTAATGCAATTTGAGGTATTTCAGATTAATGATTATTTTATTCTATTTATGATGCTTTCAATTTAATTTAGATTCTTCTCCTTTTGCTTTGGTTAAGTAATTGGTAACACTTGAGTTATCAAACTCAGCAGTTGATTGGAAATTAGGATTGCTGATTGATTTGGATCCCTCTAAATCTAGTCTTTCCATAGGAGTTGACTAGGACTGAGGAATCAAGTTAATTAATCCACTTGACTTACCTTTATTGAGTAAGGGTTAACTAAGTGGGAGCAAAATCCAATTCTCATCACACCTGATAAGGATAACTAGGATAGGATTCCCAGTTCTTATACCTTGCCAAGAGTTTTCTTTATAATTATTAATTTATTTTCCTTGCCATTTAAATTACTTGTTCCCTATTTCAAAAACCCAAAAATATACAATTTTCCATAACCAATAATAAATCATACTTCCCTGCAATTCCTTGAGATACGACAAGTTTTAAATACTTCGGTTATAAATTTATTGGGTTTTGTTACTTGTGACAACCAAACTTTTGTACGAAAGGATTATTGCTTGGTTTAGAAACTATACTTGCAACGAGAATTTATTGTGAATTCTAAACCATCAATCTTCCGATCGTCAAAATGGCGCCGTTGCCGGGAATTGCAACTGTGTGCCTTATTATTCGTTATTGGAAATATTTTCTTTTGCTTGGTTATTTGTTTTTATTTTTGTTTATAATTTTTATTAGCTACTATGAGTTCTCACCCCCGTTGCTTTGAGTTTGGTTCTAATATTGTTGAAAGGAATGAAAGCTATAACAGGAACATGCATCAAGGTCAAAACAATCAGAGATGGACGGAGCCACAAGGATTTGATCAACCCTCTAGGCAACAATACCTTCCAAAATACCATGGACAACGACCATTGAACAATGCATGTCGAGACAATAGTTATGGTGGACCCTTTCGTGACAACCAACACCCACCAAATTACTACGGTCAAGAGCTATTCCGAGGTGCATACCAAGATGATAGATATGGTGAACCCCCTTGTGGTTACCAACAAGCCCCATCATGCGCCTATAACCCACCTCCTCAACATAGCTTTGAACCACCATACTCACAAGCCCCATACCACTATTCACCTCCATATGACCCTAACCTATATCCACCCCAATTCCAATCCAATTACTCCCAAGAACCGCCAATTCCCTATGTACCATGTCCATATCAATCGACTCAAGAATCAAAGAAGCAACTCAAGGAAACAGTGGAAAAATTTCATGCAACCCTTCACCAACTGGAGCAAGCGATTAATCGATTACCTTCCCGACGTTCAGACACTCAAGGAACCCCCATGGCTTCATGTGGACAATCTAATGAAGAACGTAGCATGAAGGAGATACTAGAAATTCCAATGGACAGTAAGGAGCATGACTTTGTACTGGAACAAGTGGAGGAAGCTGAAATTATCTAAGAAGAAGAATTGGTTGAAGACTTAGAAGATGCTAAAACTCCATGGGAATCCAGAATTGTGGAGAATTCCGTCGAAAAATTTGCAATTGATGCTAAGGAGGATAGTGCACAGCCCCCAAAGCAGGTATCTTATGAAGAACTGGACAGAAAAACTCAAGAAGCGAGTTTCCTTGACAATGATAATCACGAGTCAAGTGCTCCTAGTAATGAACTTGCATCCACAAGTGAATTCTTTGAGATTGAAGAATCTTCCCCAAGTGAATACGAAGATGATGCGGAGGTAGACTTTTCTCAGCCTCCAAATTTTGACTTGAGTTATGAGGAAGATATCGAAGACTTTGATCAAGACGTGGTTAAAAAAGTTTGCAAAGAAGTGGAAGAATTCACAGAAGAATAAAAGGGAGTAGAGCTTGCAAGACAACTAGAAGTACCTATCCCAAGGCCACTACCACTCAATACAAATTTCAAGTTGGTAAAATCTTTAGCCTTTATCTTTACTTTTCCACTTGAATATGGTTTGCTTAAAACAGATGGCCAGCTTAGAGCTCTTTGCGGCTTTAAGAGTGAAAGGGAGATGGTTCGTGCTCAGAGCTGGTATGCATGATTCAATGAGGTTCCACGCTTCACTTTGAAGTGTAGGGATTGGTTTCGAGTTCGATTGAATGGGTCTCGGAAGATGTTTGGTCACCTTGGTCAAAATACAACTTACGTACCGCCCGGCTGGAAAAATATAGATCGAGGCAAAGGCAGATATAAAAGCAAGGTTTGGGATCCTGGAGTCTATTCTGATACTCAGCACCCCAGGAGCCTGAAAACCTGTTTGAATTTGCTCAAGGGATTTACATGCCTAGTTTAGGACCACAGAGGCTGTGGGCATTCCAAACAGTGGTGGAGATTTTTGGATGAATTCAAGCACAAGCCACCATAGCAAGAAGCTCAGCAAATGTCTAACTTAAGGACTTTAACTAAAAGTGCTAGGTGGGAGACAACCCACCATGGTATGATCGTTCCTTTTTCAATTTCGATTTTATTTTGTTTTGTTTGTTTTTGAGTTTTATTCTATTCTATTTTCATTGAACCTGGAATTATTCATAGCATCCACATTGGCATTGCATTTTGCATCCTGCATAAAAAAAAAAGAAAACACCCCACGCGTGCGCATGGGCCACGCGTGGGCGTCGATTGCAAATCGGCGTCTCAAATCCAACGCCCAGATAGTTGGGCTGGAATCGTGCGGCTGTGGTGCATTAGGCACAATCTGGGCCACGCGATCGCGTCGGTAACGCCATCTCGTCACCTTCATTATACCTCACCCACGCGATCGTGTCGATGATGCGAACGCGTCACTTTCACTTCTCACAACCCATGCGAAAGCGTGAGCGACGCGTATGCATCGCGTGGAAATTATTGCCTCCTAATTGGAAACAGAAAGTTGCGCCAAAACAACGCTGGAATTGTGCATTTAGCACAATTTTGAGCGACGCCTATGCGTGCCCCACGCGTACCGTTACCTTCACTATCCCTCAATCACGTGATCGCGTCAATGACGCATTTGCGTCAATGCCCTTCCACCTCAATCACGCGATCTCGTGATCCATGCGTTCGCATGAATTTAAATTCACTTATCCCCTTTGACGCAAACCCTAACCTATTTCGCGTCAACCCCCTCCCCCTCCCCCCAAACCACCTCTGCACTCTCTCTTCTCCCCCTCAACCACCACTGACCAAACACCACCACCACCACCCCAAAACCCCCTCCTTCCTTCCCCAATTCTCCTCCACGACCCCCGTGCCGTCCCCGAGCCGCCACAGTGCCACCGTCACCTCCCAGGACCTCCGGCCGACCACCACCCCCCAAAACCCCCTCCTTCCTCGCCCCTTCTCCCCTTCCCACCTATATCTCCCTTCCACCCTAACCACTCAGAACTGCCACCCTACCTCCACGGACTGCTGCCGCTTCTCCTCCTAGCGCCGCAGCATCCCCACCGCTACTGCCACACCACCACCACCTCCCTAAGCCCAATTCTTGTTCCTCTGCACACCAGGTTCCGCTAAACAGCGATTCCTCTTTCCGTTAGTTAGTTACAATTTTTTGTCAAATTATGTTCAATTTAGCATAGTTAGATATGCATGATCGTAGTGGATTTTAGGTGGTTAAGTAGCTAGGATGTGGTTAGTGGATTTAGGCCTGATAACTGCGCCGTTCTAGTTAATTGTTTAATCTGTTTCGCACTTTGAATTTGCTGTGATGTTAATGTTGTTCATATGCTGCTCTTTACTATTCTTTGATGCAGATTGAGTTTGTTTAATTTGAATTCATGTGAATTACTAATTGTTACTCTTTTCTGCATTTCCTTATTATCATATGAACTATTTTTGCTGCTGATTATTACCTGGGAATGTCCAATTTTTAGACGAAATGCTGCCCAATTTTTTCAAGCAAATTATTTCACACAACTACCATTCATGAATTAGTTTTGGAAATTTCAACTTTTGCACTAAATGGTTTTAACCAAAGCAATTCATGAGTGCACGGGCTAGCTTTCTTATTCTTTCTGATTCCCTTATTTGATTAAATCAAATTATTGATGATTTCACTTTAATTTTGCAATTCTTTTCTATGATTGATCATCAATTATATGCAATATTGACTCGAATGTGAGTTACTTGCTATTCAAATTTGTGCAATTTTATTGGGACCCAACACACCATGCCACTCACTTTAACCTCATTTTTAACTCTTAACTACTTTAACTTTCTAACTTTCCTATTCGCTTTCAACTAACCACTTTCAAACCACTTCAAGGCATGAATACTGTTTTTCCTGATTAACAACAATTCTGCACATCATATATTTTGGATTGTGATTATATTCTTCAACTTTTAACTTGCCTGCAAATCCAAAATTTTACATCAATTTAATTCAATTCATGCTTATACTGCCACTTTATTCCTCTTTTGCCCCTCTATGCTTCTATTGATATATTCCTAATTGCTTTCTTGTTTTCCTGCTTTAATTCTTAAACTGTATCCTGGATTTTCTAGTTTTCAGGATGTCTGACCCTAAAAGTAAAGGAAAGGGTAAAGCAACCACTGGCAAAAGGAAAAGAGGAGGATCTTCTACCTCTATTTTGGATATCCTCCACGACGATTCCTGGCGGGAAAGGAATTTTACCCTGCAGGAAAAGGCCGATCAGTTGGTGACTGCCATAGACCTTGTCAAGTTTGCAAACAGATACTGCGAGCTAAAGTATCCAGTTTTTGCCACTTCCAGGAACCTATACCTGGAAAGGACCCTCAAAATTCCAGAAGAACTCACACAGTACACTTCAGAACAAATTAAACAGAGAGGCTGGTTCTTCTTGGAAAGAAACTTGACTAAAGTCAACTCATCCTGGTTCAGAGAATTCTACTGTAACTACTTCAAAACGTCCCTGGATGCAGTACAGCTTCGAGGCAAGCAGATTATGGTTACTGAGGAAGCAATAGAAGAAATCCTCCAACTTCAGCCAAAATCAAATCAGCCAGATGGTTACCAAAAGGCTGAGGAGGATATGAGATTCATGAGATTTGACTGGGACGCAGTCAAGAGGACTATATCTCTTGATCCTATTTTCCCATGGGTCATGGGCAAGTCCATAGTGGCCCCAAAAGGAATAAAGATTATCTATCTGAATGATGAGGCTCGGCTTTGGCAGGTGATGCACGGAAACTTGTCTCTCAATAGATTTCCCTCGGCAAGTATACCGAATTGTCGTCAAGTAAAAACTCACAATAGAGTGAGGTCGAATCCCACAGGGATTGATTGGTCAAGCAACTTTAATTGGAGGAATGTTCTAGTTGAGCAAAGTAGAATTTGATATGAGAATTGCAGGAAATTAAATGGCGGGAAAGTAAATGGCAGAAAATGTAAATGCTGGAAATAAAGAGATGAATATAAATGACGGAAAGTAAATTGCAGAATCTTAAATGGGGAATAGGGAATTTAGCATGAAAGTAAATGGCAGAAACTAAAGAGAATGGGTAAGATTAGAAATGGGAAATTCATTGGGCTTAGGAGATGTTGCATTCTCCAGATCAAGTTCATTTTCATCTCTTCCTCAATCAATGCATTCATTGATCTCCTTGGCAATCTTAAGTGATTGAATTCCAATGCCTTGGTAACTCAATCTCTCAAATCTTGATCAATAGCCAATTCTTTGGTCTAATTTCTCATGAGAAGAGATGAGGTGCGGTCACTGATTATACCACATGTATTTCCAAATCAAAGTATTGGGAGAATTATATATCACCATATCCGCCCAAACCCCAATTTGGTCCAACATGAGAAAGCATTTCTAGCCTGATCTCTTTATTCCTCTTCCAAGGTTCAGAAGAGTTCCAAGTATGAATAATTTCTTTTCCAAGACAACTATCCAATTGGATGAAGATTGAAAGCTTTCAAGTAAAATCAAGAGAAAAGAAAGAAGAAGAATAATGAAAACTATTATTGATCCATCAAATTACAACAGAGCTCCCTAACCTAATGAAAGAGGTTTAGTTGTTCATGGCTCTGGGAGTGAAAAGCAAAGATGGAGAGTACATTCTGAAGTAATACTAGAAGTTGCAGAGAAAGCAAAATTATACAGAGAGTAGTCCTCTCAATCCTCTTAAAAGCTCCTCTCTAGTTCAAAACTACCCCTATATATACTACTCTTCTGATCTTCCAGTTGGCTTTTCAAGTCTTGGATATGGGCCTTTGGATCTTGAGTTGAAGCAGTTTGGAATCTTCAGTGGGCTCAGCTTTACTTGCAGAGAAAGTGTGAAGTAGGCATGGACTTTGGCTAGGATGTTAGTGGCGTTAACGTTAAGTGAAAATGTGGGTTCGAGAACATTAGTGACAATCACCTTTTGCACTAACGTTCCTAGCCCAAGATGAGTTACGTTAACTTCAACGTTAGTGGCACTAACGTGACCACTAAAGTTGCCTCTTGATCCATCGCGAGCGTTATTGGCATTTACCTTTGCCAATAACATTGCCCTTGGCCCCTTCTTCCCTACGTTAGAGTCCACGTTAGTGTAGCTAACGTGACTCTTAACGTGGGTATGCCTCAACTTCGAGAGTGTTAGTGACACTTACCTTTGTCACTAACGCTTCAAACACCCTTCTTCCCACGTTAGAGTTCACGTTACTTAGGTTAACGTGACTTCTAACGTGGTAGTGATAGCCATCTCCAACGTTAGTGACAAAGGTGAGTGTCACTAACGTTGGCTCATCATTCCTTTTCTCCACGTTAGCTTCCACATTAATGCAATTAACGTGGCAACTAACGTGGCTAATAGAGGCTTAGTCCAACGTCAGTGACAAAGATGAGTGTTACTAACGTTGGCTCTTCATTGCTTCTCCCACGTTAGAGTTCACGTTAATGTAGTTAACGTGACTCTTAATGTGGCTAACTGTGCCCCTCTCCGCAACGTTAGTGGCATTCACTTTTACCACTAACGTTGGAACTTTACTTCTCTTCCACGTTAGCTTCCACGTTAACATAGTTAACGTGGACACTAGCATGGGCTATGATGGCTCATGAAAGCGTTATTGGTATTCACTTTTCTTGTTAACGTTGTAAGCTAGCCTCCTTTCCACGTTAATGGTCACGTTAGTTGGACTAACGTGGCTATTAACGTGGCATCTTCCTTGCTTCCTTTGTCCTAAAATCAAGCAAATAAAGTGCATCAAAGCTAGGTTCTAACCCATGAGATCATGCATCATTCAATTTTTCATTCAATTCATGCATAATTCTCATGAAATCATATAAAATTCACAATGTTTTCTTGAATTAAGATGTAAATGATTATTTAACCAAAACTTGCTTATTTCCTAAGAAAGTGCATGAAACTACCTTAAAACCATAAAGAAAAGGTCAGTAAAACTGGCCAAAATGCCCTGGCATCACAACACTAAACTTAAAGCTTGTTTGTCCCTAAGCAAGTACTGAAACATGAGAATTATGAATGAATTGTCAAGAGAAATAAATCATTATTGTGGAAGTCATGTCCTTGGTTTTATGGGGTTTCATGCATAGCAATTTAGGTTCATTCCTTTATTGGCTTTCAGACCTTTACCATGCCCTGGAATACTCACTTGATTGCACCCTTTGTGACTTTTATTTATTGATCCCTTTGTCTTTCCACGGTTTATTGCATCCTTAGGCTAAGTGTTCTGTGAGGGGGCGACTCTTTAAAATAAGCTTTCAGCCAACACTCCTGAGCCAGTTGGTTCAAGGTGCTAGGTGTTGAAACACCCCTAAGGACTTACTCCCTCAAGTTTCTCTCCCCCATACATGCACACCACAGGCACATGGTTTGTTATTTTCTTTCCTTGAGGCCTTGGTGTCCAGCACCTCTTTGGGTTACTAAATGTTCTGTAGCAAGGTTGCTCTTGATAGTGGATTTTCAGTTGATAATCCCGGGTTAGTTAACCCAAGTTACCAAGTGATGAAGCACTCCTAAGAACTTATTCATCCAAGCAGATCCTTGGTACAAAAGCACCATAGACATATCCCTCAAGATTGAAGCCCTTGGTGCCTAGCCTTATTTCTTATTACTTTTCTTTCTTAGTCAACTCTTATTATTCTTTTCCTTTTTCTTATTACGATCTTGTTATTTAGCTAGTCTCATGGGGTGTGTTTCAAGCATATGATTCAGGACAGATAGTTGCCTTCCTACCTTGTTGGTGAACCAACTTAGCTAAGTCATTACTACACCACAAATTTAAGGACCTACTCCACAACTTGAACATCACTCTGGTCTTTCATACCATCTCTTTTTATTTAGTTTAAAAGGACAAACATACAATAAGCAAGATGCAGATAAAAACAGGTAACTTGAACCAGCACACATATGACAAAAGCAGGGAAAGCAATTATTAAATTCTAGTGGTTTAAGCTAAAGAGTAACTATTAATCAAGGGCACATTCAGACTTCCAATTTTTAACATTTCCAAGCACAATGAATCAAGTAACAATACATCCTTTTGGTGGTGCTTTCTGTCTATCTCTTTGTTGTCATCATCCATAGCTTCTGCGTCCTTCTTCCCCTCCTTGGGTGGTGGTGCACTGTTTTTCTAGAAGGTTGATTAAATTCCTGCAAAGTTATTGAAAGTTGCTTGTTCTCCAAGCACTTGAGGGATGGTTAGCATGCATGTATACTTATGATTTTCTGAACTTCATTTGGTGTGCGAACACCAAACTTAGTTCCTTGCCTAATGCACAGATTGAATATATGCAGAGAACCTCAGGTGCTTTTATTAATAAAATGACTGTAAGATAGAAACTAAACTATTGTTAAGTGGTTTTCCTGATTGGTTGGGGCTAGCACTTGCCATTGAAGAGGTGTAATGTGATTCTAACTGAAATCTTTGGTGGAACACCAAACTTAGAATTACACATTCACTCTTGGATTGTTTTGGTGTGCAACACCAAACTTAGCTCCTCACAATACGGGGACTTACTTATACCCTTTATTTAAATGGTCATGAAAAGAAAACTACCTTAGGTTGGGTTGCCTCCCAACGAAGCACTCTTTTAGCGTCGCTAGCTCGACGATTTCTCCATCAGTTGAGATGATATTTTATTTTGGGGCTTTCCCCCATGTTTCCCATATAGTGCTTGAGCCTTTGTCCGTTCACAGTGAACGTCCTCCTTGAACTTTCCTCCATGATTTCTATGTGTCCATATGGCGAGACCTTTATGACAAGAAAAGGTCCTGACCACCTTGACTTGAGTTTCCCAGGAAAAAGTCTTAATTTGGAGTTGTAGAGGAGCACTTGCTGTCCTTTCTCAAAGCTTCTGGGTGTCAGATGGAGGTCGTGCCTTTTCTTTGCCTTTTCTTTATAAATTTTGGCATTTTCATAGGCTTGAGATCTGAATTCCTCCATATCCTGCAACTGCAAGACCCTCTTTTCACCAGTAGCAACGCTATCAAAATTTAGTAGCTTGAGAGCCCAGAGGGCTTTGTGTTCCAACTCCAATGGTAAATGACAGGCCTTTCCATACACCAGTTGTCATGGGGACATTCCGATTGGTGTTTTGAATGCTATTCTGTATGTCCAAAGAGCATCATCCAGCTTTTTTGACCAATTCTTTCTTGATGCTCCTACAGTCTTTTCCAGGATCCTTTTTAGTTCTCTGTTAGATATCCCGGTTTACCCATTGGTTTGGCGGTGGTAAGGTGTGGCAACCTTGTGTTTCACTCTGTATCGTAGGAGGAGAGCTTCTAGTGGTTTGTTACAAAAATGGCTCCCTCAATTTGGTTCAATGTTACTGTGAAGGTCAAGGCTAGGAGCTTGCTGAAATAGGTAGCCAATTTGTGTCTCAAGTTTCTTGATGGCAGCGTCTTGATTCTGCATGTTGGATCGCACTTCCTTTCGGAACACCTTACTATCTTGGATTTCCTTGCATATGCCTTCAAGTAGAGTTTCAATCCTTGATAGTCTTTCTTCCGATGATGGAGAGTTGAGATTGGAGGGATGAGAAGGGCCATTTTGGCTTTGGTATGGATGCTGAGATGTGTTGTTAGATGAGTGCTGATATGATCTCTGTGTGGGATGTTGGTGAGCTGCATTGTTGTTGGGGTTGTGGCGTCTCGGATCTTGGCCTTGGTCTTGTTGATTTCCCCACCCAAAGTTTGGGTGGTTCCTCCAGCCAGGATTATACGTTTTGGAGTATGGGTCATGGTTCTGCCTAGGTGAATTTCCAATGTAGTTGGCTTGCTCATGACTACCCTCTGCTTCTTCTTTCACTCCTTCTTGAGTTGCTGCTGAAGTGGTGATTGCTGCTACTTGATTCCTCTCCATCTTCTTGGTGAGGTCAGCAATTGCTTGGTAATCATCTTGTTTTGAACTAGCAGTGCATCCACATTGTTTAGCTCCATCACTCCTCTAGTGTTGCCTCTTTCAGAAGCATAGAAGTAGTTATTCTCAGCTACAGCCTTAATGACATCTATGGCTTCTTCAATGGTCTTCTTCTTGTTCAGAGATCCCCCGGATGAGTGGTCTACTGCCTTCTTTGATTCATAAGAAAGACCTTCATAGAAAATGTGTAACTGCACCCATTCATTGAACATATCTGGCGGGCACCTTCTTGTTAAGTCTTTAAACCTCTCACATGCTTCATATAGAGTCTCACCATCTTGCTGCCTGAAAGTTTGAACCTCAGCTCTCAACCTGTTGATTCTTTGAGGAGGATAGAATCTCGCCAAGAATTTGTTTACCACATCTTCCCAGGTTGTTAAGCTCTCCTTCGGAAAGGATTCCAGCCATTTAGATGCCTTGTCCTTGAGTGAGAAGGGGAATAGAAGTAGTCTGCAGGTGTCAGGATGAATACCATTAGACTTCACAGTTTCACATATCCTCAGGAAGGTGGTTATATGTTGATTGGGATCTTCTTGCACACCTCCTCCGAATGAACAGTTGTTCTGAACAAGGGTGATGAGCTGTGGCTTTAGTTCAAAGTTGTTGGCATGTATGGTTGGCTTTTGGATGCTACTTCCACAGTTTCCTGCGTTTGGATTGATGTAGGATCTTAGAACTCTTCTCTCTTGCCCAGCATGATGCACTGGGCCTTCTCTGCCATGGTTGTGAGCCTCTTCTTCATGATGGTTCTCCATATTCTCATCCATGTCTAGTTCAAAATACACTTCTTCTTCCTCCGTACAAACTACTCTCTTTCCTCTTGCTTCCCTCCTTAATCTAAGAAAAGTCCTCTCAGGTTCAGAATCAAAGGAAGTTGAAGCCCCGCTTCTTCTACCTGTCATACAACCAACAAGGTAAAAGCAAGAAGGGGGTAGATGCAGAGAGTATTCTTGTTAGAAATGTTGTTAGTGTGACTGGTGCAATATATCAAACAGTTAGTGGGTTAGTGAATTGAATTGTAAACAACTAAAAAAAAAAGATAGGGGGAAAAGGAAGAAAACAGCTAAACTGAAAGTGAATTACTCAAATAAAATCAAACAAAATAGAAAAAATGCTCAATCTAGTTATCCACCAATTTAATCATTATTGATGCAAAATCAATCCCCGGCAACAGCGCCATAAACTTGATGCACGGAAACTTGTCTCTCAACAGATTTCCCTCGGCAAGTATACCGAATTGTCGTCAAGTAAAAGCAAAGATGGAGAGTACATTCTGAAGTAAAACTAGAAGTTGCAGAGAAAGTAAAATTATACAGAGAGTAGTCCTCTCAATCCTCCAAAAAGCTCCTCTCTAGTTCAAAACTACCCCTATATATACTACTCTTCTGATCTTCCAGTTGGCTCTTCAAGTCTTGGATATGGGCCTTTGGATCTTGAGTTGAAGCAGTTTGGAATCTTCAGTGGGCTCAGCTTTACTTGCTGAGAAAGTGTGAAGTAGGCATGGACTTTGGCTAGGATGTTAGTGGCGTTAACGTTAAGTGAAAATGTGGGTTCGAGAACGTTAGTGACAATCACCTTTTGTACTAACGTTCCTAGCCCAAGATGAGTTACGTTAACTTCAACGTTAGTGGCACTAACGTGACCACTAACGTTGCCTCTTGATCCATCGCGAGCGTTATTGGCGTTTACCTTTGCCAATAACGTTGCCCTTGGCCCCTTCTTCCCTACGTTAGAGTCCACGTTATTGTAGCTAACGTGACTCTTAACGTGGGTATGCCTCAACTTCGAGAGCATTAGTGACACTTACCTTTATCACTAATGCTCCAAACACCCTTCTTCCCACGTTAGAGTTTACGTTACTTAGGTTAACGTGACTTCTAACGTGGTAGTGATAGCCATCTCCAATGTTAGTGACAAAGGTGAGTGTCACTAACGTTGGCTCATCATTCCTTTCCTCCACGTTAGCTTCCACGTTAATGCAATTAACGTGGCAACTAACGTGGCTAATAGAGGCTTAATCTAACGTTAGTGACAAAGGTGAGTGTCACTAACGTTGGCTCTTCATTGCTTCTCCTACATTAGAGTTCACGTTAATGTAGTTAACGTGACTCTTAACGTGGCTAAGTGTGCCCCTCTCCCCAACGTTAGTGGCATTGACTTTTACCACTAACGTTGGAGCTTTACTTCTCTTCCACGAAAGTGTTATTGGTGTTCACTTTTCTTGTTAACGTTGTAAGCTAGCCTCCTGTCCACGTTAATGGTCATGTTAGTTGGACTAACGTGGCTATTAACGTGGCATCTTCCTTGCTTCCTTTGTCCTGAAATCAAGCAAATAAAGTGCATCAAGGCTAGGTTCTAACCCATGAGATCATGCATCATTCAATTTATCATTCAATTCATGCATAATTCTCATGAAATCATATAAAATTCACAATGTTTGCTTGAATCAAGATGTAAATGATTATTTACCCAAAACTTGCTTATTTCCTAAGAAAGTGCATGAAACTACCTTAAAACCATAAAGAAAAGGTCAGTGAAACAGGCCAAAATGCCCTGGCATCAGTAGCAGATTCTGAGTAACTACGTTATGCCGAGCACTCATGAGACAAAGGTGCCAGCTGCTATGATTACCCTCATCTGGTGTGTGATGGAGGGAAAGGACTTATATCTCCCCCGCTCCATCCGGTATTACATGGCCAGAGTCCATGTCAGAGGCACCCTCTCTTTTCCGTATTTGATGACTCAGTTGGGCCGCCAAGCTGAGGTGCCCTAGGAGATTGCTGATGAAAAGCCAACCGCCACTGACTGCAAGAAGATTATCCCTCATAACAGGAAGTTCCAGGCTTTGGGTTACCGACCTACTTTTCTCACTGACTCTGCTGAGGCAGCCACATCTTTCTACTGCTCCTTCAGCTCCTGCTGCACCAGCCACCACTACTGCACCCTCACCTGCTTCAGAGCCCATCTACCACCTCGTGCATCCCCTATTTGACCGGTTGGACCAGATGGAACGCCGCAACCAGCGGCAATATGAGAAATCTGAGCGTCGCAGCAAGCGACGCTATGAGCACTTAAAGTTGATGATTCGATTTGGCCACCACAACATCCCTTCTGAGCCTGACACCCCTTCTGAGCCATCTGAGGAGGAGGCAGACGATCATGAGGAGGAGGCACGTGCAGAGGCTGAGTAGGGAGGACCTGAGCAGGCTGCGCCACATCATGAGGAGCCCCATCAGATACAGCCGGCTGATCCAGAGATCCCTCTACGGATAGAGCCTCCGCTTCAGCAGGCAGACCCTCCGACCCTCATACAGACTACAGACCCTCAGCCCACAACCGAGACACCAGCAACACATCCTTCCGGAGATGCCACTTCTTCACACACAATTTGATAGAGCATCAAGGACGATGCTATTATTTAAGTGTGGGGAGGTCGCCATCTCTGGAGAACTTTATTTTGGTGAACCACTTTCAGGCTCTCTTTTATCCTATTTTGTTTATTTTCTGTATTTTTATTTTTATTTTATCTTATCTTATTTATCTTCCAGTACTTGCACATTTTTCTGTATTTTTACTATATTTCTGCATCTTGCACTTTGGTTTATATATATATCTTAGATATTCAGTTTAGTTGCACTTTTATCTTATTAAGTTGTGACATAAAAAATATGGATTAGTTAGCTTAGTTTACCCTTTTAGCATACGATATCTGTATTTAATTGAAAATAAAAAGGTTAAACTAGAAACTTCAGTATAACAAAATCACAACAATCCACATTTTTCAAGGAAAATACTAAAATTTATAAAAGCCATTAAATGTTGGTTAATTGACAACATTTTTCAAGGAAAATACTAAAATTTATAAAAGCCATTCTAAGATTCACATTGAGTTGAATGGAACTTCTTAGTTTCCACTTGCATGACATACATAACTGATGCACGGAAGCTTGTCTCTCAACAATTTCCCTCGGCAAGTATACCGAATTGTCGTCATGTAAAAACTCACAATAGAGTGAGGTCGAATCCCACAGGGATTGATTGGTCAAGCAACTTTAATTGGAGGAATGTTCTAGTTGAGCAAAGCAGAATTTGATATGAGAATTGCAGGAAATTAAATGGCGGGAAAGTAAATGGCAGAAAATGTAAATGCTGGAAATAAAGAGATGAATATAAATGACGGAAAGTAAAGTGCAGAATCTTAAATGGGGAATGGGGAATTTAGCATGAAAGTAAATTGCAGAAATTAAAGAGAATGGGTAAGATTAGAAATGGGGGATTCATTGGGCTTAGGAGATGTTGCATTCTCCGGATCAAGTTCATTTTCATCTCTTCCTCAATCAATGCATTCATTGATCTCCTTGGCAATCTTAAGTGATTAAATTCCAATTCCTTGGTAATTCAATCTCTCAAATCTTGATCAATAGCCAATTCCTTGGTCTAATTGCTCATGAGAATAGATGAAGTATGGTCACTGATTGTACCACATGTATTTCCAAATCAAAGTATTGGGAGAATTATATGTCACCAAATCCGTCCAACCCCCAATTTGGTCCAACATGAGAAAGCATTTCTAGTATGATCCCTTCATTCCTCTTCCAAGGTTCCGAAGAGATCCAAGTATGAATAGCTTCTTTTCCAAGACAACTACCCAATTGGATGAAGATTGAAAGCTTTCTAGTAAAATCAAGAGAAAAGAAAGAAGAAGAATAATGAAAACTATTATTGACCCATCAAATTACAACAGAGCTCCCTAACCCAATGAAAGGGGTTTAGTTGTTCATGGCTCTGGGAATTGAAAACAAAGATGGAGAATGCATTCTGAAAGTAAAACTAGAAGTTGCAGAGAAAGTAAAATTATACAGAGAGTAGTCCTCTTAATCCAAAACCTCTTCTCTAGTTCAAAACTACTCCTATATATACTACTCTTCTGATCTTCCAGTTGGCTTTTCAAGTCTTGGATATGGGCCTTTGGATCTTGAGTTGAAGCAGTTTGGAATCTTCAGTGGGCTCAGCTTTACTTGCAGAGAAAGTGTGAAGTAGGCATAGACTTTGGCTAGGACGTTAGTGGCGTTAACGTTAAGTGAAAATGTGGGTTCGAGAACGTTAGTGAGGATCACCTTTTGCACTAACGTTCCTAGCCCAAGATGAGTTACGTTAACTTCAACATTAGTGGCACTAACGTGACCACTAACATTGCCTCTTGGTCCATCGCGAGCATTATTGGCGTTTCCCTTTGCCAATAACGTTGCCCTTAGCCCCTTTTTCTCACGTTAGAGTCCATGTTAGTATAACTAACGTGGCTCTTAATGTGGGCATGCCATAGCCTCGAGAGCATTAGTGACACTAAACTTTGTCACTAACGCTCCAAACGCCCCTTCTCACGTTAGTGCCCCACGTTAATTGTCTTAACGTGGCCACTAACGTGGTGGTGATTGCCATCTCCAATGTTAGTGACAATCTCCAACGTTAGTGACAAAGGTGAGTGTCACTAACGTTGGCTCATCAATTCTTTCCTCCACGTTAGCTTCCACGTTAATGCACTTAACGTGGTAACTAACGTGGCTCATAGTGGCTTAGTCTAACGTTAGTGACAAAGGTGAGTGTCGCTAACGTTGGCGATTCCTTACTCCTTCCACGTTAGAGTTCACGTTAACCAAGTTAACGTGGCTCTTAACGTAGCCAATATGGGCTTAGTCCAACGTTAGTGACAAAGGTGAGTGTCACTAACGTTGGTATTTTCTTCCTCTTCCTCGTTAGAGTTCACGTTAACTGAGTTAACGTGACTCTTAACGTAGCTAATTGCCCTTTTGGAGCGTTAGTGGCACTTACTTTTACCACTAACGATTGGAGCTTCCTTTTCTTCCACGTTAACTACCACGTTAATGTAGCTAACATGGTAATTAACGTGGGCTATGATGGCTTCGAAGACGTTATTGGCGATTACTTTTCTCGTTAACGTTGCAAGCTAGCTCGCATTCCACGTTAGTGGTCACGTTAGTTAGACTAACTTGGCTACTAACGTGGCTTTTCCTTGCTTTCCTTGTCCTGAAATCAAGCAAATAAAGTGCATCAAAGCTCTAATCCAAGTTATGAGTCATGCATCATCCAATTTGTCATTAAATTCATGCATAATTCTCATGAAATCATATAAAATTCACAATGTTTGCTTGAATCAAGATGTAAGTGAAATTCTACCCAAAACTTGCTTATTTCCTAAGAAAATGCATGAAACTACCCTAAAACAGAAAAGAAAAGGTCAGTGAAACTAGCCAGAATGCCCTGGCATCACAACACCAAATTTAAAGCTTGCTTGTCCCTAAGCAAGTACTGGAACAAGAGAATGATTAATGAAATGACAAGAGAAATGAATCATTATTGTGGAAGTCATGTCCTTAGTTTTATGGGGTTTCATGCATAGCAACTTAGGTTCATTCCTTTACTGGCTTTCAGACCTTTATGATGCCCTGGAGTACTCACTTGATTGCACCCTTTTAGACTTTTATTTGTTGACCCCTTTATCTTTTCAAGGTTTATTGCATCCTTAGGCTAAGTGCTCTGTGAGGGGGCGACTCTTTAAAATAAGCTTTCAGCCAACACTCCCGAACCAGTTGGTTCAAGGTGCTAGGTGTTGAGACACCCCTAAGGACTTACTCCCTCAAGTCTCTCTCCCCCAGACATGCACACCATAGGCACATGGTTTGTTATTTTCTTTCCTTGAGGCCTTGGTGTCCAGCACCTCTTTGGGTTACTAAATGTTCTGTAGCAAGGTTGCTCTTGATAGTGGATTTTTAGTTGATAATCCCCGGTTAGTTAACCCAAGTTACCAAGTGATGAAGCACTCCTAAGAACTTATTCATCCAAGCAGATCCTTGGTACAAGAGCACCACAGACACATCCCTCAAGATTCAAGCCCTTGGTGCCTAGCCTTATTCTTTATTACTTTTCTTTCTTTTTCAACTCTTATTGTTCTTTTCCTTTTTCTTATTAGGATCTTGTTATTTAGCTAGTCTCATGGGGTGTGTTTCAAGCATATGACTTCAGGACAGACAGTTGCCTTCCTACCTTGTTGGTGAACCAACTTAGCTAAGTGATTACTACACCACAAGCTTAAGAACCTACTCCACAATTGATCATCACTCTGGTCTTTCATAACATCTCTTTTTATTTGACTCAAGGGACAAGCATACGAGTAAGCAAGGTGAAAATGAAGACAAGTAAATTGAACCAGCACACATATGACAAAGGCAATGAAAGCAAATATTAAATTCTAGTGATTTAAGCTAAAGAGTAACTATTAATCAGGGGCACATTCAGACTTCCAATTTTTTTTAACATCTCCAAGCATATGGGATCAAGTAGCAATACAACCTTTTGGTGGTGCCTTCTGGTTATCTCTTTGTTGTCATCATCCATAGCTTCTGCGTCCTTCTTCGCCTCCTTGGATGGTGGTGCACTATTTTTCTAGAAGGTTGATTGAATTCTTGCAAAGTTATTGGAAGTTGCTTGTTCCCCAAGCACTTGAGGAATAGTTAGCTTGCATGTATATTTGTAAATTTCTGGACTTAATTTGGTGTGTGAACACCAAACTTAGTCTATTGCCTAATGCAGAACCTCATGTGCTTTTATTGATAAAACAACTATGAAATAGAAACTAAACTATTGTTAAGCGGTTTTCCTGATTGGTTGGGGCTAGCAACTTGCCATTGAAGAGGTGTAATGTGATTCTAACTGAAATCTTTGGTGGAACACCAAACTTAGAATTTCACATTCACTCTTGGATTGGTTTGTTGTGCAACACCAAACTTGGCTCCTCACAATACGAGGGAAACTGCTTATATCCTTTATTAAGATGATCATGAAAAAGAAACTACCTTAGGTTGGGTTGCCTCCCAACGAAGCGCTCTTTTAGCGTCGCTAGCTCGACGATTTCTCCATCAGTTGAGATGATATTTCATTTTCGGGCTTTCCCCCATGTTGCCCATGTAGTGCTTGAGCCTTTGTCCGTTCACAGTGAACGTCCTCTTTGAACTTTCCTCCATGATTTCTATGTGTCCATACGGCGAGACCTTTGTGACAAGAAAGGGTCCTGACCACCTTGATTTGAGTTTCCCAGGGAAAAGTCTTAATTTGGAATTGTAGAAGAGCACTTGCTGTCCTTTTTCGAAGCTCCTGGGTGCCAGATGGAGGTCGTTCCTTCTCTTTGCCTTTTCTTTATAAATCTTGGCATTTTCATAGGCTTGAGATCTGAACTCCTCGATTTCCTGCGGGTGCAAGACCCTCTTTTCACCAACAGCAACGCTATCAAAATTTAGTAGCTTGAGAGCCCAGAGGGCTTTGTGTTCCAGCTCCAATGGTAAATGACAAGCTTTTCCATACACCAGTTGATATGGGTACATCCCGATTGGTGTTTTGAATGCCTTTCTGTATGCCCAAAGAGCATCATCCAGCTTCTTTGACCAATCCTTTCTTGATGCTCATACAGTCTTTTCCAGAATCCTCTTTAGCTCTCTGTTAGATATCTCAGTTTGCCCACTTGTTTGGGGGTGGTAAGGCGTGGCAATCTTGTGTTTCACCCCGTATCATAGGAGGAGCGCTTCTAGTGGTCTGTTACAAAAATGGCTCCCTCCATCACTGATGAGTGCTGGAGGACTCCGGACCGGCTAAAGATGTTCTTTCTGAGGAAGTTCATGACTACCTTTTTGTCATTCGTTTGGGTTGCAATAGCCTCTACCCACTTGGAAACGTAATCCACTGCTACCAAGATGTACTTGTTTGCATATGAGGTTGGGAATGGTCCCATGAAATCGATTCCCCAGACATCAAACAGTTCCAGTTCTAAGATGAAATTCTGTGGCATCTCATTTCTTTTGGGTAAGTTTCTAGCTCTTTGACATTCATTGCAGTTCTTTACTAGTTCTTTGGCATCCTTGAAAAGGGTGGGCCAAAAGAATCCGCTTTGTAACACCTTGGCTGCAGTTCTATCCCCTCCAAAATGGCCTCCATAGCACGAGCCGTGGCAGTTCCACAAGACTTCTCATCCCTCTTCTTCCGAAACACATCTTCTCAAGATTCCATCTGAACACTTCTTGAAGAGATATGGTTCATCCAAAACAAAATACTTTGCGTCATTGATGAGCTTTCTCTTTTGATGTTTTTTGATCTCTAGAGGTAAAGCCCCATTTGCCTTGAAATTGGAAATGTTTGCAAACCAGGGTGCTTTGTGAACCATCATTAACTGCTCATCTGGGAAACATTCATTTACACTCGTATCATGTGTTCCACCTTTGTCATAAGGGATCCTGGATAGGTGATCGGCTACCTTGTTCTCCACTCCTTTCTTGTCTCTAATCTCAATATTGAATTCCTGCAACAATAAGATCTACCTTATCGGTCTTGGTTTTGACTCCTGCTTGGCAAACAAGAATTTAAGTGCTGTGTGGTCTGTGAAAACAATCACTTTGGCACCAATGAGGTATGATCTAAACTTGTCAAATGCAAAAACTATTGCTAGCAACTCCTTTTCAGTGGTGGTGTCATTTCTTTGAGTGTCATTGAGGACTTTGCTGGCATAGTATATCACATGGACTAAGTTATCTTTCCTCTACCCTAACACTGCCCCTACTGCAAAATCAGATGCATCACACATCAGTTCAAATGGTAAGTTCCAATTAGGTGGGGAAATGATAGGGGCAGAGGACAGCCTCTTTTTCAAGTTTTCGAATGCTAGCGTGCATTTTTCATCAAAGACAAATGGTGCATCAGATACAAGGAGATTGCTTAAGGGCTTGGCTATCTTTGAAAAATCTTTAATAAACCTTCTGTAAAAGCCGGCATGCCCTAAAAAGCTCCTAATTGCCTTGACATCACTTGGTGGGGGTAATTTTTCAATGAGTTCCACCTTAGCTCTATCTACCTCAATGCCTTGGTTAGAAACCTTATGGCCAAGAACTATTCCCCCTTTCACCATAAAGTGACATTTCTCCCAGTTCAAGACCAAGTTGGTCTCTTGACATCTTTTTAATACCAGGGCCAAGTGATTTAGGCAATTAGTGAAGGAATCTCCGAATACCGAAAAGTCATCCATAATGACTTCAATGAATTTTTCTATCATATCTGAGAAAGTGGAGAGCATGCAGCGTTGGAAAGTTGCAGGTGCATTACATAGCCCAAATGGCATGCGCCTGTAGGCAAACACTCCATATGGGCAAGTGAATGAGGTTTTCTTTTGGTCTCTCGGATCAATCACTATTTGGTTATATCCTGAATAACCATCGAGAAAACAGTAACATGCGTGTCCTGCAAGTCTTTCCAGCATCTGATCCATGAAAGAAATGGGGTAATGATCTTTTCTTGTAGCTTCATTAAGTTTTCTATAGTCTATGCACATCCGCCATCCTATGACGGTCCTTGTAGGGATTAGTACGTTCTTCTCATTGGGGACTACAATAATTCCTCCCTTTTTTGGGACAACTTGCACGGGGCTGACCCATGGGCTGTCGGAGATCGGGTAGATTACCCCTCCTTGCCATAACTTCATAACTTCTTTCTGTACCACTTCCTTCATGACTGGATTCAGCCTCCTTTGAGGTTGAATGGAAGGTTTGGCATCATCTTCCAACAGTATCTTATGCATGCATATGGCCGAACTGATTCCTTTCAGGTCAGCGAGGGTCCATCCAATGGCATCCTTATGCTTTCGCAATACTTGGAGTAATTCATCCTCTTGATCTCGGCTGAGGGATGAGTTTATGATTACTGGGTAACTTTCACTCTCTCCTAAGTATGCATATTTGAGAGTGGGTGGCAGAGCTTTGAGTTCAAGTTTGGGTGCTTCTATCTTTTTATTCTCTTCCTTTGGTGCACCCTGTATATGAATCTCTGCTGTTGCAGCCTCTTCGCTAGATGTTGATTCCTCCTCTGTTAACCCTTTAAGTTCTTCTTCTTCTTCAAAAATCTCCTGTACTGCATCTTCTAGTGAATCCAACCTCATACATTCTCCCAATGGTTCTGGTGGGTAACTCATGACCTTGAACACATTGAATGTCATCTTTTCATCGTGTAATCTCAGGGTGAGTTCACCTTTTTGAACGTCAATGACAGCTCTAGCAGTGGCTAAGAACAGTCTACCCAGGATGATGGAGGCTTTGGCTTCCTCCTGCATGTCCAGCACTACAAAGTCTGCTGGGAAGATGAAGTCTCCTACCTTCACTAGCAAGTCTTCCACTATGCCGTGAGGAAACTTGAATGATCGGTCTGCCAGTTGTAAGGCCATTTTTGTTGGCTTGGCCTCCTCAATCTTCATTTGTCTCATCATAGCTACAGACATCAGATTTATGCTGGCTCCTAAATCACATAGAGCCTTTTCTGCTGTTATTTCTCCTATAATACAAGGAATCTGGAAGCTCCCAGGATCCTTCAATTTCTGGGGCAATTTATGCTGAATGATGGCACTACATTCTTCGGTTAGTATCACGTGTGACCCACGCGTACGCGTGACAGACGCCACATGAAGGAATCTGCAGAAAATACCCTCAGCAATTTCTGGACCCTTTTTCGGCCCAAATCCAAGCCAAAATCACAGAATATAAGCCAAAGAATGAAGGAAGCAAAAGAGACGGAGAGAGAGAACTTTTCATATTCATAATTTTAGGTTTTAAATGTAGTTTTTAGAGAGATAGAGGCTCTCTCCTCTCTCTTAGGTCTTAGAATTTGGATTTCTCCTATTTATGGTTATTTCCTCATATCAGATTCAATGTTTCCAACTTTAATTTATGTTTCTATTCTACTTTTATTTTTTCTAATACTTTTACTTGTATCTGATTTATGTTGCCAAATTGGCTTATGAACCTTTTCATGTTAAGATTTGAATATTCTATTTAATGAAATTTTAGGTATTTCAGATTAATGATTGTTTTATTCTATTTATGATGCTTTCAATTTAATTTAGATTTTTCTCCTTTTGCTTTGGTTAAGTAATTGGTAACACTTGAGTTATGAAACTCAGCAGTTGATTGGAAATTAGGATTGCTGATTGATTTGGATCCTTCTAAATCTAGCCTTTCCATAGGAGTTAACTAGGACTGAGGAATCAAGTTAATTAATCCACTTGATTTACCTTTATTTAGTAAGGGTTAACTAACTGGGAGCAAAATCCAATTCTCATCACACCTGATAAGGATAACTAGGATAGGATTCCCAGTTCTTATACCTTGCCAAGAGTTTTCTTTATAATTATTAATTTATTTTCCTTGCCATTTAAATTACTTGTTCCCTATTTCAAAAACCCAAAAATATACAATTTTCCATAACCAATAATAAATCATACTTCCCTGCAATTCCTTGAGATACGACCCAAGGTTTAAATGTTTCGGTTATAAATATTGGGTTTTGTTACTTGTGACAACCAAACTTTTGTACGAAAGGATTATTGCTTGGTCTAGAAACTATACTTGCAACGAGAATTTATTGTGAATTCTAAACCATCAATCTTCTGATCGTCAATGATCCTCTCGGATGAAAAATACCAGGTACGATCTCTGCACGGCTAATCAACTGTCGGATTTCTCGTATCGGATGAAAAATACCATGTACAGCTACCGTACGGCTAATCATCTGTCGGTTCCCACTAGCGTCGGAATAGGACCCTTGTCCTTTTGCACACTGTCACTCCGCCCAACAATCGCAGGTTTGAAGCTCGTCACAGTCATCCCTTCCCAGATCCTACTCGGAATACCACAGACAATGTTTAGATTTTCCAGATCCCAGGAATGCTGCACATTTAGTTCTAGCCTATACCACAAAGGTTCTAACCTCCGGACTCGGTCCGTGGATTAGAAACCCAAGAGATACGCACTCAAGCTGTCGCCCAATGACTAGGTTGAGCTCAAATAGAATGGGAGTAGTTGTCAGGCACGCGTCCATAGGTTGAGGATAATAATGAGTGTCACAGATTATCATATTCTCTATATTGAAGTACGAGTGAGTATCTTAGAATAGAATCAAGCGTGATTGAATAAAACACAGTAGTAATTGCATTAATCCATCGAAACACAGCAGAGCTCCTCACCCTCACCTATGGGGTTTAGAGACTCATGCCGTAGAAGATAAAATATGAAGTGTAAAAAATGTCATGAGTTTCAAAATAAATCTCTAAAGGTAGTTTTTATACTAGACTAGTAACTTAGGTTTACAGAAAATGAGTAACTAACTGCAGATAGTGCAGAAATCCACTTCCAGGACCTACTTGGTGTGTGCTTGGGCTGAGCTTTCTAGCTTTCACGTTCATATGCCCAAAGTTGGCGTTAAACGCTACCCTGAGTGCCAGAATGGGCATTTAACGCCGAAAAAGGTGCCAGTTCTGGCGTTTTGCGCCAGAAAGTTTTAGGCTGACTTTGGATGCCAGTTTGGGCCATCAAATCTCGGGCAAAGTATGGACTATTATATATTGCTGGAAAGCCCAGAATGTCTACTTTCCAACGCAATTGAGAGCCCAGAATGAATTTTGTGGCTCGAAAAATCAATTTCGAGTGCAGGAGGGTCAGAATCCAACAGCATCTGTAGTCCTTTTTCAGCCTCTGAATAAGATTTTTGCTCAGATCCCTCAATTTCAGCCAGAAAATACCTGAAATTATAGAAAAACATAGAACTCATAGTAAAGTCAAGAAATCTGATTTTTGAATAAAAACTAATAGAAATATAATAAAAAGTAACTAAAACATGCTAAATACTATATAAAAACAATGCTAAAAGCTCATCACAACACCAAACTTAAATTGTTGCTTGTCCCCAAGCAACTAAAAATAAAATAGGATAAAAAAGAAAGAGAATATACAATAAATTCCAAAATTATCAATGAAGATTAGTCTTAATTAGATGAGCGGGGCTAGTAGCTTTTTGTTTCTGAACAGTTTTGGCATCTCACTTTATCCTTTGAAGTTTAGAATGATTGGCTTCCATAGGAACTCAGAATTCAGATAGTGTTATTAATTCTCCTAGTTCAATGTGTTGATTCTTGAACACAGCTACTTTATGAGTCTTGGTCGTGACCCTAAACATTTTTTTTTCCAGTATTACCACCGGATACATAAATGCCACAGACACATAACTGGGTGAACCTTTTCAGATTGTGACTCAGCTTTACTAGAGTCCCCAGTTAAAGGTGCCCAGAGCTCTTAAGCACACTCTTTTTGCTTTGGACCACGACTTTAACCGCTCAGTCTCAAGCTTTTCACTTGACACCTTCACGCCACAAGCACATGGTTAGGGACAACTTGGTTTAGCCGCTTAGGCCAGGATTTTATTCCCTTGGGCCCTCCTATCCATTAATGCTCAAAGCCTTGGATCCTTTTTGCCCTTGCCTTTTGGTTTAAAGGGCTATTGGCTTTTTCTGCTTGCTTTTTCTTTTTCTTTCTTTTTTTTCTTTATCTTTTTTTTCGCCATTTTTTTCTTTTTTTCGCAAGCCTTGCTTTTTCACTACTTTTTCTTGCTTCAAGAATCAATTTTATGATTTTTCAGATTATCAATAACATTTCTCTTTTTCCTTTATTCTTTCAAGAGCCAACAATTTTAACATTCATAAACAACAAATTAAAAAATATGCACTATTCAAGCATTCATTCAGAAAACAAAAGATATTGCCACCACATCAAAATAATTAAACTAATTTCATGATAGAATTTGAAACCATGCACTTCTTGTTCTTTTGCAATTAAAAATATTTTTCATTTAAGAAAGGTGAAGGATTCATAGGACATTCATAGCTTTAAGACATAGACTCTAAATTTTATTGATCATGGGATAAAAATAAGGCATAAAATAAACATAAAAGCAGACAAATAATAATAAAAGAAAGGAAATTAAAGACATAAAAATAAATGACTCTAATACTAATACTTATGTAACTCTTAAAACAGGTTTCTAATAATAAAAGTTATCACAGAGTTAGGACTCGACAACCTTGATTTTGAGGGGTAGGTGCTCCTTCAATTTGTGGGACATCCAACTCTTCAAGGGACAGCTTCTGGCGCTTTAGTTCATGTAGCTCACGCCCTTGCTTCTCTTGTTCTCTGAGCAGTTTGCAAAGCATGCTGTTCTGATTCTGCTGCTCTTCTTTGAGTTGATCTATAGATTCTTACAGCTTGTTGACAGATGCTTCTAATCGGGCCCAATAGTTAAATTGAGGAATTTCTGGGAGGAGCTCATGCGCCCTCCTCTTGATGAGGTTCTCTTGAACTTCAGGTCCATCCATTACCCTTTTGGTGATTGAGTGTTCAACTGGGATATACTCATCCACACCTATCTGTACCCCCGCATCTTTACATAACAGACTGATCAAGCTTAGGTAAGCCAATTTGGCCTCAGTGGATTCCTTGTTTGCAAATAAGTAAATTTTACAAGGAATTAATTGATGAACTTCCACTTCTTTTCCCAGCATAATACAATGGATCATCACTGCTCTTTTGACAGTGACTTTAGAGTGGTTACTGGTGGGAAGTATAGATCGCCCAATAAAATCCAGCCAGTCCCTAGCAACTGGCTTGAGGTCTCCTCTCTTCAGTTAGTTTGGGATACCTTTTGAATTGGTCATCCACTTGGTTCCAGGGAGGCATATGTCCTCTAGAACTTGATCCAACTTTTTATCTTTAGCCATTCTCCTATTAAAGGATTCTGGATCATCCTGTAGTTGAGGAAGTTTGAGGACTTCTCTCACTTTGTCAAGATGGAAGTAGATAATCTTCCCTCTGACCATGGTTCGAAAAGTATGGAAGGCAGTTCCCTCCATTCTTTGCTTATCTGTTAGCCACAGATTTACATAGAACTCCTGGATCATGTTTCTTCCCACATTCATCTCAGGATTAGCCAGGATTTCTCAGCCTCTATTTCGAATCTGCTCTTGGATCTTCGGATATTTGTCTTCTTTCAGATCGAACTTGACTTCCGGGATCACTGATCTTCTACACACAATTTTGAAGTAATGATCTACATGTTCTTTAGTGCAGAACCTCTCATGCATCCATTGTGGTTTTGGATTGTTTTCTTTCTTGCCTCTTGTAGTGGTTTGTTTTCTTTTAGGAGCCATGATCTTGGTCAGTGATCACGGAAGATCACACCAAACTTAGAGGTTTGCTTGTCCTCAAGCAAAAGTAAAGAAAGAAGATGAATAGATGGAGAGAAAGATTCGAATGAGGGAGGAGAGGTGATGACCGAATGTATAAATAAAGGGGATGGAGGGAGTGGGTTCGAATTTTTAGAAAAAGATATGCTTTGAAAGATATGAATGATAAAAAATAAACATGATATGAAAAAGAGAAGATTGTTTTCAAAATTAAGAGATATGAAGAAGATATGAGGAAGTTAAATCTGAATTTTTGTTTATGCATCTAAGAAATAAAAGATAATATGAATGGATTGAAAAGATTTGAAAAGAAATTGGAAAGATAAATGAGTTTTTGAAAAAGATTTGAAAAGAATTTAGAGGAGAATTAAAAGGAATTTACAAGATTATGAATTTTTGTTAATGGAAGTTAGAAATTGAATGTTTGTAATGTTTAGATGTAGAAAATTTTGAATTAAAACAAGAAAATTCGAAAAAAATTGAATTGGAAACGAAATTACCTCTCCCCTAGCTGTTCTGGCGTTTAACGCCCAATTTGCCTCTTTACTGGCGTTTTAACACCAGTGAGCTCTTTTTCTCTGTGATCCTTCTGTTTTATGTTCTGAACCTTCATTTCCTTGACTTTTTCACTAATAAGCATTAACAAACATAATTAACAAGATTAAATAAACTTATATAATTGTTATAAACATCTAATATTGGCTGGGTTGCCTCCAAGTAAGCACTTCTTTACTGTCTTTAGCTGGACTTTACTGAGCTTTTAATTTAGTCTCAGCTTTGAGCATTCTTGCTCAACATTGCCTTCAAGATAATGTTTAATTCTCTGTCCATTAACAATGAATTTCTTGTCAGAATCAATATCTTGAAGCTCTACATAACCATATGGTGACACACTTTTGATCCCATATGGTCCCTTCCACCGGGATTTTAACTTCCCAGGGAACAATCTGAGCCTAGAGTTAAACAGCAGGACCTTCTGTCCTGCCTCAAAGACTCTAGAAGTCAGCCTTTTGTCATGCCATCTTTTTGCTTTCTCTTTATAAATTTTAGCATTTTCGAAAGCATTGAGTCTGAACTCTTCCAGCTCATTCAACTGGAGTAATTGGTGCGCAGAAATTGTGACGGTTCCATTCCTTGGTAACGGCACTGAAAACTTTATACGCACGTTCATAATCTTAATTCTTTGTCACAACTTCGCACAGCTGACCAGCAAGTGCACTGGGTCGTCCAAGTAATAAACCTTACGTGAGTAAGGGTCGATCCCATGGAGATTGTCAACTTGAAGCAAGCTATGGTCACCTTGTAAATCTCAGTCAGGCAGATTCAAATGTATTAAGAGATTATAGTGTACTAAAAGATAATTAAAATAGGATAGAGATACTTATGTAATTCATTGGTGAGAGTTTCAGATAAGCGTATAGAGATGCTTTCGTTCCTCTGAACTTTTGCTTTCCTGCTGTCTTCATCCAACCATTCCTACTCCTTTCCATGGCAAGCTTTATGTAGGGCATCACCGTTGTCAATGGCTACATCCCATCCTCTCTGTGAAAATGGTCCAATGCGCTGTCACTGCATGGCTAATCATCTGTCGGTTCTCGATCATACTGGAATAGGATTTACTATCCTTTTGCGTCTGTCACTATGCCCAGCACTCGCGAGTTTGAAGCTCGTCACAGCCATCCCTTCCCAGATCCTACTCGGAATACCACAGACAAGGTTTAGACTTTCCGGATCTCAAGAATGGCCATCCATGGGTTCTAACTTATACCCCGAAGATTCTAATATCTCAGACTCGGTCCTCTGTATTAGATATCCAAAAGATATTCATTCTAGCTTGTTTACATGTAGAACGGAAGAGTTTGTCAGGCACGTGTTCGTAAGTGAGAATGATGATGAGCGTCACATAATCATCACATTCATCATGTTCTTGGGTGCGAATGGATATCTTAGAATATGAATAAGCTTGAATTGAATAGAAAAACAGTAGTACTTTGTATTAATTCATGAGGAACAGCAGAGCTCCACACCTTAATCTATGGTGTGTAGAAACTCTACCATTTGAAAATATATAAGTGATAATGGTCTAGGCATGGCCGAATGGCCTGCCCCATGAAAGTCTAAGATAGCATAAAACTGATCAAAGATCTCCTACAAAGATAGTAAAAAGTCCTATTTATACTAAACTAGTTACTAGGGTTTACAGAAATGCGTAAATGATGCAGAAATCCACTTTCGGGGCCTACTTGGTGTGTGCTTGGGCTGAGCATTGAGCTTTACACGTGTAAAGGTCTTTCTTGGAGTTGAACGCCAGTTTGTAACCTGTTTCTGGCGTTTAACTCCACTTTGCAACCTGTTTCTGGCGTTTGACTCCAGAATGCAGCATGGAACTAGCGTTCAACGCCAGTTTATGTCGTCTATCCTTAATCAAATAGGATAAAAAGAAGAGAATATACTATAAATTCCAAAATATCAATGAAACTTAGCTCCAATCAGATGAGCGGGTCTTGTAGCTTTTTGTCTCTTGAATAGTTTTGGCATCTCACTTTATCCATTGAAGTTCAGAATGATTGGCATCTATAGGAACTCAGAATTCAGATAGTGTTATTGATTCTCCTAGTTCAGTACGTTGATTCTTGAACACAGTTACTTTATGAGTCTTGGCCGTGGCTCTAAGCACTTTGTTTTCCAGTATTACCACCGGATACATAAATGCAACAGACACATAACTAGGTTAACCTTTTCAGATTGTGACTCAGCTTTGCTAAAGTCCCCAATTAGAGGTGTCCAGGGTTCTTAAGCACATTCTTTTTTTGTTTTGGACCTTGACTTTAACCGCTCAGTCTAAAGTTTTCACTTGACACCTTCACGCCACAAGCACATGGTTAGGGACAGCTTAGTTTAGCCGCTTAGGCCAGGATTTTATTCCTTTAGGCCCTCCTATCCACTGATGCTCAAAGCCTTGGATCCTTTTTATTTACCCTTGCCTTTTGGTTTTAAGGCTATTGGCTTTTTGCTCTTGCCTTTTGGTTTAAAGAGCTTTTGGCTTTTTCTGCTTGCTTTTTTTTTTCTTTCTTTTTTTTCGCTATTTTTTTCTGCAAGCTTTTGTATTCACTGCTTTTTCTTGCTTCAAGAATCATTTTTTTATGATTTTTCAGATTATCAAATAACATGTCTCCTTTTCATCATTCTTTCAAGAGCCAACATATTTAACATTCATAAACATCAACTTCAAAAGACTTATGCACGGTTTAAGCATTCGTTCAGAAAATAAAAAGTATTTTCACCACATCAAAATAATTAAACTAGTTTCAAGGATGAATTTGAATCCCTGTACTTCTTGTTCTTTTGTTTGTAAAATAGTTTTCATTTAAGAGAGGTGATGGATTCATATTCATAACTTTAAGGCATAGACACTTAGACACTAATGATCATGTAATAAGACACAAATATAAATAAACATAAAGCTCAGAAATCGAAAAACAGGAAATAAATAGACAAGGAGATTAAGGAATGAGTCCACCTTAGTGAGGGTGGCGTCTTCCTGTCCTTGAAGAACCAATGGTGCTCTTGAGCTCCTCTATGTCTCTTCCTTGTCTTTCTTGCTCCTCCCTCATAGCTCTTTGATCTTCTCTAGTTTCATGGAGGATGATGGAGTCCTCTTGATGTTCCACCGTTAGTTGTCCCATGTTGGAACTTAATTCTCCTAGAGAAGTGTTGATTTGTTCCCAATAATTCTGTGGAGGAAAGTGCATCCCCTGAGGCATCTCAGGGATTTCATGGTGAGGAATCTCCTCATGCTCATGTTGAGGTCCATGATCTCTTATTTGCTCCATCCTTTTCTTAGTGATGGGCTTATCCTCTTCAATGAGGATATCTCCCTCTATGTCAATTCCAGCTGAATTGCAGAGGTGGCATATGAGGTGAGGAAAGGCTAACCTTGCCCAAGTGGAGGACTTGTCAGCCACCTTGTAAAGTTCTTGAGGTATAATCTCATGAACTTCCACCTCCTCTCCAATCAAGATACTATGGATCATGATGGCCCGGTCTATAATAACTTCAGACCGGTTACTAGTAGGAATGATTGAGCGTTGAATGAACTCTAGCCATCCCCTAGCCACTGGTTTGAGGTCATGCCTTCTTAGTTGAACCGGCTTGCCTCTTGTCAATTTTCAATTGAGCTCCTTCCTCACATATGTCTATGAGGACTTGGTCCAACCTTTGATCAAAGTTGACCCTTCTTGTGTAGGGGCATGCGTTCTCTTCCATCATTGGCAAGTTGAACGCCAGCCTTACATTTTTCGGACTGAAATCTAAGTGTTTTCCCCGAACCATAGTAAGCCAATGCTTTGGAATTGGGTTCACACTTTGATCATGGTTCCTTGTGATCCATGCGTTTGCATAGAACTCTTGAACCATTAGGATCCTGACTTGTTGAATGGGGTTAGTGTGAACTTCCCAACCTCTTCTTTGGATTTCAAGTCAGATCTTCGGATACTCATTCTTCTTGAGCTTGAAAGGAACCTCAGGGATCACTTTCTTCTTGGCCACAACTTCATTGAAGTGGTCTTGATGGACCTTTGAGATGAATCTCTCCATCTCCCATGACTCAGAGGTGGAAGCAATTGCCTTTCCTTTCCTCTTTCTAGAGGTTTCTCTGGCCTTAGGTGCCATAAATGATCATGGAAAAATAAAAAGCTATGCGTTTACCACACCAAACTTAAAATGTTTGCTCGTCTCCGAGCAAAAGAAGAAAGAAAGAAGTAGAAGAAGAAGAGAAATGGGGGAGAGGGAGAGAGAGTAGGTTTCGGCCAAGTGGAAGGAGGGAGGGTTGTGTTGTGTGAAATAGAAGAAGGAATGAGGGGTTTATATAGAAGTGGGGAGGGGTTTAGGGTTCGGCCATTTAGGGCTGGGTTTGGGAGGGAAAATATTTTGAATTTGAAGGTAGGTGGGGTTTATGGAGAAGAGAAGATGGATGTGAGTGGTGAGGGGGTGATGGGAAAGAGTGATTGAAGTGATTATTGAAGGGCATTTGGGGAAGAGAGTTATGAAAAGGTGTGAAGAGGAGAGAATAGGGTTAGGTGGGGATCCTGTGGGGTCCACAGATCCTGAGGGGATCCTGTGGGGTCCGCAGATCCTGAGGTGTCAAGGATTTTTTATCCCTGTACCCTTTAGACGTGTAAAACGCCCTATACATGCAATCCTGGCGTTTAACGCCAGACTGCTGCCTGTTTCTGGTGTTAAACGCCACTTCCATGCTCTGTTCTGACGTTTAACGCCAGGTAGATGCTTGTTCTTGGCATTAAACACCAGCTTGGTGCCTATTTCTGGCATTAAATGCCAGACAGATGCTTGTTTCTGGTGTTTAAATGCCAAACTGTTCTCCTCTAGGGTGTGCTATTTTTCATTCTATTTTTCACTCTGTTTTTGATTTTTCAGTAGTTTTTGTGACTTCACATGATCATCAACCTAAAGAAAACATAAAGTAACAATGGAAAATAAATAAATATAATTAGATAACATTGGGTTGCCTCCCAACAAGCGCTTCTTTAATGTCAATAGCTTGACAGTGAGCTCTCATGGAGCCTCACATATGTTCAGAGCAAGGTTGGAACCTCCCAACACTAAACTTAGAGTTTGAATGTGGGGGTTCAACACCAAACTTAGAGTTTGGTTGTGGCCTCCCAACATCAAACTTAGAGTTTGACTTTGGAGGCTTTGGTTGACTCTGCAGTGAGAGAAGCTTTTCATGTTTCCTCTCCATGGTTACAGAAGGAGATCCTTGAGTTTTAAACACAAGGTTGTCCTCATTCAGTTGAAGGATCAATTCTCCTCTGTCCACATCAATCACAGCTCTTGTTGTGGCTAGGAAGGGTCTTCCAAGGATGATGGATTCATCCTCATCCTTCTCAGTATCCAGGATTATGAAATCAGCAGGGATGTAAAGGCCTTCAACCTTTACTAGCATGTCCTCTACTTGTCCATAAGCCTGTTTTCTGGAGTTGTCTGCCATCTCTAATGAGATTCTGGCAGCTTGCACCTCAAAGATTCCCAGTTTCTCCATTACAGAGAGTGGCATGAGGTTTATCCCTGATCCAAGGTCACATAGAGCCTTCTCAAAGGTCATGGTGCCTATGGTACACGGTATTAAGAACTTTCCAGGATCCTGTTTCTTCTGAGGCAATCTCAGTTGATCCAGATCACTTAGTTCATTGATGAGCAAGGGAGGTTCATCTTCCCAAGTCTCATTACCAAATAATTTGGCATTCAGCTTCATGATTGCACCAAGGTACTTGGCAACTTGCTCTTCAGTGACATCTTCATTCTCTTCAGAAGAAGAATACTCATCAGAGCTCATGAATGGCATAAGAAGGTTCAATGGAATCTCTATGGTCTCTAGATGAGCCTCAGATTCCTTTGGTTTCTCAGAGGGAAACTCCTTGTTGATCACTGGATGTCCCAGGAGGTCTTCCTCACTGGGATTCACGTCCTCTCCCTCCCTTGTAGGTTCGGCCATGATGGTTAAATTAATGGCCTTGCACTCTCTTTTTGGATTCTCTTCTGTATTGCTTGGGAGAGTACTAGGAGGGGTTTCAGTGACCCTTTTACTCAACTGGCCCACTTGTGCCTCCAAATTTCTATTGGAGGACCTCGTTTTATTCATGAAACTTAGAGTGGCCTTAGATAGATTAGAGACTATGTTTGCTAAGCTAGATGGATCCTGCTCAGAGCTCTCTGTCTTTTGCTGAGTGGATGATGGAAAAGGCTTGCTATTGCTAAACCTGTTTCTTCCAACATTGTTAAAGCCTTGTTGAGGCTTTTGTTGATCCTTCCATGAGAAATTTGGATGATTTCTCCATGAGGGATTATAGGTGATGAGATATTTTGGTGAGAAACGAATCTCTTCCAAAACACCCAAAACTAACCGGCAAGTGCACCGGGTCGTATCAAGTAATAAAAACTCACGGGAGTGAGGTCGATCCCACAGGGATTGAAGGATTGAGCAATTTTAGTTTAGTGGTTGATTTAGTCAAGCGAATCAAGATTTGGTTGGGTGATTTGTGAATTGCAGAATGTAAATTGCATGAAATTAAAGAGAGCGGGAAAGTAAATTGCTGAAACTTAAAGAACAAGAAATTAAATGGCAGAAACTTAAAGTGCAAGAAATGTAAATTGCGGAATCTTAAAGTGCAAGGAATATAAATTGCTTGAAATGGAAAGGGAATTGGGATGTGGATTTGCAGAATTTAAACAAAGAAAAACTAAATTGCATCAAACAGAAGAGGGAAAGGGAATTGGGATTAAACCGGATCTTGAAGCAGTAAAGTAAATGAACAGAAAAAGCAATAAGCAGGGAATTGAAATGAGAAATTCAGATCTCAGGACCCAGAGACTAGAAAACCAAGTCTAGATCTCAATGCCTTCCTAGATCCAACAAGAACAATAGCAAGGAAATTGTAAATTGCAAAGAGAATAGATGAAGAAGTAAGTAACAGAAACGGAAATTCAATTAAGCAGTAAATAAACAGAGAGATCCAAGATTGAGATTGAAACAGAATTTCTTCAATTCTCCAATCCAAGATCCAAGACAAAAGTAAAATGCAATTGAAAGCAAATGAAAACAAGAAATTAAAGTTCACTCAGAAAGCTTCCCAAAAACTCTTATGAAAATTCTAAAAGGAAAGCTCTCTCAATAACTTGAATTCTATCCTATTTATACACTTTCCAAAATGATCTTCAAGCCTTGAGTTGGGCCTTTGTTCTTGGTGGAATTGGGTTGAAAGAGGCCTTGGTTGATTGCTCTTGAAGATTGAAGAAGAACCGAAGTGAACCAATTGAACCGGTTTTTGAAGTTAGCCAAAGTTAGTCTCAACGTTAGGGTCAAAGTTAGGGGTCTAACTTTGACCCTAACTTTTCATATCAGCAAGCTAAATTCCCTGGTTTGGACGTTGGTGCCAACGTTAGGGGTCTAACTTTGACCCTAACGTTGGCAATGCTTGGTGCTAGTGGTGCCAACGTTAGCCTCCAAGTTAGGGGGCTAACGTTGGCGCAAACGTTGGCCTTCCTCCTTTGTGATTCAAGTGCCAACGTTAGCCTCCAAGTTAGGGGGCTAACGTTGGCGCAAATGTTAGTGCCCAGGGGAGAAACTCTCAAGTTCCAACGTTAGCCTCCAAGTTAGGGGCTAACGTTGGAGCTAACGTTGGCCACTTCCAGGGAGTGATTTACATGCCCAACGTTAGCCTCCAAGTTAGGGGGCTAACGTTGGGGCTAACTTCATGCAACCCGGTTCAATTTTCACTTATTCCATTGTCCTCTCTTCACTCCTAGCCATTCCTCTTTGCTTCACCCTTTCTCCAAGCCTTCTTCACCTATCATTGATCAACCAAACTAATCAAAGCTTTGCTCAAAATCATGAGGTATTCAATCTTCCACAATATGCAACAAATATAGCACAAAACCTCATGAAATGGCATGAATTCACATATGGTTGGTTCAATCAAGGGAAACATGAAAATCTACTCAATTAGCTTGCTTGTAGCTCAAGAAAGTGCATAATTCTAATGAAAACTAAAGAAAAAGACTAGCTAAAATGGGCTAAGATGACTTGTCATCACAACACCAAACTTAAAGCTTGCTTGTCCCCAAGCAAGAAATAGATTTATGCTCCAAGGTTCTTTCAATTAAGATGGATTGAGGAACACTTGTAAAGTGCAGTGAGTGAAGTGATCAAGTATCAGTGGGGTGAACTCTAAATCATATGCTCATGCAAGGGCTTCAGTGCTCACTAGTCCTTACATATTGGGAGTCGTAGGTCTTAGGATTTTCATCCAAATGGTACCATGGAGATCTCTTTATGTGTAATCACCTTGAAGCAGCTTATAGTTTCTGTGCCTTGGTCTCGACTCTAAGTATCATGTCTCAAAGCGGCTCTTTAGATAAGCTTTCAATCAATACTCCTAAACCAGTTGGTTTTAAGGTATTAGGTGTTGAAGCACCCCTGAGGATTTACTTGCTCAAGCCTCTTTCCTTGACACACTTCAACCACAAGCATTTTACTAGGCTAACAACTCTTTGAGTCATTGTTTCTTCTTTCTTTTCTGCCTAGTAATTGATGCTCAAAGCCTTGGACCATGTTTTTTTTTTTTTTTTTTTTTTTTGATTTTGTATTTTCTTTTCTTTCTTTTGTTTTGTTTGCTGCTTCTTGGATCAATAGATTTTTGAGAATCTCCACAATACTTCTTTGAACTTCATGTCCCGCCTATGAGCTCCCATGCAAGTTTTCACAAGCATGCAACCTCAATACATTATCACACAACCAGAACCACCACTTTTCTTAATCTTTTGCTTGCCTCAAAATTGTTTAATTCCTCAATCCTTCTTTTCAAAGAACTTTCATGTGATGCATTTCTTGAAAATTGAGTGCAAACAAGTTTTGAAGATAAGAATGTTGTGAATGATCAGACACCTTGCTTATTGACTTATAAAGAAAGACTATGCTATGTAGGCAGGCAGGGGTAAATAAAAAAAACTATGCTATGCAGATAGGCAGGATAGATCAGGATACAATCCAACTTTCAATCACAGCAATATTTGATGTAAAACAATCACTTAATAATACAACCTGTTGGAGTTCACTTGCTTTCCTTCTTCTCATCATCATCATTGCTGTCCTTTATGCTCATCTTTTGCTTCTTTGGTTGATGATGCTTAATCTCTCCAAAAGCTTGTATCACATTCTGCAATGATATTGAAAGTTGCTTGTTCCCCAAGCCCTTGAAAAATGGTTAGCTTGCATGATTTATTTGTGGGCCTTTATACTTACTTTGGTGTGGGAACACCAAACTTAGTACCTTGCCAATGCATTAGATTAACCATGTGTAAAACTCTTTTTCTTTTTCAAAAATGACAATACTGAAAACTAGGAAATAGCAGAATAGTTAACTAGTTCATCAAACATGCTTGAAGCTAACATTATGCAGAAAATGAGAATGTGTTTTATGATGGGATTTTGGTGAAACACCAAACTTAGAATCTTTCATTCCCCCTTATATTGTTTTGGTGTGCAACACCAAACTTAGCTTCTTTGCAAAGTAGATAAGCTAATTAACCTTTTTATTAAAATAGTTATGAACAGAAAACTACCTCAGGTTGGGTTGCCTCCCAACAAGCGCTCTTTTAATGTCACTAGCTTGACATCCTCTGTGCTTGCTTATTTCAGATTCTGAGCCTTCTTCTCCTTGTCCCATTGTCCAACTAAGTGAGGCTTTGCTTCCTTCTTACTTGTTTCTGCGAGGTTTTTGGCTAATTGTTCTATTTGCTTCTCAATTCCCCCGAGTAGGTCCTCATAATGTTTGTTCATCCTTTTTAGATGTGTCATCATTCTCTCTACTCCACTTTCTAGATTGGAAATCCTTTGAGAATTCTGTGAGATGGTGTGGTGATGTTGTTGCAAATTTGAGATTGTGTCACTGGGTAGTGAGCTTAAAGATCTCTCAATAGAAATTTGCTTGGAGAGCTGCCCAATCTGACTCTCCAGGATCTTTAATGAGGCTTCCTGGTTTTTGTTTGTTATTTCTTGGTGTTCCATCATTTTCTCTATTAAGATCTCCAAATTGGTGGTCCTATGATAGTGTTGTGAAGGTTGTTGGTTGTGAGGTATCTGAGGTTGGAAGGGTGGGCAGTATGGTTTTTGCAAGTTTGGGGAATGGTTGTTGTAGTTGAAGTTCCTTGGTCTTTGGTTTTGGTTCTCAACCCCCCTCCCATTAGAATGAGTTCTCCAAGGTGGATTGTACACATCATTCTGAGGCCTGTTCTGAAGCATGCTAGAGTGATTGCTTGGAGCTTGTAGTTGCTCATAGCTTTGTTGCTCTCGGTTCATGGCCCCAGAGCTTTGCTCAGCTTGATTACACCCATATGAGCTTTGAGTCAGGTTGTATGTATGTACTACAGCATGTCTCAATTCAATGATTTTTTTAGCCATCATATCTAATTGTTGTAGAGTCTGCTGATGCATCTGCTTGTTTTGGCTTATTACTGCACGAGCACTTTCAATTTCTTTCTCTAAGGGATGCACTTCTGCCTCTTGCTTAACAACTCTTTGTGATGGGTTAAATTTGACTAGGAGTCCATTCATCAGTTCTTCCCATCCGATAATGCTTCCTTGTGGAAAGGCTTCAAACCATTGGGTAACATCATTCATGGCTGTGGATAGTTGCTTCGAACCATGGGTTACATTATCGTCCATGGTGAGGGTATTATTCTCATGATTGCTCGAATTTGTTGAGTTCCCTTCCATGATCTGCACGGTCACAACCAATTCAAGTGAAGATAGAGCATATTCAGGCCAGGATATAATTGAAGAATCAGTTGACACAAAGTATCAAACAGTTGGCAAACTTGAGAGAGAAATGAATGAAAACCACTCCTCTCGTTTGTTTTTCAAACTATGAAAATCATATTCAGCAGGATGAGCCAAGGAAATTTCACTCTATTGCTAGAATGAGGTTTCTATTAGCTCAGGCAAAACTTCAAACAGTTAGTGGGTTAGTCAAAAATAAAGAAAAAGTGCTTGATCTAGACCACCACCTCACTTAATCATTGTCAATCTAATCAATCCCCGGCAACGGCGCCAAAAACTTGATGAGATATTTTGGTGAGAAACGAATCTCTTCCAAAACACCCAAAACTAACCGGCAAGTGCACCGAGTCGTATCAAGTAATAAAAACTCACGGGAGTGAGGTCGATCCCACAGGGATTGAAGGATTGAGCAATTTTAGTTTAGTGGTTGATTTAGTCAAGCGAATCAAGATTTGGTTGGGTGATTTGTGAATTGCAGAATGTAAATTGCATGAAATTAAAGAGAGCGGGAAAGTAAATTGCTGAAACTTAAAGAACAAGAAATTAAATGGCAGAAACTTAAAGTGCAAGAAATGTAAATTGCGGAATCTTAAAGTGCAAGGAATATAAATTGCTTGAAATGGAAAGGGAATTGGGATGTGGATTTGCAGAATTTAAACAAAGAAAAACTAAATTGCATCAAACAGAAGAGGGAAAGGGAATTGGGATTAAACCGGATCTTGAAGCAGTAAAGTAAATGAACAGAAAAAGCAATAAGCAGGGAATTGAAATGAGAAATTCAGATCTCAGGACCCAGAGACTAGAAAACCAAGTCTAGATCTCAATGCCTTCCTAGATCCAACAAGAACAATAGCAAGGAAATTGTAAATTGCAAAGAGAATAGATGAAGAAGTAAGTAACAGAAACGGAAATTCAATTAAGCAGTAAATAAACAGAGAGATCCAAGATTGAGATTGAAACAGAATTTCTTCAATTCTCCAATCCAAGATCCAAGACAAAAGTAAAATGCAATTGAAAGCAAATGAAAACAAGAAATTAAAGTTCACTCAGAAAGCTTCCCAAAAACTCTTATGAAAATTCTAAAAGGAAAGCTCTCTCAATAACTTGAATTCTATCCTATTTATACACTTTCCAAAATGATCTTCAAGCCTTGAGTTGGGCCTTTGTTCTTGGTGGAATTGGGTTGAAAGAGGCCTTGGTTGATTGCTCTTGAAGATTGAAGAAGAACCGAAGTGAACCAATTGAACCGGTTTTTGAAGTTAGCCAAAGTTAGTCTCAACGTTAGGGTCAAAGTTAGGGGTCTAACTTTGACCCTAACTTTTCATATCAGCAAGCTAAATTCCCTGGTTTGGACGTTGGTGCCAACGTTAGGGGTCTAACTTTGACCCTAACGTTGGCAATGCTTGGTGCTAGTGGTGCCAACGTTAGCCTCCAAGTTAGGGGGCTAACGTTGGCGCAAACGTTGGCCTTCCTCCTTTGTGATTCAAGTGCCAACGTTAGCCTCCAAGTTAGGGGGCTAACGTTGGCGCAAACGTTGGTGCCCAGGGGAGAAACTCTCAAGTTCCAACGTTAGCCTCCAAGTTAGGGGGCTAACGTTGGAGCTAACGTTGGCCACTTCCAGGGAGTGATTTACATGCCCAACGTTAGCCTCCAAGTTAGGGGGCTAACGTTGGGGCTAACTTCATGCAACCCGGTTCAATTTTCACTTATTCCATTGTCCTCTCTTCACTCCTAGCCATTCCTCTTTGCTTCACCCTTTCTCCAAGCCTTCTTCACCTATCATTGATCAACCAAACTAATCAAAGCTTTGCTCAAAATCATGAGGTATTCAATCTTCCACAATATGCAACAAATATAGCACAAAACCTCATGAAATGGCATGAATTCACATATGGTTGGTTCAATCAAGGGAAACATGAAAATCTACTCAATTAGCTTGCTTGTAGCTCAAGAAAGTGCATAATTCTAATGAAAACTAAAGAAAAAGACTAGCTAAAATGGGCTAAGATGACTTGTCATCAATAGGTGTTTCCATAGGGTTCACCCATGTAATTCACCTCTACTATTGCAGGGTTCTCAGGATCATAAGATTCTTCTTCAGAAGATGCCTCTTTAGTACTGTTGGATGATTCCTTCAATCCATTCAGACTCTGAGAGATCATATTGACTTGCTGAGTCAATATTTTATTCTGAGCCAATATGGCATTCAGAGTATCAATTTGAAGAACTCCCTTCCTCATGGGCATCCCATTATTCACAGGATTCCTTTCAGAAGTGTACATGAACTGGTTATTTGCAACCATGTCAATGAGTTCTTGAGCTTCTACAGGCGTTTTCTTTAGGTGAATGGATCCACCTACAGAATGGTCCAGTGACATCTTTGATAACTCAGACAGACCATCATAGAATATATCCAGGATGGTCCATTCTGAAAGCATGTCAGAAGGACACCTTTTGGTCAGTTCCTTGTATCTCTCCCAAGCTTCATAAAGGGATTCACCTTCCTTTTGTCTGAAGGTTTGAACATCCACTCTAAGCTTACTAAGCTTTTGAGGAGGAAATAACTTGGCTAAGAAAGCCTTAACCAGCTTATCCCAAGAGTTCAGGCTATCTTTAGGTTGAGAGTCCAACCATACTCTAGCTCTGTCTCTTACAGCAAACGGGAAAAGCATAAGCCTGCAGACCTCGGGATCAACCCCATTGGTCTTAACAGTATCACAGATCTGCAAGAATTCAGTTAAGAACTGAAAAGGATATTCTGATGGAGGTCCATGGAACTTGCAGTTCTGTTGCATCAGAGAAACTAATTGAGGTTTAAACTCAAAGTTGTTTGCTCCAATGGTAGGAATTGAGATGCTTCTTCCATGTAAATTGGAATTAGGTGCAGTAAAGTCACCAAGCATCTTCCTTGCATTGTTGTTATTTTCGGCCATGTCTCCTTCTTTTTCGAAATTTTCAGTCAGATTTTCTCCAGAGAGTTGTGCTTTAACTTCCCTTAGCTTCCTCTTCAGAGTCCTTTCAGGTTCAGGATCAGCTTCAACAAGAATGTTCTTATCCTTGTTCCTGCTCATATGAAAAAAAAGAAAATAAAAAAAAAATATGGAATCCTCTATGTCACAGTATAGAGATTCTTTTATGTGAGTAGAAGAAGAAAAGAATAGAAGAAGGAGAATCCAAACACAAGGGTTAGGAGTAGGTTCGAATTCTTAGATGAAGAGGGGTGTTAGTAATTAAATAAATAAATAGAAGGAGGTGAGGGAGAAGAATAATTCGAAAATTAAACAGAATAAAATAAAAATATTTTAAAATTAAATTTAAAATTCTAAAATTAAAATTGAAATTAAATTAAATTAAAATTAAAAATAATTAGTTAATTAAAATGAAATTTTGAAAAAGAGGGAAGGGATTTTCGAAAATTAGAGAGAGAATTAGTTAGGTAGTTTTGAAAAAGATATGATTCAAACAAAAAGATAGGATTAGTTTGAAAAAGATTTGAAAATCAATTTTTGAAAAGATAAGAGGTTAGAAAAGAAGTTAGAAAAGATTTTGAAATTGATTTTGAAATGATGTGATTGAAACTTATTTTGAAAAAGATTTTGAAAAAGAAATTTAAAAAGATTTGATTTTGAAATTAAAGTTGATTACTTGACTAACAAGAAACTAAAAGATTTGATTTTAAAATTTAAAGATTGAACCTTTCTTATTAGGCAAGTAACAAACTTAATATTTTTGAATCAATCACATTAATTGTTAACATTGAATTCGAAAATATGGACTAAAAATAAGAAAAAAGATTTTGAAAATTAATTTGAAATTTTCGAAAATATGAAAGAAAAAATGAAAAAGATTTGAAAAAGATAGAATTTTTAAATAGAAAATTTGATTTGACTCATAAGAAACAATTAAATTTTAAAAAATTTTTGAAAAAGTCAACTCAAATATTCGAATTTTATGAGAAGAAAAAGGGAAAGATATTTTTTTTTTATTTTTGAATTTTTAATGAAGAAAGAGAAAAACAACAAAAAGACTCAATGCATGAAAATTTTGAATCAAAACACATGATGCATGCAAGAATACTTTGAATGTCAAGATGAACACCAAGAACACTTTGAATGTCAAGATGAACACCAAGAACTTATTTTTGAAAATTTTTAAGAAAAGAAAAACATGCAAGACACCAAACTTAGAAATTTTCAAAATTTAGACACTAATAATTCAAAAATGCATATGAAAACCAAGAAAAGACACAAAACAAGAAATTTTAAAGATCAAACAAGAAAACTTACCAAGAACAACTTGAAGATCATGAAGAACACCATGCATGAGTTTTCGAAAAATTTTTAGAGAAAAGTTAAAACATGCAATTGACACCAAACTTAAAATTTGACACTAGACTCAAACAAGAAACACAAAATTTTTGTTTTTATGATTTTATTAAATTTTTTTTGGTTTTTTTCGAAAATTATTTGGAAAAAAAAAGAAGAAATTTTTTTTGTATTTTTCGAAAATAAGAAATAAAAAGCTTTAAAATTAAAATAAAATTACCTAATCTGAGCAACAAGATGAACCGTCAGTTGTCCAAACTCGAACAATCCCCGGCAACGGCGCCAAAAACTTGGTACGCAGAAATCGTGACGGTTCCATTCCTTGGTAACGGCGCTGAAAACTTTATACGCACGTTCATAATCTTAATTCTTTGTCACAACTTCGCACAGCTGACCAGCAAGTGCACTGGGTCGTCCAAGTAATAAACCTTACATGAGTAAGGGTCGATCCCATGGAGATTGTCAGCTTGAAGCAAGCTATGGTCACCTTGTAAATCTCAGTCAGGCAGATTCAAATGTATTAAGAGATTATAGTATACTAAAAGATAAGTAAAATTGGATAGAGATACTTATGTAATTCATTGGTGAGAGTTTCAGATAAGCGTATAGAGATGCTTTCGTTCCTCTGAACTTCTGCTTTCCTGCTGTCTTCATCCAACCATTCCTACTCCTTTCCATGGCAAGCTTTATGTAGGGCATCACCGTTGTCAATGGCTACATCCCATCCTCTCTGTGAAAATGGTCCAATGCGCTGTCACTGCATGGCTAATCATCTGTTGGTTCTCGATCATACTGGAATAGGATTTACTATCCTTTTGCGTCTGTCACTATGCCCAGCACTCGCGAGTTTGAAGCTCGTCACAGCGATCCCTTCCCAAATCCTACTCAGAATACCACAGACAAGGTTTAGACTTTTCGGATCTCAAGAATGGCCATCCATGGGTTCTAACTTATACCACGAAGATTCTAATATCTCAGACTCGGTCCTCTGTATTAGATATCCAAGAGATATTCATTCTAGCTGTTTTACATGTAGAACGGAAGTGTTTGTCAGGCACGCGTTCATAAGTGAGAATGATGATGAGCGTCACATAATCATCACATTCATCATGTTCTTGGGTGCGAATGGATATCTTAGAATAGGAATAAGCTTGAATTGAATAGAAAAACAGTAGTACTTTGTATTAATTCATGAGGAACAGCAGAGCTCCACACCTTAATCTATGGAGTGTAGAAACTCTACCGTTTGAAAATACATAAGTGATAATGGTCCAGGCATGGCCGAATGGCCAGCCCCCATGAAAGTCTAAGATAGCATAAAACTGATCAAACATCTCCTACAAAGATAGTAAAAAGTCCTATTTATACTAAACTAGTTACTAGGGTTTACAAAAATGCGTAAATGATGCAGAAATCCACTTCTGAGGCCCACTTGGTGTGTGCTTGGGCTAAGCATTGAGCTTTACACGTGTAGAGGTCTTTCTTGGAGTTGAACGCCAGTTTGTAACCTATTTCTGGCGTTTAACTCCACTTTGCAACCTGTTTCTGGCGTTTGACTCCAGAATGTAGCATGGAACTGGCGTTCAACGCTAGTTTACATCGTCTATCCTTACTCAAAGTATGGACTATTATATATTGCTGGAAAGCCCTGGATGTCTACTTTCCAAAGAAATTGAGAGCGCGCCATTTGAAGTTCTGTAGCTCCAGAAAATTTACTTTGAGTGCAGGGAGGTCAGAATCCAACAGCATCTACAGTCCTTCTTCAACCTCTGAATCTGATTTTTGCTCAAGTCCCTCAATTTCAGCCAGAAAATATTGAAATCACAGAAAAATACACAAAATTATAGTAAAGTCCAGAAATGTGAATTTTAATTAAAAACTAATAAAAATATACTAAAAACTAACTAAATCATACTGAAAACTATGTAAAAATAATGCCAAAAAGCGTATAAATTATCTGCTCATCAGTAATCTTTTCTCTTCAGCTATCTTAGCATCAAGGTTTAGGAACCTGGTTGCCCAATAGGCCTTGTGCTCCAGTTCTACTGGCAGATGACAGGCTTTTCCATACACAAGTTGGTATGGAGAGGTTCCTATAGGAGTTTTGAATGTTGTTCTATATGCCCACAAAGCATCATCCAGACTTATTGCCCAATCCTTTCTACGGGTACTTACAGTCCGTTCCATAATTCGTTTTAGTTATCTATTTGAGACTTCAGCCTGCCCATTTATCTTTGGATGATATGGAGTCGCCACTTTATGGTTAATTTCATATCGTACCAGAGCAGAGTCAAGCTGTTTATTGCAGAAATGGGTGCCTCTATCACTGATAAGTATCCTAGGGACACCGAACCTGCTGAAAATATGCTTCTAGAGGAACTTCATCACTGTCTTGGTATCATTAGTGGGTGTTGCAATTACCTCTACCCATTTGGATACATAGTCTACTGCCACTAGAATATAAGTGTTTGAATATGATGGTGGGAAAGACCCCATGAAGTCAATACCCCATACATCAAACAACTCAATCTCTAGGATCCCTTGCTGAGGCATGGCATAACCGTGAGGCAGATTACCAGCTCTCTGGCAACTGTCACAGTTACATACAAACTCTCAGGAGTCTCTATAGAGAGTAGGCCAGTAGAAACCACATTGGAGAACCTTTGTGGCTGTTCGCTCACCTCCAAAGTGTTCCCCATATTGTGATCCATGGCAATGCCATAGGATCTTCTGTGCCTCTTCTCTAGGCACACATCTGCGGATTACTCCGTCCACACACCTCTTAAAGAGATATGGTTCATCCCACAAGTAGTACTTTGCATCAGAAACCAACTTTTTCATTTGTTGTTTACTGTACTCTTTGGGGATGAATCTCACAGCTTTGTAGTTTGCAATGTCTGCAAACCATGGTAATACCTGGTTCTCTATCCCTTTTCTGGCTCTTATTTCTATATCAAACTCTTGCAGAAGCAACACCCATCTTATGAGTCTGGGTTTTGAATCTTGCTTTGTGAGGAGATATTTTAGAGTAGCATGATCAACGTACACAATCACTTTTGATCCCACTAAATAAGATCTAAACTTGTCAATGGCATAAACCACTGCAAGCAACTCCTTTTCTGTGGTCGTGTAATTCTTCTGTGCATCATTCAGAACATGGCTAGCATAGTAAATGACATGCAGAAGCTTGTTATGCCTCTGTCCCAATACTGTACCAATGGCGTGGTCACTGGCATCACACATTAGTTCAAATGGTAATGTCCAGTCTGGTGTAGAAATGACTGGTGCTGTCACCAGCTTGGCTTTTAGAGTTTCAAATTCCTGCAGACACTGTGTATCAAATACAAATGGCATGTCAGCAGCTAGCAGATTGCTCAAAGGTTTTGCAATTTTTGAAAAATCCTTTATAAACCTCCTATAGAATCCTGCATGCCCCAGAAAGCTTCTGATTGCTTTAACATTGGCAGGTGGTGGTAATTTTTCAATTACCTCTACCTTAGCTTGATCCACCTCTATTCTCTTATTCGAAATTTTGTGCCCAAGGACAATTCCTTCAGTCACCATAAAGTGACATTTTTCCCAGCTTAAAACCAGGTTAGTCTCTTGGCACCTTTTCAGAACAAGTGCTAGATGGTCAAGACAGGAGCTGAATGAGTCTCCAAATACTGAGAAGTCATCCATGAAGACTTCCAAAAATTTTTCTAACATATCAGAGAAGATAAAGAGCATGCGCCTCTGAAAGGTTGCAGGTGCATTGCATAAAACAAATGGCATCCTTCTGTAGGTAAATACTCTAGAAGGACATGTGAATGCTGTTTTCGCTTAGTCCTGAGGATCTACTGCATATTTGGTTGTAACCTAAATAGCCATCCAAAAAGCAGTAGTATTCATGACCTGCTAGTCTCTCTAGCATCTGGTCTATGAATGGTAAAGGAAAATGATCTTTTCTGGTGGCTGTATTGAGCCTTCTGTAGTCAATACAAATATGCCACCCCGTAACTGTTCTTGTAGGAACCAGTTCATTCTTTTCATTATGAACCACTGTCATGCCTCCCTTCTTGGGGACAACTTGGACAGGGCTCACCCAGGGGCTATCAGAAATAGGATAAATAATCCCAGTCTCTAGTAACTTAGTGACCTCTTTCTGCACCACCTCCTTCATGCCTAGATTCAGCTGCCTCTGTTGTTGAACCACTGGCTTGGCATCATCCTCCAATAGGATCTTGTGCATGTATCTGGCTGGGCTAATGCCCTTAAGATCATTTATGGACCACCCAAGAGCTATCTTGTGTGTCCTTAGCACCTGAGTAGTGCTTTCTCTTCCTGTGATTCTAAAGTAGAACTTATGATCATAGGAAAAGTATCATCTTCCCCCAGAAATACATATTTCAGGGATGGTGGTAGTGGTTTGAGCTCGGGTTTAGGAGGCTTCTCCTCTTCCTAAGGAGTTTTCAGAGGTTCTTCTGTTTTCTCTGGTTCCTCCAAATCAGGCTGAACATCTTTAAAAATGCCTTCTAGCTCTGATTCGAGACTCTCAGTCATATTGACCTCTTCTACCAGGGAGTCAATGATGTCAGCGCTTAGGCAGTCTTTTGGTGTGTCTGGATGCTGCATAGCTTTGACAGCATTCAACTTAAACTCATCCTCATTGACTTTTAGGGTTATCTCCCCTCTTTGGACGTCAATGAGGGTTTGTCCAGTTGCTAGGAAAGGTCTTCATAGAATGAGAGTTGCACTCTTGTACTCTTCCATTTCCACCACTACAAAGTCAGTAGGAAAGGCGAATGGCCCAACCTAGACAATCATGTCCTCAATTATGCCTGATGGGATTTTAATGGAGCCATCAGCAAGTTGGAGACATATCCGGGTTGGTTTAACCTCATCATTCAAACCAAGCTTTTTGATAGTGGATGCAGGTATTAGGTTGATACTTGCCCCAAGATCATATGGAGCTGTCTTAGTACAAGCACCTTCTAATGTACATGGTATCATAAAGCTTCTGGGATCTTTAAGCTTCTCTGGTAAGCTTTTCAGAATGACTGCACTACATTCTTCAGTGAGGTAAACTTTTTCAGTTTCTCTCCAATCCTTCTTATGACTTAAGATCTCTTTCATGAACTTAGCATAAGAGGGTATTTGCTCAAGTGCCTTTGCAAATGGAATCTTTATTTCAAGAGTCCTGAGATAGTCTGCAAAGCGGGCAAATTGTTTATCCTGTTCCGCTTGGCAGAGTTTCTAAGGATAAGGCATCTTGGCTTTATATTCTTCAACCTTAGTTGCTGCAGGTTTATTCCCTACAGAAGTGGTTGGAGAAGCCTGCTTAAGGGGGTTGTTATCAGCACTTGTAGGTGTCTGATCCCTTAGTGGCGTTTGAACGCCAGAATTGGGTGTTTAACGCCACTTTCTTACCCTTTTCTGGCATTTGAACGCCAGAATCATTCCTCTCTGGGCTCTTACTATCCTCAGAGGGATTTTGGGCAGTGGGCTGGTCATCCTCTGTCATTTGTTCCTTTCTTGGCTTTCTGCTGCTTTGAATTGAGACATTCAATGTCTTTCTACTCCTTAATTGAACAGCTTGGCATTCTTCTGTTATCTGTTTAGATAGCTGCTGTCTTGTCTGATTCAAGTGTTTTTCCATATTCTCATTAGCATCTTTGATGTCTTGCAGCATCTCTTTAAATTCTGCTAACTGTTTTGTTATAATAAGCAATTGCTAATTGAGTTCAGCAACTTGTTCTTGAGGACTAAGTTTAGTGGATACTGCATTAGCTTCCTCTTTCATGGAGGACCCACTACTTAAGTATAGATATTGATTTCTAGCAACTGTATCAATGAGCTCTTGAGCCTCTTCAATTGTCTTTCTCATATGTATAGATCCACTAGCTGAGTGGTCTACAAATATTTGGTCCTTTTCTGTAAGACCATAGTAAAAGATATCCAACTGCACCCATTCTGAAAACATTTCAGAGCGGCATTTTCTTAGCATCCCTCTGTACCTCTCCCAGGCATTATAAAGGGATTCATTATCCTCTTGTTTAAAGCCTTGGATGTCCAGCCTTAGCTGTGTCATCTTTTTGGAGGAAAATATTGATTCAGGAATTTGTCTGATAACTGTTTCTATTTTCTGATGCTTGCTGTGGGTTGGTTGTTTAACCACCTGTTAGCTTGGTCTTTTACAGTAAATGGAAATAGTAATAATCTGTAGACATCTTGATCTACTTCCTTATCACATACTATGTCAGCAATTTGTAAGAACTGTGCCAGAAACTCAGTAGGTTCTTCTTGTGGAAGACTGGAATATTGGCAATTTTGCTACACCATGATAATGAGCTGAGGATTTAGCTTAAAACTGCTTGCTTTGATGGGAGGTATATAGATACTACTCCCATAGGAAGCATTAGTGGCATTAGCATATGACCCCAGAGTCCTTCTGGGCTGTTCATTTCCACTTAGGTCCATGATGGAGAAAATAAAATATTTTTGTTTTTATTTTATTTAATTAAGGATAACCGAATTTAAAAGGAAATATGATAAAATAAGATAATAGAAAAATAAAATATAAGTTTCGAAAACTAAAAAAATAAAAATTGGAATATTAAAATGACTAATTAATTAAAAATATTTGAAAAATTTTGGATATGATTTTAAAAATTGAAGATTGAAACTTTCTCAACAAGGAAACACTAAACTTAAAATTTTTCAATCAAGATAATAAAATAGGACAAGTAATTCGAAAATTATGTCTAAAAGGAAAATTATTTTGAAAAATTTTATAAAATATTTCCAAATTTTGAAAATTGAAAATTGAAATTTGAAATAAAATAAAATGAGATTTTGAAAAAGATATGATTTTTTTTTGAAAAATATTTGAATTTTGAAATTTTAAAACTAAGATAAGATAGAAATAAAAGCAATGCCAAAAGGGTATAAATTATCTGCTCATCATGTTGTGATGACAAGTCATTTTGTGCTTATTTTACTAGCAATTTTTATCTTTTTTTACTTGGTTTTCATGCATTTTTAGGCAATAAATAAGTGCTTGGATGAGAAATTCATGCTTGTCCTGATTCAATCAAACATTGTTGATTTTATGCATTTTCATGAGATTTTTGCAAGGTTTAGTTGATAATATGAACGATGCAAGATTTGATGATTATGCAAAGGCTTTGATGTATCTGTTTCATTGATGACAGGCAAGAAAGAAGCAAAAAAGCACAAAATAAGCTCAAAAGAAGAATTTTGGACACACTTTGATGTTTGAGCACGCGTTGGAACCTTAGGCCACGCATTTAAAAGCGTGGCCCATTATTTAAAAACAATGAGCGTTCTTGGCGCAAGAGCGCTATGCTCTTTTTCAAAGAGCGCTTGCGATAGTGGAGGTGAAAAAAAATCGCATGTGACGCATACGCGTCAAAGTAACAATTCTGGAAGACCACGCGTACGTATGCATGATGCGTACGCATGGGTGTGGCATTCATGAAAATCCACGCAAGCGCGTGGGCTAAGCGCAGCGTGGAAGTGAAGTTTTTGAAGACCACGCGTACGCATGGGGAGCGCTCTTATTCCAAGCGCTACGCTCTTTTGCAGAGCGCTGATATGGACGCGCACGCGTATAGCATGCGTACGCATCACAAGAGCAAATGTTGAAGGCCACGCGTACGCATGGGTGACGCGTATGCGTGGATGTGCCAAAATGCAAAATGGCGCGCACGCATGGGTGACGTGTGTGCGTGTGTGTAAAAGCACTCCATTCTCCAAATGAACGATACACTCTCCTGGAAGTGCAATTCTGATTCAGTTAAACTTTATTCCAAGCCCATTTGAACTTCAAAGCAAGCAGAGCCCATTGACATCATTCAAAGGCACAAGAAACAGTTAGAATAGGAATTTCATTTATTTGTAATTTGTTTTCAATTTGAAATTTATTTGGTAAATTAGGAATGCCTATAAAAAGGCTTTAATTTCACAGATAGAAAGGAGGCTTGGGTAGTAGTAGCTGCAGTAGGAGTAGGAGTAGAGTAGAAGGCTCTGGTACCTAGAGGATTAGACACTCTAAGGAATGTAGTGTAGGATTCTGAGTTGTATACACTTTTCTTTTCTGTCATTTTTACATTATAGTCTTTATTGAATTTCATTTCCTTTATGCAATTTCAATTTCCTGCACTTCTATTTTTCTGCAATTTTACATTTCTGTTCTAAATTTCCTGCAAATTTTCTTAGAGCAATGATCCATTGAACCCCAACTCATTAGGGGGAGGAGCTCTATTGTGATTCATATGAATTAACCAAAATTCTTCTTCCTCTCAATTCATCTGGATGGCTAAGAAATAACTTCTGTTTTGATTGAGATCCATTCACTCTGGAAGAAGGTTTGAATATGTTGAATTTCCTTGTGAGCTTTGATGCGCATAAACTTGTTATGCTACGATTTAGGAAATTGCACGATCGGCAAAATTCCTTCCGGCAAGTGCACCGGTTATCGTCAAGTAAAAACTCACAATAGAGTGAGGTCGAATCCCACAAGGATTGGTTGAGTGAGCAATTCGGATTAGAAGTGTGTTCTAGTTGAGCGGAATCAAGATTTAGATGAGAATTGCGGAATGTAAAATTGCATGAATTAAAGAGCGAGAAGCTAAATTGCTGAAATTAAAAGGGATGGGGGTGATTGCATGAATTTAATTGCAGAATGTAAAGAGAAAGTGGTAGATCAGAAATGGGGAATTCATTGGGTGTTAGGAGATATTGAGATCTCCGAATCAAAACATTTTCATTCCTTCCTCAATCAATGCATTCATTGAATTTTGCTTGGCAATCTTATATGATTGGATCCCAATCCCTTGGCTCACCAATTCTCTCTAAAAATGAACAAATTCCCAATCTCTTGGTTTAAATGTTCATAAGAAGAGATGATGCTCGATCACTGATTATACCACACAGTTTCATGAACCACAATTTGGTAGGATTACATGTCACAATATCCATCCAAACCCCAATCCAATTCACTGTGAGAAAGCTTCTCTAGCATGAATCCTCCATTCCTTTCCCAAGGTTCCGAAGGATTCCAATTATGGGTAGTTTCTTTTCCAAGACAACTACCCAATGGAATTAGATCGAGAAGCTTTCTAACAAAATTCAAGAGAAAAGATTGAAGAAGAAGATAAAACTATTATTGATTCATTGAATTACAATAGAGCTCCCTAACCCAATGAAAGGGGTTTAGTGAGTCATAGCTCTGAATTCAATTACAAAACTAAAAGAAAATGATCCAAAGTTCTCTCCCCGATTTCCCCCTCAGGGGCTGGATTCCCCTCAATCCCCAAAGTCCTCTCTCAAATGCAGAAACTAAGGCCTTTAAATAGGCTCCCTAAATTACAAAATGAAAATGAAATTCAAAGCAAATTACAATCAAATGGAAATAAACTATTCTAGATGATTCTTGTGGCCTTGATTTGGTGTTGTTGATGGGCCTTGCTTGCTTGAAGGGTAGAGTGACATAATTGATCCAAAAAGGATAATGATCCATTAAACTACACTCAAACGTTGCACCCCCCTTTCTTGAGTCGTCACTTTGTTCTCTTGTCAACCTTGCCATATTTGATGCCAAATATAGACTATTATACCTCGTTGGAAAGCTATGGATGTCAGCTTTCTAACGCAACTGGAAGCACCTCAATTGGATCTCTATAGCTCAAGTTAAGCTTGATTGAAGGTGACAAGGTTGCTGGTTGGTTTGACAGCGTTTAAGCCAACGTTTAAGTCACTTAAACGTGCTCGAAAATGCCAATTTTGGGAGCTCAGTTGCATTGTCCACCCCATACTTCTATACATCGTTGGAAAGCTCTGGATGTCTACTTTCCAATGCAACTAAAAGCGCATCATTTGGAGTTCTACAACTCGAGTTATACTCCATGGAAGGTGAAGAGGTCAGCTGGCCTGATTGCATGTTGGTACTATGCTCTTCTATGCACATTACGGGGCTATTTTCTCCCTCAATTTTTAGTATCCACCATGCATGCCATATATGCTTGGAAAGCTCTAGATGTCTTCTTTCCAATGCATTTTGAATCACCTCATTTGGAGTTTTGTAGCTCAAGTTATTTATGTTTGAAGAAGGCATGGTCAAGCTGTTCCATATAACACGTTTAAGCTCCAGTTTAAGCTTAAACTGGAGCTTAAACGCTGGCACTCCCTGGAGGCACAAGCTCGAGCACGTTTAAGCTTTAGTTTAAGGTTAAACTGAAGCTTAAACGTGGAAATGGAAGAAGGCAACCCTGGAGTGTGGAATTGTCGAACACGTTTAAGCTTCAGTTTAAGGTTAAACTGAAGCTTAAACGTGGAAATGGAGGAAAGCCATCCTGGTTCATTTCTCAATTCTGGCGTTTAACTTCCAGTTTAAGGTTAAACTGGAAGTTAAACGCCACTTTCAGCTTTCATGATTTTGGCGTTTAAGCTCCAGTTTAAGCTTAAACTGGAGCTTAAACTCCACATGTGATATTCAAGCTTCCTTTATTGATTTTGTTGCTTCCTTGCCTAGCCTCTTCTTCCCTGAAATCATCCAAACAACTGCATCAAAGTCTTGCTAAAATTCATGAGAATTCTTCCATTCATAGCATTCAAGGAATATAACTAAAAACTCATGGAATTTGCATCAAAATCTTCATGTTGAATGATTTCAGACAAGCATGACTATTTGGCCCAAATGATTACTTAAGGCTCAAGAAAATGCATAAAACAACTAAAAATAAAAGAAAAAGGCTAGTGAAACTAGCCTAAGATGCCTTGGCATCAAGCTTCAGAAGGGGAATCATGGAAATTAGAACTGAAGCTCTGTTTCCCACAACTCTCTTGATCAACACCATTCGGGAGGAATTGAGATCTTGAGAGTCTGTGTGGCTTATGGATGAGAGATATGTACTTAACCTCTTCCCGTGATAATTAGATCAAGGAATTGGAAATATTGATTGTGATTAGAGAGATTGGATTGCCAAGGAATTGGGATCCAATCAATTTCAACCTGCCATAGATCTATTCATATGATTGAGAAGGAAGTTGAGACCCATTTGATTCATTGTGGATTATGATATCTCCAATCCCTGATGAGTCTTTCTTTCTATTAACTGTCACTGAGTTCACTGTGATTTACTGCTTCCTTTAATTTTTCTACACCCAAAGCCCTTTACATTTGATGCAATTTACTTTTCTTGCCATTTAAGTTTCTGCCAATTTACTTTCTACACTTTAATTCCTTGCAGTTTATATTCTGCTGATTCAATTTCACTCAATTCACCACTGTTACCTTAACTAGACATATCAGCTCATTAAAGTTGCTTGATCCATCAATCCTCGTGGGATGGACCTCACTCACGTGAGTTTTACTACTTGATGCGACCTGGTATACTTGCCGGTGAGTTTGTGCGAAAATCAATTTTCCCTCATTAGTATTATCCCATCAAGGACTCGCAAGAACCCATGTAGAATAGGGATGACGGTCAAATTACACTCCCAATTCATTAGGATAAAGAACAAAAATAAATCATGGAATGGAATCAAGCATAGATTGAAATAGAACAGTGATATTATTAATCCATGAGAATCAGCAGAGCTCCTAACCTTAACTTAGGAGGTTCAGTTGCTCATACTGTACAATAATGTTCGAAAGTAAAAATGGGGGAAGAAGTTCTTAAATAGGGGTAATCTCCTTCTTAAATACTAGTCTAATAGCTAGGGTATACTAAAATAAGATAAACTAGTCTTGTAGTGCGAAAATCCACTTTCTGGGCCCACTTGGTGAGTGTTTGGGCTGAGCTTGGGGTAAAGCCACGAGTTGGTACTCCCTCTGGGGCATTAGGTGCCAGCTTTGGACTCCTTTTTGGGTGTTGGATGCTAGCTTTGGACTCCTTTTTCGGCGTTGGGCGCCAGCTGCTCCCTTTTGGGCGTCCAACGCCAGGAATGGGGTTGGTAGCTGGCGTTGAATGCCAGCTTTGGGCCTTCATTTCTAGAGCAAAGTATAGACTATTATATATTTCTTGAAAGCTCTAGATGTTAGCCTTCCATATCCCTTGAGAGATCACCATTTGGACTTTTGTAGCTCTAGAAATGCTTCTTCGAGTGCATGGAGGTCAGAATCTGACAGCATCTGCAGTCCTTTCTCTGTCTCTGAATCAGACTTTTCCAAAGCTCCTCAATTTCTTCCAGAATTTACCTGAAATCATCATAAAACACAACAACTCAAAGTAGGATCCAAAAATGTGAATTTTGCATTAAAACCTATGAAAATATAATAAAACTTAAGCAAAATATAACTAAAACAATATGAAAATGATGCCAAAAAGTGTATAAAATATCCGCTCATCAGTTGACGAATGCGCTTGATGTGTTCATGGATTACATGAACATAGTATTTTGTCCCTTTTTAGATAAATTTGTTGTGGTGTTCATAGATGACATCTTGGTCTATTCAAAGACGATGAAGGAGCATGTGGAGCTCTGAGGATAGTATTACAAATTCCGAAGGAGAGGAAGTTTTATGCAAATATGTTGAAGTGTGAGTTTTGGAAAGAGGAGGTAAAGTTCTTAGGTCATGTTGTAAGTAGAGGAATAATAGAAGTGGATACCTCGATGATTGAAGTGGTGATGAAATGGGAAATACCGACATCAGTAGCAGAGATTAGAAGCTTATTGGGATTAGCTGGATTCTACCGGAGGTTCATTTGCAGATTTTCACAAATCACATTGCCGATGACAAAGCTAACCCAGAAAGATACATCGTTTATGTGGACATCCGAATGTGATGAATGTTTTCAGACATTGAAGGAGAAGTTAACTTTAGAGCCAGTTTTAATTCTACCTGAACCGCACGAACCATTTGAAGTTTATTGCGATGCCTCATTGAAAGGGTTGGGTTGTGTGTTAATGAAACATCGAAATGTGGTAGCTTATGTTTTGCGTCAATTAAGACCACATGAGGTGAATTACCCAACTCATGATTTAGAATTGGCGACAGTTGTGTTTGCATTAAATATTTGGAGGCACTACTTGTATGGAGTGATGTTCTGAGTCTTTTCTAATCATAAGAGTCTCAAGTACATCTTTGATTAGAAAGAGCTCAATATGCATCAAAGAAGATGGATGGAGTTATTGAAGGATTATGACTTTGAACTAAGTTATTACCCTGGGAAGGCTAATGTAGTAGCAGATGCCTTGAGTAGGAAGTCATTGACGGTTGCGTGGATGAGGATTAAAGAGATGGAGTTAGTAGACAAGCTTACGGAGCTTAAGATAGACATTGGGAAAGTTGATGGAAATGCTTGTTTGAACCTATTACACATCTCAAGTACGTTCAAGGCTACGATAAAGAAGGGACAGTAGGATGAGCAAGAGCTTCAGAGAATGTTACAACCAGTGGGAAAGGACAGGCAAGGAGAGTTCCCTAAGGATGGAGAAGGTATATGGAGGTATAAGGGGAGGATTTGTGTGCTGAACGTTGGGATTTTGAGACAGGAGTTATTGGTTGAGACTTATAACATCGGATTCTCCATTCATCCAAAAAGTACGAGAATGTATCATGAATTAAAGAAGATTTTCTGGTGGCTTGGGATGAAGGAGGATGTAGCTACATTTGTGTCCAAGTGTCTAACGTGTTAGAGGGTAACAATAGAGCATCAGAGACCATCCAGAGTGCTATAACCTCTTGAGATTCCTCAATGGAAGTGAAAAGGAGTTGCTATGGACTTTGTAACGGGTTTACCGAGGACTAGGTTAGGATTTGATGCGGTTTAGGTGATTATGGATCGATTGACCAAATCCACTCACCTTTTGCCTATCCGAGTAAACTATTCACTAGAAGAATTGGCGAGACTGTACGTTAAGGAGATAGTGAGGTTGGACGATGTACCAACTATACTATTTGATCAAGACCCCCGGTTCACATTAATATTTTGGGGAGCTTTTCAAAAAGCTTTCGGTATAAGACTATGTCTCCACGCGGCGTATCATCCACAAACTGATGGTCAGTCGAAGAGGAGTATTCAGACATTGGAGGGTATGCTAAGGGCGTGTGTATTGGATCAGTCGGGAAGTTTGGACCGTTACATGCCATTGGTGGAGTTTTCGCATAATAACAGCTTTCATGCGAGCATTGGAATGACTCTATATAAGGCTCTGTATGGACGAAAGTGCCAGGCTCCACTCTGTTGGTAGTAAAGACCTTGGTAGCACGAATCCCCACACTTCGTACAACTGTACCAGCAAGTGCACTAGGTCATCCAAGTAATACCTGAGCGAGTCAGGGTTGATCCGACGAGGACTGTGGTTTGAAGCAAGCTATAGTTATCTTGTAGATCTTAGTCAGGCAGATAGAAGAGTTGTTGGATTTGTTTAATTGCATAAAAGAGTAATAGAGTATAAAATACTTTGTGAATTCGAATGTAACCAGTGATAAGAAGATGGTTAAGGCTTGGAGATGCTTTGTCCCTGTGGATTAACTCTGGTCTTATTGTCTTCTTCAACTGTGAATGATTTCTTCTATGGCAGGCTGTATGTGATCAACGCCGTACGGTTGTGGTTGCCAATCTCCTCTAGATCTGAACCCTAGGGTTAGTGTGGATCTATTCTGATTGAGGGTGAAGCTCCTGCAGTCTATTCTCCTTCATGATCCTACTCAAAATGCCACAGACAGGGTCAGATCTTTCGGATCAGAGAATACTGCGCCTTTGGGTTCTAGCCTTTACCATAAAGCCCTTAATCTCCCCATACCTCAGCTGAACTGGTGTCTCGGGAAGTCCCCAACGAGGTTGTGGATTAGCCATCTAAGAGATGTATAATCAAGCTGGTGGTTCAATGCTTTCCAGTTATGTATTCACACGATCCCAAGAAGAACACGGGTGGTTGTCAGGCAGGCAGTCTTAGTATGAAGAACGAAGATAATTGTCACAGGTTATCCCATTCATCAAGTTGAAGAACGAAGATACATCTTAGAATTCAATCAAACACGGATTGAAGAGAAACAGTAATACTTTTATTAATCCATAAAACTCAGCAGGGCTCCTCCCCTCAACCTAGGAGGCTTAGAAACTCATACTGAAAGGAAATACAATGTGAAAAACGTGTAGAGTGTAAAAAAAGTCCTGAATAGTGTAAAAATTATGAAGTAAATACTAGACTAGTGACTAAAAATTACATAGGAAAGGGTAAAATAGTCTTTTAGTGCTAAAAACACTTCTGGGGCCCACTTGGTGAGTGTTTAGCCTGAGCTAGGTTGAGATCCACGTGCTAGTTGGCCTCTAGGGCATTGAACCCTGGCTAGAGGGTCCAATTTGGGCGTTTGGACACGGGTTTCCTCCTTGTGGGTGCTGAATGCCTGGAATGTGGCAGATAGCTGGCGTTGAACGCCCGTTTTAGGCTTCCTATTCTGAAGCAAAGTATAAACTATTATATATTTATGGAAGGCTCTGGATGTTAGCTTTCTATAGCCATTAAGAATGCTCCATTTGGACTTCAGTAGCTCCAGAAAAGCTCTTTCGAGTGGAAGGAGGTCAGATCCAGACAGCATCTGCAGCACTTTCTCTGCCCCTGAAATAGACTGTTGCTCAATCTCCTCAATTTCAGCCAGAAAATGCCTGAAATTGCAAAAAAACACACAAACTCAAAGTAGAATCCAAAAATGTGAATTTAACACTAAAACCTATGAAAATATAATAAAACTGAAACAAAACATGCTAATAACTATAAGAAAACAATGCCAAAAAGCATATAATATATTCGCTTATCAGACCACTGAGAAGATCAAACAAATTTGAGCTAGGATTCTAACTGCGCAAAGCTGAAAGAAGAGTTATACGGATTGATGGAGAAAACCTTTCGAGCTTGGAGAGGGTGAACACTGATGCAAAATTTCAAATACCACAAATGAACCGGCAAGTACACCGGGTCGTACCAAGTAATAACTCAGGTGAGTGAGTGTCGATCCCACGAAGATTAATAGACTAAGCAACAATAGTTGAGTGATTAGGCTAGTTAGACAAGCTAAACTGAGTGGTCTCAAGTTCAAATAGCATAAAACAATAAACCAGAGAGTGCAAGAAAGCAAACAGTAAATGGTTGGTGAAAATAGTATGAGAAAATAGTTAAGGCTTTGAAGATGTTTAAATTTCCAGATTAACAATTCTTATCAACCACTATAATCAAGCACAAATTCAATTCATGGCAAACCTTAAGTGATTAAACCCTTATTCCTTAGTAATTTAATCTCATCTAACTCAATCAGCTGCCAATTCCTTGGTCGCTTAATTTAAATTAGAAGATTAAGTCCAATTCTAGTTTATTAGCTACACAAATTAGCATGAGAACATGCTATTGTTTAAGTGTGCGGATGTGATAAATCCATATTTCATGGTATTTATTTGCTTTATTTGGGTGGATTTTATTGACTTCTCTTGCATTTATTCATTGAAATAGTATGGTTTTATGAATTCTTCCTAATTTGCAATTAAAAATAAAACATGCTTTTTAGGCCCTTAAATTGCTAAATTTAAGTTGCTTCTATTTCATTCGATGCCTTGATGTGTGATACAAAAAAAATTCAATCCGTACAACTACCGGCAAGTATATATACCGGGTCGTATCAAGTAATAAGACTCACGAGAGTGAGGTCGATCCCACGAAAAGAATGAAAATAAAGTGCAAGAAAGTAAAAGAATGAAGTAAATGACTGGAAATGTAAGAGCGAAAACTTAAAGTGCTAGAAAATAAGAACTCAAATGTAAATGGCCAAAACTTAAATTGCAAGAAAGTAAGAACTGAAATAGAAATGGCAAGAATTATAAATTGCTGGAATGTAAACGGGAAATTGGGTAATGGCTATTAAAGAGAACTAGAAACTCAAAAGAATTGAAGTGAAGATTTAAAATGGGTAAGATCACTAGGGATCAAGGATGTTGATTTATCATGAATCAATGGTGATCAATTCCTTCTCAATCATGTGAGTAGATCTATGGCGGATTGTGAGTAATTGAATCCCAATCTCTTGGTAATTCAATTTCTCCTATCAAAAACAATTGCCAATCTCTTGATCTAATTGCTCATGAGAAGAGGTGAAGATCAATTTCTAATTGCAATGCCACACAATTCCCAGGGTTTCAATTTAAGGTGGTTACATCTCACATACCGGACCAAGAATGTATCAACCAAGAGAATTGTCAAAGAACAACTCCAAACTGAATTCTATGACTCCTTTCTCATGTTCATCATACAATTCAAGGAGATTCAATCCCTCTCTCGATAGTAATTGAATCTATGAAGCACAAGAGTTTCCTCTTAGATAAACTAACTTGAATTGAGAAGGAAAGAAGAAGTATTAATTCATTAATACCAACAGAGCTCCTCCCCCAGTGAAAATGGGATTTAGTGACTCATAGCTCCAAGTACAAACTAAAAACTGGAAATTAAGCTAAGTACCAAAAATAGAAGAAAACTACAAGCGAAGATGAAAATAAAAGTGATGTAAAGTCTCTGCTCCAAAGTCCTCTCTAAGTTCAAAAGCTCTTCTATATATACCCTTCTTCTCATCTTCAAAATTGGTCTTCATGTACTTGGATATGGGCTTTTGGCCTTGGTTGAAGTAAGCTTGGAGTGGCTCTTGAGGTTAACACTGAAGTTAGTGCACTAACGTTGCATGAGTGCCCCTGGAAATGAACGTTGGCACTGGCGTCAACACACTAACGTGCCCACTAACGCTCTGCCTAGTGTGCGTACGCACACTGCTTTGTGCGTGCCACACTGGCCAATTTGCCTCCTGTGCGTATGCACACTCCTCTATGCGTGCGCACACTAGCCAAAATTTCCAATGCTAGCGTTAGTACTGGCGTTAGTGCATAGCGTTAGTGCGTTAACGTTCTACTTGTGCGTACGCTCACAAGCCAATTCTTCCAGCTTCCAATTTGAGAATTTGTCGAAGATGTTAATGTGCTAACTTGAAGTAATGTTAGCACACTAACGTTCGCACCATTCCTTGTGTAGTAACGTTGGTGAGCCAACTTTGGGCCACCAACGTTGCTTCTCATCCTTGGTAACGTTAGTGAGCCAACTTAGGCCACTAACATTGCTTCCCTCTTCCTTGGCAGCGTTATTAGCAATGTTAGCATTCTGAGGATTACCTGAAATGTCTAGGTCGATCTCGGATGAGATCTTCTGGCTTGATTGAACCTGTCGTGCCCGATTTGTCGGAGTGCGTGGTGCGGCCGTTCTTCGTTCACCGGAGGGTGGTGATACCTGCAAGAGACTTCGACGCTTAAGTCGGCGTAGGCTTTAGGCAGGTTTTTAGTAGAATTGGAGTATGAGTTATACCTGGATGCTCCAGTATATTTATAGTAGTGTTTGGCGATCTTCCTATGAGATAAATTTGTGAGTGAGATCATATCTTTGGCCAACTGCTTTCTAGTAGACGGCGGCCTTTTCATTCTGGGCCTCCTTGGGCCTTTGTGGTGATTGTCCGAGCTCTTTACAGAAGAGATGTCCAATGGGCCAGCATTTCGAAGAGGTCGGTCCTTCTATCATTGTCCAGTCCGGACCTTACAGCTTAGTCCGGTGTACGAACAGTGCCCCTGCTTGAGCTTCGACCTTTCCATGAGGTCATGCTTTCTGAGCCTCGACCTCTTTGGGGAAGTCGTGCTCAAGCATCTTCTTCAGTTGCATCTAGTTTGCTCCTCTTTGTGCGGGTTTCGCCTGTTTAAATGCTTTCGAAACGCGAAGCGTTTTTGCTTTTAAATGCGGCGTTATTTTCGAGTGCGTTAACTTCTTTGGGAGCGTGCGAGCATTTTTAAAGCCTATTGATTGGGATTTTATTCCCTTTACCATTTTGTTTCCCTCTTTGATTTTTGTTTGAAATCAAAGGGATTTTCCTTTCTTCAGTTTCTTTTGCTTTCATCTGCTTCATTCTGTCTCTCTGTGAAAAAGCCTTCTCTTCTGGCTCTTTCGATTTTGCCCCAAGCTTTCTTCTTTTCTGAAGCTTCAATGCATTTGGTGTTCGTGACTCTGCTGTGCACTGCTGCCACTGTTTCTTCTTGTTGCAGTTTGGTACTTTTTATGCATTTCTTATTTTTCTTATTTGTTGATAGTTGTGATCATTCCTTGTGTTAGCTTCTGGTGATGTTGCATGCTTTTGTTTCTTGAAAAGTTTTGATCTTTTGTTTTGTTGTACCTTTGAAAAAATGTTGGCGCCTGGGTTTCTGGTTTTCTCTTTGCGCTTTTCTTTTTGTTGAAAGGGTTAGGGTTTTTATTCCTTGCATTTCTTCCTTTCTGTATTCGTATTGCCTCCAAAGGGTGCTCCTGGGTTTTGATGGTGATCTTCTTGCTTCTTGTGAACCTTGGGGCACCCTTTGTTATCGTGTTGCGATTTGCTTGTTTGCTCTTTGATCCTGTCCGAGTTTCTTGGTAGTGACGCCTCTTTTATTTTCTTACCGTAGGTGTAGTTTCTATGTCTTATCATAGAAATATTGTTGAAATGTCCACGAAGGTCCCTCCTGTAACGACCCAACTTCCAGAACGTCATGATCGTACCGAAAGTAAGGCGTTACCAACCTGCTTTCCTTTATTAACTATTTACTATTGAGCCTCTAGTTCGATATCGCGATTCAGTTTTATAGAAAATGCCAGAAAATTTTGTTTTTATTTATCAAATCATATATCAAACATTTCAAAATAATAATAATCACATAATTATTAATAATAATATCTGTCATACAAAAGATTTCAAATAAAACTCAGATACAAGTCATATCCCTCTGTATAAAATAAAAATCGTAAGCAATAAAGGCGAGGGAACTCTATGAAAGCAAATTAACTCGTACACTTAACTTAAATAAATTCTATAATCGCCCACAGCTTCAAACTGTGTCTTCGAACCTGTATCACTGAAAGGGTGGAAGATTTTGGGGTGAGAACAAACCACACATTCTTAGTAGGGAATGAGAATGCCGTAAAAGTAATGATTTACATGCAAATAATTAACTCAAGTTTCCAATGTAGTTTTCTTTATCAAACCTTTTCAAAAATTTCTTAAGACTTAATTGAAACCGTTTAAATCCCTTTCTTTAAATCATATTACTTACATAAAGTCTCAACCGCATTAGCAATTCATCAACTACAAATAGCATTCCTCAACCATCACAGTAACTAAGTAAATCAGCAACATAAATAATATACCCAAACCTCATTTCACAAATACCATTCCTCAATACTTTACTAAGTTCACAGCATCAACAAAAATATCTAATCAAACACACAAGCAAGTCACTAAGACAAACAGCACAATCACAAAGAAGCAAGACAAGCAACACAAATTACAAAGAAATAAAACAAGCAAACACAATCAAATGCAGATGCGCAAATAAGGATGATGCATGTCTAGCCCTAGTGCAGGTAATGAGCTCATCTGTCGGTTACTAACCCGCTCCCGACGTTATCCAGCAACCTCTGTCTGGATAAGGCTTTCCTATTGGCTATACCCCTGTGTACAGGAAATAACCCCTCTGCCACCACAGGGTCCACTGCATACAGGAAATAACACATCTGCCACTGCAGGGATGTATGCCGACACACCTTCTGTATACAGGAAATAACCCCTCTGCCACTATAGAAATGGAATAGGTGGTCACGGTACTTCTGTAGCAGGAAATAACCCCTCTGCGTTACAGAAATAAAATATGGATCTGTACTGTAGGAAAGCGTTCTCAGTGATCACACCATTATCTATCTGACTGCCTCAATGCAGCAGATGATCATACAAGTATATCTGGAGTTGCCTTAATGCAACAAATGAATAAACACATCTCTTGGGTTGCCTCAAGCAACAAATGACTTTTCAACAGGTCCTCTGCTTTTTATTCTCTTTTATAATCATAAATACGCAAGCGGGACAAAACCCACGTCCTTGCCAACAATTTCACAAACTGAATACCTTTCCTCAAAAAAATCAGTGTAATTATCATCATAAGTTATCATTCCTGTTATTCATCTCCAGTTATATATTCTTATACAATATATCTCTCTTTCTTTATTCAATCATGTTGTACAAACTTTACGACTTCCACTTTTGCAACCTCTTAACTCGAACCAAATTTAAAACTATTTTCTAGTTTAATTTTCTTTCAAAAAGACTCAAGAATATCATTCATTTTAAATTCGCTAAATACTTTTCAAAACATCACCCTCTTACTAAAAGTAACCAAATAAAACTCTTTTTCAAGTTTACTAACTTCCCAAAGACTCAGAAATCATCTCTCTCTTTACTATTCAAATTCAAATATTATAAATTCGTCAAACTTCTAAAAAGTAATCCTTTATTTCAAGCTTAAAACATAATTCTTTTCATATTGAATTAATCTCAAACCATAGTTTCTTTCTTAAATAATTTAATTTTGACACATAAACCTTTCTTTAGTAAATCGAAATTAAAATAGAATAATTCTTTTCTTCATTGAATAAAACTTAAATAATATCATTTTCCAAATCTAAATCTTCTAAAATAACCTCTCAAATAAAATTTCAGATTTTACTCAACTTCGGCAGCACCTCCCCTAAAACTCGGACTTAGCCACCCTTACGGGTTCCCTCTTTCTCAATAATTCAACAATCCTTTCTCAACAATTATCAAATACATGATTCTCAAGCAACCAGAAAATCCACAATTCACAATTCTCACATAATCCAACAATCCAATGTTCATCTCATCAATTTACAATTAAATTCATAAGTCATAGAATCCTTTCAAATTAAACTCAATCAATTCTCCATCCATTTATCAGCAACTATCATGACAGATTCTCAATAATTATCTCATCACAATTCAGTTTAAGAACTAACATCCTTTCATCAATTAAAATCAGAATTTCCATAAACCATTCTTTAAAAGTAAACTGGTCCAATTTCAAGGATTCATAACAAATACCCCAACATCAACTCTTCATATTTCTTGTTATTTTTAAAGTTATTTAGTTGTTAGCAAAGTTACCATTTTATTCTAAAGATCACACTTTAGGAAAATATTTCAATAATCATCCTCCAATCCTTTAACCGTTCTCAAAATCAACTCTAGTTAACCTTAATTCAACAATAGCAACCAAATTAAGAAATCAATGTAACCCGAAATTTAGGTAACAAGCATAGCCTCAAACCAAAATCAACCTCATCAATTAATCACTTACAACAATGAAACCAGCCACAATCACAGCCAAGTCAAAATCAATAAATCATGATACAGAAAATTAGTCTAACCATTACAAAATTATTTATATACTCCTAAAGGTTACTATATTATTTCAGAAAATCACAGGCTCTCAAAATAGTTTAATCCCTTAGTTCCAATCCTTCAATAACCACCAAAACCAATCTCAACTAGTCACAAGTAAATTTCACTGCCGTTCCCATACATCAAATATCCAATTCAACATCAAACAAGACAATAATTCACTCAAAATCAGAATCTCAACTAATTCATTGCATAATCAATAACTCAGTCACATTTCACAACCGCATCTAATTTCAATTACAGTTCAGCGTAATCACAGCCACATTCAATTCTAATAATAACTCAGAATAATCACTCCAACAAGAACACCTACTGACATTCACAACCACAATCTAAAATCAATAAATTAATTAAAATACTAGGAAATCATCTCAATACCAAACTTAATCCGAATTTCACAACCTCAAATTAAGCTTATTCCTATCAATTAATCATGTTTATGAATTATTTGCAATTACTCACTAAACGTCATTGGCATTCATAAGTTAAAAACTATTAATTTCAAATAAAATCCCCTACCTTAATTACTCGAAACCGTCGAATTTAAACGCAACGCTTCCTTTCTTTTTCCCAGTTTACAATAGCCAATGTGGCTGGAATAGCAGCAGCAGCCTCACTGGCAGCAACAACAATGACAATCGCGCCTATCCCAATCATCTCTATAGCGGTAACTGATAAACCACTATTTTATGGTTTATATTGTGTCTAATTGTGTGGTTTTGTCATGATCCTTGCCCACTTATTCAGCAATTTAGCATGCAATTAGATTTCCTTCCTAAATTCAGTACATGTTTGAAAATTACTTCATAGTGACTTTAATTATTTATTTTTAATTCTCCTTTATTCCATTCAATGCCGTGATCTGTGTGTCAAGTGTTTCAGGCTTTATAGGGCATGAATGAGATGGAGATTGGAGAGGAAGTTAGCGAAAATGGAAGGAACACAAGAATTTGAGGAGATAACCAGCGAGAAGTGACGCGGTCGCATGGCTCACGCGACCGCGCGAAGGAGCACAAATCGCAGTGACGCGGCCGCATGACTTGCGCGGCCGCGCGGATTGAAAAGCGCAAGCGACGCGGTAGCGTGGACGACGCGAACGCGTGGAGAGGAAAAAGCGCAAGCGACGCGTCCGCATGGGCGACGCGATCGCGTGACATGTGCGATCTGCATAATCTGCAGAATCCGCTTGGGGCGATTTTGGACCTTATTTTGGCCCAGTTTTTGGCCCGGAACAGCAGACTAGAGTCAGAGAATATGCAGAAACAACGGAGACATTCATTCATTAGTTTTAGATCTAGTTTTTTTACTCTCTTAAGTTTTTCTCTCTAGTTTTTAGGATTTTAATTTTCAATTGATCTTAGCATTGGAACATTGAGAAGAGTTATTTCCTTATCAAGACTTCATCACTCTAGTTTGTTCTCTTAACTTGGTTTTATTCTTCCATGTTCTTTGTTATGTTCAATTTTGTCATTCAGATACTTTTATGATTAATTAATGCAAAGATTATTTCTCTTTAATTTAATTTCAATTCCAATAATCATGTCTTCTTTTAATTCCCTTTGATGTGCCATGGATTCATTATTTACAATGCGTGAGTAGTTTCATTACTTGATAGGGAGTTGATTAAAAGGAATTCTTGAGTTGGAAGGATTGAAGGAGAAATTTATAGTTGGGTTAAATGTTGGATTGCTATGCTGTCACCAACGCCAATCCCTTTGAACTAAGTGGATTGTAACTCGTGAATAGATCTGGCAGTCCAGCTTGTTTGACTTTCCCTTACCTAGTAAAGGATAACCAAACAGAGTAACCGTTAATTATAAATCAATCTTAAAAAATCACTCCATCAATGATAGAGATTCTAAATAATCAATTCCCAGTCAAGGCTTTTATTTATATTATTTAAAATTTCTCAATTTAAATTCCAATTTACTTAGCTCAACTTCTTGGAACATCTGATTAATAAAACAGCACACTTTTCTGCAACTCGTTGGGAGACGACTTGGGACTTAAAACTCCCAGTAATTTTAATTTAAACTCTCTGTGATATATTTCTAAATTGATAGGCAGATTTTCGGTGAGTTAAGAACTATACTTGCAACGTAACCATTTTAATAAATTTTTAATTCACCAGCTTCTGCTTCCCATCAATTTTTGGCGCCGTTGCCGGGGAGTTGCAATAGAGTGCTAATTTTATTAATTAGAATTTATTTATTTGCATTTTATTTAATTTTGCTACTATGAGCTACATGTTTCTTCCGTCAAAAGACGCGTTCACTTCCTGATCTGCGCTTGCTAATATTCGATCCTGAAATTGAAAGAACAATTTCACGAATAAGGCGAGAACAGCGTAGGTTAGTCCGCTCTGAGGGCGGATCTGAAAGTGAATTTGAGGAAGAAACCAGCCCCCGTTCTACTGATTCGGTTGTTTTACGCGCAGAAAACATGGCAGCTAGAAGAGTTACCATTCAAGAGGAAGGAGCCCCTGATTTTACAATGCAATCGTTTCAAGCGCATCATCCAACGGTAGCTACAGACTTTGAAATAAAGATCGCACTGCTAAATTTGATGCCCAAGTTTCATGGCCTACCTGCTCAAGAGCCTATCAAGCACTTGACAGATTTCCAGGCAGGCTGTTCTACTGTCAGGCGTGATGGCACTGATGAAACTTCAATTCTGCTAAAAGCTTTTCCATTTTCTCTTGAGGGAAAAGCAAGAGAGTGGTACTACACTCAACCTCTAGCAAATGTATCCAACTGGGATACACTAAGAAAGGAGTTTCTAGAGAAATTCTTTCCATCTGAAGTTACTGATAAACTGAGGAAGGATATCTCTACAATTGTTCAGGACGACAATGAGACTCTCTTTGAATACTGGGAGCGCTTCAATAATCTTCTAGAAGCATGCCCCCACCACATGATTGACAAGATCGTGCTACTCAGCTATATCACACAAGGTATGAGACCCCAAGACAAGACCACGTTGGAAAGTGCCAGCAATTGATCAGTGATGAAGCTTGGCAATTGATCAGTGATTTAGCTGAATCTACTCGGAACCACAGACAGAAGCAAGGTCGTTCAAAAGCCATTGCAGAAGTATCTTCTGGCATAGAGACTGCTGCTCTAAATCGAAGCATCTATGAGATGACCAACTTGCTAAAGCAAATGCAGCTGAATCAACAAGCTCAGCAAACTCAACCGCAGCAAAACCAACAACTAGTTCCACAAAGAATTTGTGGAATTTGTGCTGATTACAGCCACTACACTGATGAATGCCCGCAGCTCCAACAAGAAGACAACATGGTGGCATCCACTCACAACTTCTATGACCGCCCCAAACAAGGGTACAATCAAAGTGGAAATAATAACCATGGATGGCAGGACAATTCAAACCAGAATTGGAGAGACAACAATAATAGGGGAGGCAGAGATAATCAGGGAAATAAGAGGTGGAATAATAACAACAATAGGCAGCAAAATCAACCTTACCGAGCACCTCACCTGAGGCAAAACCAAGGACCACCAAACAATCAGCAGCAAACCTCTCAGTTTACTCATTCTTCTGTATCTTCTAATGAAGATTTATTACAAGATTTTGAGAAAAGACAACTGGCCATGGAAAATACCATCGTGAATAATATTAACGCCAGTCTGAATGGTTTCACCTCTACTTTACAAGCTTTATTGACACAACTTGTTTCAGCACAAAATTCCAGTAACCAACCTTCAAGCACCACTGGGATCCCCTCTCAACCATTACCCAATCCGAAGGGAGGCATTAATGCCATCACCCTGAGGTTCGGAACCACACTGCAGGAGAGGAATCAGGAGAAACCAAGCTCACCAGAATACGCCTCAGCTGAAGAGGTGGTGGAAATCGAAGATGTTGAAGAGGAAGAGGATATACAGGACATGGCTGAAGAAGAGATAGCTCAACCACAGGAAGAAGCACCAAAAGGCACAGGCACCACAGAAAACACTACTCCCATTCCATTTCCACAACTTGCAAGGAAGCCCAGGAAGCAGCTGGAACCTGATCCTAAAATGATAGAAATATTCAAAAAGGTTGAGGTAACTGTTCCCCTTTTTGATGTTATTCAGCAGGTACCTAAATATGCAAAGTTTCTAAAAGACTTATGTATCCATAAAGACAAAATTAATGAATTAGAAACTATTCCTTTAGGTAGTTCTATATCTGCTTTAATGGGAGGATTACCTGAAAAATGTAGTGATCCAGGTCCTTGCATAGTTAGTTGTACTATTGGTGGTGTAGTAATTTATGATTGCATGTGTGATTTAGGAGCATGTGTCAGCATAATGCCTTTGTCTATATATGATGTTTTAAGGCTCCCTCCCTTAAAAAGGTCGGCAGCTCGTTTTGTGTTAGCAGATAAAAGCATTATTACAGTGGCTGGAGTTGCTGAAGATGTTTTGGTGAACATTAAAGGGCTCACATTTCCCACTAATTTTTATATCTTGGAGATGCCCCATAATGATTTAGATAAGCCATCATCAATCCTACTTGGAAGACCATTCCTGAAGACATCAAAATTCAAATTGGATGCTTTTTCAGGAACATACTCCTTTGAAATAGATGGCCGCATAGTGATCTTCAATCTGAATGGAGTCATTGACAACCCCCCAGAAGATCGTTCTATCTTCCAGTGTGATGTCAAAGACGAGAGTGTGGCTGATGTCCAAAAAAAGAGTTTGAAGAGAGGCACACTGGACAAGATCCAAGTGTGGGGACCCTCTTAACTGACAATGAGGACACCTCGCCATTTTCGCAAGCCCCAGATAATCCAGAGCCTACCCATGATCAAAAGTTAGAATTGAAACCTCTCCCTCCACATCTCAAATATGCCTACCTTGAGGATGAGCAGAAGCTTCCGGTTATTATTGCAAGAGAACTGACTTCTCAACAAGAAGAGCAGTTACTTGATGTGCTGAGGAAGCATAAGAAAGCAATTGGGTGGAGTTTGGCAGACATAGTGGGAATCGACCCTCAAGTATGCGAGCACAGAATATTTTTAGAAGAGGGAGCAAGACCTGTCCGTCAACCCCAGAGAAGATTGAATCCCACCATCTTGGAAGTTATCAAAAAGGAAGTGACCAGATTATTGGAAGCCGGTATCATATATCCCATTTCAGACAGTGAATGGGTAAGCCCAGTACAAGTTGTGCCCAAGAAGTTCGGAGTCACTACCATGAAGAATGAGCATGGAGAGCTCATAGCAACTAGAGTTCAGAATGCTTGGAGAGTCTGCATTGATTACAAGCGTCTCAACCAAGCTACCCGTAAGGATCACTACCCACTTCCATTCATTGATCAAATGCTGGATCGCCTATCAGGTAAATCACACTATTGCTTTCTAGATGGTTACATAGGTTATTTCCAGATTCATATAGCTCCTGAGGATCAGGAAAAGACTACTTTTACATGTCCTTTTGGGACTTATGCTTATAAGAGAATGCCCTTTGGCTTGTGAAATGCACCAGCTACTTTCCAAAGGTGTATGATGAGCCTTTTCTCTGATCTTATTGAAGACTGTATGGAAGTTTTTATGGACGATTTCAGTGTTTATGGTGATTCTTTTAACCTTTGCTTAGATGGATTATCTAGAGTATTAGATAGATGTATTAAAGCAAGGGATTGTATTGGGACATGTGGTATCTAATAATGGCATTTCTGTAGACCCAGCAAAGGTGAATGTTATTTCTAGTTTACCTTACCCCTCTTCTGTGAGGGAAGTCCATTCGTTCCTTGGCCATGTAGGTTTCTACAGAAGATTTATTAAGGACTTTAGTAAGGTGGCACTTCCCTTATCCAGATTACTACAGAAGGACATTGAGTTTGAGTTCAGTGAAGATTGCAAACAAGCATTTGATAAGTTGAAGACTGCTCTAACTCAAGCCCCAATTGTGAGAGGACCCGACTGGAGCCAGCCGTTTGAAATCATTTGCGACGCTTCCAACCATGCGGTAGGAGCAGCGCTGGCTCAGCGTGAAGGTAAGGATCCTTTTGTTATTGCCTATGCGTCTAAGACTTTAGACACTGCCCAGTCCAATTATACTACTACTGAGAAAGAGCTACTTGCTATTGTTTTCGCTTTGGATAAATTCCGAGCTTATTTACTTGGTACTAGAGTAGTAGTGTATTCGGACCATGTAGCTCTAAAGTATTTATTAGCTAAAAAGGAATCCAAACCAAGACTTATACGTTGGATCTGTTGTTACAAGAATTTGATTTAGAAATAAAGGATAGGAGTGATAATCAAAATTTAGTAGCGGACCACTTGAGTCGCCTTGAACATATTAAGGATGATTCTACTCCTATAGATGATAATTTTCCTTTTGACAACCTACAAGCAGTATCTGAGGTAGTCCCTTGGTACGCACCTGTTGCTAATTATTTAGTTAGCCGCATATTTCCTCCACATTTCTCTAAACATCAAAGAGACAAGCTGAAAAGCGAGTCTAAATATTATATATGGGATGACCCATATTTATGGAGATGTGGCGCTGACCAGATAATTAGACGTTGTGCACCTCAATCAGAATTCCAGTTCATTTTAGAGGCCTGTCACTCATCTGAGAGTGGAGGACACTTTGGCCCTCAAAGAACAGCTAGAAAGATCTTAGACTGTGGATTCTGGTGGCCTACTCTTTCTAGAGATGCCGCTGAGTTTTGTAAATCTTGTCACCCATGCCAGAAATTTGGTAACATATCCAGGAGGGATGAGATGCCTCAACAATATATGCTTTTCTGTGAAATTTTTGATGTCTGGGGCATTGACTTCATGGGTCTATTTCCAAATTCTAGTGGATATTTTTATATATTGTTAGCTGTGGATTATGTTTCCAAATGGGTGGAAGCAATTCCTACCCGCTGATGGTGTTTTTGTGGAAAAATGAATTTCCAAAACACCTAAAACTCACCGGCAAGTATACCGGGTCGCATCAAGTAGTAAAACTCACTTAGAGTGAGGTCGATTCCACGAGGATTGATGGATCAAGCAACTTTAGTGGGTGATTAGTTTAGTCAAGCTAACATTGAAGTGAATTGTGTGAAATTATAGACAACAGAAAGTAAATGACAATGAATTTAAAGTTGCAGAATGTAAATTGGCAAGTAACTTAAAGAGCAAGAAATGTAAATTGCAAGAATCTTAAATTGCAAGAAAAGTAAATTGCATCAAATGTAAGAGGGATTGGGTGCAGGGGATTTAAATGAAAGCAATAAGCAGCACTTAGAACAATTGCCGAAGAGTCAAATTGCATGAAAAGTAAAAGGAATTGGGTGCTGGAAATTAAAACAGAACTGAAAAATAAGAAGTGCCGTAAACTTAAGAACTCTCAGGTTAAGAAATTCAGAAACAGATTGATTCAATACCAAAACGGAAATGTAGAAGTGCAGGAGAATTAAAACAGAATTTAAATTTAGCTCAATTGTGAAATCTAAAGGAGAAATTTAAGATCTCAGGAAATCAATGAGACTAGAAAACAAGTCTAGATCTCAATTCCTTCCTTGATCCAACAGTAAAGTTGCAGAGAATTAAAAGAAAGATTACGGAAGAAGTAAAGAGAAGTTGCAGATAGAGAATGAAAACAGAATTCCTTCCACTCTCAATCCAAGATTTTAAAACAAAAATGAAAATTAAAGAGAGAGTTCTCCAATCCTACTACTCTCTAGTGGAGCTAGCCTTCAATGCTCTCTATCAGAGCCAACCTCCCTAGTGAAATGAAACTAATGCCTTTATATAGGCTTTTACAAAATGAAAATGAAATTGAAATTAACGACAAATTACAATTAAATGAAATTCCTCTTTTATCTATCTCTTGTGCCTTTGAGTGATGATAATGGGCTTTGCTTGCTTTGGATTTGGGTTGAAGATGGCCTCTGTTGATTGCTCTTGGAGTTGGAGAGAAACCCACTTGTGAACCGGGCCATGAACCATTAAAGCTTGAGTCAAAGTTTGAGGCAAAATTTGACTCAAACTTATTCACCAAACTCATCATGCATATGGCCATTTTGCTGTCATCCACGTTTGAGCCAAAGTTTGAGGTCAAACTTTGAGCCAAACGTGGATCCCTCTTGTTGCATATCAAGTCTTGGGATGCTACTTTGTCCTCTTGTCAACGTTGCCAATTTCATGCCTACTATAGACTATTATATATGGTTGGAAAGCTCTGAATGTCAGCTTTCTAACCCAATTATAATCACCTCAATTGGACATCTACAACTCAAGTTATGTTCCTTTGAAGAGGATAGGGTCGCTGGCTTTGGTGTGCAACGTTTGAGGCGACGTTTGACCTCAAACGTGGACGAAAACGCCAGATTCTGGAGGCTCAAATGCATTTTCCACCCCATAATATTATATATTGTTGGAAAGCCCTGAATGTCTACTTTCCAATGCCGTTGGAAGCGCATCATTTGGAGCTCCACAGCTCGAGTTATGCTCCGTCGAAGGTGCAGAGGTCAGTTGGCCTCACTGCAGGTTGCCACCATGTTCGTTTATGCACATTTCGGGGCAGTTTTCTCCCTCAATTTTAGTGTTCACCATGCAGTGCCATATATGCTTGGAAAGCTCTCGATTCCTACTTTCCATTGCTTTTTGAATCACCTCATTTGGAGCTCTGTAGCTCAAGTTATTCTTGTTGGAAGTATACCCCTTCAGGCTGTGAGGCGCCAACGTTTGCCTAAAAGCTTGAGGTCAAACGTTGACGCAAGCTTTTTCTCCCTCCATGGTGTATTTGTTGTGGCGCCAACGTTTGCCTAAAAGCTTGAGGTCAAACGTTGGCGCAAGCTTTTGCTCCCTCCAGGGTGTAGTCAAGCTCCTCCAAAAGTTTGAGCTAAAGTTTGAGGCAAGCTTTGGCTCAAGCTTTTTGTTCTCTCTTTCTCCTTGCCATTCCTTCTTTCTTCAACCTTCTTCAAAGCTCTTTTCACCTATCATCAATCAATCAAAGAAATCAAAGCTATGCTCAAAATCATGAGATTGTGTCTCTTTCATAATATATGACAATTATAGCACAAAATCTCATGAAAATGCATTAATTTATCCATGGTTGATTGAATCAAAGGAAACATGAAATTCTACCCAATTGGCTTACTTATGGCTCAAGAAAGTGCATAAAACCTATTGAAAACAAAGGAAAAAGGCTAGTGAAACTAGGCTAAGATGACCTGTCATCACAACACCAAACTTAAACCTTGCTTGTCCCCAACCAAGAAAAGAATCATGCAATAGAGATTGACAATCCAAGGTAAGAAGAATAGCAACTCAATGTTCATGGCAAGCTAGTTTTCTATACATGCTACAATCACAAAAGAAATGTAAATGATTGATGCTTCTATTTAGCTCATTTTATGAAATCTTTTCTTTATGTTTCTTCCTTGAAGCAAGCTTTTGATTTTTCTTGTTAGCTTCTCCTTTTGGGTGCTTTGCCCCACGAGTTAATAACAAAGCTACGATTCTAAGGTAGCGTTTGTTTTGAGGTACTGAGACTGAGACTAAGGGACTGAGACTCAGTATCGTGTTTGTTAGTTCAGAGACTGGTACTAAAATTTCTGTCTCTGTCTCTAAAATTTCAATATTTCAGTACCTCCAAAAAGTAGGGACACAGGGGACTGAAATTTTTAGAGATGGAGACTGAAACTTTAATAACATTTTATACCTAAAATACTTTCATTTCAGTTAATTAATTCCAATTTTACCCTTTGTGCAAATTAAATTAGAGTTTCATTCTTGTTTCAATTCCTGTCTTCCATTTTGCACCAAACAGAATACTGAGATTTATTTCAATTCCTGTCTTTTAGTCTCTGTCTCTCAGTCTCAGTCTTTCCGTCTCTGTCTCTCTACCAAATGCTACCTAAATGCTTTGTTTTCAAGTATTACCACTTGATACATAAGCACCACAAGCATTTGGATTAGAGGACTTCATTAAGCTCATTTGTTTCTTTTCTTTACTCTCTAATCATTGATGCTCAGAACCTTGAGCTTTGAGGGAGTGCTTTTGCACTTGAGCCTAGCCTTGACTTCTAAGTGTTTTGTTTTCAAGCATTTGGCTTGATACATAAACACCACAAGTACTTAACAAATAAATTGCCATTGGTACTCAGAGCCTTCAGCTTTCTCATTCTTTCCCTTTTTCTTTTCTTGCTTTAATTGTATTTGCCTCTTCAAGGTTTTCATGAGTTTCAAAAGATTTCACAAAATGTCCTAGATGAAAACTTCAATTAAATAAAATCCAATGCAATTAAGCAACAATCAAACATACTAGCTTTCCAATACTTTTATGCACATGCTAAAATCTTCTTTAATGCCTTGTTTGTTTATGATCATGATACTTTATTGCTTTTGAATTCACAAAACTAAAGTTGGTAATCATAATGGCACAGCACCATGTTGCAATTTAGAAATCAAACTATGCCTTTTCATACACACATGCATACAGAGAAGGTAAAGACAATCATGTAGTTTATAGTGCTTGAAACAAATGAGAAGAAAAGGAACTCTACAACCTTGTAGTTCATCTTCATTATTGTTATTCTTTTTCCTCTATTCTTCTCTCTCCCTTGCCAAACTCAGAATGCTTGCTCATCCTCAAGCAACAATCAGAACAATGGCTATGGGGCTAAGATGGATCATGAATGTCTTACACAATGAAATGTTAGTAGCACATGTGTTTTAAGCAAGCAAAATGACAGATAACAATCAAAGCACAAGAGACAGAGACATTTTTGATTGCAAACTTAAGAAGGTGAGCATAATACTTTGCATAAAGAATAAGTGGCACACCAAACTTAGTGTGACACTTTCACTTGGAATTGATGCAAGTATCTTGTAAGGATTAGAACCAAATTTTGTTGCATAGCAACACTAAACTTAGAATGCAACCATATGTCAATTTATTGAAATTTAAACTAAACAAAGGAAGAAAACAAAGCAGAAAAAAATGTTACCTACGGTTGGGTTACCTCCCAACAAGTGCTCCTTTAGTGTCATTAGCTTGACAGATTGTTCTTCACTTTCTTCCTCTTCTTCCAGTTTGTTAAGAGGAATGACTCCAAGAGGGGAGAAGTTTCAGTTATTGTGCCCTGTCTTAGTCTCCTTTCAACAAGCTTCCTTGTGAAATTGGCTTGATTGATCTTGCTTGCTGGATTAGGGGGAGGATTGTTTGCAGTTGACCTTCTCATGAATGTTGTCCTTGGTATCTTGGTCACAATCCTCTTCTTGGTGCTTTTGTCAATTGCCTTCACTTCTTGGCAAGGGGGGCATGTTTTGACGAACTCAGTTGATTCTTTTTGTAAGTTCGTGCCCCGAGATGGTTGCCGCACATGCCGCCGTGGACGTCCTCCAAGAGTTCTTTTGTGGCAGAAGTTGGAACGCACTTTAGGAGGGGTGTTGAGGCTCCCCTTCTGTACAGGACGTCGTGTATCAAGGTGTAGTATTGTGCCTCCCGTATGAGTCTCTTTGCGTCCTTCTTTTCTGTGGGGAGTGTTTCGGACTTGAGGTAGTTGATTATGGGGGTCATCCACCCTTGGACCTGGTCTGATATGTTTAACCTTTTCTTCCTCTAACGTCGATGGGTTTTGTAGGGTCTTTTGGATGAGGCTCCTATTATTGCCTCCTGGTTTGGTACTGGCTAGTTTTGAAAGTGCATCAGCTCGGGCATTTTGCTCTCGAGGTATATGCTGGATCTCTTATCCCATGAATTTCCCGAGCTGTTCTCTGATTTTGTCTAGGTATTTCTTCATGGTAGGATCCTTTGCCTGTTAGCTTCCTTCTATTTGTGAGGTGACTACTTGTGAATTGCTGAAGATGGTAAGCTTTTGGGCTCCGACCTCCCTAGCCAGTTTCAAACCAGCTAGTAGGGCTTCGTATTCGGCCTGATTATTTGAGGCGGGGAACCCGAACCATAAAGAGAGTTCGTGTTGGGTCCCTTGGTCACTTTTCAGGATAACGCCTGCTCCACTCCTGGCTTTGTTTGATGAGTCGTCGACGTAGAGTTTCCATTCGATGGGGGTTCCTGGGGTTCGGTGTACTCTGCGACGAAGTCAGCCAAGTACTGGGACTTGATAGCCGTGCGAGCTTTATGCTTGAGGTCAAATTTGGACAAATCGATCGCCCATTGTAGGATTCTTCCAGCCAAGTCGGTTTTTTACAGGATGCCTTTCATGGTTGGTTGGTCCGTATTCTGATGGTGTGGGTTTGAAAATATGGTCAAAGTCGCCAGGAGGTAAGTATGAGGCCGTAAGCGAACTTTTCTATCTTTTGGTAGTTTAGTTCAGCCCCTTGTAAGGCCTTGCTGATGAAGTAGATGGGTTGTTACCCGTTATCGTCCTCTCTGACTAGCGTTGATGCTATCGCCCGACTTCTAACGGTGAGGTATAGTATCAGCTCTTCTCTCTATCGAGGTCGGGCCATAATGGGTGATTACCCCAGGAACCTTTTGAAGTCTTGAAAGGCTTGTTCACATTCCGGGGTCCATTCAAACTTCTTTCCTTTCCTTAATGTTGCACAGAAAGGGAGTGATCTTAGTGCTGACCCGGTTAGGAATCTGGATAGGGCCGCTAATCTTCTATTTAGCTATTGTACCTCTTTTATGCAGGTCGGGCTTTTCATGTTGAGTACGGCTTGGCATTTGTCTGGGTTTGCCTCAATCCCCTATCTGGGTAAGTAGGAACCCTAGGAACTTGCTAGCTTCTATCGTGAAGGTACATTTTATGGGATTTAGTCTCTTCCCATGCTTTCTTTTGGTGCCAAACACTTTGGCCAGGTCGGGTAGTAGTGTTTCTTCTCTTTGGGTCTTTACTAGCTTGTCGTCCACATAGACTTCCATCAGCTTCCCGATGTGGTCGGCGAATACCTTGTTCATCAGCCTCTGATATGTGGCTCTCGCGTTCTTTAGTCCAAATGGCATTACTACGTAGTAGTAGTTCGCCTTCGGGGTTAGGAACGAGGTCTTCTCTTGATCTGATTGTATCCTGAGTAGGCGTCCATGAAGGAGAGGTACTTGTATCCCGACGAGGCGTCGATGATAAACCACTATTTTATGGTTTATCTTGTGCTCAATTGAGTGATTTTTATCAACTCTTTACCCACTTATTCATACTATTTGCATGGTTTTACGTTTTCCTTCCTAATTTTGTACTATGATTAAAAACATGTTTTCTGGGCCTTTAAAATTGCTAATATTAATCCTCTCTTATTACCATTAGATGCCTTGATATGTGTGTTAAGTGATTTCAGATTTTATAGGGCAGGAATGGCTTAGAGGATGGAAAGGAAGCATGCAAAAATGGAAGGAATACAAGAAGTTAAAGGCACTGCAAAGCTGTCAGCCTGACCTCTCCGGGGCTTCGATTTGATATATAATTTACTATAGTTTCCCTGACGATAAGTGACGCGAACGCGTGGTCTATGCGGACACGTCGTAGTGGCGAAAAAACCAGCGTGTTTGAATTCGAAACCAGCGAATTCCGGGTTATTTCTGACCCAGTTCTCGGCCCAGAAAACACAGATTAGAGGCTATAAAGTGGGAGAATGCATCCATTCATAATCATAAGCTCATAATACAAAATTTTACGATTTAGATGTAGTTTTTAGAGAGAGAGGTTCTCTCCCCTCTCTTAGGATTAGGATTTAGGATTTTTATTATGTTTAAGCTATGATCTCTTTATTCCAGGTTCTATGTTCCTTCAATATTTATTTTCTACTTTTATTTACTCTAATAATTTTATTTGTATTTAATTTATCTTGCCCAATTGACTTATGAACCTTTCCATGTTAGAGTTGAATATATGTTTAGACGTAATTTGATGTGTTTCAGATATATGAATGCTTTTAATTTAATTTTGAATTTTCCCTTTTGGCTTTGGTTGAGTCATTGGAGACACTTAAGTTATCAAACTCATTGTTGATTAAAAATTGGAATTCTTCAAGAATTAATTCGAGTTCCAATAACTCTAGCCTTTCCCGAGGAAAGACTAGGACCTGAGGAATCAAAATTAATTCATCCACTTAACTTACCTTCATAGTTAGAGGTTAACAAAGTGGGAGAAAAGTCCAGTTCTCATCACAATTGATAAGGATAACTAGGATAGGACTTCCAGTTCTTATACCTTGCCAAGAGTTTTAGTATTTATTGAAATTAATTCCTTACAATTTACTTTCTTGCCATTTACTATTCTTGCTTTTTATCTTATACATTAAAAACCCAAAATTCTACCTTTTTCCATAACCAATAATAAATCATACCTCCCTGCAATTCCTTGAGAAGACGACCCAAGGTTTAAATACTTCGGTTATTACTTTTTATTGGGTTTTGTTACTTGTGACAACCAAAACGTTTGTATGAAAGGACTTTTGTTGGTTTAGAAGCTATAACTGCAACGAGGCTTTATCTGCGAATTTCTAGACCATGCAAAAGTTCTCTTATCAAAATGGCGCCGTTGCCGGGAAATTGCAAACGTGTGCCTTATTATTGGTTATTGTAAATATTTGCTTTTTACTTGTTTATTTGTTTTTATTTTTTTATTTTTTTGCTTTTTTGTAAATTAAGAGGTTATTGGTTTTTATTTAGTTATTAAAAAATTTTTCAAAAAATTTTTTCTTAGTGTTCATCTTGATCTTCAAGTTGTTCTTCGTGTTCATCTTGACCTTTAAGTTGTTCTTAGTTGTTTTCTTCATTTTGATCTAAAAATTTTAAGTTTAGTGTCATTTTATTGTTTTTCTCTTTCCTCATTTAATTCAAAAATATCTTTGACCTTTATTTTAATTCAATTTTCAAAATTTGCAAAAAAAAAAAATTTCAGATTTTGATTTTAAAATTTTCATCTTATCTTAGTTTTAAATTTCAAAATTCAAATATTTTTTCAAAAATCATATCTTTTTCAAAATCTTATCTTATCTTATTTCAAAATCAAATTTCAAATTTCAATATTTAAATTCCAAAATTCAAATTTCAAAATTTAAATTTAAAATTTTAAAAATCAAACCTATTCAAAATTTAAATCTTTTTCAAAACTTTATCTTATATTGTTGACTTTTACAAAATTCAAATTTCAAAATTTGAAATTCAAAATTCAAATTTTAAAATTCAAAATTCAAAATTTCAAAATTTAATTTTCAAATTCAAAAATTTAATTTTCAAATTCAAAATTTAAATTTCAATAACCTTTTAATTTAAAATTGTTTTTATTTTCGTTTTTAATTTTTATTTGTTATTATGAGTTCTCACCCCTCTCGCTTTGAGTTTGGTTCTAATGCTGTTGTAAGGAATGGAAGCTATAACAGGAACATGCATCAAGGTCAGAACAATCAGAGATGGATGGAGCCACGAGGATCTGATCAACCCTTTAGGCAACAACACCTTCCAAACTACCATGGACAACGACCATCCTACAATGCATGCCAAGACAATAGATATGGTGGACCCCCTTGTAGTTACCAGCAAGCTCCATCATATGCCAATAAACCACCTCCTCAAAATAGCTTTGGACCACTATACTCACAAGCCCCTTTCCACCATTCACCTCCATATGACCCTAACCCGTATCCACCATACCAACCACCTTATGATCCAAACGAACCATACATAGAATCACCCCCATTCCAGCAGAATTACTCTCATGAACCACCACCTCCATATACACCATGTCCATATCCATCGACCCAAGAATCACAGGAGCGTCTCAAGGAAACAGTGAATAAATTTCATGAAACTCTTCACCAATTGAATCAAGCGATCAATCGATTACCTTCCCGACGTTCAGACACTCAAGGAATCCCCATAGCTTCATGTGGAGAATCTACTGAAGAACGCAGCATGAAGGAGAAGCTATAAACACCAATGAACAGTGAGCAGCATGACTTTGTATTGGAACAATTGGAGGAAGCCATGATCGTCGAAGAAGAAGAATTGGTTGAAGACTTAGGAGATGCTGAACCTCCATGGGAACCTGAAGTCATAGAACCTCCCTCCAAGAAGCTTGAAATTGATGTTGAGGAGGGTGTACAACCTCCAAGGAATATAATGATTGAAGACTTTGAAGAGGTTGATCAAGAGATGGATTCAGTCATTGATGAATTCTTATCTGCAATTGAATCCTCTCCCATTGGACTTGACATGGAAATTAAAGAAGAAGAAGCACAAGCTCCCATGCCCTTGGTGAACAATGAAGAAGAGATCAAATTGGAAGAAAGCTACCAAGAGGAAGAGGTTGAAATTGAAGAAACTTGCAAGGAGGTGGATGTTGACAAGGAAGAACCCAAGGGACTGGAGCTGGAAATAACCTTGCCAATGCTGTTGGAGACCTCTCTCCCAAAGTCATCACCATCCATTCCTTCATTCAAGTGGGTAAATCTTTCATCTCTAAGCTTAATTAGATCACTTGAATATGCTTTACTTGAAACAGATGGTCAGCTTAGAGCTCTTTGTAGCATTAAGCGTAAAAGGAAGATGGTTAGTAGTTGGAGTTGTCATGCAAGGTTCAACATGGTTGTGTGCTCAAAGTTTAAACGCAAAGGTTGGTGTAAAGCTCAACTGAATGGGTCTAAGAAGTTGTTTGGCCGCTTTAGTGAGAATTCATATTGCTTGATACCCGGATGGAATCATAATGATCAATAAGAAGACGGGTGCAAAAGCAAGATTTGGGACCCCGAAATCATTCTGGCAATCAACATTCTTGGGGCCTTGTCACTTGCTTTAACTTACTTGAAGGCTTTCTGCGCCTAATTTGGGATCCCGGAGGCTGTTGGCATTACAAACATTGGTGAAGATTCCTGGATGAGTTCAAGCACAAGCCACCATAACAGGGAGCTCACCAAATGTCTAACTTAAGGACTTTAATTAAAAGTGCTAGGTGGAAAACAACCCACCGTGGTATGATCGTTCCATTTTCAATCTTATTTAGTTTTATTTGTTTTTGAGTTTTATTTTATTTTATTGAACCTGGAATTATTTATAACATCTGCATCAGCATCTGCATACTGCATTCTGTATTTTGCATAAAAAAAAAGGCACGCACGCGACGCGAAAGCGTCGTTGATGCGTCCGCGTCACCAGTGCTTTTGGAAGAAAAGAAAAGTGAACAGAGAGTCACGAAGCGTGGCTAGAGGCGTGCCTTTGGCACAAATTGATCCACGCGACCGCGTCGCTGACGCGTCCGCGTCATTTGCGAAAAAAGCCTCCCACGCGTCTGCGTCACCCACGTGAACGCGTGCCCTGAAAATCGACGTAAAAAGGGTGTTTGGCAGCAAGTTAGGCTGGAATGGGGCTGGAACGGTGCTAGAAGCACAAGCCGTACCATGCGAATGCGTGCCCCACGCGTCCGCGTCATTTTGCAAATATGGCCACTCACGCAATCGCGTGACCCACGCTACCGTGTCACCCAGACTTTTGGCAAAATGCATTTCAAAAAGAGAGTTGCGGGACCGCGAGGCTGCCCTCGCGCTAATGGCACAAATCACTCCACGCGAACGCGTGACCCACACGTTCGCGTCACTTGAGCACATCGCGCACCGTGTGACCGCATCACTCAAGCGTATGCGTCGCCTCCACTGCACAACTTATCCAGATCAGCGCCAATTATCTTGTCATTTCTTTTCTAATCCTACTCTCTTCTATCTTTTCTTTTTTCTTCTTTCTTTCTTACTTTATTTCTTTCACTTCTCATTCTTTTTCACCTTCATTCTATTTTACTTAATTTATTTGCATATTTCATTCATTGCATTTTAACTATGTGCATATTTTTCTTTTCTTTTCTAAATCTATTATTTTTTTCCATTGGTGTCACTCGTTCATATTCAACTGTTGTGTCTTTTATGGCATTATTTTGGTGCTCAGTGACTTGTTTTACACTATTGGATAATATTATTTAAGTCCATCTTTTATGATATTTGTATTAATTTTGCATTGACATTAATTTATATTGTCTTGCACTCTCTTCCCCATTGTTGCAAATTTTTGCACTCTTGATTTACCATGTACTTCTACTGTTTTTTCACTTCTATGTTGTAGCTACCATGTAATTGGGACCCTTATTATCTGACATTAACACCCATATTTTATTTATTTTCTATCTTTATTTTTGGGTTACTTTTCTTCTTTTCCCTCTTCTTTCAGGATGGCCACCATGAAGGGAGAGGAAAAGCTTCTTAATGGGAAGACAAACAAGTCCACCTGCACAATCTTTGGAAAGTATCAGTTGAAGCAACCCGTCCACCTGTACATCTTAGCATCCACCGAGGACGGTGCAATCTTTAAGTGTGGGGAGATCGATACTGACTTCTAGGGGTTAGTTAAAGTGGGAGAATGCATCCATTTTCACAATCATAAGCTCATAATACACAATTTTAGGATTTAGAAGTAGTTTTTAGAGAGAGAGGTTCTCTCCTCTCTCTTAGGATTAGGATTTAGGATTTTTGTTATGTTTAAGCTATGATCTCTTCATTCCAGGTTCTATGTTCCTTCAATATTTATTTTCTACTTTTATTTACTCTAATACTTTTATTTGTATTTAATTTATGTTGCCGAATTGACTTATGAACCTTTCCATGTTAGAGTTGAATTTATGTTTAGACGTAATTTGATGTGTTTCAAATTTATGAATGCTTTTAATTTAATTTAGAATTTTCCCTTTTGGCTTTGGTTGAGCCGTTGGAGACACTTGAGTTATCAAACTCATTGTTGATTGAAAATTGGAATTCTTCAAGAATTAATTCGAGTTCCAATAACTCTAGCCTTTCCCAAGGAAAGACTAGGACCCGAGGAATCAAAATTAATTCATCCACTTAATTTACCTTCATAGTTAGAGGTTAACAAAGTGGGAGAAAAGTCCAGTTCTCATCACAATTGATAAGGATAACTAGGATAGGACTTCCAGTTCTTATACCTTGCCAAGAATTTTAGTATTTATTGAAATTAATTCCTTACAATTTACTTTCTAGCCATTTACTATTCTTACTTTTTATCTTATACATTAAAAACCCAAAATTCTACCTTTTTCCATAACCAATAATAAATCATATCTCCCTGCAATTCCTTGAGAAGACGACCCGAGGTTTAAATACTTCGGTTATTACTTTTTATTGGATTTTGTTACTTGTGACAACCAAAACGTTTGTATGAAAGGACTTTTGTTTGTTTAGAAGCTATACCTGCAACGAGGCTTTATCTGCGAATTTCTAGACCACGCAAAAGTTCTCTCATCAATAGACCAGGGTGTCGATATTCGGGAGGGTGTAGGAGTATTTTGGGCAGGCTTTATTGAGGTCGGTGTAGTCTATGCACATACGCCACTTCCCATTTGGCTTTTTGACCAGTACGATGTTGGCCATCCATAATGTGTAGTTGACCTCCCTTATGAACCATGCCTCTAGTAAGGCTTGTACCTGTTCCTCCACGACTTGTGATCTCTGCAGGCTAAGCTTTCTACGCTTTTGTTGCACTGGTCGAGATCCGGGGTATACTGCCAGTTTTGCGGCACATTTCATTTCTTCTTATGTTTAATGCTTGCTTGGGGACAAGCAAGATTTAAGTTTGGTGTTGTAATGACAAGTCATCTTATGCTAGCTTTTCAAGCATTTTTCACTTGTTTCATTAGGTTTTATGCACTTTCTTGCATTATAAGTAAGTGATTTGGAGTGGATTTGCATGGTTATGTCAATTCAATCAACCATCAATTATTTGCCACAAAATCATGAGGTTTAAGCTAGAATTTGTTGGTTTTTGAATGATGCAGAGATCTTGTGAATTTGGTGATGCTTTGTTTGGTTAGTTTGATTACTTGTAGGTGAAGAAATGGTGAAGAGAAGAAAGAACCATGAAAGCGTGCTCAACCAAAGTGTGGCCATAGCCATAAAAGCGTAGCACTCAAGGAACCAAGCATAGTGACGGCAAGGATTTACACCGGTTCGGAATTCCACAAAATATTTCCACTGTTAGTATAGCCCAAACCAATAGTTAATCCTCAAATCAAATTAAATTTGGTTTTGTCACATGTACAAACCCCAATGAAAATTTACCGAAGTATTTAGACTCTGGGTCGTCTCACAAGGAATTGCAATGAAATGATCAATTATTGGATATGAAGATCAAGGAGGGGGGTTTGGTTGATAAAAGGGGCAATAATATAAATGACAACAAAAGTAGAGAGATCAATTAAAGAAAGCAATTAATAAAGAGAGACATTCATGGCAAGGTTTGAGATCATAGGCTTTCTATCCTAGTCATTAATCATAACAATACTTAACAAGAATTTATCTTATTTCGTCATCCCCAATGTTGGAAGAAGGTATAAGTTATCTTCCATTAGAGAAAGTCAAACAAGACTAGTTAATCTCAAATAAAAAATCCTAATCAACTTAGTAATTGAATTAGTAAGAGATTATAGTCATTGAAAATGATATTAACTAACAACTCACCAATCTAAATTGAGTATTAATGACTCAAGATTGCCCAACTACTCTTCCCAAGCTAAGAATGCTCAAAATCTACTCTAAAGCCCAACCAAGCATTTTGTCAAACACTTGGTGGGTACAAATGGAAAGCATGGTAAAAGTGCAAGAGTAATAAAACTACCAACTATCAATTGCATGAAAAGTAAATTCACAACTCATATCAACAACTAAAAGAACATCAAACATGAATTTCATAAAAGAGATCCAAATCCATCAAGAGTTCATCATCACAAAAGAGAGCATAAAGGGGAAATTAATAAGAAAACTAAGAGAATCAAGTGTAGAAGCATGAAATTATAAAGAAAACAAGATGAGAACAATAATCAAAACCTAGATCTAAGATGGAATTGAGCCTAAGAACCCTAATTCTAGAGAGAAGAAGGAGCTTCTCTCTCTAGAAACTAACCTACATGATGCCAAAACTACAAACAATTGCTCTCCCTTGCCCAAGCTTGAAATCTGCATGAAATAGCATCAGAAATGAGTTGATTGGGCCCAAAGTGCTTCAGAAATTGCCCCCAGCACTTTCACCTTTAGTGGGCCACATGCAGCATCGGCACGCACGCGTACAGTGTGTGTGCGCGCCCTTAAACGCGAAGCAACTATGGCAAGATTTATATCATTTCGAAGCCTCGGATGTTAGCTTTCTAACGCAGCTAGAACCGCCTCATTTGAACCTCTGTAGCTCAAGTTATGGTTGATTGACTGTGAAGAGGTCAGGCTTGACAACTTTGCGGTTCCATCATTTCTTCATGAGTTCTCCCACTTTGCATGCTTTTCTCCTCACTTCCATCCAATACTTGCCTTACGAACCTAAAATCCCTCAACAAACACATCAATACATCGAATGGAATTAAAGTGAATTAAATTTAGCTATTTTAAGGCCTAAAAAGCATGTTTTCACATTTAAGCACAAATCAAGGGAGAATTGCAAAATCATGCTATTTCATTGAATAAATGTGGGAAAAGATGATAAAATGCCCCAAATTAAGCACAAGATAAACCACAAAATTGGGGTTTATCAAATCTCTCCATACTTAAACCAAGCATGTCCTCATGCTAAGAATAAAGAAGTACAAGAAAAGGGGTAGGAACATTTATTCAATGCAAAGAAACTATATAAACATATCTATATGCATGCAACTAAATGCAATATGACTCCACCTACTTGGTTAAAAGTAAATCAATCTCCAAGAGCATATATAAGCAAGTAGGGCAAAGGTCATATGACGACTCACAAACTCTACCAATTCAAATATCAAAATGAAGTTCAAATAGACTTGCAAGAAGAAAGCTCATGAAAGCCGGGAACAAGGAATTGAGCATCGAACCCTCACCGGAAGTGTATCCACTCTAGTCACTCAAGTGTATAGGGTCAATCACTCAATTTTCTTCTACTCATGCTTTCCAAGATTTGTTTTTCATCTAACAATCAACAATTATTCAATGAATTCATACATTCATCTTGAGGACTTGTTCATAGGTTGTAATGGGGCTAGGGTAAAGGTAAGGATGCATATGGTCAAGTGAGCTTGAAATTTGTATCTTTGATTAGCCTAAGTTCTCACCAAACACATATAACAACCTATACAATTCTAATACACAACCTTGCTACCCATGATTCCCACTTTTTCACATACTCATGCATTCATTGAAATTCACATTCCATATGCATTGATTTTTATTGAACTTTACTTTGGGGCATTTTTGTCCCCTTTTTATTTCTTTTTCTCTTTTTTTCTTTTTCTATATTTTTCTTTCTTTTATATATATATATATATATATATATATATATATATATATGTTCTTTTTCTTTTTCTTTATCATTTTTTTAAAGTATATACAAACGTATCAATGCATATGGTTTTACATATAGTGTATGAATATGTGCCCAATTCCTAATATTTTTAACAAAAATAAAAATTACACTTTTACCTCAACCAATGTCCCAAGTTTCCCATACCCAAATGATACACACCCTCACTAGCCTAAGCTAATCAAAGATCCAAATTAAGGACATTTATTGTTTTTTGCTTATGGTTAGTGATGTGCTACAATTAAGAACAAAAGGGATTAAATAGGCTCAAAATTGGCTAACAATGGTTGATGAAAGGAAGGCTATTTAGGTAAGTGAGCTAAATGAAATGATGGCCTCAATCATATAAATGCATGTATACATGGAATAATGGACATATAGAATCAAACAAATCAAGGATTACAATCATAGAAAGAAAACAATGCACACAAGAATGGGAATAAGTGGTTATATGATGTAACCACACAATTTGGCTCAAAACTCACATGCTTGTGTTCTTAGCTCATAAACCATGTTCCAAAATACATTCTTCAAGCAAGTTCAACAAGAAATTTTTTTTCCGAATTGGTAGGGTACCCTAAAAACAATCTCTTGGAAAAGAAATCATCACTCTAACCAAGTACTCCTAACATAAAAAGAAGTGGTAAAATATGTACAAATTCTAACTAGCATGCAACCTATTATGCAATGCAACAACTAACTAACAAAGAAAATCAAGAATTGGTGTTGAAAACGAAATTTGTTACCCATGGAGATCAGTCGAATGACCTCCCCACATTTGAGGATTGCACCGTCCTCGGTGCATGCAAAGAAGAGCAATGTGGACGGGTTGCAACAATTGATGAGCTCCTTCGAAAGGTTGTGCGGATGAACTTGTTTGTTGCACCTTTTAAAAGCATTTCCTTTCTCCCTTCTTGGTGGCCAACCTAAAAGGAAAGAAAAGGAAAGAAGAATTAAGCCTATGACAAAGATATTAAAATAAATAGAACATAGGCGGGGGCTAATGCCAAATAAAAGTAGGATTCTCACTACATGTTAGCTACGCATGTGAGGGAGAAAACAATATAAGCTAAGGCATATTAACTAACACTTGATGCAAGAGTAAAGTCAAGGCATGAAGAGCACTCAAAAGCATCAAGTTCAAATAAAAAAGAGTGGGTCATGAAAGGCATGCAAGTTCATATCAATGCACAAAGAATATAAGAGCCATACAAGATTAAGCAATGATTTAAAAGTTTCATCACCCAACAATATCAAACAAGTCAAGAAGCACCAAGATTAACCAAGAAATTCTCAACAATTGAGTAGGAAAATACAACACCATTATTCAAATAAGAAGCTAAAAAAAATAAGTAAAAACAAGCTATAAAAACAAAATGAAAATGCGAAGAATAAAAGTATGCAAATGCAATGGACAAAAGAAAATCGAAGATGAGAAAAAAAACTCTTTTTCTTTTGGGACGCAGACGCGTCATGCACGCCCACGCGCCGATGCGTAAATTGGCAGAGGGACGTGTACGCGCCATGTGCACTTACGCGCGGATCAGTAGGGACAATCCACGCGTACGCATCATGCGTGCTTACGCGCAGATCGCATGGCACAAAGTAGACATGAAGTGGGCACAACTCTCAGGTTTTAATACTAAGAGTTGTGAAACAAAACTTATACTACAAGCAAAATGCAATCTAACAATAACTATTCTAATCAAAGCATGAATGCAACAAACAACCTATCAATAAAACCAAAATGCATAAGAGTATAGAAAATAAGAAGAACTACCTATAATGGCAACTCAATTCATCCATTGATTATATTTACAAGAGAATGGAAAGAGTTTACTATGGTGGGGTGTCTCCCACCTAGCACTTTTAGTTTAAGTCCTTAAGTTGGACATTTGGGAAGCTTCTTGTCATGGTGGCTTATGCTTGAACTCATCTTGAAACTTCCACCAATGCTTGGACTTCAAGTAAGCTCCAAAATTTAAAATCAATGGCACCAAGCTTTAATGAAGTTCCACACAAGCTAAGGGCTTCCAAAATTGATCTTAATCTATTCCCGGATCCCAAGTCTTGTTTCTACACCCATCTTCAAGTTGATTATCACAATTCCAATTGGGTGAGAAGTGATCCGAATTCTCAAGTAAACACCAAAACATCTTCCTAGACCCCTTTCGTTGAGAACTATACCAACCATTGCACTTAGACTTTAAGCTTCCAACCATAAGGAACCTTGATTGGCATTTCCACCCACTACTCAATTTCCTTTTGTTCTTAACCCCACAAAGAGCTCTAAGTTGCCCATCATTTTCAATCAAACCATATTCAAGTGGGAAAGTAAAGATTAGAGATAAGAATTTTACCCACTTGAATGTTATGTTGGATGGCGACTGATAAACCCATATTTCATGAGTTCTTTTGTGCTTAATTAGAGTGATTTATTCACTCTTCACCTACTTATTCACATTAATTGCATGGTTTTACTTTCCCTTCCTTATTATGTCATATTGTGAAAAACATGTTTCCTAAGCTTTAAAATCAATTAATTTAATTACCTTTATTTCCATTCGATGCCGTGATTAGTGTGTTGAGTAGTTTCAGATTTTCTAAGGCAGAATGACTTAAAGGACGGAAAAGGAAACATACAAAAATAGAAGGAGAAAGCAAAATGGAGATTTAAGGAAATTGGTATCCACGCGATCGCATGGATGACGCGATCGCGTGCCAAGCACGAATCAGCAGCGACGCGGCCGCATGACTGATGCAACCGCACGCCTTAAGCAGAATGCACATGACGCGGTCGCATGACTGACGCGACCGCGTGGAAAGAAAAAGCTCCAGATGACGCGACCGCGTGACCCACGCGGACGCGTGACAGAGGCCACGTATCAGAATTTATAGAATACGCCCCCAGCAAATTCTGAAGCCTTTTTTGGCCCAGATCCAAGTACAGACAGCATAGACTAGAGGTTATAAAGTGTGGGAATGCACTCATTCAAATAGAGCTCGCATATTTTACTTTTCAATGATTTAGATTTAGTTGAGAGGGAGATCTTCTCTCTCTCTCTCTTTTAGGATTTAGGATTTCTTCTTGTTTTAAGAGTAACTCTGGATCCCAGGTTTAATGTTCTTTTATTTTAGTTTTATTTATTCCAACATTTTAATTGATTATTATAATTTGATTTATGAATTATTCCATGTCACAGATTGTTCTTTGAATTAATGATATTTGAGGTATTTTCAGTTTATGATTGTTCTCTTTGATTTAAGTTATCATTGCTTCCCATCTAAGGACGTCTTTATTATTTCAGCAATTTTATTTTTTTCCCCTTTTGGTCCTGGTTAAGAATTCAGTAACTCAACAGTTATTAAACTCAACGTAATTGATAATCGTTATCTTGCTAATTGAGCTGAACTTAAATAATCCCAACCTTTTCTTAGGAAATAATTAGGATTCAAAAGTCAATTTAACTAGTCCCTTGACTTTCCTTTGCCCTGGTAAAGGTTGACCAAGTGGAGTTTAGATTCAACTTTCATTATAGTTGAGAGAGATAACTAAGTTGGACCTCTAATTTCCCTTATCTTGCCAAAAGTTGTTTTACAGTTATTATTTATTTTTAATTGCCATTTAATTCACTCGTCATTTAAATTACTTGCTTCTCACCTTCTAAACCCCGATTACAACCTTTATAACCAATAATCAGAACATACTTCCTCGCAGTTCCTTGAGAAGACGACCCGAGGTTTGAATACTCGGTTAACAATTTTTAAGGGGTTTGTTACTTGTGACACCCAAAACGTTTGTACGAAAGGACTTTTGAAGGTTTAGAAACTATACTTGCAACGAGGATTTATCCGCAAATTTCTAGACCACGCAAAAGTCCTCTCGTCAAAAATGGCGCCGTTGCCGGGGAACTGCTAACGTGTGCCTTATTATTGGTTATTGTAAATATTTTTCTTTTGCTTGTTTATTTATTTTTGTTTTTCTTTTTTATCTTTATTTGCTACTATGAACTCTCACCCCTCTCGCTTTGAGTTTGGTTCTAATATTGTTAAAGGAAATAGAAGTTACAGTAGGAATGTGCATCAAGGTCAGACCAATCAAGGATGGATGGAACCAAGAGGATCTAATCAACCCTTTTGGCAGCAACGCCCTCCGATATGGTTCACAAGATGGTTGGTATGGTGGATATGGGTTGGGGTCATATGGAGGTATTTGGTGGTAAGGGACTTGTGAGTATGATGGTTCAAAATTATATTGAGGAGGTGGTTCATAGGCATATGGTGGTGGTTGTTGACAATCACAATAAGGGTCACCATATCCATTAGATTGATATGCATTAGGATTAGAGTTATACCCATAAGAATCCGGAGGTTGTTGTTCCCAAGAAGGTTGATCAATCCCTTGAGGCTCCTCCCATCCTTGATTATTCCATCCTTGATGCGCATCCTCATTATAGCTCCCATTTTTTACAAGATAATTTGAACCAAACTCATAGCCAAAGTGGTGAGAATTCATAATAGCAAGAGAAAATAAAAACTAACAAAAATAAGCAACAAAGTCCTAAAGCTAACAAAAACTAACAAATAAGCAAAAGGCAAACATATTCAAAATATTCACAATAGCCAATAATGTAACACCATTGCAACTCCCCGGCAACAGCGCTATTAATTTGATGGCAAGGATTTATACCGGTTCAGAATTCCACAAAATATTTCCGCTATTAGTATAGTCCAAACCAATAGTCAATCCTCGAATCAAATTAAATTTGGTTTTGTCACATGTACAAACCCCAATGAAAATTTACCGAAGTATTTAAACTCCGGGTCGTCTCACAAGGAATTGCAATGAAATGGTCAATTATTGGCTTTGAAGAATAAGGGGTGGTTTGGTTGATAAAAGGGGCAATAATATAAATGACAAGAAAAGTAAAGAGAGCAATTAAAGAAAGCAATTAATAAAGAGAGACATTCATGGCAAGGTTTGAGATCATAGGCTTTCTTTTATAGTCATTAATCATAACAATACTTAACAAGAATTTATCTTATTTCGTCATCCCTAATGTTGGAAGAAGGTATAAGTTATCTTCCATTAGAGAAAGTCAAACAAGACTAGTTAATCTCAAATCAAAAATCCTAATCAACTCACTAATTGAATTAGTAAGAGATTAGAGTTATTGAAAATGATATTAACTAAAATCTCTAGATCACTAATCTAAATTGAGTATTAATGACTCAAGATTGCCTAATTACTCTTCCCAAGCCAAGAATGCCCAATATCTACTCTAAAGTCCAACCAAGCATTTTGTCAAACACTTGGTGGGTACAAATGGAAAGCTTGGTAAAAGTGCAAGAGTAATAAATCTACCAACTATCAATTGCAAGAAAAGTAAATTCACAACTCAAATCAACAATTAAAAGAACATCAAACATAAATTTCATAAAAGAGATCCAAATCCATCAAAAGTTCATCATCACAAAAGAGAGCATAAAAGGGAAATTAATAAGAAAACTAAGAGAATCAAGTGTAGAAGCATGAAATTGTAAAGAAAACAAGATGAGAACAATAATCAAAACCTAGATCTAAGATGGAATTGAGCCTAAGAACCCTAATTCTAGAGAGAAGAGGGAGCTTCTCTCTCTAGAAACTAACCTACATGATGCCAAAACTACAAACAATTGCTCCTCCCTTGCCCAAGCTTGAATTCTGCATGAAATAGCATCAAAAATGAGTTGGATTGGGCCCAAAGTGCTTCAAAAATTGCCCCCAGCGATTTCACCTTTAGTGGGCCACGTGCAGCATCGGCGCGCACACGTAGAGTGCATGTGCGCGCCCCTAAGCGTAAAGCAAATATGGCAAGTTTTATATCATTTCGAAGTCCCAGATGTTAGCTTTCCAACGCAACCTGAACCGCCTCATTTGGAGCTCTGTACCTCAAGTTATGGTCGATTGAGTGCGAAGAGGTCAGGCTTGACAGCTTTGCGGTTCCTTCATTTCTTCATGAGTTATCCTACTTTGCATGCTTTTCTCCTCACTTCTTCCATCCAACACTTGCCTTATGAACCTAAAATCACTAACAAACACATCAAGGCATCGAATGGAATTAAAGGGAATTGAATTTAGCTATTTTAAGGCCTAAAAAGCATGTTTTCATATTTAAGCACAAATCAATGGAGAATTGCAAAACCATGCTATTTTATTGAATAAATGTGGGAAAAGATGATAAATCCCCCAAATTAAGCACAAGATAAACCACAAAATTGGGGTTTATCACATAGTGCTCACTAATTGAGCAGAGCGTTCATAAATTGAATGCTACAAGGCAAAGCACTCCACCAAGAAACACTCAAGCATAGCGCTACGTTGAGTGCCCAAACGGAGCACTCAACGGAACCAAAGAAAACAAGGGTAGCGCTCAATTGGAGACAGCGCTACGTTAACTCTCTTCACTTTTTCGGGCTTCCACCAAAAGAAACAAGGCGCGACACTCCCAAAATGAAGCAACCAAGGTTCGAACCATGCAAACAAAGGCTTGCTACGCTACACCAAGCAAGGAAATTGTTAGTAAAAGGAAGCCAGCAAGGTTCGAAGAGGGGCACACACGCATATTAAAAAAAAATTAAAAAAAACCATGGGTCCACGCTGAACTTCGGCTGCACCAAGTTCAGCGTGGAGAGGAAGCATACATTCGGGGGCTGCGGTGCTGAACTTGCCCCCTTTCAAGTTCAGCGTGAAACCATCTATCTTAATCAAATCAGACACTTCCAATCAGAATCCCACTCCTCTGGCCCCCATTCATTCCCAAGATTCCCTTTTTCTTTATCGCACTTCCCCACCACCCTGTGATACCCTCCCAGCATTACCACACCCCCTTTTCTTCATCCCTTCCCTTTATATTCCTCCTGACCCCGACCCTTTTTCCAACTCCAATTCATGAAGCTTTCTTCCTTTCCCCCATCAATTCATCAGCCCATAAGCGCTGCCCTTGTCCCCTTGACCAACACAAGAATACTCACACCCCATTGACCAACCCTTTCACCCTTTTTCCTAGCCTCGTCCGTGAATACCCTTCCCAACCCCAACTACTCTACATCCTTTCCTATATATAATCCCAGACCCTTCCAAACACACACCACACATCAACAACTCTCTTCCATCTTTCTTCAACCCAGTTAGCAGCCCCTCTCTTCCTCCCTCAACACCCCCTCATATTTAAACCCCTACCCACTAACAAACTAACCACCCTCCTTCTCATCTTTCTAAACTCTAAACACACAACACAGATCACGTACAACCCTTCATCCCTCCTTCCTCCAATTCTCAGCAACAAAACCCAACACCCATTCCCCTTATTTTTCTTTCCTTTCAACCACTTTAAACCATTCCCAACTATCCGCAACCCTTCACCATGCCTTCCCCTCTATTCCCCTTCCTCTTTTTCTGCTTCTGTTAGTGTTTTATATTTCCAAAATATATATATATATATAATTTTTAAAATTGGTTATTATTTTCTGCTATTTAATTTTCTGCTCTTCCTTTCTTATTCCCCTTGTATTTCTTTATTTTGCTCGGGGACGGGCAATAGTTTTAAGTTTGGTGTTGCTGCTCCGCTATTTTTATTTTCTTCACTTCCATGGCACCTAAGACCACGCAGCCTTCCAAGAAGAGAAAAAGAAGGGAACCAGCTACTGGTTCTCATGACTTAAGATGCTTTCGGTCTAAAAAGAGCATTTCTTTGAGATAACTTGCAAGAGGCCGGTTCTACCGGAGGTGCAGTTTAACCTCCAACCAGACAAATTTCCAAAAATTACGCATGAAATTCATAGAAGAGGATGGCAACTCCTGTGTAACCCGCACACGGCAGTGGGACAATTAATGGTTCAAAAATTCTATGGAAATCACACAATGCAAAGGACCATAGGAGCTATGAAAGGGGAAGAGTCATTGATTTCAGCCCAGATGCCCTCAGGCAAGCCCTCCAGATACCACGGACTATGCACTCACGTGGGTCCTACAATAAAAGGGTAGTTAGAGGCTAGCAGCTAGAGCGAGTAATCGCTGACATATGCATTCCAGGTGCTCAGTGGAAATTGGGGGTGGAGGGAAGAGCAGGCCATATTAGAGTCGGTGACCTGACACCTTTGGCTAGGGGATGGCACCATTTTATTCGTCGGTCCATCATGCCCATGTGCAACCGGTTCAAGTGCACTGTGGACTGAGCCATCATGATTCACTGTATTCTGAGCCATCATTATTGCTGATCAGATTTATCATATCGCCACTGCCACCAAGGATAATGCTAGGTTGGGCTTCCCACATCTCATCTTTCGCCTGTGTAGGCTGCTAGGGTAAAGATAGAGAATGATTTTCCTATCCCAGTTAAGAAGCCCATCACAAAGAAATAGCTGGAATAGAAAGGGAGCATCGAAGGCTCCCAAGAGAACAAGCTAAAGAAGGAGCTGAAGAAGGAGCTACAGAAGGAGCTGAAGAGGAGCAACCACTGCCATAGGAACAACACTTCCCAACACAAGAGTATTGGTAGCAACTTGCATCCTCCATGGAGAAAATGAGGGTCACTAATGACAGTCACTGGCAACAGTACATGGCGTCTGTTGATGAGATGAGAGCCACACAGAACAGCTGATGGGAGCATCTCTGTACAACCCTTGATGAGATGAGAGCTGATCAACACTCTCAGCGGCAGGAGATTCAGTAGCTGAGGCAGGATTACAGCCGTCTAAAAGGACCTTATGGAGCTCAGCCTGAGGAGAGAGATCCCTACCAGGGTGATTGAGGTGGCTCAGTTCCTTTTTATTTTCTTCATTATTTTGCTATTTTTATGACTAGGTTCCTGTCTTTTGCTTATTTTGTTATTACATGATCAGTTATTATTTCAATTCCTTGGTTCTGGTTTAATTTACTGTTTATTTTGTTATTTGATTTTTATTTTGAAAGTGTGTCTTATGTATTGCTCACTGAGCTTGAATCAAAAGAAAAATATATAATGCATGAGAAATTGAGTTTATACTTAAGATTAGTCATGTTTACTTAAATGTGGTGGTATTAATTGTGATTCTGAATGAATGAATGAACAGTGCATATTCAAATTTGAATCAAGGGATGTTCATGTATAAGGAACAAGAATTTAGAGAACTATTAAGACTTCTCTAAAATTAGTGAAAGCTTAATCCTTGAAGCAAAAGAAACAGCAAAAAAAAAAATAAAAGCAAGGTCCAAGACTCTGAGCATCAATGACTAAGGAGGTCAGACATGATTAAAAGCTCAAAGAATTGTTTCCCTAGTCATATGCTTGTGGTGATCTTGTGTCAAGTAATCCTTGAGACAGAACATTTAGAGTCGAGATCAAATGCATTTAGCAGAGTATGCCAAAGGCTTTTAGCACCACTGTCTGGGAGTAACTAAAAGAAAAATCAGAACTTAAAGAGAGTTTCCAAGTCAAGTGCTTGTAGTGTTTTTTGTGTCAAGTGAAGCTTGAGGCAAAACATTTAAAGTCACGGCTAGGCTCAAGGTACAAAGCACCAATGAAAAGAGAATTAAAGGAAAATTGCTATGTTCAAGGATTAAAAGGAAGAATAAAGATCAGAGAATTCATAATATAATCCTGATTCTAATTCTGAATGACAGTGACAACCCTCTGATTCAAAGGAGGGGGAGATGCCAAAACTATTCAGAATTACAACCTCACTTTAAGAAGAGACATGAGCATAACTGAACTCTGGCTTCTCATGCAAATTCACATCTTGATCATGTACTAATTTTGGTTGCTTGAGGACAAGCAACAATTCGAGTTTGGTGTTGTGATGCGGGAGCATCTACTCTGTCTTTTCCTAGTGAATTTGCACTTGAATTGCTAAGTTTAATCGAGATTTGATACATTCAGCCATTATGAATGTTACTTTGAGTTGTGTGTAATTCTGTTAATTTCAGTTAGTATATTGGATGAATTTTATGGAGTTTAAGCCAAGGTTAGAAAATGGAGAGAATGAAGAATTGATGATGTCCACTCCATGCTGAACTTGAAATTATTCAAGTTCAGCGCCAGCACCAACCCTCCAGGGAAATCTAATTCGGCCTCCTCCACGCTTAACTTGGGAATTTTCAAGTTCAGCGTGGAGTCCAACGCACAAAGGAAGAATCACACATCATCCACGCTGAACTTGAGAATTCTCAAGTTCAGCGTAGACTCAAGGAACGCACCAAAGGAGACATACTGCCTCATCCACGCTGAACTTGAGAATTTCCAAGTTTAGCATGGATCCTAATAACCCACATGGTCCCCACGCTCCATTTGAAGGCTTGCGAAGATTATTATTTATTTTGATTAAGCTTTAAAATTATTTTAAATAGGAAAATATATTATTTAATTTTTAGGAAATATATTTTAAGTAGTCTCCATGATTGGTTGGAGTCAGTGACTAGTCATGCTATTTGGTGGGTTGCAATGTGATTTAATGAAATCTGTGGTGGAACACTGAAAGTGAGGAAAATTTGTCGTGTCGGTCTAGAATTTCTCTTATAGAAATAAGAACTTCGTTGTAAGCATAGCTCCAAACCAACAAACAAGTCTCACATCAAAAATTTGGTTGTCACAAGTACAAACCCCAATAAAATAACCGAAGTATTTAAACCTCGAGTCGTCTCACAAGGAATTGCAATGGAGTGGTAAATTATTGGCTATGAAGGAATACGGGGGGGTTTGATTTGGTAAAAGGGGCAACAAAATAAATGGGAAGAAAAGTAAAGAAAATAATTAAAGAAAGCAAGTAATAAAGGGAGACATTCATGGCAAGGATTGAGATCATAGGTTTTCTATCCTAGTCACTAGTAACAATGATTAACAAGAATTTATCTTATTTTGTCATCTCTAGCAATGGAAGAAGGCATAATGTTATCTTCACATAGGGATAAAGTCAAACAAGACCAGCTAATCTCAATCCAAAAGTCCTAATCAACTCACTAATTGATTTAGCAAGAGATTAGAGTCAATGGAAACAATACTAGCTAACAACTCTAGATCACCAACATAGGTTGGGTCTTAATGACTCAAGATTGCCTAATTCCTCTTTCCAAGCCAAGAATGCTCAAAAATCAACTCTAACATCCTTCCAAGCATTTTGTCAAACACTTGGGAGGCATAAAAGGAAAACATCATAAATTGCAAGAATAATAAAATCTACCAATTACCAATTGCAAGGAATTAATAATAACAAATCAATCCAACAATAAAAGAATATCAAACATCAATTGCATTAAAGAAGAGATCCAAATCCAACATGAGTTCATTAACATAAAAGAGGCATGAAGATGAAATTAACACTACAAACTAATAGAATTGAGATGTAGGAACAAGAAATCACAAAGGAAACATGATGAGAACAAGAAATTGAACCTAGATCTAAGATGGAAATAAGCCTAAGAACCCTAATTCTAGAGAAAAGAGGGAGCTTCTCTCTCTAGAAACTAAACTACATGATGCTATCCTACAACTAAGTGCTTCCCCTTTGCCCAAGCTTGAATTCTGCATGAAATACCCTCAGAAATGAGTTAGATTTGGGCCTGGACGGCTCAGAAATTGCCCCCAGTGATTTCACTTTAAGTGGATCACGTGCCAAGCGTCATGCGTGCGTTGGGGCAATGCGTGCACGTCGATGGCCAAAAATCCTACCCACACGTACGCGTGGCTGACGCGTCCATGTGGCTTGAAAATCTTCAACGCACACGTACACGTGAATGTGATTCGCAAAAATTTGCCTCTCAACAATTTTCTACCGGCAAGTGCACCGGTTTGTCGTCAAGTAAAAACTCACTGTAGAGTGAGGTCGAATCCCACAGGGATTGGTAGATTGAGCAATTTTAATTAGAGAATTATATTAGTTGAGCGAAATCAAATTTAGTTGAGAATTGCAGAATGTGAATTAGTGGAAAATTTAAATTGCAAGAAATTAAATGATAGAACTTAAATTGCTGGAAATTAAATGACAGAAACTTAAATTGCAAGAAATTAAATGGGAATGAGGATTAAGCATGAAATGAAAGACGCCGAATATAAAAGAATGGGTATATCAGAGATGGGGTTCATTGGGGTCAGGAGATGTGAGAATTCTCCGGATCAAATTCATTCTCATGTCTTCCTCAATCAATGCATTCATTGATCTCCTTAGCAATCTTAAGTGATTAGATCCCAATTCCTTGGTAAGTGCCCATGAACAATTGCCCAATTCCTTGATTTAAGTGCTCATGGGAAGAGATGAAGTTTGGTCACTGATTATACCACACACTTTCATAGATCAAAGTGTTAGTAGGATTACATGTCACTATATCCATCCAAACCCCAATCTAATCCAATGTGAGAAATCAATTCTATCATGATCTCCTCATTCCTCTTCTAAGGTTCCGAGGAGATCCAATTATGAATAGCTTCTTTCCCAGGATAACTATCCAATTGAATGAAGAATGAAAGGTTTCTAGTAAAATCAAGAGAAAAGAAAGAAGAAGAAGAATTAAAACTAGTATTGATCCATTGAATTTACACAGAGCTCCCTAACCCAATGAAAGGGGTTTCGTTGTTTATAGCTCTCAAAATGGAAATTACAATTGAAAGAGACATTATTGAAAACTAAAGAATTACAGAAAACTAAAAGGGAATTGAAAAGTGAAAAATCAAGCCACAGTCAAAAAGTAAAGTCCTCTCTCTAACTGAAATTCTAAGCTATTTATTCACTTTCTTCCATTAATCTTCAATCTCTGCATTGGGCTTTTGGCCTTGATGGAATTGGGTTGAAAATGGCTCCAATTGGTTTTCCTTGCTGTTGAGAAGAGATCTGTTTGAATTGTGAACTCTGATGCTTCATGTTGGAGTCAACATTTGATGGCCAATGTTGACTCAAACGCCATTCAGAGAAAAACCAAAAAAACCAGATACTTTGCTGTCATTGGCGTTTGACTCAACGTTGGAGGGCCAATGTTCAGCTTACCCATGCGTATGCGTGCTTCACGCTTAAGCGTGAAGTCTGTGATTTTGCTGATTCACGGGTACGCGTGCCCCATGCTCACGCATGAGTTGCCCTTTTCCCATCAGTGCGTACGCGTCACTCACGCGTACACGTCAATTCATGTTTTTCAACTTCAAATTCTGGGCTTGGCATCTGGTACGCCAATTGTTTGTTCCCCGCAACGGCGCCAAAAAAACTTGGTGCGCGTGACGTGGTCTCAACACTTCTCCACAAACTTAAAATTTGACACTAGACTCAATCAAGAAACATAAAATTTTTGGTTTTTATGATTTTTTTAAATTTTTTGTATTTTTCAAAAATTATTTGGAAAAAAAAAATAAATTCAAAATTTTTAATAGGAATTCTAGGAATCATGCAATGTTAGTCTAAAGCTTCGGTCCAAAAATTTAGACATGGCTAAATAGCCAGCCAATCTTTATGTGAAAGCTTCGGTCCAAAAATTTAGACATGGCCAAATGGCCAGCCAAGCTTCAGCATACAAATCAGACATACAACAGCCAAGTAGATGGGAATCCAAAGGCTCTTGCATTGATAAGTGGAAGCCTCAGTCCAAAAAAATTAGACATGGCTTAACAGCCAGCCAGGCTTCAACATATCATCTGAAACTCTAGAATTCATTCTTAAAAATAAAATAAAATTACCTAATCTGAGCAACAAGATGAACCGTCAGTTGTCCAAACTTGAACAATCCCTGGCAATGGCGCCAAAAACTTGGTACATGAACTGTTTGTTCCTCGCAACGGCGCCAAAAAAACCTGGTGCGTGTGACGTGGTCTCAACACTTCTCCACAACTCAGCGTAACTAACCAGCAAGTGCATTGGGTCGTGCAAGTAATACTTACGTGAGTAAGGGTCGATCCCATGGAGATTGTCGGCTTGAAGCAAGCTATGGTCATCCTTGTAAATCTCAGTCAAGCAGATTCAAATGGTTATGAGGTTTTGATTATTAAAATATAAATAAAATAGAAAATAAGATAAAGTTACTTATGTAATTCAATGGTGGGAATTTCAGATAAGCGTATGGATATGCTTTGTTGCTTTTGAACCTCTGCTTTCCTATTGCCTTCTTCCAACCATGTGTTACCTCCTTCCATGGCAAGTTGTATGATACTCTCGGATGAAAACAAATCCATATGCGCTGTCACCGCACGGCTAATCATCTGTCGGTTCCCGCTAGCATCGGAATAGTACCATTGTCCTTTTTCACACTGTCACTGCACCCAACATTCACAGGTTTGAAGCTCGTCATAGTCATCCCTTCCCAGATCTTACTCGGAATACCACAAACAAGGTTTAGACTTTCCAGATCTCAAGAATGCTGCCAATTGTTCTAGCCTATACCACGAAGGTTCTAATCTCAAATTCTGATGCTCTGTTGTCAGGAGAGACGATGTGAATCGTGATTTGGGACCCAAGAGAATATACTCCGGTTGTCGTCCAATGACTACGTTGAACATCATGTAGACCGCTTTGTGGTTGTCAGGCACCCGATCTTGGCTAAGCGAGTAACGAAGATTGGGTGATTGTCACGGGTCACCCCTTCATTCTGACTTAACTAAATTAAGTACGAGAGTATATCTTGGAGAAGAAGTAGGTGTGAATTGAAAGGAAAACAGTAGTAATTGCATTAATTCATGAAGAACAGCAGAGCTCCACACCTTAATCTATGGGGTGTAGAAACTCCACCGTGGAAAATACATAAGTGAAAGGTCTAGGCATGGCCGTGAGGCCAGCCCCCGAACGTGTACAATAGCATAAGATGGTTAAAAAGACTCAAAAGCTCTCAAAATAAATCACTAAAAGTAGTTTTTATACTAAACTAGTAACCTAGGGTTTACAGAAAATGAGTAACTAAGTGCAGATACTGCAGAAATCCACTTTCGGGGCCCACTTGGTATGTGATTGGGCTGAGCATTGAAGCTTTTTCGTGCTTAGACTGTTTCTGGAGTTAAACGCCAGCTTTGGTGCCAGTTTGGGCATTTAACTCAAATTCTGGTGCCAGTTTGGGCGTTTTACGCCAAGATATTTTAGGCTGATGTTGAACGCCAATTTGTGCCATCAAATCTCGAGAAACCTATGGACTATTATATATTGATGGAAAGCCCAGGATGTCTACTTTACAACGCAATTGAGAACGCGCCAATTGGGCTTCTGTAGCTCCAGAAAAGCAACTTCGAGTGCAAGGAGGTCAGAATCCAACAGCATCTGCAGTCCTTTTTTCAGCCTCTGAATCAGATTTTTGCTCAGGCCCTCAATTTCAACCAGAAAATACCTGAAATCACAAAAAAACACACAAACTCATAGTAAAGTCCAGAAATGTGATTTTTACATAAAAACTAATAAAAACATAATAAAAAATAGCTAAATCATACTAAAAACTATGTAAAAACAATGCCAAAAAGGGTATAAATTATCCGCTCATCAGCATCGCGGACATTGGAGGCTAGCATTTGAGGTAACGTTGCACTCCAACATTTCTGTAATGATGCATACGCGTGACCCATGCATACGCGTGGATGGTTAATTTTGCCATTCCACACGTGCGCGTGACTCACGCTTGCACGCGGATACAAAGATTTTGCTTTTTCACTCGTACGCGTCGTAGACGCATACGCATCACTCAAAATTCATTTAGCTCTAGAATTGAGCTTTTTATTACCATGTTGGGGGTAACTGGTACACGAAATTGTGATCTCAGGCAACGGCGCCAAAAACTCTGTACGCACGTCTTAATAAATCGTTTTTCATTCACAACTTCAATACAACTTACCAGCAAGTGCACCAGGTCATCCAAGTAATAAACCTTACGTGAGTAAGGGTCGATCCCACGGAGATTGTCGGCTTGAAGCAAGCTATGGTCACCCTGTAAATCTCAGTCAGGCGGATATCAAATAGTTATAGTATTTTCGAAAATTTATAATAAATAAATAGAAAATAAAGATAGAAACACTTATGTATATCATTGGTGGGAATTTCAGATAAGCGTATGGAGATGCTTTCGTTCCTCTGAACTTCTGCTTTCCTGCTGTCTTCATCCAAACAGTCTTACTCCTTTCCAAGGCTGGCTTTATGTAAGAACATCACCATTGTCAATGGCTACTTTTCATCCTCTCTGTGAAAATGGTCTGATGCGCTGTCACTGCATGGCTAATCATCTGGAGGCATCACCGCGGTCAATGGCTGCATCCTATCCTCTTGTGAAAATGGTCCAAATGCTCTGTCACAGCACGGCTAATCATCTGAGGTTCTCGATCATACTGGAATAGGATTCACCCTCCTTTTGCGTCTGTCACTAAGCCCAGCACTCGCGAGTTTGAAGTTCGTCACAGTCATTCAATCCCAGAATCCTACTCAGAATACCACAGACAAGGTTTAGACTTTCCGGATTCTCATGAATGCCGCCATCAATCTAGCTTACACCATGAAGATTCTGATTAAGAGATCCAAGAGATAATCATTCAATCTAAGGTGGAACGGAAGTGGTTGTCAGACACGCATTCGTGGGGGAATGATGATGATTGTCACGTTCATCACATTCATGTTGAAGTACGAATGAATATCTTAGCAGTGGAACAAGTTGAATTGAATAGAAAAACAGTAGTACTTTGTATTGATTCATGAGGAACAGCAGAGCTCTACACCTTAATCTATGGAGTGTAGAAACTCTACCGTTAAAAATACATAAGTGATGAAGGTCCAGTCATGGCTGAATGGCCAGCCCCTAAACGTGATCAATTTGATCCTAAGATGAACTAAAAATCATAAGATGTCTAATACAATAGTAAAAAGTCCTATTTATACTAAACTAGTTACTAGGGTTTACAGAGATAAGTAATTGATGCATAAATCCACTTCCGGGGCCCACTTGGTGTGTGCTTGGGCTGAGCTTGAATGTTACACGTGTAGAGGCTCTTTCTGGAGTTGAACGCCAGGTTGTAACGTGTTTCTGGCGTTCAACTCTGGTTCGTGACGTGTTTCTGGCGTTTAACTCCAGACTGCAGCATAGAACTGGTGTTCAACGCCCTTTTGCGTCGTCTAAACTCGGCCAAAGTATGGACTATTATATATTGCTGGAAAGCCCTGGATGTCTACTTTCCAACGCAATTAGAAGCGCGCCATTTTAAGTTCTGTAGCACCCGAAAATCCACTTTGAGTGCAGGGAGGTCAAAATCCAACAGCATTAGCAGTCCTTTTTCAACCTCTGAATCTGATTTTTGCTCAAGTCCCTCAATTTCAGCCAGAAAATACCTAAAATCACAGAAAAACACACAAACTCATAGTAAAGTCCAGAAATGTGAATTTAACATAAAAACTAATGAAAACATCCCTAAAAGTAACTAGATCCTACTAAAAACATACTAAAAACATTGCCAAAAAGCGTATAAATTATCCGCTCATCACAACACCAAACTTAAATTGTTGCTTGTCCCCAAGCAACTGAAAATCAAATAGAATAAAAAGAGGAGAATATGCTATAAATTCCAAACTATCAATGAAACATAGCTCCAATCAGATGAGCGGGACTTGTAACTTTTTGCCTCTTGAATAGTTTTGGCATCTCACTTTATCCATTGAGGTTCAGAATGATTGGCATCTATTAGGAACTCAGAGTTCAGATAGTGTTATTGATTCTCCTAGTTCAGTATGTTGATTCTTGAACACAGCTACTTTATGAGTCTTGGCCGTGGCCCTAAGCACTTTGTTTTCCAGTATTACCACCGGATACATAAATGCCACAGATACATAATTGGGTGAACCTTTTCAGATTGTGACTCAGCTTTGCTAAAGTCCCCAATTAGAGGTGTCCAGGGTTCTTAAGCACACTCTTCTTTTGCTTTGGACCTTGACTTTAACCGCTCAGTCTCAAGTTTTCACTTGACACCTTCACGCCACAAGCACATGGTTAGGCCCTCCTATCCACTAATGCTCAAAGCCTTGGGATCCTTTTTATTTACCCTTGCCTTTTGGTTTTAAGGGTTATTGGCTTTTTGCTCTTGCCTTTTGGTTTTAAGAGGTTTGGCTTTTTCTGCTTGCTTTTTCTCTTTCTTTCTATTTTTTTTTCTGCAAGCTTTGTTTTTTGCTGCTTTTTCTTGCTTCAAGAATCATTTTTATGATTTTTGAGATTATCAAATAACAGGTCTCCTTGTCATTATTCTTTCAAGAGTCAACATATTTAACATTCTTAAACAACAACTTCAAAAGACATATGCACTGTTCAAGCATTCATTCAGAAAACAAGAAGCATTGTCACCACATCAACATAATTAAACTAAGTTCAAGGATAAATTCGAAACTCATGTACTTCTTGTTCTTTTGAATTAAAACATTTTTTCATTTAAGAGAGGTGATGGATTCATAGGACATTCATAACTTTAAGACATAGTTACTAAATACTAATGATCATGTAATAAGACACAAACATTTTTTGAATTAAAACATTTTTTCATTTAAGAGAGGTGATGGATTCATAGGACATTCATAACTTTAAGACATAGTTACTAAATACTAATGATCATGTAATAAGACACAAACATGGATAAGCACTTAACATAAAGAAAATGAAAAACAGAGAACGTAAGAACAAGGAATGAATCCACCTTAGTGATGGTGGCGTTTCCTTCTTGAGGAACCAATGATGTCCTTGAGCTCTTCTATGTCTCTTCCTTGTCTTTGTTGCTCCTCCCTCATTGATTTTTGATCTTCTCTAATTTCATGATGGATGATGAAGTGCTCTTGATGTTCCACCCTTAATTGTCCCATGTTGGAACTTAATTCTCCTAGGGAGGTGTTGATTTGCTCCCAATATTTTTGTGGAGGAAATTGCATTTGAGGCATCTCCGGGATCTCATGGTGATGAGCTTCATCCGTCTCTTGAGCTCCATGAATGGGCTCTCTTGTTTGCTCCATCATTTTCTTAGTGATGGGCTTCTCTTCCTCAACGGGAATGTTTCCTTCTATATCAATCCCAGCCGAATTGCATAGATGGCAAATGAGGTGAGGAAAAGCTAACCTTGCCATAATAGAGGACTTGTCAGCCACCTTGTAGAGTTCTTGAGGTATAATCTCATGAACCTCCACCTCTTCTCCAATCATGATGCTATGGATCATGATGGCCCGGTCTATAGTAACTTCAGACCGGTTGCTAGTGGGTATGATTGAGCGTTGAATGAGCTCCAACCATCCTCTAGCTACAGGCTTAACGTCCAGTCTTCTCAGTTGAACCGGTTTGCCTTTTGAGTCAATCATCCGTTGAGCTCCTTCCACACATATGTCCATGAGGACTTGGTCCAACCTTTGATCAAAGTTGACTCTCCTTGTGTAGGGGCGTGCGTTCTCTTCCATCATTGGCAAGTTGAACGCCAACCTTACATTTTTCAGACTAAAATCTAAGTAATTCCCCCGAACCATGGTGAGATAATTCTTTGGGTTCGGGTTCTTACTTTGATCATGGTTCCTTGTGATCCATGCATTAGCATAGAACTCTTGAACCATTAGAATTCTGACTTGTTGGATGGGGTTTGTTAGAACTTCCCAACCTCTTGTATGGATCTCATGTCGGATCTCTGGATACTCATTTCTCTTGAGCTTGAAAGGGACCTCGGGGATCACCTTCTTCTTGGCCACAACATCATAGAAGTGGTCTTGATGAGCTTTGGAGATGAATCTTTCCATCTCCCATGACTCGGAGGTGGAAGCTTTTGTCTTCCCTTTCCCTTTTCTAGAGGATTCTCCGGTCTTGGGTGCCATCAATGGTAATGGAAAAACAAAAAGCTTATGCTTTTACCACACCAAACTTAGAATATTGCTCGCCCTCGAGCAAGAGAAGAAAGAATAGACGAAGAAGAAGAAGAAAATATGGAGGAGAGGAGGGAGAGGTGTATTCGGCCAAGAAGAAAAGAGAGGGTTGTATTGTGTGAAAATGAGGAAGAATGGAGGGCTTTATATAGGGAGGGGAGGGGGTTAATTTCGGCCATATAGGGTGGGTTTGGGTGGGAAATTGATTTTGAATTTTGAAGGTAGGTGGAGTTTATGAGGTAGGTTTATGGGGAAGAGTGGATGGATGTGAGTGGTGAAGTAGTGATAGGGAAGAGAGATTGAGGTGATTGGTGAAGAGTTTTGGGGAAGAGTGTTTATTGGGAAGAGAGGATGAACATTGAGAAGAGGGAAGAGAGTGAGTGGTGGTAGGTGGGGATCCTGTGGGGTCCACAGATGCTGAGATGATCCTGTGGGGTCCACAGATCCTGAGGTGTCAAGGAATTGCATCCCTGCACCAATTAGGCATGTAAAATGCCTTTGCATGCAATTCTGGCATTTAAACACCGAACTGATGCTTGTTCTGGGCGTTCAACGCCCAGATGCAGCATATTTCTGGCGTTGAACGCCAGCTAGATGCTTGTTTCTGGCGTTCAACGCCAGCTCTTCTTCACTGCACAGTTCTGGTGTCTGGACGCCAGGATGCTGCTTGTTTCTGGCGTTCAACACCAGATCCATGCTCTGTTCTGGCATTGAACGCCAGCCAGATGCTCCTTACTGTCGTTTAAACACCAATAAGATCCTCCTCCAGGGTGTGATTTTTCTTCTGCTATTTTTGATTCCGTTTTTAATTTTTATATTTATTTTGTGACTCCACATGATCATGAACCTAATAAAACATGAAATAATAATAAAAATAAAATTAGATAAATAAAAATTGGGTTGCCTCCCAACAAGTGCTTCTTTAATGTCAATTGCTTGACAGTGGGCTCTCATGGAGCCTCACAGATGTTCAGAGCATTGTTGAGACTCCCCAACACCAAACTTAGAGTTTGGATGTGGGAGTTCAACACCAAACTTAGAGTTTGGTTTTGGCCTCCCAACACCAAACTTAGAGTTTGACTGTGGGGGCTCTGGTTGACTCTGTTTTGAGAGAAGCTTACTGTGCCTCTTTTCCATGTTTATAGAAGGATGACCTTGAGTTTTAAACACAAGGGAGTCCTCATTCACTTGAAGGACTAGTTCGCCTCTGTCAACATCAATCACAGCTCTTGCTGTGGCTAGGAAGGGTCTTCCAAGGATGATGGATTCATCCTCATCCTTCCCAGTATCTAGGACTATGAAATCAGCAGGGATGTAAAGGCCTTCAACCTTTTCTAACACATCCTCTACTTGTCCATAAGCCTGTTTTCTTGAATTGTCTGCCATCTCTAATGAGATTTTAGCAGCTTGTACCCCAAAGATTCCCAGTTTCTCTATTACAGAGAGGGGCATGAGGTTTATCCCTGAACCAAGGTCACACAGAGCCTTTTCAAAGATCATGGTGCCTATGGTACAAGGTATTAGGAACTTTCCAGGATCCTGTTTCTTCTGAGGCAATGTCAGTTGATCCAGATCACTTAGTTCATTGGTGAACAAGGGAGGTTCATCTTCCCAAGTCTCAATACCAAATAATTTGGCATTCAGCTTCATGATTGCACCAAGGTACTTGGTAACTTGCTCCTCAATAACATCCTCATTCTCTTCAGAAGAGGAATACTCATCAGAGCTCATGAATGGCATAAGGAGGTTTAATGGAATCTCTATGGTCTCTAGTTGAGCCTCAGATTCCTTTGGTTCCTCAAAGGGAAACTCCTTATTGATCACTAGACGTCCCAGGAGGTCTTCCTCCTTGGGATTCACGTCCTCCTTCTCTTTTGTGGTTTCGGCCATGATGGTCATTTCAATGGCCTTGCACTCTCCTTTTGGATTTTTTTCTGTATTGCTTGGGAGAGTACTATGAGGAGTTTCAGTGATCTTCTTACTCAGCTTGCCTACTTGTGCTTCCAAATTTCTAATGGAAGACCTTGTTTCATTCATGAAACTCACTGTGGCCTTAGATAGATCAGAGACTAAGTTTGCTAAATTAGAAATATTTTGCTCAGAATTCTCTGTCTATTGCTGAGTGGATGATGGAAAAGGTTTACTACTGTTAAACTTGTTTCTTCCACCATTATTAAAGCCTTGTTGAGACTTTTGTTGATCCTTCCATGAGAAATTTGGGTGATTTCTCCATGAGGGGTTATAGGTGTTCCCATAGGGTTCACCCATGTAATTCACCTCTGCTATTGCAAGGTTCTCAGGATCATAAGCTTCTTCTTCAAAAGATGCCTCTTGAGTACTGTTGGATGCAGCTTGCATTCCATTCAGACTCTGAGAAATCATATTAACTTGCTGAGTCAATATTTTATTCTGAGCCAATATGGCATTCAGAGTATCAATTTCAAGAACTCCCTTCTTCTGAGGCGTCCCATTACTCACAGGATTCCTCTCAGAAGTGTACATGAACTGGTTATTAGCAACCATGTCAATGAGTTCTTGAGCTTCTGCAGGCATTTTCTTTAGGTGAATAGATCCACTGGCAGAAGTATCCAATGACATCTTAGCTAATTCAGATAGACCATCATAGAATATATCCAGGATGGTCCATTCTGAAAGCATGTCAGAAGGACACTTTTTGGTCAGTTGCTTGTATCTCTCCCAAGCTTCATAGAGGAATTCACCTTCCTTCTGTCTGAAGGTTTGAACATCCACTCTAAGCTTGCTCAGCTTTTGAGGAGGGAAGAACTTCGCTAAGAAAGCCGTGACCAGCTTATCCCAAGAGTTCAGGCTATCTTTGGGTTGAGAGTCCAATCACACTCTGACTCTGTCTCTTACAGCAAAAGGGAAAAGCATGAGCCTGTAGACTTTAGGATCTACTCCATTAGTCTTAACAGTATCACAGATCTGCAAAAATTCAGTTAAGAACTGAAAAGGATCTTCAGATGGAAGTCCATGGAACTTGCAGTTCGGCTGCATCAGAGAAACTAATTGAGGTTTCAGCTCAAAATTGTTTGCTCCAATGATAGGGATGGAGATGCTTCTTCCATGTAAATTGGAATTAGGTGCAGTGAAGTCACCGAGCATTCTCCTTGCATTATTATTATTTTCGGCTGCCATCTCCTCTTCCTATTCGAAAATTTCTGAAAGGTGCTTGCTGGATTGTTGTAATTTAGCTTCTCTTAGTTTCCTCTTCAGGGTCCTTTCAGGTTCTGGATCTGCTTCAACAAGAATATTCTTGTCCTTGCTCTTGCTCATATGAAAAAGAGGGAACAGAAAAATAATAATAATAATAGGGATCCTTTTTGCCCAGGTATAGAGGTTCCCCTGTGTGAGTAAAAGAAGAAAAGAATGTAATGTAAAGAAGAGAAGAGGAAAAACTCGAACACAGAGAGGGAGGTAGTGTTCGAATTTTTGGATGGGAGAGAAGTGTTAGTAGGCGAATAAATAAATAGAAGGAGATGAGAGATGAAGAGGATTTTCGAAAATTATTTTTGAAAAATGGTTAGTGATTTTTGAAATTAGTTTTTGAAAAAGGTTAGTAATTTTCGAAAATTAAGAATAAAATTAAAATAAAAAATTAAAATAATTAGTTAATTGAAAAGAATTTTTGAAAAAGAGGGAGATATTTTCGAAAATTAGAGAGAGAGAGTTAGTTAGGTAGTTTTGAAAAAGATAAGAAACAAACAAAAAGTTAGTTAGTAAGTTGAAACAAATTTGAAAATCAATTTTGAAAAGATAAGAAGATAAGAAGTTAGAAAAGATATTTTAAAATCAAATTTTTGAAAAAGATATGATTTTGAAAAAGATAAGATAAAAAGATATTTTTCAAAAGATATGATTGGATTTAGTTTTGAAAAAGATTTGAATTTTAAAATCACAATTAATGACTTGACTCACAAGAAATCACAAGATATGATTTTAGAACTTAAAGTTTGAATCTTTCTTAACAAGCAAGTAACAAGCTTGAAATTTTTGAATCAAAACATTAATTGATGATGTTATTTTCGAAAATTAGGAGATAAAGATAAGAAAAAGATTTTTGAAAAATATTTTTATAATTTTCGAAAATAAATAAGAAAAATGAAAAAGAATTTATTTTTGAAAAAGATTTTGAAAAAGATAAGATTTTTAATTTGAAAATTTGATTTGACTCATAAAAACAACTAGATTTTAAAAATTTTTGAAAAAGTCAAATCTAATTTTCGAAATTTTAAGAGAGAAAAAGGGAAAGATATTTTTTTGATTTTTTTGAATTTTTATGATGAGAGAGAAAAACATGAAAATGATGCAATGCATGAAAATTTTTAGATCAAAACAATGAATGCATGCAAGAATGCTATGAATGTCAAGATGAACACCAAGAACACTTTGAAGATCATGATGAACATCAAAAACATATTTTTGAAAAATTTTTGATGCAAAGAAAACATGCAAGACACCAAACTTAGAAATCTTTCATGTTTAGACACTATGAATGCAAGAATGCATATGAAAAACAAGAAAAGACACAAAACAAGAAAACATCAAGATCAAACAAGAAGACTTACCAAGAACAACTTGAAGATCATGAAGAACACTATGAATGCATGAATTTTCGAAAAATGCATAAAAATTTTTAGAAAAAATGCAATTGACACCAAACTTAAAAATTGACTCAAGACTCAAACAAGAAACACAAAATATTTTTTTTTATTTTTATTATTTTATGATTTTTTTTGGATTTTTCGAAAATTAATGTGAAAAAGAAAAATAAGGATTCCAAAATTTTTAATATGAATTCCAGGAATCTTGTGCTCTTTAGTCTAAAGCTCCAATCTGAGGGTTAGACATGGCTTAATAGCCAGCCAAGCTTTAGAAGATACAAATCAGTCATACAACAGCAGGTGGATCAGCAACAGCTGATATTCAAATTAACTTGCCTCTATGCTGATGGTTGGAAGCCCCTATCCAAAAGAATTAGACATGGCTTTACAGCCAGCCAGGCTTCAACATGCTTAATGAAACACTAGAATTCATTCTTAAAAATTCTGAAATAATTTTCTAAAACAAAGGGAAAATTTTTGAAAGATTTTAGAAAAAAAATTTTTTTTTTTGAAAACTTTTTTGAAAATAAAATAAGAAGAAAATTACCCAATCTGAGCAACATGATGAACCGTCAGTTGTCCAATCTCGAACAATCCCCGGCAACGGCGCCAAAAACTTGGTGCACGAAATTGTGATCTCAGGCAACGGCGCCAAAAACTCTGTACGCACGTCTTAATAAATCATTTTTCATTCACAACTTCGATACAACTAACCAGCAATTGCACTGGGTCGTCCAAGTAATAAACCTTTCGTGAGTAAGGGTCGATCCCACGGAGATTGTCGGCTTGAAGCAAGCTATGGTCACCTTGTAAATCTCAGTCGGGCGGATATCAAATAGTTATAGTATTTTCGAAAATTTATAATAAATAAATAGAAAATAAAGATAGAAACACTTATGTATAGCATTGGTGGGAATTTCAGATAAGCGTATGGAGATGCTTTCGTTCCTCTGAACTGCTGCTTTCCTGCTGTCTTCATCCAATCAGTCTTACTCATTTCCATGGCTGGCTTTATTTAAGAACATCACCATTGTCAATGGCTACTTTTCATCCTCTCTGTGAAAATGGTCCGATGCGCTGTCACTGCATGGCTAATCATCTGGAGGCATCACCGCAGTCAATGGCTGCATCCTATCCTCTTGTGAAAATGGTCCAAATACTCTGTCATAGCACGGCTAATCATCTGAGGTTCTCGATCATACTGGAATAGGATTCACCCTCCTTTTGCGTCTGTCACTACGCCCAGCACTCGCGAGTTTGAAGTTCGTCACAGTCATTCAATCCCAGAATCCTACTCGGAATACCACAGACAAGGTTTAAACTTTTCGGATTCTCATGAATGCCGCCATCAATCTAGCTTACAGCACGAAGATTCTGATTAAGAGATCCAAGAGATAATCATTCAATCTAAGGTGGAACGGAAGTGGTTGTCAGGCACGCGTTCGTGGGGGAATGATGATGATTGTTACGTTCATCACATTCATGTTGAAGTGCGAATGAATATCTTAGAAGCGGAACAAGTTGAATTGAATAGAAAAACAGTAGTACTTTGTATTGATTCATGAAGAACAGCAGAGCTCCACATCTTAATCTATGGAGTGTAGAAACTCTACCGTTAAAAATACATAAGTGATGAAGGTCCAGGCATGGCCGAATGGCCAGCCCCAAACGTGATCAATATGATCCTAAGATGAACTAAAAATCATAAGATGTCTAATACAATAGTAAAAAGTCCTATTTATACTAAACTAGTTACTAGGGTTTAGAGAGATAAGTAATTGATGCATAAATCAACTTCCGGGGCCCACTTGGTGTGTGCTTGGGCTGAGCTTGAATGTTACACGTGCAGAGGCTCTTTCTGGAGTTGAACGCCAAGTTGTAACGTGTTTCTGGCATTCAACTCTGGTTCGTGACGTGTTTCTGGCGTTTAACTCCAGACTGCAGCGTAGAACTGGCGTTCAACGCCCTTTTGCATCGTCTAAACTCGGCCAAAGTATGGACTATTATATATTTCTGGAAAGCCCTGGATGTCTAATTTCCAACGTATTTGGAAGCGCACAATTTTGAGTTCAGTAGCTCCAGAAAATCCACATTAAGTGCAGGGAGGTCGGAATCCAACAGCATCAGCAGTCCTTCTTCAACCTCTGAATCTGATTTTTGCTCAAGTCCCTCAATTTCAGCCAGAAAATACCTGAAGTCATAGAAAAACACACAAACTCATAGTAAAGTCTAGAAATGTGAATTTAACATAAAAACTAATGAAAACATCCCTAAAAGTAACTAGATCCTACTAAAAACATACTAAAAATAATGCCAAAAAGCGTATAAATTATCCGCTCATCAGTAACGTTGGATGTCCAATGCTCCCTCCAATGTGAGCATCAATTATTCATGCAGAGTCTTGCTCTGCTTCTCTTCCAACATTGGAGGCAACGTTGGTGGTCCCACTTGGCCACCAACGTTGCTTCTTCTTTATCTTTTTCCAAGCTCCTTCTTCAACCTTCCTCCATGCTTTCTTTCAGCTATCATCAACCAATATATGCATCAAAGCCTTGCTAAAGTCATGAGAATTCTCATCATTCTTAGCACACAAGTAATTATAACATAATTCTCATGAAATTGCATCAAATTAACCATACTTGGATGAATCTAGGTATGCATGAATTTTTACCCAATTTGCTTACTTATAACTCAAGAAAGTGCATAAAACCTATTAAAAACAAAGAAAAAGGGCTAGTGAAACTAGCCTCCGATGCCCTGGCATCAGAATGACGCGTGCGCGTGGCCCTCAATTCTCCAAATGCTCATTTCTTCATGAATTCTCCACTTTGCATGCTTTTCTTTTCACTTCTTCCATCCAATACTTGCCTTATGAACCTGAAATCACTCAACAAATACATCAAGGAATCGAATGGAATTAAAGTGAAGTTAAATCACCAATTTAAGGGCCTAAAAAGCATGTTTTTACACTTAAGCACAAATTAAGGGAGAATTACAAAACCATGCTATTTCATTGAATAAATATGATAAAATCTCCTAAATTAAGCACAAGATAAACCACAAAATTGGGGTTTATCAAACATCAAACTTAGCATCACATTCACCCTTGAATTGTTCAATTATGACATCACTTTGGTGTGCAACACCAAACTTAGCTGATTGCAATACAGAGAAATCTACTTAACTCTTTTTTTGAAATAACTAAGAAAAGAGAATTAACTCTGGTTGGGTTGCCTCCCAACAAGCGCTTCTTTAACGTCATAGCTTGACGTCCTTCATTCTTGTTCATGTCAGCTCATAAATGCTCTCCTCCTTGTCGCATAGTCTCTTTGGAGGCTTTATCAAGTAGCTCTAGATAGCCATGAGGGGATACTTTGGTGACAAGATAAGGACCAGTCCATTTTGAACTCACCTTTCCAGAGAAAATTTTCAATCTTGAATTCAACAGCAACACCTTCTGACCTGGCTCAAATGTCCTGAGTATGATTCTCTTATCATGCCATCTTTTTGCCCTTTCGTTGTAGATCTTGGAATTTTCATATGCTTCGAGTCTGAATTCTTCTAATTCATTGAGCTGCAGCAGCCTCTTCTCCCCTGCTGTTTGAGCATCCAAATTGAGATGTTTGGTAGCCCAAAAAGCTTTGTGCTCAAGTTCTACAGGGAGGTGGCAAGCTTTGCCATGTACTAGCTGGAAAGGAGACCTTCTAATGGGAGTTTTGAATGCAATTCTGCATGCCCAAAGGGCATCATCTAACTTCCTTGCCCAATCTTTTCTTGTAGCTCCCACTGTTTTCTCCAAGATTCTCTTCAACTCTCTGTTTGCTAATGCTGCCTGGCCATTGGTCTGTGGATGATATGGTGTAGCCACCTTGTGAATCACTCTATATCTATGAAGAAGAGTATTCAAATGCTTGTTGCAAAAGTGACTTCCACCATCACTTTTGAGTCCTTTGGGTACTCCAAATCTGGTGAAGATATTCCTTCTGAGAAATTGAAGGACTACATTAGCATCACATGTGGTAGTGGCTATAGCTTCCACCCATTTTGAAACATATTCTACGGCCACCAGTATGTATTTTAATGAGTGAGATGGAGGGAAAGGCCCCATGAAGTCTATTCCCTAGATGTACTTTTGAGGCATTTCATTCCTTTTTGTTAAGCCTCCTGCTCTTTGGCACTCATTACATTGGCTCACAAACTCCCTAACATTCTTGAAGATGGTGGGCCAATAGAATTCATTTTGAAGAACTTTTGCAGCTATTCTCTCAGCACCAAAATGACCACCATAGCATGAGCTGTGATAATGCCATAAAATGTATCTTATTTCACTCTCTGGTACACATCTTCTAATCATTCTATCTGGGCATCTCTTAAACAAAAAGGGCTCATCCCACAAGAATTGCTTGGCCTCATTGAGTAGCTTCTTTACTTGTTGCCTAGTATATTCTTGTGGGGTACTTCTTCCTACCTTATAGTTTGCAATATCTGCAAACCAAGGTTCTTGTTGAACTTGCAAGAGATGTTCATTTGGAAATTTCTCATTCACTGGTTGTGAGGCTTCTTGATTAGTCCCTTGTGGTAGCCTTGACAAGTGGTCAGTAACTTGGTTTTCACTTCTTTTCCTATCTCTTATTTCAATGTCAAACTCCTGTAATAACAGTACCCATCTGATGAGCCTTGGCTTAGCATCCTGTTTTGACATAAGATACTTAAGGGTAGCGTGATCAGTATAAACCACAATTTTTGATCCAATTAAATATGGCCTGAACTTATCAAAAGTATATACAATAGCTAATAGTTCTTTCTCTGTGGTGGTGTAGTTTTTCTGCACTTTATTTAATACTTTGCTTGCATAGTAAATGACGTGATGCAACTTATCCTTCCTTTGCCCCAACATAGCACCAATTGCAAATTCACTTGCATCACACATATGTTCAAATGGTAGTCCCCAAGTTGGGGATGTGATGATTGGTGCTGTAGTGAGTTTAGTTTTCAGAATCTCAAAAGCATGTTTGCATTCATCATCAAAGATAAAAAGATTGTTAACCACTAGCAAATTGCTTAGTGGTTTAGCTATTTTAGAAAAATCTTTGATGAATCTCCTGTGAAATCCAGCATGCCCCAAGAAGCTTCTAATGGCTTTCACATTAGTTGGTAGTTTTTCTATGACTTATACTTTTGCCTTGTCAACTTCTATACCCTTACTTGAGATCTTATGCCCAAGAACAATCCCCTCGGGTACCATGAAATGGCATTTTTCCTAATTCAAAACCAAATTAGTTTCTTGGCATCTCTTCAAGACAAGGGTAAGATGATGCAAGCAAGTATTAAAAAAGTCACCAAAAATAGAAAAATCTTCCATAAAAACCTCAATGAATTTTTCTATCATATAGAAAAAATGGATAGCATACTGATGAGCGGATATTTTATACACTTTTTGGGGATAATTTCATATAGTTTAGAGTATGTTTTAGTTGTGTGTTTTTTTGTAATTTCAGGTATTTTTCTGGCTGAAATTGAAGGAGCTGAGCAAAAATCTGATTCAGGCTGAAAAAGGACTGCTGATGCTGTTGGATTCTGACCTCCCTGCACTCAAAGTGGATTTTCTGGAGCTACAGAACTCGAAATGGCATGATTCCAATTGCGTTGGAAAGTAGACATCCAGGGCTTTCCAGAAATATATAATAGTCTATACTTTGCACAAGGATAGACGACGTAAACTGGCGTTCAACGCCATTTCTCTGCCCAATTTTGGCGTCCAGCGCCAGAAAAGGATAAAAAACTGGAGTTGAACGCCCAAACTGGCATAAAAACTGGCGTTCAACTCCACAAATGGTCTCTGCACGTGACTCACTTAAATCTCAGCCCCAGCACACACCAAGTGGGCCCCAGAAGTGGATATCTGCATCATCCATCATAGTCCACTCATATTTTATAACCCTAGGCTACTAGTTTAGTATTTAAACAACTTTTAGAGACTTATTTTGTATCTCATGACATTTCAGATCTAAACTTTGTATTCTCTGACGGCATGAGTCTCTAAACCCCATTGTTGGGGGTGAGGAGCTCTGCTGTGTCTCGATGAATTAATGCAAGTATTTCTGTTTTCCATTCAAACACGCTTGTTCCTATCTAAGATGTTCATTCGCGCTTAACTGTGATGGAGGTGATGAGCTGTGACACTCATCACCTTCCGCAAATCATGAACGTGTGCCTGACATCCACCTCCGTTCTATATACGATTGAATGAGTATCTCTTAGATTCCTTAATCAGAATCTCCGTGGTATAAGCTAGAACTGATGGCGGCATTCATGAGAATCCGGAAAGTCTAAACCTTGTCTGTGGTATTCCGAGTAGGATTCAAGGATTGAATGACTGTGACGAGCTTCAAACTCCTGAAGGCTGGGTGTTAGTGACAGACGCAAAAGGATAGTAAATCCTATTCCAACCGGATCGAGAACCAACCGGTGATTAGCCGTGCTGTGACAGAGCGCGTGAGCGTAGTTTTCACTGGAAGGATGGAAGGTAGCCATTGACAACGGTGATCTACCAACATACAGCTTGCCATAGGAGGACGTGCGTGCGTGAATCAGAAGACAGAGGAAAGCAGAGATTCAGAAGATAAAGCATCTCCAAAACTCCAACATATTCTCTATTACTGCACAACAAGTAACCTTTAATTTATGCTCTCTTGGTTATTCGCAATTCAACTAATAAACATAATTGACTTCCTGACTAAGATTTACAAGATAACCATAGATTGCTTCAAACCAACAATCTCCGTGGGATTCGACCCTTACTCACGTAAGGTATTACTTGGACGACCCAGTGCACTTGCTGGTTAGTGGTACGCGTTGTGAAAAGTGTGATTCACAATTCGTGCACCAAGTTTTTGGCGCCGTTGCCGGGGATTGTTTGTGTTTGAACAACTGACGGATTATTTTATTGCTTAGATTAGGAAAAATTTTTTCTTTTTTTGGTTTAGAGTCTTTTAGTATTTATCCCTTGTTAAAACACTTTAAATTCATAGCTCAGTTATTTAGAACGTGGTGTTTATGTTCATGGTAATTGGCTATCATATTTTTTTTAAAACCTTTTTCAAAAATAATTTTTCTATTAAATCCTGTACCAAACTTTAAGTTTGGTGTTTTCAAAAATAATCTTTCTTAAAATTTTCGAAAATTCCATAACTCATTTGGCTAGAGCGTTAATCTGTGTTCTGGGTAATTGGGTTAGAATCTTTTATACTCCTTTCAAAACCTTCTTTTTCATAAATAATATTTTCTCTATTAAATTGTGTGCCAAACTTTAAGTTTGGTGTTTTCTTGTTGAATTCCCTTTGGTTTTCGAAAATTTTGGTGGTTTTCTAAAAATTTTAAGTTTGGTGTTCTTTCTTCATGTTCTTGTGTTCTTGTGAGTCTTCAAAGTGTTCTTGAGTTTTCCTTGTGTCTTGATCTTAAAATTTTTAAGTTTGGTGTTCCTTGGTGTTTTCCCTCCAAAATTTTCAAAAACAAGGAGCATTAGATCTAAAAATTTTAAATCTTGTACTATCTTATTGTTTTTCTCTCTCCTCACTAAATTCAAAAATATCTTTCCAAAATATCTCTTCTAACTTCCTAACTTCTTATCTTTTCAAAATTTGTTTCAACTAACTAACTAACTTTTTGTTTGTTTCTTAACTTTTTCAAAACTACCTAACTAACTCTCTCTCTCTCTAATTTTCGAAAATATCCTCCCTCTTTTTCAAAAATTTCTTTTTTTTTACTAATTAAGTTTTATTCTCTTTTACGAAAAAAAAATTTTAATTTCAAAATTCAAATTCTTTTTAGTTATTTTATTTTATTTAAGTGTTTACTTCTTATAAAATAAAATAAATAAAAAGATAAATCAGTCCAAGTTATATCCATATATCCATCATGGACATAAGTGGAAATGAACAGTCCAGGAGGACTCTGGGGTCATATTCTAACCCCTCTACTGCTTCATATGGGAGTAGCATATGCATACCCTCCATTGGAGTCAGTAGCTTTGAGTTGAATCCTCAGCTCATTATCATGGTGCAGCAAAGTTGCCAGTATTCCTGTCTTCCACAGGAAGAACCTACAGAGTTTCTGGCACAATTTTTACAAATTGCTGACACAGTACATGATAAGGAAATAGATCAGGATGTCTACAGACTATTACTGTTTCCATTTGCTGTAAAAGATCAAGCTAAGAGGTGGTTAAATAACCAACCTAAGGCCAGCATAAGAACATGGAAACAGCTGACAGAAAAATTTCTGAATCAATATTTCCCTCCAAAAAGGATGACACAGCTAAGGCTAGACATCCAAGGCTTCAAGCAAGGAGATAATGAATCTCTTTATGATGCCTGGGAGAGATACAGAGAGATGCTACGAAAATGCCCCTCTGAAATGTTTTCAGAGTGGGTTCAGTTAGACATCTACTATGGGCTTGCAGAAGGAGCTCAGATGTCTTTAGATTACTCAGCTGGTGGATCTATCCATATGAGAAAGACAATTGAAGAGGCTCAAGAGCTCATTGATACAGTTGCCAGGAATCAGCATCTGTATCTAAGCAACAACCCTTCCATGAATGAAGAGGTTAAAACAGTAACTGCTGAATTCAGTACTGTAAAACAAGCTGCTGAATTCAATCAGCAATTGGATTTTCTAACAAAGCAGCTAGCTGAATTCAAGGACAGGCTACAGGAGACAAGGATAGCTAATATACATATGGACGAACAGTTTAAGCAAACAAAGCAGCAGCTATCAAGGCAAATAGCAGAAGAATGCCAAGCAGTTCAATTAAGAAGTGGGAAAACATTAAATACCCCACCTCAAGGCATCAAAAATTCAAGAAATGAGCGACCCACCAAAGATTCACCTGAGGACAGTAAGAGCCCAGGGAAAAATAATTCTGGCATTAAAACGCCAAAAAAAGGGTGGAAGGCTGGCGCTAAACGCCCAGACCATGCCCAAAACTGGCGTTCAGCGCCAGAAACAAGGCAGGATTGGCGTTCAACGCCAGAAATGGGCAAGAATCTGGCGTTGAACTCCCAAATGGGGCAGAATCCAGCATTGAACGCCCAAAATGGGCACATTTCTGGCGTTCAGGCGCCAGGAACAGACAGTGAGCTGGCGTCTAACGTCACTCCAGCTTCTGACTCTGGCATTCAATTGCCAGTGAGGGATCAGACACACACAAGTGCTGATAACAACCCCTCTAAAAAGGCTTCTTTAACCACTAAGGTTGAGGAATATAAAGCCAAGATACCTTATCCTCAAAAACTCCGGAAAGAGGAGCAGGATAAGCAATTTGCTCGCTTTGCAGATTATTTAAGGACTCTTGAAATAAAGATTCCATTTGCAGAGGCACTTGAGCAAATACCTTCTTATGCCAAGTTTATGAAAGAGATCTTGAGTCATAAAAAGGAGTGGAGAGAAACAGAAAGAGTTCTCCTCACTGAAGAATGCAGTGCAGTCATTCTGAAAAGCTTTCCTGAAAAGCTTAAAGACCCTGGGAGTTTTCTGATACCATGCATATTAGAAGGTGATTGCACCAAGACAGCTTTATGCGATCTTGGGGCAAGCATCAACCTAATACCTGCATCCACTATCAGGAAGCTTGGCTTAACTGAGGAAGTTAAACCAACCCGGATATGTCTCCAACTTGCTGATGGTTCTACTAAATACCCATCAGGCGTGATTGAGGACATGATTGTCAGAGTTGGGCCATTCGCCTTTCCCACTGACTTTGTTGTGCTGGAAATGGAGGAGCACAAGAGTGCTACTCTCATTCTAGGAAGACCCTTCCTAGCAACTGGACGATCCCTCATTGACGTCCAGCAGGGGGAAATAACCCTGAGAGTCAACGATGACGAGTTCAAGTTGAACGCTGTCAAAGCCATGCAGCATCCAGACACATCAACAGACTGCATGAAAGTTGACCTTATTCACTCTTTGGTAGAAGAGATCAACATGGCTGAGAGTCTCGAATCAGAGCTGGAAAACATCTTTAAAGATGTTCAGCCTGATTTGGAGGATTCAGGGGACATGAAAGAGCCTCTGAACTTTCTTCTGAAAGAGGAAAAACCTCCTAAACCAGAGCTCAAGCCACTGCCACCATCCTTGAAATAAGCATTTCTAGGAGAAGGTGACACTTTTCCAGTGATCATAAGCTCTGCTTTAAATTCACAGGAAGAGGAAGCACTTATTCAAGTGCTAAGGACACACAAGACAGCTCTTGGGTGGTCCATAGGTGACCTTAAGGGCATAAGCCCAGCTAGATGCATGCACAAAATCCTATTGGAGGATAATGCCAAACCAGTGGTTCAACCACAGAGGCGGCTAAATCCAGCCATGAAGGAAGTGGTGCAGAAAGAGGTCACCAAATTACTAGAGGCTGGGATTATTTATCCCATTTCTGATAGCCCCTGGGTGAGCCCTGTTCAAGTCGTCCCAAAAAAGGGAGGCATGACAGTGATTCATAATGAAAAAAATGAACTGGTTCCTACAAGAACAGTTACAGGGTGGCGCATGTGTATTGACTACAGAAGGCTCAATACAGCCACCAGAAAGGATCATTTTCCTTTACCATTCATAGACCAGATGCTAGAGAGACTAGCAGGTCATGATTATTACTGCTTTTTGGATGGCTATTCAGGCTATAACCAGATTGCAGTGGATCCCCAGGATCAAGAGAAAACAGCATTCACATGTCCATCCGGAGTGTTTGCTTATAGAAGGATGCCCTTTGGGCTATGCAATGCACCTGCAACCTTCCAGAGATGCATGCTCTCTATTTTCTCTGATATGGTGGAAAAATTTCTGTAAGTCTTCATGGATGACTTCTCAGTATATGGAGACTCATTCAGCTCCTGTCTTGATCACCTGAAACTTGTTCTGAAAAGATGCCAAGAAACCAACCTAGTTTTAACCTGGGAAAAGTGTCACTTCATGGTGACTGAAGGAATTGTTCTTGGGCATAAAATCTCAAACAAGGGAATAGAGGTGGATCAAGCAAAAATAGAGGTAATTGAAAAATTACCACCACCTGCCAATGTTAAGGCAATCAGAAGCTTTTTGGGGCATGCAGGATTCTATAGGAGGTTTATAAAGGATTTTTCAAAAATCGCAAAACCTCTGAGCAATCTGCTAGCTTCTGACACGCCATTTGTGTTTGACACAGAGTGCCTGCAGGCGTTTGAAACGCTGAAAGCTAAGCTGGTCACAGCTCCAGTCATTTCTGCACCAGACTGGACATTACCATTTGAGCTAATGTGTGATGCCAGTGATCATGCCATTGGTGCAGTATTGGGACAGAGGCATGACAAGCTTCTGCATGTCATTTATTATGCCAGTCGCGTTTTAAATGATGCCCAGAAAAATTACACAACCACAGAAAAGGAATTACTTGCAGTGGTTTACGCCATTGACAAGTTCAGATCCTACTTAGTAGGATCAAAGGTGATTGTGTACACTGACCATGCTGCTCTTAAGTATCTACTCACAAAGCAGGATTCAAAACCCAGGCTCATCAGATGGGTATTGCTTCTGCAAGAGTTTGATATAGAAATAAGAGACAGAAAAGGGACAGAGAACCAAGTAGCTGATCATCTGTCCCGGATAGAGCCAGTGGAAGGGACGTCCTTCCCCTTCCTTGAGATCTCTGAGACGTTCCCTGATGAGCATCTATTTGCCATTCAGGAAGCACCATGGTTTGCCGATATTGCAAACTATAAAGCTGCAAGGTTCATACCCAAGGAGTACAATAGAATACAAAAAAAGAAACTAATTACTGATGCAAAGTACTACTTGTGGGATGAGCCCTATCTCTTTAAGAGATGTGCAGACGGAATTATCCGTAGGTGTGTCCCCAGAGAGGAAGCCCAGAGAATCCTATGGCATTGCCATGGATCTCAATATGGAGGCCATTTCGGAGGTGAGCGAACAGCCACCAAGGTCCTCCAATGTGGCTTCTATTGGCCCACACTCTATAAAGATTCCCGAGAGTTTGTACGTAATTGTGACAGTTGCCAAAGAGCTGGTAATCTGCCTCATGGTTATGCCATGCCTCAACCAGGAATCTTGGAAATAGAGTTGTTTGATGTATGGGGAATTGACTTCATGGGACATTTCCCACCATCATACTCAAACACTTATATTCTGGTGGCAGTTGACTATGTATCAAAATGGGTTGAGGCTATTGCCACACCCACCAATGATACTAAAACAGTGCTGAAGTTCCTCCAGAAACATATCTTTAGCAGGTTTGGTGTCCCTAGAGTGTTAATCAGTGATGGGGGCACTCACTTCTGCAATAAACAGCTTTACTCTGCCATGGTTCGGTATGGAATTCGCCACAAAGTGGCCACTCCATATCATCCACAAACCAACGGACAAGCTGAAGTCTTTAACAGAGAATTAAAGAGAATCCTGGAACGAACAGTAAATACCCGTAGAAAGGATTGGGCAAGGAGCTTGGATGATGCTCTGTGGGCTTACAGAACAGCATTCAAGACCCCTATAGGGACCTCTCCATACCAACTCGTATATGGTAAGGCATGCCACTTGCCCGTGGAACTAGAACATAAGGCCTACTGGGCAACCAGATTCCTAAACTTAGATGCCAAATTAGCAGGAGAAAAACGATTGCTCCAGCTAAATGAGCTAGAGGAATTCAGATTCACAGCTTTCGAAAATGCCAAGCTTTATAAAGAAAAATCAAAAAAATGGCATGACAGAAAGCTGTCATCTAGAATCTTTGAACCAGGACAGAAGGTCCTGTTGTTTAACTCTAGACTCAGGCTATTCCCCGGGAAACTGAAATCCCGGTGGAGGGGACCATACGTGATTACAAGTGTGTCACCATATGGTTACGTGGAGCTTCAAGATATTGATTCTGATAAGAAGTTCATTGTCAATGGACAAAGAATCAAGCATTATCTTGAAGGCAACATTGAGCAAGAATGCTCAAGGCTGAAGCTAGATTAAAAGCTCAGCAAGGTCCAGCTAAAGACAATAAAGAAGCGCTTTTTGGGAGGCAACCCAGCCATGGGGCATTAATCCTCTAAGCATTTTGCCATATTTTTCTTTTTATTTGTTTATATAAAGTTTACTGACACTAAGGTAAAGGATCAATTGCATAAGTTTACAGGGTTACAGAAGGAATTTGCACACAAAACAGAGATTGGAAGCTCAATGGCAAGAAAACGCCAGTAAAGGGGCATTTTGGGCGTTCAGCGCCCAAAATGGGCATCCACTGGGCGCTGAACGCTAGTAATGGCAGCAATTGGGTGTTCAACGCCAGAAATGGCCACCCACTGGGCGTTGAACGCCAGGAATGGCAGCAACTGGGCGCTGAACGCCCAGGAGATCAGCATTTGGGCGCTGAACGCCCAAAACAGGCAGTGTTTGGGCGTTCAAACGCCAGGAGGACAGGGAGGAGCCAAATCCAGTAATCCCACACGTATTTCCATTTTAATTTCAAATTTTATGCTTCAATGCATGATTTTTACATGAACATATCAAGAACCCTGATTTCTAAAATCCGTAATTTCTAAAATCCATCTTTCCAAATTCAATCCAACTCTTTTCAAAATCTTTTCTGAAAACAAATCTATCTTTTTCACTCAAAAATCTTTTCAACTAATCCATATCTTTTTCAAATATCCATATTATCTTTTTCAAAATTCAGAGTTATCTTTTTCAAAAATCTATCATATCTTTTCAAAATTAAACTCTATCTTCTATCTTATCTTTTTCAACTCAATCTTTTTATCTTATCTCTTCCAATTTTTCGAAAAAAACACCCCCCACCCCTTTAAATTGGGTTCGGCCTCCCCCCTCCTTCATCAACAAGTGCTACTCAATCTCCTTCTATCCCTCCCCTTTCTTTTCTTTTGCTTGAGGACAAGCAAACCTCTAAGTTTGGTGTGTTTTTCCGAGATCACTAAGATCATGGCTCCCAAAGGGAAACAATACACTCCTAGAGGCAAGAAAGAGAGCGTTCCAAAACCACTTTGGAATCAAGGGAAGTTCTTATCTAAAGAACATTCAGACCATTATCTTAAAGTAATGGGTCTGAGATCAGTGATCCCGGAAGTTAGATTCGATCTGAAAGAAGACGAATATCCGGAGATCCTGGAGCAAATTCGAATCAGGAACTGGGAAGTCCTAGCTAATCCGGAAACGAAAGTAGGAAGGAACATGGTCCAGGAGTTCTATGCTAATATGTGGCAGACTGACAAGCAAAGACTATCTGGAACTGCCTGCTACGAATTTCGGACCATGGTCAGGGGAAAAATTGTTCATACCACCCTTGACAAGATCAGAGATATACTAAAGCTACCTCAGCTTAAGGATGATCCAGACTCCTTCAACAGGAGGATGATGAGAGCAGACATTGGCCTGGATAAGATTCTAGAGGACATCTGTATCCCTGGAGCCAGGTGGACCACCAACACAAAGCGCGTCCCAAATCAACTCAAGAGGGAGGATCTCAAACCAGTTGCCAGAGGATGGCTGGACTTCATTGGGCGTTCTCTGTTGCCCACCAGCAACCGTTCTGAAGTCACAGTTAAAAGAGCAGTGATGATTCATTGCATCATGATGGGAAAGGAAGTGGAGGTTCATCAGCTGATTTCAACAGAGCTCTATAAGATTGCTAACAAAAATTCAAGAGAGGCCAGGTTGGCTTATCCAAGCGTGATTTCTCTGCTCTGCAAGGACACTGGAGTCAAGATGGGAATAACTGAATATATCCTAATTGAAAAGTCAATCACCAAAGCATCAATGGAGAGACAATAAGCACAGGAGGATCATATCAAGAAGAGAGCACAGGAATTCCTCCCAGAGATTCCTCAAGCGGAATATTGGGAATATCTTGAGACGTCTGTCACCAAGATACAGGAAGCTATGGAGCAAATAATAAAACAACAGAAGGAACACAGTCAAATGCTGACCCATATGCTTAAAGAACAAGAGGAGCAGGGACGTGACTTAAGGGAACTGAAGCGCCAAAAGTCTTCTGTGATACCAAGCCTCCCAAGGATCAGAGGAACCCCCATACCCCCAGAATAAAGGTTGTTAAATTCCAATTTCTGCCTTAACTCTGTGACAGTGTCCTTATAAAAGTACCTTAGAAGTCATATAGTAGTAATTAGTATCTATTTTGATTTTATCTCCAATTAAGCTATAGTTTATTTTTCTCATCATCATTAAACATGAATAAAGTAGTAGATCTTTTGAATAAGAGGCAATAAAATTTCGAGTTTTAATAAGAGAAATTCTAATTAGCTAAATGTGGTGGCAATGCTTTCTGTCTTCTGAATGAATGCTTGAACAGTGCATATATCTTTTGAATTTGTTGTTTAAGACTGTTAAATATGTTGGCTCTTGAAAGAATGATGAACATGAGACATGTTATTGATAATCTGAAAAATCATAAAAATGATTCTTGAAGCAAGAAAAAACAGCAAAGAACAAAGCTTGCAGAAAAAAAAAAAAAAAAAAGAAAGAAAAAAGAGAAAGCAAGCAGAAAAAGCCAAAGCTCTTAAAACCAAAAGGCAAGGGCAATTAAAAGGGATCCCAAGGCTTTGAGCATCAGTGGATAGGAGGGCCTAAAGGAATAAAATCCTGGTCTAAGCGGCTAAACCAAGCTGTCCCTAACCATGTGCTTGTGGCGTGAAGGTGTCAAGTGAAAACTTGAGACTGAGCGGTTAAAGTCAAGGTCCAAAGCAAAAAGAAGAGTGTGCTTAAGAACTCTGGACACCTCTAATTGGGGACTCTAGCAAAGCTGAGTCACAATCTGAAAAGGTTCACCCAATTATGTGTCTGTGGCATTTATGTATCCGGTGGTGATACTGGAAAACAAAGTGCTTAGGGTGATGAGCGGATATTTTATACGCTTTTTGGGGATAATTTCATATAGTTTTGAGTATGTTTTAGTTAGTTTTTAGTCTATTTCTATTAGTTTTTAGGAAAAATTCATATTTCTGGACTTTGCTATGAGTTGTGTGTTTTTCTGTAATTTCAGGTATTTTTCTGGCTGAAATTGAAGGAGCTGAGCAAAAATCTGATTCAAGCTGAAAAAGGACTGCTGATGCTGTTGGATTCTGACCTCCCTGCACTCAAAGTGGATTTTTTGGAGCTACAGAACTCGAAATGGCGTGCTTCCAATTGCGTTGGAAAGTAGACATCCAGGGCTTTCCAGCAATATATAATAGTCCATACTTTGCACAAGAATAGACGACGTAAACTGGCATTCAACACCAGTCCTCTGCCCAATTCTAGCGTCCAGCGCCAGAAAAGGATCAAAAACTGGAGTTGAACGCCCAAACTGGCATAAAAACTGGCGTTCAACTCCACAAATGGCCTCTGCACGTGAATTGCTTAAGTCTCAGCCCCAGCACACACCAAGTGGGCCCCAGCACACACCAAGTGGGCCCCAGAAGTGGATCTCTGCATCATCCATCATAGTTTATCCAATTTTTGTAAACCTAGGCTACTAGTTTAGTATTTAAACAACTTTTAGAGACTTATTTTGTATCTCATGACATTTCAGATCTAAACTTTGTATTCTCTGACGGCATGAGTCTCTAAACCCCATTGTTGGGGGTGAGGAGCTCTGCTGTGTCTCGATGAATTAATGCAAGTATTTCTGTTTTCCATTCAAACACGCTCGTTCCTATCTAAGATGTTCATTCGCGCCTAACTGTGATGGAGGTGATGAGCTGTGACACTCATCACCTTCCTCAAATCATGAACGTGTGCCTGACAACCACCTCCGTTCTATATACGATTGAATGAGTATCTCTTAGATTCCTTAATCAGAATCTCCGTGGTATAAGCTAGAACTGATGGTAGCATTCATGAGAATCCGGAAAGTCTAAACCTTGTCTGTGGTATTCCGAGTAGGATTCAAGGATTGAATGACTGTGACGAGCTTCAAACTCTTGAAGGCTGGGCATTAGTGACAGACGCAAAAGGATAGTAAATCCTATTCCAACCGGATCGAGAACCAACTGGTGATTAGCCGTGCTGTGACAGAGCGCGTGAGCGTAGTTTTCACTGGAAGGATGGAAGGTAGCCATTGACAACGGTGATCCACCAACACACAGCTTGCCATAGGGGGACGTGCGTGCGTGAACAAGAAGACAGAGGAAAGCAGAGATTCAGAAGACAAAGCATCTCCAAAACTCCAACATATTCTCCATTACTGCACAACAAGTAACTTTTAATTTATGCTCTACTGGTTACTCACAATTCAATTGACAAACATAATTGACTTCCTGACTAAGATTTACAAAATAACCATAGATTGCTTCAAACCAACAATCTCCGTGGGATTCGACCCTTACTCACGTAAGGTATTACTTGGACGACCCAGTGCACTTGCTGGTTAGTGGTACGAGTTGTGAAAAGTGTGATTCACAATTCGTGCACCAAGTTTTTGGCGCCGTTGCCGGGGATTGTTCGTGTTTGAACAACTGACAGATTATTCTGTTGCTTAGATTAGGAAAAATCTTTCTTTTTTTTTTTTTTGGTTTAGAGTCTTTTATTATTTATCCCTTGTTAAAATACTTTAAACTTATAGCTCAGTTATTTAGAACGTGGTGTTTATGTTCATGATAATTGGCTATCATATTTTTTTAAAACCTTTTTCAAAAATAATTTTTCTATTAAATCCTGTGCCAAACTTTAAGTTTGGTGTTTTCAAAAATAACCTTTCTTAAAATTTTTGAAGGTCCCATAACTCATTTGGCTAGAGCGTTAATCTGTGTTCTTGGTAATTGGGTTAGAATCTTTTATACTCTTTTCAAAACCTTCTTTTTCAAAAAAATATTTTTTCTATTAAATCTTGTGCCAAACTTTAAGTTTGGTGTTTTCTTGTTGATTTCCCTTTGATTTTCGAAAATTTTGGTTTGGTTTTCTAAAAATTTTAAGTTTGGTGTTCTTCCTTCATGTTCTTGTGTTCTTGTGAGTCTTCAAAGTGTTCTTGAGTTTTCCTTGTGTTTTGATCTTAAAATTTTTAAGTTTGGTGTTCCTTGGTGTTTTCCCTCCAAAATTTTCAAAAACAAGGAGCATTAGATCTAAAAATTTTAAATCTTGTACTATCTTATTTTTTTTCTCTCTCCTCACTAAATTCAAAAATATCTTTTCAAAATATCTCTTCTAACTTCCTAACTTCTTATCTTTTCAAAAATTTGTTTCAACTAACCAACTAACTTTTTGTTTGTTTCTTAACTTTTTCAAAACTACCTAACTAACTCTCTCTCTCTAATTTTCGAAAATATCTTCCCTCTTTTTCAAAAATTTCTTTTTTTTAACTAATTAATTTTTATTTTCTTTTACGAAAAAAAAAATTTTAATTTCAAAATTCGAATTCTTTTTAGTTATTTTATTTTATTTAAGTATTTACTTCTTATAAAATAAAATAAATAAAAAGATAAATCAGTCCAAGTTATATCCATATATCCATCATGGACATAAGTGGAAATGAACAGTCCAGGAAGACTCTGGGGTCATATTCTAATCCCTCTACTGCTTCATATGGGAGTAGCATATGCATACCCTCCATATTGAGTTAAATCCTCAGCTCATTATCATGGTGCAGCAAAGTTGCCAGTATTCCGGTCTTCCACAGGAAGAACCTACAGAGTTTCTGGCACAGTTTTTACAAATTGCTGACACAGTACATGATAAAGAAATAGATCAGGATGTCTACAGACTATTACTGTTTCCATTTGCTGTAAAAGATCAAGCTAAGAGGTGGTTGAATAACCAACCTAAGGCCAGCATAAGGACATGGAAACAGCTGACAGAAAAATTCCTGAATCAATATTTCCCTCCAAAAAGGATGACACAGCTAAGGCTGGACATCCAAGGCTTCAAGCAAGGAGATAATGAATCTCTTTATGATGCCTGGGAGAGATACAGAGAGATGCTACGAAAATGCCCCTCTGAAATGTTTTCAGAGTGGGTTCAGTTAGACATCTTCTACTATGGGCTTGCAGAAGGAGCTCAGATGTCTCTAGATTACTCAGCTGGTGGATCTATCCATATGAGAAAGACAATTGAAGAGGCTCAAGAGCTCATTGATACAGTTGCCAGGAATCAGCATCTGTATCTAAGCAGCAACCCTTCCATGAATGAAGAGGTTAAAACAGTAACTACTGAATTCAGTATTGTAAAACAAGCTGCTGAATTCAATCAGCAATTAGATTTTCTAACAAAACAGCTAGCTGAATTCAAAGACAGGTTACAGGAGACAAGGATAGCTAATATACATATGGACGAACAATTTAAGCAAACAAAGCAGCAGCTATCAAAGCAAATAGCAAAAGAATGCCAAGCAGTTCAATTAAGAAGTGGGAAAACATTAAATACCCCACCTCAAGGCATCAAAAATTCAAGAAATGAGCGACGCACCAAAGATTCACCTGAGGACAGTAAGAGCCCAGGGAAAAATAATTCTGGCATTAAAACGCCAGAAAAAGGGTGGAAGGCTGGCGCTGAACGCCCAGACCATGCCCAAAACTGGCGTTCAGCGCCAGAAACAAGGCAGGATTGGCGTTCAACGCCAGAAATGGGCAAGAATCTGGCGTTGAACGCCCAAATGGGGCAGAATCCAGCGTTGAACGCCCAAAATGGGCACATTTCTGGCGTTCAGGCACCAGGAACAGACAGTGAGCTGGCGTCTAACGTCACTCCAGCTTCTGACTCTGGCATTCAATTGCCAGTGAGGGATCAGACACACACAAGTGCTGATAACAACCCCTCTAAAAAGGCTTCTTTAACCACTAAGGTTGAGGAATATAAAGCCAAGATACCTTATCCTCAAAAACTCCGGAAAGAGGAGCAGGATAAGCAATTTGCTCGCTTTGCAGATTATTTAAGGACTCTTGAAATAAAGATTCCATTTGCAGAGGCACTTGAGCAAATACCTTCTTTTGCCAAGTTCATGAAAGAGATCTTGAGTCATAAAAAGGAGTGGAGAGAAACAGAAAGAGTTCTCCTCACTGAAGAATGCAGTGCAGTCATTCTGAAAAGCTTTCCTGAAAAGCTTAAAGACCCTGGGAGCTTTCTGATACCATGCATATTAGAAGGTGATTGCACCAAGACAGCTTTATGCGATCTTGGGGCAAGCATCAACCTGATACCTGCATCCACTATCAGAAAGCTTGGCTTAACTGAAGAAGTTAAACCAACCCGGATATGTCTCCAACTTGCTGATGGTTCCACTAAATGCCCATCAGGCGTGATTGAGGACATGATTGTCAGAGTTGGGCCATTCGCCTTTCCCACTGACTTTGTTGTGCTGGAAATGGAGGAGCACAAGAGTGCCACTCTCATTCTAGGAAGACCCTTCCTAGCAACTGGACGATCCCTCATTGACGTCCAACAGGGGGAAATAACCCTGAGAGTCAACGATGACGAGTTCAAGTTGAATGCTGTCAAAGCCATGCAGCATCCAGACACATCAACAGACTGCATGAAAGTTGACCTTATTGACTCTTTGGTAGAAGAGATCAACATGGCTGAGAGTCTCGAATCAGAGTTGGAAGACATCTTTAAGGATGTTCAGCCTGATTTGGAGGATTCAGGGGACATGAAAGAGCCTCTGAACTTTCTTCTGAAGGAGGAAAAACCTCCTAAACCGGAGCTCAAGCCACTGCCACCATCCTTGAAATATGCATTTCTAGGAGAAGGTGACACCTTTCCAGTGATCATAAGCTCTGCTTTAAATTCACAGGAAGAGGAAGCACTTATTCAAGTGCTAAGGACACACAAGACAGCTCTTGGGTGGTCCATAGGTGACCTTAAGGGCATAAGCCCAGCTAGATGCATGCACAAAATCCTACTGGAGGATAATGCCAAACCAGTGGTTCAACCACAGAGGCGGCTAAATCCAGCCATGAAGGAAGTGGTGCAGAAAGAGGTCACCAAATTACTAGAGGCTGGGATTATTTATCCCATTTCTGATAGCCCCTGGGTGAGCCCTGTTCAAGTCGTCCCAAAAAAGGGAGGCATGACAGTGGTTCATAATGAAAAAAATGAACTGGTTCCTACAAGAACAGTTACAGGGTGGCGCATGTGTATTGACTACAGAAGGCTCAATACAGCCACCAGAAAGGATCATTTTCCTTTACCATTCATAGACCAGATGCTAGAGAGACTAGCAGGTCATGATTATTACTGCTTTTTGGATGGCTATTCAGGCTATAACCAGATTGCAGTGGATCCCCAAGATCAAGAGAAAACAGCATTCACATGTCCATCTAGAGTGTTTGCTTACAGAAGGATGCCATTTGGGCTATGTAATGCGCCTGCAACCTTCCAGAGATGCATGCTCTCTATTTTCTCTAACATGGTGGAAAAATTTCTGGAAGTCTTCATGGATGACTTCTCAGTATATGGAGACTCATTCAGCTCCTGTCTTGATCACCTGAAACTTGTTCTGAAAAGATGCCAAGAAACCAACCTAGTTTTAAACTGGGAGAAGTGTCACTTCATGGTGACTGAAGGAATTGTTCATTGGCATAAAATCTCAAACAAGGGAATAGAGGTGGATCAAGCAAAAATAGAGGTAATTGAAAAATTACCACCACCTGCCAGTGTCAACGCAATCAGAAGCTTTCTGGGGCATGTAGGATTCTATAGGAGGTTTATAAAGGATTTTTCAAAAATCGCAAAACCTCTAAGCAATTTGCTAGCTGCTGACACGCCATTTGTGTTTGACACAGCATGCCTGCAGGCGTTTGAAACGCTGAAAGCTAAGCTGGTCACAACACCAGTCATTTCTGCACCAGACTGGACATTGCCATTTGAGTTAATGTGTGATGCCAGTGATCATGCCATTGGTGCAGTATTGGGACAGAGGCATGACAAGCTTCTGCATGTCTTTTATTATGCCAGTCGCGTTCTAAATTATGCCCAGAAAAATTACACAACCACAGAAAAAGAACTACTTACAGTGGTTTACGCCATTGACAAGTTCAGATCATACTTAGTAGGATCAAAAGTGATTGTGTATACTGACCATGCTGCTCTTAAATATCTACTCACAAAGCAGGATTCAAAACCCAGGCTCATCAGATGGGTATTGCTTCTGCAAGAGTTTGATATAGAAATAAGAGACAGAAAAGGGACAGAGAACCAAGTGGCTGATCATCTGTCCCGGATAGAGCCAGTGGAAGGGACGTCCCTCCCATTTCTTGAGATCTCTGAGACGTTCCCTGATGAGCATCTATTTGCCATTCAGGAAGCACCATGGTTTGCCGATATTGCAAACTATAAAGCTGCACGGTTCATACCCAAGGAGTACAATAGAATACAAAAGAAGAAATTAGTCACTGATGCAAAGTACTACTTGTGGGATGAACCCTATCTCTTTAAGAGATGTGCAGACGGAATTATCCGTAGGTGTGTCCCCAGAGAGGAAGCACAGAGAATCCTATGGCATTGCCACGGATCTCAATATGGAGGCCATTTCGGAGGTGAGCGAACAGCCACCAAGGTCCTCCAATGTGGCTTCTATTGGCCCACACTCTATAAAGATTCCCGAGAGTTTGTACGTAATTGTGACAGTTGCCAAAGAGCTGGTAATCTACCTCATGGTTACGCCATGCCTCAACAAGGAATCTTGGAAATTGAGTTGTTTGACGTATGGGGAATTGACTTCATGGGACCTTTCCCATCATCATACTCAAACACTTATATTCTGGTGGCAGTTGACTATGTATCAAAATGGGTTGAGGCTATTGCCATACCCACCAATGATACTAAAACAGTGCTGAAGTTCCTCCAGAAACATATTTTTAGCAGGTTTGGTGTCCCTAGAGTACTAATCAGTGATGGGGCACTCACTTCTGCAATAAACAGCTTTACTCTGCCATGGTTCGGTATGGAATTCGCCACAAGGTGGCCACTCCATATCATCCACAAACCAATGGGCAGGCTGAAGTCTCTAACAGAGAATTAAAGAGAATCCTGGAACGGACAGTAAATACCCGTAGAAAGGATTGGGCAAGGAGCTTGGATGATGCTCTGTGGGCTTACAGAACAGCATTCAAGACCCCTATAGGGACCTCTCCATACCAACTGGTGTATGGTAAGGCATGTCACCTGCCCATGGAACTGGAACATAAGGCCTACTGGGCAACTAGATTCCTAAACTTTGATGCCAAATTAGCAGGAGAAAAAAGATTGCTCCAGCTAAATGAGCTAGAGGAGTTCAGATTCACAGCTTTCGAAAATCCCAAGCTATATAAAGAAAAATAAAAAAAGTGGCATGACAGAAAGCTGTCATCTAGAATCTTTGAACCAGGACAGAAGGTTCTGTTGTTTAACTCTAGAATCAGGCTATTCCCCGGGAAACTGAAATCCCGGTGGAGGGGACCATACGTGATTACAAGTGTATCACCATATGGTTACGTGGAGCTTCAAGATATTGATTCTGATAAGAAGTTCATTGTCAATGGACAGAGAATCAAGCATTATCTAGAAGGCAACATTGAGCAAGAATGCTCAAGGCTGAAGCTAGATTAAAAGCTCAGCAAGGTCCAGCTAAGGACATTAAAGAAGCGCTTGTTGGGAGGCAACCCAATGTTTATCTAATTCTTATTTTTTATTGTTTTTCATGTTTTCTTAGGTTCATGATCATGTGGAGTCACAAAAAAAAAAAAAAAAAAAATCAAAAACGGAATCAAAAACAGCAGAAGAAAAATCACACCCTGGAGGAGCATCTGTCTGGTGTTCAAACGCCAGAACAGAGCATAGTTCTGGCGCTGAACGCCCAGAATGGGAGCATCCTGGCACTGAACGCCCAAAATGGGCACCAACCTGGCGCTGAACGCCCAGAGTTGTGTGCAAGGGCATTTTGCATGCCCAAATTGGTGCAGGGATGTAAATGCCTTGACACCTCAAGATCTGTGGACCTCACAGGATCATTTCAAGATCTGTAGACCCCACAGGATCCCCACCTTCCCTCCTCATAATCCTAGTTTTTTATTTCCATATCTTCTTCTTCATCTATTCCCTCTTCTTTTGCTCGAGGGCGAGCAACATTCTAAGTTTGGTGTGGACATCACAATTATGTGAAGGATCTATAGCTCAGTGGTAGAACATGTGGCTACAAATCAAGAGATACCTCAGGGGATGCACTTCCCTCCACATAATTATTGGAAGCAACTGAGGATAGAAATACCAAAAATCACTAGGAATCAAGCCACAAAGGCAAGGAAGAGACATAAAAGAGCTCAAGAACATCATTGGTGCCTCAAGAAGGAAATGCCATCATCACTAAGGTGGACTCGTTCCTTGTTCTTACTTTCTCTGTTTTTTGTTTTCTCTATGCTAAGTGCTTATCTATGTTTGTGTCTTCATTACATGATTATTAGTAGTAGTTAGTGTCTAGTTTGATTTTATCCCCAATTAAGTTATAGTCTATTTTTCTTATCATCAACAAACATGAATAAAATAGTAGATCTTTTGAATAAGAGGTAATAAAATTTCGAGTTTTTAATAAGAAAAATTCTAATTAGTAACATGTGGTGGCAATGCTTTCTGTCTTCTGAATGAATGCTTGAACAATGCATATGTCTTTTGAATTTGTTGTTTAAGACTGTTAAATATGTTGGCTCTTGAAAGAATGATGAACATGAGACATGTTATTGATAATCTGAAAAATAAAAAAAAATGATTCTTGAAGCAAGAAAAAGCAGCAAAGAACAAAGCTTGCAGAAAAAAAAAAATAATAATAGAAAGAAAAAGAAAAAGCAAGCAGAAAAAGCCAAAAGCTCTTAAAACCAAGAGGCAAGAGCAAAAAGCCAATAACCCTTAAAAACCGGCAATTAAAAAGGATCCCAAGGCTTTGAGCATCAATGGATAGGAGGGCCTAAAGGACTGAAATCCTGGTCTAAGCGGTTAAACCAAGCTGTCCCTAACCATGTGCTTGTGGCGTGCAGGTGTCAAGTGAAAACTTGAGACTGAGCGGTTAAAGTCAAGGTCCAAAGCAAAAAGAAGAGTGTGCTTAAGAACTCTGGACACCTCTAATTGGGGACTTTAGCAAAGCTGAGTCACAATCTGAAAAGGTTCACCCAGTTATGTGTCTGTGGCATTTATGTATCCGGTAGTAATACTGGAAAACAAAGTGCTTAGGGCCACGGCCAAGACTCATAAAGAAGCTGTGTTCAAGAATCATCACACTGAACTAAGAGAATCAATAACACTATCTGAATTCTGAGTTCCTATAGATGCCAATCACTCTGAGCTTCAATGGATAAAGTGAGATGCCAAAACTGTTCAGAAGCAAAAAGCTACTAGTCCCGCTCATCTAATTAGGATCTGAGCTTCAATCAAAAACTCTGAGATATTATTGCTTCTCAACCTATTAGTCTTCTATTTTATTTGTCTAGTTGCTTGAGGACAAGCAACAGTTTAAGTTTGGTGTTGTGATGAGCGGATATTTTATACGCTTTTTGGGGATAATTTCATATAGTTTTGAGTATGTTTTAGTTAGTTTTTAGTCTATTTCTATTAGTTTTTAGGAAAAATTCATATTTCTGGACTTTACTATGAGTTGTGTGTTTTTCTGTAATTTCAGGTATTTTTCTGGCTGAAATTGAAGGAGCTGAGCAAAAATCTGATTCAGGCTGAAAAAGGACTGTTGATGCTGTTGGATTCTGACCTCCCTGCACTCAAAGTGGATTTTCTGGAGCTACAGAACTCGAAATGGCATGCTTCCAATTGGGTTGGAAAGTAGACATCCAGGGCTTTCCAGCAATATATAATAGTCCATACTTTGCACAAGGATAGACGACGTATACTGGCGTTCAACGCCAGTTCTCTGCCCAATTCTGGCGTCCAGCGCCAGAAAAGGATCAAAAACTGGAGTTGAACGCCCAAACTGGCATAAAAACTGGCGTTCAACTCCACAAATGGCCTCTGCACGTGACTCACTTAAATCTCAGCCCCAGCACACACCAAGTGGACCCCAGAAGTGGATATCTGCATCATCCATCATAGTCCACTCATATTTTGTAACCCTAGGCTGCTAGTTTAGTATTTAAACAACTTTTAGAGACTTATTTTGTATCTCATGACATTTCAGATCTAAACTTTGTATTCTCTGACGGCATGAGTCTCTAAACCCCATTGTTGGGGGTGAGGAGCTCTGCTGTGTCTCGATGAATTAATGCAAGTATTTCTGTTTTCCATTCAAACACGCTTGTTCCTATCTAAGATATTCATTCGCGCTTAACTGTGATGGAGGTGATGAGCTGTGACACTCATCACCTTCCTCAAATCATGAACGTGTGCCTGACAACCACCTCCGTTCTATATACGATTGAATGAGTATCTCTTAGATTCCTTAATCAGAATCTCCGTGGTATAAGCTAGAACTGATGGCGGCATTCATGAGAATCCGGAAAGTCTAAACCTTGTCTGTGGTATTCCGAGTAGGATTCAAGGATTGAATGACTGTGACGAGCTTCAAACTCCTGAAGGCTGGGCGTTAGTGACAGACGCAAAAGGATAGTAAATCCTATTCCAACCGGATCGAGAACCAACCGGTGATTAGCCGTGCTGTGACAGAGCGCGTGAGCGTAGTTTTCACTGGAAGGATGGAAGGTAGCCATTGACAACGGTGATCCACCAACACACAGCTTGCCATAGGAGGACGTGCGTGCGTGAATCAGAAGACAGAGGAAAGCAGAGATTCAGAAGATAAAGCATCTCCAAAACTCCAACATATTCTCCATTACTGCACAACAAGTAACCTTTAATTTATGCTCTCTTGGTTATTCGCAATTCAACTAATAAACATAATTGACTTCCTGACTAAGATTTACAAGATAACCATAGATTGCTTCAAACCAACAATCTCCGTGGGATTCGACCCTTACTCACGTAAGGTATTACTTGGACGACCCAATGCACTTGCTGGTTAGTGGTACGCGTTGTGAAAAGTGTGATTCACAATTCGTGCACCACATACACCTTTGAAAGGTTACTGGAGCATTACACAACCCAAATGACATTCTTCTATATGCAAAGACTCCAAAGGGGCAATTGAAGGAGGTCTTCTCTTGATCCTTGGGTTCCACTACTATTTGATTATAGCCTGAAAATCCATCCAGAAAGCCATAGTAAGCATGGCCAGCTGGCCTTTCTAGCATCTGATCAATGAAGGGAAGAGGGAAGTGGTCCTTCCTTGTGGCATCATTCAATCTTCTATAATCAATGCACATTCTCCACCAAGTTATTGTCCTTGTTGGGATGAGTTCATTCTTTATGTTGAAGATGACAGTCATGCCTCCCTTCTTTGGTACCACCTGAACTCGGCTCATCCAAGGGCTTTCAGAAATGGGGTATATGATTCTAGCATTCCATAACTTCATCACCTCCTTTTAAACCACCTCTTTCATGGTGTGATTGAGCCTTCTTTGAGGTTGTACCACTGGCCTTGAGTTTTCCTCTAGAAGTACTTTGTGCATGCATACGGTAGGGCTTATGCCTTTCAGATTATCAATTATCTATCCCAGTGCACTCTTATAGGTTCTCAATACATAAATTAACTCTCATTTTTTTTGTGCGCTCAAAGTGGAGTTAATGATCACTGGAAAGGTCTCTTTATCACCAAGGAAGGCATATTTGAGGTTTGGAAGCAGAGGCTTCAACTCTTGCTTTGGTGCCCTTCTTCCTTAACTACACTTGAATTTTCAAGTGCTTGTGTCTCCATTGAATCTTCCGCTTGAATGTCTTGAGCTTCCTCTTCATGTACTTCATATTGGCTTGCTTCAAGTGCTTCTTCAACTAAATTATCCACCATATCAATCCTCATATAATTTTCTTTCTCAGCGGGGTATTGCATTGCCTTGAAAACATTGAGAACCATTTGCTCATCATGCATCCTGAGAACAATTTCACCCTTTTCAACATCAATGATCGCCCTAGCTGTGGCTAAGAAAGGTCTTCCAAGAATGATTGAGTTACTTCTTTCCTCATCCATGTCTAGGATCACAAAGACAGCTGGGAAAATGAACTCTCCAACTTTTACTAACAGATTCTCCACTACTCCATTGGGTATCTTGAGAGATCTGTTAGCAAAGTTATAATGACATTCTTGTAGGCTTAACCTCCTCTATCATCAATTTCTTCATCATGACAAGAGGCATTAGATTAATGCTTGCTCCCAAGTCACATAATGCTTTATCAATTGCCATATTTCCAATAGTACATTGTATAAGGAAGCTTCCTGGATCTTTGAGTTTTGGTGGAAGCCCCTTTTGAATGATTGCACCGCATTCTTGAGTTAGGATCACAATCTCTTTCTCATGCCAGCTTCTCTTTTTGGTGATAAGTTCTTTAAGAAACTTTGCATACAATGGCATCTGTTCCAAAGCCTCAGCTAATGGAATGTTGATCTCAAGTTTCCTGATGATTTCAAAGAACTTAGGGAATTGTTGGTCCCTCATCTCTTTGTGTAGCCTCTATGGGTAAGGCAATTTGGGGGCATATGGCTTCACTTCTCTCTTCTTGTCTTGTGTTTATGGCTTTATGATTTCCTTGTCTTTCTTAGAGGCTTGTGCCTCTTTATCCTTCTTGTGCTCCACCTTGTCATCTTCCTTTGGCTCTGTTGTATCTTTGTTGATGTCCTTGGTGTCTTCTCCAACCATCTTGCCACTTCTCAGCTGTATAACTTTACATTCCTCCCTTGAATTGGTGATTGTATCACTTGGAAAAGTATTAGCTGGCCGCTCAGCTAGTTGCCTAGCCAATTGCCCCACTTGTCTTTCAAGATTTTTTGTAGTGGCATCTTGTCGTTCCTGTCCTTTAGCTAGGCTTTGTATAGTCTGAGCAAGTACTTGTGTGGTTTGGTTGAGAGCTTGCAAGGTGGCTTCAAGAGTTGAGATTCTGGTCTCCTGGTGGTCAATAGGTGGTTGGTTGGGGTATGACTGCTACTGATGGAAGTTGTTTAGGGCATTGGGGTGGGTGTTTTGTGATCTGAATGGAGGTGCGAAAAAGTTATTCTGGTGGGCTTATGAGTTGTTGTGGGGTTAAGGATATGTGTTTTGTGGTTTTTTATGTTGGTTAGTGTTATTGGATGGGTGATTTTGGTTGTTTGTGTCACGAAAGTTATTAGAGTTAGGGTTCCTCTGCCATTGATTTTTATTGTCACCCCACCTCAAATTAGGATGGTTCCTCCATCATTAATTGTATGTATCACCATGGAAGTAATTTTGGGAAGAACTTGAAGTATTGTGCATATACTGAACTTGTTCAGGCTGCTGCTCATTATTGCATTTCTCAAATTCGTATTGACTCCTTCCATTTGAGGTTTGGCTTGCTGTGCTCACTGCAGCTAGTTGAAGTCCATCTATTCTTTTTGCCATCATTTTCATATGCTGTAGGATTTGTTGATGAAATAATTGGTTCTGTGCTAATATAGCATCAACACCCTCAAGTTCTATCACACTTTTCTTTGGGGTTGAGTTGTGATAACTCTCGGATGAATAGAAGTATTGATTATTTGCAACAACATCAATGACGTCTTGAGCCTGTTTAGGGATTTTCATCATATTGAGTGATCTACCTGAGGAATAGTCTAGTGCCCTCCTTGCTTCTAGAGTCAAGCCCTCATAGAAGTTTTGGAGTTTTACCCAATCACTGAACATGTCAGGTGGGCATCTTCTCATCAAAGCCTTGTATCTCTCCCAGGCTTCATATAATGACTCTCCCTCCATTTGTCGAAAGGTTTGAACCTCTGTCTTTAGCTTAATGATTTTCTAAAGTGGGTAGAATTTAGCTAGGAACTTGCTCACCAATTCATCCCAATTTGTGATGCTCTCTTTAGGAAAGGTTTCCAACCATTGAAATGCCTTGTCTCTTAGAGAGAATAGGAATAAAAGTAGCTTGTAAATGTCAAGATGCACCCCATTTGTCTTGACCATTTCACATATCCTCAGAAAAATAGACAAGTGTTGATTGGGGTCTTTAAGAGGACCTCCTCCATAAGAGCAGTTATTCTGAACCAAAGTGATGAGTTGAGAATTCAATTCGAAGTTGCTTGCATGGACATTTGTGGTAAGAATACTACTTCCATAATGTCTGGGATTGGGGATGGTATAGGAGGCCAAGACGCTCCTAGCAGGTTGGGCATTGTTCTTGGCAACCTCCTCAGGTGGGTTGTGTAAGTTGTCCTCCATAACTTGATATTCTTCTGAGTCTTCTTCACCAATTACCCCCTTCCCCCTTACTTCTCTTCTAAATCTCAGTAAAGTTCTTTCAAACTCAGAATCAAAGGAGGTAGATGCTTCTCTCTTTCCTCCTGGCATGCACAATCACAAACAAACCAAATGAAAAATCGACACTTTAGTGTTAGAGTATTGTTAAAGAGTTAGGTGACACATAGTGTCAAACAGTTAGTATGCTTTTAAACCAAATGAAAGAAAAATTCCTAATCTAGACTACCACTAACTTAGTCATTGTCAATCTTAACCAATCTCCGGCAACAGTGCCAAAAACTTTATACGGAAAAATTCAATCCGTATAACTACCGGCAAGTATACCGGGTCGTATCAAGTAATAAGACTCATGAGAGTGAGGTCGATCCCATGGAGATTGGTGGATTAAGCAATTTTAGTTGAGTGAGTGTTCTAGTCGGACAAATAGTTTATGATTTTTGTATATTCAACATTGAATTTGACATGAAAATAAAGTGCAATAAAATAAATGGCAAGGAATTGAAATGACTGAAAGTAAAAGAATGAAGTAAATGAGTGGAAATGTAAGAGCGGAAACTTAAAGCGCAAGAAAATAAGAACACAAATGTAAATGGCCAAATCTTAAAATGCAAGAAAGTAAGAACTAAAACATAAATGGCAAGAATTATAAATTGCTAGAATGTAAACGGGAAATTCCATAGTGGGTATTAAAGAGAACTCGAAACTCAAAAGAACTGAAATGAAGATTTAGAATGGGTAAGATCACTAGGGATCAGAGATGTTGATTTATCATGAATCAATGGTGATCAATTCCTTCTCAATCATGTGAGTAGATCTATGGTGGATTGTGAGTAACTAAATCTCAATCTCTTGATAATTAAATTTCTCCTATCACAACCAATTTTCAATCTCTTGATCTAATTGCTCATGAGAAGAGGTGAAGATCAATTTCTAATCGCGATGCCACACAATTCCCAGGGTTTCAATTCAAGGTGGTTACATCTCACATACCGGACCAAGAATGTATCAACCAAGAGAATTGTGAGAGAACAACTCCAAACTAAATTTTATAACTCTTTTATCATGTTCATCATACAATTCAAGGAGATTCAATCCCTCTCTCGATAGTAATTGAATCTATGAAGCACAAGAGTTTCCTCTTAGATAAACTAACTTGAATTGAGAAGAAAAGAAAAACTATTAATTCGTTAAAACCAACAGAGCTCCTCCCCCAGTAAAAATGGGGTTTAGTGACTCATAGCTCCAAGTACAAACTAAAAGCTGGAAATTAAGCTAAGTACCAAAAATAAAAGAAAAACTACAAACGAGGATGAAAATAAAAGTGATGTAAAGTCTCTGCTCCAAAGTCCTCTCTAAGTTCAAAAGCTATCCTATATATACTCTTCTTCTCATCTTCAAAATGGATCTTCAAGTACTTGGATGTGGCCTTTTGGCCTTGGTTGAAGTAAGCTTGGAATGGCTCTTGAAGTTAACGCTGAAGTTAGTGCACTAACGTTGCATGAGTGCTGATAAACCCCATTTATAGGGTTTATCTTGCGTTGACTTTAGAGGAATTTTATCATCTTTTCTCACATTTATCCAATGAAATAGCATGGTTTTGTAAATTCTCCTTTAATTGTGCTTAAGAGTGAAAACATGCTTTTTAGGTCTTAGAATAGCTAAATTTAATTCACCTTGATTCCATTAGATGCCTTGATATGTGTGTTAAGTGATTTCAGATTTAGGAGGCAAAGATTGGATCAAGGGAATAAAGAAAAAGCATGAAAAAATGGAGAACTCATGAAGAAATGAAGGAATCGCAAAAGCTGTCAGGCCGACCTCTATGCACTTAATCGACCATAACTTGAGCTACAGAGGTCCAAATGAGGCGGTTCAGTTGCATTGGAAAGCTAACATCTGGGGCTTCAAAATGATATAAAATTTGCCATAGTTGCATCGCGTTTAGGGGGCGCACGCGCACTGTACGCGTACGCACCGTTGCTGCACGTGATTTATTTAATGCAACACATGGCCAGCAATTTCTGGTGCATTTTGGGCCCAATCCAACTCATTTCTAATGCTATTTAACCCAAGGATTTAAGAGGGATGACGCATCTAGTTAATTAGTGAGTTTTATTTTAGTTTTATCATGCTTTAGTTAGTTTCTAGAGAGAGAAGCTCTTTCTTCTCTCTAGAATTAGGAGTAGGTTAGATCTAGATTAGGATTTCTTAGATCTAGTTTAATTTCATGCTTTGATTTACTTTTTTTTTGTAATTCTTCTTCTTCTACCTTTTCTCTTTCTAGTTTTACATTTAATTCATGTAATTCTTTACTTTTATGTTCATGCACTTTTGTTTCTTCTATTTTCCTTTAATGCAATTTATGATTCATGTTCCTTTATTATTCAATTGAATTGTTGTTGTTTAATTCCTTGCAATTGAGTAGTATAGATTTAATTTCCCTGCAATTTTACTATGATTTCCTTTTATGCCTTCTAAGTGTTTGATAAAATTTTTGGTTGGATTTTAGAGTCGAATTTTATGCTTTTGGCTTGGGAAGGTAACTTAGGAACTCTTGAGTTACTAATGTCGAAGTGATTGACGATTGGGAGCCATTAACGCTAGATCTCACTAATTGATTTGGTGTAGAACTAGGACTTATGGACTTGGATTGACATAGCTCATTTGACTTTCCTTTATTAATTAGGGGATGACTTAATGGGGTTGATCCTTGCCAATTCTCATGTTGTGGTTAGTGATAGGGATAGAGATCCTTGACCACCAACCCTTGCCAAGACCTTTTTAGCAATTAGTTTATTTCCTTTGCCATTTAGATTTCATGTTTTTTATCTCAAAAACCCCAAAACATACTCCATAACCAATAACAGGACACTTTATCACAATTCCTATGGAAACGACTCGAGGTTCCAATACTTCGGTTTATAAATATAGGGGTTTGTACTAGTGACAAACAATCTTTTGTATGAAAGGATTATTGTTTGGTTTAGAAACTATACTTGCAACGAGATTTCAATTGTGAAATCCTAGACCATCAATTTTCCAATCATCAAGTGCCCCTGGAAATAAACGTTGGAACTGGCGTTAACACACTAACGTGCCCACTAACACTCTACCTAGTGTGTGTACGCACACTGCTTTGTGCGTGCGTACACTGGCCAATTTTTCTCATGTGCGTACGCACACTCCCCTGTGCGTATGCACACTCCCCTGTGCGTATGCACACTACCCAAAATTTCAAATGCTAGTGTTAGTACTGGCGTTAGTGCATAGTGTTAGTGCGTTAACGTTCCACTTGTGCGCACGCACACTGCTGATAAACCACTATTTTATGGTTTATAATGTGTTTACTTGTGTGGTTTTATCATGATCTTTACCCACTTATTCATATGATTAGCATGCATTTATACTTCCTTCCTAAAATTATTACATGATTGAAAACTTGCTTCCTAGAGACTTTTAATTATGTATTTTAATTCTCCTTTATTCCATTCGATGCCGTGATCTGTGTGTTGAGTGTTTCAGGCTTTATAGGGCATGAATGAGTTGGAGATTGGAAAGGGAGCTTGCAAAATTGGAAGGAACACAACAAATTAAGGAGATGACCAACGAAAAGTGACGCGGTCGCATGGCTCACACGACCGCGCGAAAGAGAGGAAATCGCAGTGACGTGGCCGCATGGCTCACGCAACCAGGCGGATTGGAATAGCACAAGTGACGCGGAGGCGTGGACGACGTGCCCGCATGGCAAGCAAAATTTCGAATGACGCGTCCGCATGAATGACGCGATTGCGTGACGTGCGCAATCTGCAGAATTCCCTGGGGGTGATTTTGGGCCCTGTTTTGACCCAGTTTTCGGCTCAAAAAAGCAGACTAGAGCCAGTAGTTATCCCTTTCCTATGTTATGAGTTCTACATTCACAATGAGCGAGTAGTTCCCTAACTTGATGGGGAGTTGATAGAAAGGAACCCTTGAGTTGGGATGCTTAAAAGAAAAATTGTAATTGGGTTTATTATTGGAATGCTCTCTAATCACTGACACTAATCCTTTTCAATTGAGCGGATTGGAACTTGTGAATAGAAACAGTATTCCAACTTGTTTGACTTTTCCTTACCTAGTAAGGGATAACTAAACAGAACAACCTTCAATTATCAATTAATCTTGAGAGTACTTCAACAAGAATAGGGCTTCCAACTAATCTACTCCCAATCAAGGCTTTTATTTAGCTTACTTAATTTCTCCAATTTAATTTCCTGTTTATTCAATTCAAACCCTTTTTGAAAACATCTGATTAATAAAATAGCACACCTTTCCGTAACTCGTTGGGAGACAACCTGGGATTCATACTCCCAGTATTTTAATTTTGATTTTTGTGACAACCCTTCTAAATTGATAAGGGGATTTCTGGTTGGTTAAGAACTATACTTGCAACGCATATCTCATAACATTTCTTAATTCGCCAATTTTTGCCACGTCAATTTTTGGCGCCGTTGCCGGGGAGTTTCAATAGAGTGCTAAAGTTATTAATTGGAATTTATTTATTTGCATTTTATTTTATGTTGCTACTATGAGCTGCTTGTTTCTTTCGCTAGATGACGCGTTCACTTCCTGATCCAAGCTTGCCAGTATTCGATCCTGAGATTGAAAGAACTATTTCACGAATAAGGCAAGCTCGGCGTCTGTTAGTCCTTTCTGAGGGCGGATCTGAAACGTCATTTGAGGAAGAAACTAGCCCCCGTTCTACTGATTTGGTTGATTTACGTGTAGGTGACATGGCCGAACCTAGGAGAGTTACTATCCAGGAGGCTGGAGCCCCTGATTTTACAATGCAACTGTTTTAAGCGCATCACCCAGCGGTGGCTACAGACTTTGAAATAAAGACTGCACTGCTCAATTTGATGCCCAAGTTTCATGGCTTACCTGCTCAAGAGCCTATCAAGCACCTGAGAGATTTTCAAGCAACCTGTTCTACTATCAGGCGTGATGGTGCAGATAAAACTTCAATTTTGTTGAAAGCTTTCCCATTTTCTCTTTAGGGAAAGGCAAGAGAGTGGTACTACACTCAACCCGCAGCAACTGTATCCAACTGGGATACACTTAGAAGAGAATTTTTGGAAAAGTTCTTTCCAGCTGAAGTTACTGATAAACTGAGGAAAGACATTTCCATGATTGTTCAGGACGAATCTGAAACTCTCTATGAATACTGGGAGTGCTTTAATAATCTTCTGGAAGCATGCCCCCACCATATGATTGACAAGATAGTGTTGCTCGGTTACGTCACACAGAGCATGAGGCCCCAAGATAAAACCACATTGAAAAGTGCTAGCAATGGGTCTATGAAAAAGTACAAGACCACTGATGAGGCATGGCAATTGATCAGCGACTTAGCTGAATCCACTCGGAATCACAGGCAGAAATAAGGCCGTTCAAAAGCCATTGCAGAAGTATCCTCTAGCAGAGAGACTGCTGCTCTAACTCAGAGTATCTGTGAAATAACCAACTTGCTGAAGCAGATGCAATTGAATCAACAACAAGTTCAGCAAGCTCAACCTTCTCCACCACAGCAAAACCAACAGTTAGTCCCACAGAGAGTTTGCGGAGTCTGTGCTGATTATAGCCATTATACTGATGAATGTCCGCAGCTCCAGCAGGAAGACAACACCGTGGCAGCCACTCATAACTTCTATGACCGCCCCAACCAAGGGTACAATCAAGGTGGCAATTACAGCCATGGATGGCAGGACAATTCTAACCAGAACTAGAGGGACAACAACAACAGAGGAGGCAGAGACAATCAGGGAAATCAGAGGTGGAATAACAACAACAATAGGCAGTAGAACCAGAACTAACCTTACAGAGCACCTCACCTGAGGCAATCCCAAGGACCACAGAATACCCAACAGCAGACCTCTCAAATTACTTATCCTTTTTCATCTGCTAATGATGACTTACTACAATCTATTGATTGGAGACAACATACCATGGAAAATAACCTTTATGCTACACTAAATGGTCTGAACTCTACCCTGCAAGCTTTTGTCTCACAGATTGGATCAATGAATAACTCCAATAACCAGCCTTTGAGCTCCAGTGGAATTCCCTCTCAATCATTACCCAATCCAAAGGGTGGCATTAATGCCATCACCCTAAGGTCCGGAACCACACTGCAGGAGAGGAATCAGGAGGAGCCAAGCCCACCAGAACACGCCTCAGCTGAAGAGGTAGTGGAAATAGAAGATGTTGAAGAGGAAGAGGACATACGGGACATAGATGAAAAAGAAGAAGTCCAACCACAGGAGGAAGCACCAAAGGGCGCAGACACTGCAGAAGACACCACTCCCATTCCATTTCTACAACTTGCAAGGAAGCCCAGGAAGCAGCTGGAACCTGATCCCAAAATGGTAGATATATTCAAAAAGGTTGACGTAACTGTTCCTCTTTTTGATGTTATTCAACAGGTACCTAAATATGCCAAGTTTCTAAAAGATTTATGTATACATAAAGACAAAATTAATGAATTAGAAACTATTCCTTTAGGTAGTTCTATATCTGCTTTAATGGGAGGTTTACCTGAAAAGTGTAGTGACCCAGGTCCATGTATGGTTAATTGTACTATTGGTGGTGTGGTATTTTCTGACTGCATGTGTGATTTAGGAGCATGTGTGAGTATAATGCCTATGTCTATATATGATATTTTGAGGCTCCCTCCCTTAAAAAGGTCGGTAGCTCGTTTTGTGTTAGCAGATAAAAGCATTTTACAATGGCTGGAGTTGCTGAAGATGTATTACTGGGCATTAAGGGGCTCACATTTCCCTTTGATTTTTATATCCTAGAGATGCCCCAAAATGACTCAGAGAAGCCGTCATCAATCCTACTCGGAAGACCATTCCTGAAGACCTCGAAGTTCAAATTAGATGATTTTTCAGGAACATACTCTTTTGAAATTGATGGCCGAGTAGTAATCTTCAATCTGAATGGAGTTATGAAGCATCCTCTGGAGGATCATTCTATCCTTCAGTGTGACATCATAGATGAAACCGTGGCTGAAGTTCACCAGGGGGAATTTGAAGAGAAGTACATAGGACAAGGTCCAAGTGTGGGGACATTCTCAGAGGACAATGACAGTGCTTTACCTTTGTCACCAGCTCCAAACAACCCAGAGCCTGGCCATGATGAGAAGTTAGAATTAAAACCCCTTCCTCCACACCTCAAATATGCTTACCTTAAGGATGAGTAGAAGTTTCCAGTTATCATTGCAAGGGAATTCACTTCTCAACAGGAAGAGCAATTACTTAGTGTACTGAGGAGGCACAAGAAGGCAATTGGTTGGAGTTTGGCAGACATAGTAGGCATCAACCCTCAAGTCTGTGAGCATAGAATATTTTTAGAAGGGGGAGCAAGACCTGTCTGTCAACCCCAGAGAAGACTAAACCCCACTATCTTAGAGGTTGTCAAAAAGGAAATGACCAGACTACTGGAAGCAGATATCATCTATCCCATCTCAGACAGTGAATGGGTAAGTCCAGTACAAGTGGTGCCCAAGAAGTCTGGAGTCACTACAGTGAAGAATGAGCATGGAGATCTCATTGTAACCAGAGTTCAGAACGCCTGGAGGGTCTGCATTGACTACAGACGCCTCAACCAGGCTACTCGTAAGGATCACTATCCTCTTCCATTCATTGATCACATGCTGGATCGCCTGTCAGGTAAATCACATTATTGTTTTTTAGATGGTTACACGGGTTATTTCTAGATTCATATAGCTTCTGAGGATCAGGAAAAGACCATTTTTACATGTCCTTTTGGGACTTATGCTTACAAGAGAATGCCCTTTGGCTTGTACAATGCACCAGCTACCTTCCAAAGGTGCATGATGAGTCTTTTCTCTGATCTTATTGAGGACTGTATGGAAGTTTTTATGGATGATTTTAGTGTATATGGCGATTCCTTTAGCCTTGGCTTAGATGGATTATCTAGAGTATTAGATAGATGTGTCAGTACAAACCTTGTATTAAATTTTGAAAAATGTCACTTTATGGTAAAACAAGGTATTGTACTAGGACATGTTGTATCTAATACTGGCATTTCTATAGATCCAGCAAAGATGGATGTTATTTCTAGTTTACCTTACCCCTCTTCTGTGAGGGAAGTCCGTTCGTTCCTTGGCCATGCGGGTTTTTACAGGAGATTCATTAAGGACTTCAGTAAGGTAGCACTTCCCTTATCCAGACTACTACAGAAGAATATTGAGTTCGAGTTCAATGAGGATTGCAAACAAGCATTTGATAAGCTGAAGACCGCCCTGACTCAAGCTCCAATTGTGAGAGGACCAGACTGGAGACAGCCATTTAAAATAATGTGCGACGCCTCCAACCATGCAGTAGGAGCAGCACTGGCTCAGCGTGAAGGTAAGGACCCCTTTGTTATTGCTTATGCGTCTAAAACTTTAGATGCCGCTCAGTCCAATTACACTACTACTGAGAAAGAGCTTCTTGCTATTATTTTTGCTCTGGATAAATTGTGAGTCTATTTAGTTGGTACGAAGGTAGTAGTGTACTCGGACCACGCATCTCTAAAGTATCTGATGAGATATTTTGGTGGAGAAACGAATCTCTCCCAAAACACCCGAATCTAACCGGCAAGTGCACCGGGTCGCATCAAGTAATAAAAACTCACGGGAGTGAGGTCGATCCCACAGGGATTGAAGGATTGAGCAATTTTAGTTTAGTGGTTGATTTAGTCAAGCGAATCGAGTGTTGGTTGGGTGATTTGTGATTTGCAGAATGTAAATTGCATGAAAGTAAAGAGTGCAGGAAATTAAATTGCTGAATCTTAAGGAATAAGAAAATAAATGGCAGAAACTTAGAGTGCAAGAAATGTAAATTGTGGAATCTTAAAGTGCAAGGAATGTAAATTGCTTGAAATGTAAAGGGGATTGGGATGTGGATTTGCAGAAATTAAACAAGGAAAAGTTAAATTGCATCAGACAAAAGAGAAGAAGGGAATGGGGATTGAAACGGATCTTGAAGCAGTAAAGTAAATGAACATTAAAAGCAAGAAACAGAGAATGTAAAATTGAGATCTCAGGGCCCAGAGACTAGAAAACCAAGTCTAGATCTCAATGCCTTCCTAGATCCAACAAGAACAATTGCAAAGAAAATGTAAATTGCAAAGAAAAAGAGATGAAGAGCAATTAACAGAAAATTAAATTCAATTATGCAGTGAGTAAAGCAGAGAGATCCAAGATTGAGATTGAAACAGAATTTCTTCAATTCTCCAATCCAAGATCCAAGACAAGTGTAATTGAAATTGAAAGCAATAAAACTAAGAGGAAGAGAAGTGAATTCTCCTTCCCCAAGACAAAGAAATTAAAGATCACTCAATACCCAAAGCTCTCCGAAAACTATTATGAAAATTCCAAAAGAAAGCTCTCGAAGAACTTGAATTCTATCCTATTTATACACTTTCTTCCAATGATCTTCAAGCCTTGAGTTGGGCCTTTGCTCTTGGTGGATTTGGGTTGAAAGAGGCCTTGGTTGATTGCTCTTGAAGTTTGGAGAAGAACCAAAGTGAACTAATTGAACCGGCTTTGAGGTTAGCAAAAGTTGGACCAAAAGTTGGAGCTAAAGTTAGGGTCTAACTTTGGCTCCAACTTTTCATATCAGCTAGCACAATTTACTGGTATGAACGTTGGTGCCAACGTTAGGGGTCTAACTTTGACCCTAACGTTGGCCTTGCCTAGTGTGCTTGTGGCGCCAACGTTAGCCACCAAGTTAGGGGGCTAACATTGGCGCAAACTTTTGCCCCTCTCCCTTGAATTTTCATGTGCCAACGTTAGCCTCCAAGTTAGGGGTCTAACGTTGGCGCAAACGTTGGTGCCCAGGGGAGAAATTCATGTGCCAACGTTAGCCTCCAAGTTAGGGGGCTAACGTTGGCGCAAACTTTTGAAACCTAGGGGAGAATATTCAAGTTCCAACGTTAGCCTCCAAGTTAGGGGGCTAACGTTGGGGCTAACTTTTCAACCAAAAGTTTGTGCAAAAGTTTGATGCTGATTTTAGGTCCAGCTTCTTGCTTCCTGGTTCAATTTCACTTATTCCATTGTCCTGTCTTCACTCCTAGCCATTCCTTCTTGCTTCAACCTTTCTCCAAGCTTTCTTCACCTATCATTAATTAACCAAACTCATCAAAGCTATGCTCAAAATCATGAGATATTCATTCTTTCATAATATGCAACAAATATAGCATAAAACCTCATGAAATGGCATGATTTCATATATGGTTGGTTCAATCAAGGGAAACATGAAAATCTACTCAATTAGCTTGCTTGTAGCTCAAGAAAGTGCATAATTCTAATGAAAACAAAAGAAAAAGACTAGTTAAAATAGGCTAGGATGACTTGTCATCACAACACCAAACTTAAAGCTTGCTTGTCCCCAAGCAAGAAAAGATTTATGCTCCAAGGTTCTTTCAATTAAGATGGATTGAGGAACAATTGTAAAGTGCAGTGAGTGAAGTGATCAAGTATCAGTGGGGTGAACTCTAAATCATATGCTCATGCAAGGGCTTCAGTGCTCACTAGTCCTTACATATTGGGAGTCATAGGTCTTAGGATTTTCATCCAAATGGTATCATGGAGGTCTCTTTATATGTAATCACCTTGAAGCAGCTTATAGTTTCTATGCTTTGGCCTCGACTCTAAGTATCATGTCTCAAAGCGGCTCTTTAGATAAGCTTTCAATCAATACTCCTAAACCAGTTGGTTTTAAGGTATTAGGTGTTAAAGCACCCCTAAGGATTTACATGCTCAAGCCTCTTTCTTTGACACAACTCAACCACAAGCATTTTACTAGGCTACCAACTCTTTGAGTCATTGTTTCTTCTTTCTTTTCTGCCTAGTAATTGATGCTCAGAGCCTTGGGCCATGTTCTTTTTGTTTTTGCATTTTCTTTTCTTTCTTTTTGTTTTGTTTGCTGCTTCTTGGATCAATAGATTTTTGAGAATCTCCACAATACTTCTTTGAACTTCATGTCCCGCCTATGAGCTCCCATGCAAGTTTTCACAAGCATGCAACCTCAATACATGATCATACAACTAGAACCACCACTTCTCCTAATCTTTTGCTTGCCTCAAAATTGTTTAATTCCTCAATCCTTCTTTTCAAAGAACTTTCATGTGATGCATTTCTTGGAAATTGAGTGCAAACAAGTTTTGAAGATGAGAATGTTGTGAATGATCAAGCCTGTTGCTTATTGAATTATAAAGAAAGACTATGCTATGCAGGCAGGGGTAATTAAAAGAAAAACTATGCTATGCAGATAGGCAGGGCAGATCAGAATACAATCCAACTTTCAATTACAGCAATATTTGATGCAAAACAATGACTTAACAATACAACCTGTTGAAGTTTACTTGCTTTCCTTCTTCTCATCATCATCATTGCTGGCCTTTAGGTTCATCTTTTGTTTCTTTGGTTGATGATGCTTAATCCTTCTAACAGCTTGTATGGACCTCTGTAATGATATTGAAAGTTGCTTGTTTCCCAAGCACTTGAAAAATGGTTAGCTTGCATGATTTATTTGTGGGCCTTTGTACTTACTTTGGTGTGGGAACACCAAACTTAGTACCTTGCCAATGCATTAGATTAACCATGTGTGAAACTCTTTTTCTTCTTTTTCAAAAGCAATAAGACTGAAAACTACGAAACAGCAGAATAGTTGACTAGTTTATCCAACATGCTTGAAGCCAGCATTATGCAGAAGGTGAAAGTGTGTTTTATGATGAGATTCTGGTGGGACACCAAACTTAGAATCCTTCATTCTCCCTTAGATTGTTTTGGTGTGCAACACCAAACTTAGCTTCTTGCATTATAGATAAAACTAATTAACCTCTTTATTAAAATAGCTATGAGCAGAAAACTACCTCGGGTTAGGTTGCCTCCCAACAAGCGCTCTTTTATTGTCATTAGCTTGACATCCTTCACTCTGTTCATGGAAGTTGAGGTTTCTGTTGCCTTTGGTTTCCTCCTCTCACCGTAGGCTTCTCCTTGTTTTCCATAACTGCTTTCCCTTTCAACCCAGCAGCTTTTTCATTGTTCTTCGAGTCATCTTGAGTGGCTATTAGGGGTATATTTCCCTCTCTCTCACCCAGTTTAGCAGGGTTTTGAACCATTTGTTCCATGTACCTTTCAATTCTCTTGAGATATGCCTCTTGGTTTTTCCTTATGTCCTCCTGCTCTATTAATGTCATTTCTTGAATTTTCATAAACCTTTCCATCATCATTTCTAGAACATAGAGTTTTTGGAAGTTTAGGATTGGTTGTGATTGTGTTAATTGTGGTGATTGATGTAAGTCATTTTGGGCAGGTGGTGAGGTAGGATAGGGTTGGAGGTGTGTATATTGGGGTGGTGTGTAGTGATTTTTGTTGGTATGGTGGTGTTTTTGCAGGTTTGGGAAGTTGGGGTTATTATAGTTCAAGTCCCTTTGTTCCTGATGCTGAGATTCCCTCATTCTTAAATAAGAATGTGGTTTCCATGGTGGAAATTGTGCATTCACCGTGGCAGAATGTAGAGAATCAATTTGTCTAGCTATTGATTCCAAGTGCTGCTGAGTTTGCTGGTGTAGCTGCTTGTTCTGATTCATGATTGCTCTCACTCCTTCAAGATTCATTACTTCCTTTTCTGAAATTGCATTCCGTGGCGTCTCAAATGAGTTTTGGTTATTGGTTTTTTTGTCACTGAACTCTGCAGTTCCTTGGATGGTTGCTGTTGCCTTGAGTAGGCCATCTGAGAAGTAATCTACTGCTTTTCTTGTTTCGGAGGTTAATCCTTCATAGAACGCTCGAAAATCCACCTTGTCATTTGCTTTCTTGTATCTCTCCCATGCTTTGAATAGTGGTTCTTCCTCTCCTTGTATGAATGGATGTACTCCTTCTTTCATCTTGATGTGTTGTTGGGGTGAGGAGAATCTGGCTAGAAACTTGGTAACCAATTCATCCCAACTAGTTATACTTCCTTGGGGAAAGGTTTCAAGCCATTGTGCCGCTTCATCCTTCAGTGAGAAGGGAAATAACAAGAGCTTAATGGTATCATGGTCTACACCATTGAGATTGACAGCCCCACAAGTTTTCAGAAAAATGGATAGGTGCTGTTTAGAGTCCTCCAAGGGATTTCCACCATAGGAACAGTTGTTCTCTATTAGCGTAATAAGTTGTGGCTTCATGTTGTGATGTACTTCTTTCTCAGAAACTCCTTCTTCCCTGTGACATATAAATCAATCAATAGAAAACACAGTGATTCTTTTGAAAATTGGATGTAGCCGGTTGAGACAAAACTTCAAACAGTTAGTGGGTTAGTCAAAATTTAAAGAAAAAGTGCTTGATCTAAATTACCACCTCACTTAATCATTGTCAATCTAATCAATCCCCGGCAACGGCGCCAAAAACTTGATGAGATATTTTGGTGGAGAAACGAATCTCTCCCAAAACACCCGAATCTAACCGGCAAGTGCACCGGGTCGCATCAAGTAATAAAAACTCACGGGAGTGAGGTCGATCCCACAGGGATTGAATGATTGAGCAATTTTAGTTTAGTAGTTGATTTAGTCAAGCGAATCGAGTGTTGGTTGGGTGATTTGTGATTTGCAGAATGTAAATTGCATGAAAGTAAAGAGTGCAGGAAATTAAATTGCTGAATCTTAAGGAATAAGAAATTAAATGGCAGAAACTTAGAGTGCAAGAAATGTAAATTGCGGAATCTTAAAGTGCAAGGAATGTAAATTGCTTGAAATGTAAAGGGGATTGGGATGTGGATTTGCAGAAATTAAACAAGGAAAAGTTAAATTGCATCAGACAAAAGAGAAGAAGGGAATGGGGATTGAAACGGATCTTGAAGCAGTAAAGTAAATGTACATTAAAAGCAAGAAACAGAGAATGTAAAATTGAGATCTCAGGGCCCAGAGACTAGAAAACCAAGTCTAGATCTCAATGCCTTCCTAGATCCAACAAGAACAATTGCAAAGAAAATGTAAATTGCAAAGAAAAAGAGATGAAGAGCAATTAACAAAAAATTAAATTCAATTATGCAGTGAGTAAAGCAGAGAGATCCAAGATTGAGATTGAAACAGAATTTCTTCAATTCTCCAATCCAAGATCCAAGACAAGTGTAATTGAAATTGAAAGCAATAAAACTAAGAGGAAGAGAAGTGAATTCTCCTTCCCCAAGACAAAGAAATTAAAGATCACTCAATACCCAAAGCTCTCCGAAAACTATTATGAAAATTCCAAAAGAAAGCTCTCGAAGAACTTGAATTCTATCCTATTTATACACTTTCTTCCAATGATCTTCAAGCCTTGAGTTGGGCCTTTGCTCTTGGTGGATTTGGGTTGAAAGAGGCCTTGGTTGATTGCTCTTGAAGTTTGGAGAAGAACCAAAGTGAACCAATTGAACCGGCTTTGAGGTTAGCAAAAGTTGGACCAAAAGTTGGAGCTAAAGTTAGGGGTCTAACTTTGGCTCCAACTTTTCATATCAGCTAGCACAATTTACTGGTATGAACGTTGGTGCCAACGTTAGGGGTCTAACTTTGACCCTAACGTTGGCCTTGCCTAGTGTGCTTGTGGCGCCAACGTTAGCCACCAAGTTAGGGGGCTAACGTTGGCGCAAACTTTTGCCCCTCTCCCTTGAATTTTCATGTGCCAACGTTAGCCTCCAAGTTAGGGGTCTAACGTTGGCGCAAACGTTGGTGCCCAGGGGAGAAATTCATGTGCCAACGTTAGCCTCCAAATTAGGGGGCTAACGTTGGCGCAAACTTTTGAAGCCCAGGGGAGAATTTTCAAGTTCCAACGTTAGCCTCCAAGTTAGGGGGCTAACGTTGGGGCTAACTTTTCAACCAAAAGTTTGTGCAAAAGTTTGATGCTGATTTTAGGTCCAGCTTCTTGCTTCCTGGTTCAATTTCACTTATTCCATTGTCCTCTCTTCACTCCTAGCCATTCCTTCTTGCTTCAACCTTTCTCCAAGCTTTCTTCACCTATCATTAATCAACCAAACTCATCAAAGCTATGCTCAAAATCATGAGATATTCATTCTTTCATAATATGCAACAAATATAGCATAAAACCTCATGAAATGGCATGATTTCATATATGGTTGGTTCAATCAAGGGAAACATGAAAATCTACTCAATTAGCTTGCTTGTAGCTCAAGAAAGTGCATAATTCTAATGAAAACAAAAGAAAAAGACTAGTTAAAATAGGCTAGGATGACTTGTCATCAGTATCTATTAGCTAAAAAGGAGTCCAAACCAAGGCTTATTGATGACAAGTCATCCTAGCCTATTTTAGCTAGTCTTTTTCTTTTGTTTTCATTAGAATTATGCACTTTCTTGAGCTACAAGCAAGCTAGTTGAGTAGATTTTCATGTTTCCCTTGATTGAATCAACCATATATGAATTCATGCCATTTCATGAGGTTTTATGCTATATTTGTTACATATTATGAAAGAATGAATATCTCATGAGTTTGAGCATAGCTTTGATGAGTTTGGTTGATTAATGATAGGTGAAGAAAGCTTGGAGAAAGGTTGAAGCAAAGAGGAATGGCTAGGAGTGAAGAGAGGACAATGGAATAAGTAAAATTGAACCAGGAAGCAAGAAGTTAGCCCCAACGTTAGCCCCCTAACTTGGAGGCTAACGTTGGAACTTGAAATTTCCTCCCTGGCCATCCCACGTTTGCGCCAACGTTAGCCCCCTAACTTGGAGGCTAACGTTGGCACATGAATTCCTCCCTGGCCATCCAACGTTTGCGCCAACGTTAGCCCCCTAACTTTGAGGCTAACGTTGGCACATGAAAACATAAGGGAGAAGGGCCAACGTTTGCGTCAACGTTAGCCCCCTAACTTGGAGGCTAACGTTGGCGCCATTAGCATATAAGGGAAGGCCAACGTTAGGGTCAAAGTTAGACCCCTAAACCCCTAACTTTGGCTCAAACTTTTGGTCCAACTTTTGCTAACCTCAAAACCGGTTCAATTGGTTCACTTCGGTTCTTCTCCAAACTTCAAGAGCAATCAACCAAGGCCTCTTTCAACCCAATTCCACCAAGAGCAAAGGCCCAACTCAAGGCTTGAAGATCATTTTTGAAAGTGTATAAATAGGATAGAATTCAAGTTCTTCGGGGAGCTTTCCTTTTGGAATTTTCATAATAGTTTTCGGAGAGCTTTTGAGTGAACTTTAATTTCTTTGTTTCCATTGCTTTCAATTTCATTTTCTACTTTTGTCTTGGATCTTGGATTGGAGAATTGAAGAAATTCTGTTTCAATCTCAATCTTGGATCTCTCTGTTTCTTTACTGTTAATTGAATTTCATTTCCGGTTAATTGCTCTTCATCTCTTTTCTTTGCAATTTACAATTTCCTTGCAATTGTTCTTGTTGGATCTAGGAAGGCATTGAGATCTAGACTTGGTTTTTCTAGTCTCTGGGTTCTGAGATCTGAATTTCCCATTTCAATTCTCTGTTTACTGCTTCTTATGTTCATTTACTTTTCTGCTTCATATCCGGTTCAATCCCAATTCCCTTTTACTCTTCTGTTTGATGCAATTTAATTTTTCCTTGTTTAAATTTTGCAAATCCACATCCCAATCCCCTTTACATTTCAAGCAATTTACATTCCTTGCACTTTAAGATTCCGCAATTTACATTTCTTGCACTCTAAGTTTCTGCTATTTAATTTCTTGTTCTTTAAGATTCAGCAATTCAATTTCCTGCTCTCTTTAATTTCATGCAATTTACATTCTGCAAATCACAAATCACCCAACCAACACTTGATTCGCTTGACTAAATCAACCACTAAGCTAAAATTGCTCAATCCTTCAATCCCTGTGGGATCGACCTCACTCCCGTGAGTTTTTATTACTTGATGCGACCCGGTGCACTTGCCGATTAGATTTGTGGTGTTTTGGGAGAGATTCGTTTCTCACCAAAATATCTCATCACTTATACGTTGGATACTGCCATTACAAGAATTTGATTTAGAAATTAAGGATAGGAATGGTAACCAGAATTTAGTGGCAAACCATCTGAGTCACCTTGAGCACATTACCGATGACCCCACTCCTATAGCTGATAATTTCCCATTTGATAACCTGCAAGCAGTATCTGAGGTAGTCCCTTGGTATGCACCTGTAGCTAATTATCTAGTTAGCCGCACCTTTCCTCCAAACTTTTCTAAGCATCAAAGAGACAAGCTGAAAAGCGAGTCTAAATATTATATATGGGATGACCCATATTTATGGAGATGTGGCGCTGACCAGGTAATTAGACGGTGTGTGCCTCAATCAGAATTCCAGTCCATCTTAGAGGCATGTCACTCGTCTGAGAGTGGAGGACATTTTGGCCCTCAAAGAACAGCTAGAAAAATCTTAGACTATGGATTCTGGTGGCCTACACTTGTTAGAGATGCTGCTGCATTTTGTAGATCTTGTTTCCTATGCCAAAAATTTGGTAATATATCCAAGAGGGATGAGATGCCTCAACAAATTATGCTTTTCTGTGAAATTTTTTATGTTTGGGGCATTGACTACATGGGTCCATTTCCAAATTCTAATGGTTATTTTTATATATTGTTAGCTGTGGATTACGTTTCCAAATGGGTGGAAGTAATTCCTACCCGTACTGATGATGCTAACACTGTTGTTTCCTTTGTGAGAAACCACATTATTTGTCGCTTTGGATTACCATGAGCAATCGTGAGCGATCAAGGCACTCATTTTTGTAACAGGAGACTAACAGGATTAATGAAGAAGCATGGAATAATTCATAAGGTTGCAACAGCCTATCATCGTCAAACTAATGGGCAAGCCGAGGTGTCAAACAGAGAGATAAAGCGTATCTTGCAGAAGATAGTCAAACCTCATAGAAGAGACTGGAGCACCAGGCTACAAGATGCACTCTGGGCATACAGAACAGCATACAAAACGCCCATTGGGATGAGTCCTTTCCGCTTAGTTTATGGCAAAGCTTGTCATCTCCCTGCTGAAATAGAGCACAAAGCCTTTTGGGCAATAAAGGAGTGCAACATGGGAATTGAGAAAGCCAGAGCTGAAAGGAAGTTGCAACTGCAAGAACTGGAAAACCTTCGCCTAGAAGCTTATGAGAACTCAAGGCTTTACAAGGAAAAGATGAAGGTTGTACATGATCAGCACATCAAGAGAAACGAGTTCCAACCTGGGGATTTAGTCCTCCTTTACAAATCTCGATTGAGGCTTATGCCAGGCAAGTTGAGATCAAGATGGGAAGGTCCATACAGAGTAGAGAAGGCCGAACCATACGGAGTTTATCACCTAAGCCATCCTTCAAGCTCTGAACATATCAAAGTTAATGGACATCGTTTAAAGCTGTACCATGGCGAGAAGCTGAAGAAAAACAAGGAGCTTAAGATCTTCCTCTTGGAAGATCCCCACATAGCCGAAGCCTGAGCTAGTGGAGCGTCCAACTTACGGACGTTAAAGCAAAGTGCTAGGTGGGAGACAACCCACCATGGTATGATCGTTCTTTTCTTTATTTTTAGTTTTCCATATTCAATAACTCTTCTCTTTATCAGTACATTTTGCGCATCTGCATTTACATATTTAAAAAAAAAAACTTTTTTCCGCGACGCGACTGCCTCATTGACACATCCGCGTCGCAGGAGATGGGAGGAAATAATAAAACGAACAGAGAGTCCCGCAAGAGCGTGGCTGGAGGCGTGCCAGTGGCACAAATCGCCCCACGCGACCGCATTGCCGACGCATCTGCGTCAAATGGGAACATTGGCCTCCCACACGACCGCGTCACTCATGCGGCTGCGTGCCCTGGAATTCGATGTAAAAAGGGTGCACGACTGAAAGTTGTGCTAGAGTGGTGCTGGATTGGTGCTGAATGCACAATTCTTCCCACGTGGCCGTGTGACCGACGCGACCGTGTCATATCCTTCTCATGGCCACTCACGCGATCGCATGCCCCACGCGATCGCGTCACCCCAGATTTGGCAATAAATAAAATTTCGAACAGAGAGTTGTGCAAGCGCGAGGCTGCCCTCGCGCCAGTAGCATAAAACGGGTCACGCGACCACGTGACTGACGCAACCGCGTCAATTATTATAAGCGCAATTTGCGCGACCGCGTGCCCCACGCGGCCGCGTCGCTTGCGCCGCACAGCTTCCCTGATTTGCCAATTTTCTTATCTTTCTTTTCCCCAAATCCTATTTTCTCTTTTTCCCCCCTTATTTCTTCTTTCTCCCTTCTTCCTTCTTTCTCACTTTCTACTCTCTCTCTCTCTCTCTCACTCCCATTAACAAGGTTTTCTTTTCTTCCCCCTCTTACTTTTCTATTATTCTTCTTATTTTTATATGTCACCTTCTTTTCTTTTCTTTTTTACTTTCATTATCCATATTTTCTTTTTTCTTTCTTTTTCCTTTTTACTTGGTGTTGGAAATTTAATTGAGTCATTATTTCTCATTATATGCTTGTGGATCGTTGTAAAATTGTTTGGTAATTATATATTACCTTTTTAAAGGGTTGCTTGCATGTTCACTTTAATACTTTCTATACCTTATTTACCATGCATGCTATGTGTTTGTGAAAAGGCCAATATAGCATTATGCATTTTTCTACGTTATTCTATTCTACTATTAAATGGTTGTTTTTCACAAAACCCCTTTTATATTTTATTCATTGAAAATAATTGTCAATACAAACGTGATGGTTTGTTACGAGTGATGCTTGACCTATGCTACTCATGCCTTTGCCGGCATGCCAATAAACATCATGCATCTAATTACCCAAACATGCACTTGCTTTATTCCCTTTGATGAACTTTTCACATGTAGTCATGACCATGTGTTCACTTCATTCATCTTTAATGTGCATTGATTGCCACCCATACCATCATATTCCTTGCTTAACCCCTTGACATTTTGACATACTTCCTCTTTTCTCCCTTTCAGGATGGCCACCAAGAAAGGAAAAGAGAAAGCTACTCCCAAACCACCAGCAAGAAGAGGAACAAAAAGAGCATTAGTGTCAGAGCCCTCTTCAACTTCGGTTAAACCCTCAACAAAAAGAACTAAGAGGATTATAAAGGTTGATGATAAAGAAAAAGCCTTCCCAGCAAAGGACACTGCGCGATTTCCCAATCGCTACTGTGAGTAGATGTTCCCTATCCTGGTAGAAAGGAGTTACAACAACGAATACCTTCTTCTCCTCCCAAACCATATTGCTACCTTTGTTGAGCCGCAAATTGAACAAAGACAATGGGGTTTCCTACAGAGACAGCCGAGGCAAGTCAATCTTTCTTGGGTAGTCGAGTTCTACTCCAACTTCCACCTGCCAACCCTGCATTCTGTCTTTGTCCGTCAGAAGCAAGTCCCCATTATAGAAGAGGCCGTTCAAAGAGCTATAGATCTTCCCCCTACTCCAAAAGGATTGGACGCCTTTCAAGAAGCCGCACTCAAGCGCCAGATGTACCAGTTTGACTGGGACGCCATTCTCAAAGTTATCGCACTACCTGGCAGCCGTTGGATCTACGGATACCATCGTACCCGCCTTAAGGGAATATCAGCTTCAGCACTTACCTTGGAGGCTCACGTATGGGCACAGATCATGTCCTATTACGTCTTTTCGAGCACTCACGAGTCCTCCTTCACTGCGGACATGGCCGTTCTACTATGGTGCATCCTTACAGACCAACCTCTGAACCTATCAAGACACATCCGGAATGCCATGGGACACGTACAAATTACGGGCAACTTACCTTTTCTCACCTTGGTCTCAGATCTTGTCTCAGCAGCTGGAGTCTCCTACAGAGCTGGGGGACACCAAAGCCATGCTTCCACGGGATGATCAGTATGTCCTTAACGGGAAATACATCAGACCTCCACCAGCCGCCACAAGCCATCCTAATGAACCGGTTGAAGATATTCCTTCTTCAACACCACAAGCACCTACTACAGACCAACTGCTCCATCAGATACTCGAAAGGTTGGATCGGCAGGAACACAAAGCTAAGATGAGAGAGCGCTGTAACAAGCGCCGATTCACATACCTCAAGGAGCTGATTATGGGAAAATTCAAGGACTCAAACACCCCGGACTCCACGTCCTTTACCAGCACAGGAAGCCATGATGGCCCAGACTGTGGAGATATTGCTACCAGCCCACCTTTGTTTCTGACAGATGGCACCGAGGACGGTGCAAAGCCTTAAGTGTGGGGAGGTCGGTCAGTACCTGACTTCTAGAGGTAATTTCTCTTCCGTAAACACCAATAAATTAGGATATTTAGTTAGTTTTTCTTTTGTAGAATAGGATAAATTGCATAGTAATAGATTAGTTGCATGCATGTTCTACTTGATTGAAAAGACAATAAGTTTCTTCCAAGACTCTATTTTTGGAACAAAATTTCACTAATTTTAATTAAAACTTTTATGTTAAATTTGCTTGAAGTTGTATTTGAAAAATGATTTTTGAGCTAAAGAACACACAACTTGTGAGATTCGAGCCTTTATGCATGGTTACACTATTTAACCATAATTATTTTATTCTTCTGTGTTTACTTCTCTATGATTGTAATCTATATTTTGTTTCATCCTATATGTCCAATGTTTATTATATTTATATGTTTGCATATGATTGAGGCCATTAATTGTTTAGCTCACTTATCCAAATTAAGCCTACCCTTTCAATTACCTTTGTTAGCCACTTTGAGCCTTTAAATCCCATTTATTCTATATTTTACCACATTACTAGCCTTAAGCAGAAAAACAATTATATATCCCAAACTGAATCTTTGGTTAGCTTAAGATAGAATTATGTGTGCTAATATAATGGGAAATTGTGAAAACAAAAGATAATAAGGGAATGTGTCATGATAAAATAATGGGAATTTGGACACCTACTCATGTGAAACTATAAGAATTAAAAATCTATGTGCATTGATAAGCTATGTTTATTTTTATGTTTATGTTAAAAAAAAACCAAAAATATTCAATAAATAAATAAGGGGACAAAATTACCCCAATGTTAAGTTAAGAATTCAAAAATCAATGCATGTATGATAAAATTAAGATAAAAAGTTGATACATGAGTGTGGAATGTGAAAGGGAAATTCTGGGTAGCTAGGTATGAATTCTAAAGTTATATCAAATATATATATGTTATGTTATGTTAATGCTTGGGTTAATTAAAGATTCAGTTTATAAGCTTACTTAGCCATATATGTATCCTTACCATTACCTTAGCCCCATTACAACCTTGAAAAGACCTCATGTTGTTTGCATTGGTATATTAAATGTTGTTGATTGGTTAGGAGAAGAACAAAAATTAGTGAGCACGATTAGAGAAGGATAGAGTGATTGCCCTATACACTAGAGAGATTAGAGCATACATACATCATCAGTGAGGGTTCAATGCTTAAAATTCTATGTTCCCTGCTTTCATGAGCTACCTTCTTGCATTTTTATCTGTTCTTACTGTATAAGAATTGAATTGGTGGAATTTGATTTGTAATTATTTTGAAGAGCTTATTTACTATTGATCAAGTGGACAAGAATCATATAGTTGCATTCACATATATAGGTTGCATTGCATTGCATGAGTTTTACATTTTCCTACTCATTTATTTTATCTCCTTTAACTAAGCATGAGGACATGCTAATGTTTAATTGTGGGGAGGTTGATAAACCACTATTTTATAGTTTATAATATGTTTCATTGTGTGGTTTTATCATGATCTTTACCCACTTATTCATATGATTAGCATGCATTTATACTTCCTTCCTAAAATTATTACATGATTGAAAACTTGCTTCCTAGAGACTTTTAATTATGTATTTTAATTCTCCTTTATTCCATTCGATGCCGTGATCTGTGTGTTAAGTGTTTCAGGCTTTATAGGGCATGAATGAGTTGGAGATTGGAAAGGGAGCTTGCAAAATTGGAAGGAACACAAGAAATTAAGGAGATGACCAGCGAAAAGTGACGCGGCCGCATGGCTCACGCGACCGCGCGAAAGAGAGGAAATCGCAGTGACGCGGCCGCATGGCTCACGCAACCGTGCGGATTGGAATAGCACAAGTGACGCGGAGGCATGGACGACGCACCCGAGTGGCAAGCAAAACGCCGAATGATGCGTCTGCATGAATGACGCGATCGCGTGACATGCGCAATCTGCATAATCTGCAGAATTCGCTGGGGGTGATTTTGGGCCCTGTTTTGACCCAGTTTTTGGCCCAGAAAAGCAGACTCGAGCTAGAGAACATGCATAAACCAAGGACAACATTCATTCTACACAATTTTTAGTTTTTAGATCTAGTATCACTCCTCCTCTAGGTTTTCTCTCTACACATTCATAGTTCTTAGGATTTTTATTTCTATTGCTCTTTGCATTGGGATATTGAGAAGAGTTATTACCTCATCAAGACTTCGTCATTCTAGTTCGTTTTATTTACTTGGCTTTACTCTTCCATGTCCTTTAATTTACTCAATTTTACTATTGGATTATTTTAGAATTTATTAATACAAGAATTAATTTTATTTTTAATTAATTACTTTGAGTTTTATTTATCATGTCTTTCTTTAATTCCCTTTCCTATGTTATGAGTTCTACATTCACAATGAGCGAGTAGTTCCCCAACTTGATGGGGAGTTGATTGAAAGGAACCCTTGAGTTGGGATGCTTAAAAGAAAAATTGTAATTGGGTTTTGTTGTTGGAATGCTCTCTAGTCACTGACACTAATCCTTTTCAATTAAGCGGATTGGAACTTGTGAATAGAAACAGTATTCCAACTTGTTTGACTTTCTCTTACCTAGTAAGGGATAACTAAACAGAACAACCTTCAATTATCAATTAATCTTGAGAGTACTTCAACAAGAATAGGGCTTCCAACTAATCTACTCCCAGTCAAGGCTTTTATTTAACTTACTTAATTTCTCCAATTTAATTTCCTATTTATTTAACTCAAACCCTTTTTTGAAAACATCTGATTGATAAAATAGCACACCTTTATGCAACTCGTTGGGAGACAACCTGGGATTCATACTCCCAGTATTTTAATTTTGATTTTTGTGACAATCCTTCTAAATTGATAAGCGAATTTCTGGTTGGTTAAGAACTATACTTGCAACGCATATCTCATAACAATTCTTAATTCGCCAATTTCTGCCACGTCAGCTGCCTTGTGCGTGTGCACACAAACAAATTTTCTTCTTGTGTATACGTGATGACAAGTCATCCTATGCTAGTTTTACAAGCATTTTTCATGTTTCATTAGGTTTTATGCACTTTCTTGCACAATAAGTAAGTGATTGGAGTGGATTTTCATGATTATTTTGAATCAATCGAACATCATTTATTTTACACAAAATCATAGGTTTTATGTTAGAATTAATTGATTTCATGAATGATGCAAAGACTTTGTGAATTTTGGTGAGACTTTAATTGGTTGTTTGGTTTCTTGTAGGTGAAGAAATGAAGAAAATGGGGAAGCAATCAGGGAAGCGTTACATTCAAATAGAGAACGCCACGCTTAGGAACACAAACAGCTAGCCTTCACTTTGGAAGTGAGCGCCACGTTCACTTTCTTAACTTTTTCGTGAATTTTAGCTTGTTGCAAAGGACTTATGCTGTCCGTACAGCGTAGGTGGCGCTCAAAATGGTAACACAGCGCTCACTAAGTGAATGCTAGTGAGGAAATAAGCGCACCAAATGGTGCTGCGCTCGAAGAAGCAAACGTAGGGCTCAAATAGAGAGCGCTAGTGAGGAGAGGTGCGCACCAAAGCGCACGTGAAGGGGCACACCTAGGCTAATGAACGTAGCGCTCATGAAGTGCACGGAGTGCACTACTGGAAGGAGAACCAAGCCACCCTTGACCCACTTATTCAAGGCCAAATCCAAATCAAAAGGCCCACTCAAAATTTTGATGACTGAAAATAGAAAGTGTATAAATAGAAGCAATTTTGATTTGAGAAGGACCTTACTTTTACCTTTTGCTCTCTTTTAATTTTCTTTTTTGGAGAATTAGAGAATTTGGGGAATTGGGATCAGATCTAAGTTTTCTTTCTATTTGTTCTTTCTTTTGCAACTTCTATTTTTTGCTTTGGGTTTTGAACTCAGATTGAAGAACTCCACTGAAATTCTTCATCTGAGAATCATCTTTTAATTTTCCTTTTTATAGTTCTAAGAATTGGAAATTGGATCTAAATCCTTTTTTCTGTTTTCATTTTATTTCTTCTGTAATTTCTTCTTTACTTTTTGGTCAAGAGAGTAATTGAGATCTAGATTTGCTTGCTATTCTTGTTACTCTCCTGCAATTGTCAAATTTCTCTTTTAGGATTTCATAATTAAGCTAAGCTTTCATTGATGTTTTGAATTCATCTGTAATTTGCTATTTCTGTTTTGCTATTGAGACCCTGATCTGAATCTCTTCATCTCATAGTTCTCTGATTTACCTCAATTTACATTTTCCAGCTCAATTCTGAATTCCAGTACCCAAATCCCTTTACTCTTCATGCAATTTATGTTTCCTATCAATTTAGATTCAGCAATTTAAATTTCTTGCACATTAAGTTTTAGTTATTTACCTTTCTTGCAGTTTAAGTTTTAGCTCTTTTACTTTCTTGCACTTTAAGTTTCTGTAATTTACTTCTTTTGCACTTTAAGATTTTGTCAATTTACCTTCTCCCTTTTATTTTCTTGCAATTTTACTTCTGTTAATCGAATTTCACTCAAATCATCAAATATTTACTTAACTAAATTCATCACCTAACTAACATTGCTCAATCCATCAATCCCTGTGGGATCGACCTCACTCTTGTGAGTTATTACTACTTGATGCGACCCGGTACACTTGCCGGTGAGTTTTATGTGGAATCTAATTTTCACCCATCAAGTTTTTGGTGCCGTTGCCGGGGATTGATTTAGATTGACAATGATTAAGTAGGGTGATAATCTAGATTAAGCATTTTTCTTTGTTTTTGTCAAGCACATTAACTGTTTGAGTTTTTGTTTAAGCTAACCTTAACCTCACTCTAGCAGTAGAGTGAATTGCTTTTGGTTTCTGGTTTTGTGTGTGTTTCTTGTTGTTTTGGTTGCATGCCAAGAGGAAGAAGAGGTGAATCCACTTCTTTTGATCCTGAACCAGAGAGAACACTCTTAAGGTTGAGAAGAGAAGCAAGAGGGAAGGGAGTTGTTGGAGAAGAAGCCTCGAAAGAAGAACACCAAGAGATGGAAGGGAATGTCCCTAATCCACTAGAAGAGGTGGCTAATAATAATGGCCAGCCTCAAAGGAGATTTCTAGCCTCCTACATCTTCTCCAATGCAAGACACTGTGGGAGTAGCATACTTACTCCAAATGTTAATGCAAGCAACTTTGAATTGAAGCCTTAACTCATTAATCTGGTGCAGAATAATTGTTCCTATAGAGGAGGTCCACTTGAAGATCCAAATCAGCACGTATCCACCTTTCTGAGGATATGTGACATAGTGAAGACAAATAGTGTACATCCAGACATCTATAAGTTGCTGCTATTCCCATTTTTATTAAGGGACAAAGCTGCCCAATGGTTGGAGGCATTTCCAAAAGAAAGCATCAACAATTGGGAGGATCTAGTGAGCAAATTTCTAGCTAAATTCTACCCACCTCAGAAGATCATAAGATTGAAGACAGAGGTACAAACCTTCACCGAAATGGATGGAGAGTCACTTTATGAGGCCTGGGAAAGATACAAAGCCTTGATCAGGAAGTTCCCCCCAGAGATGTTCAATGAATGGGATAAACTTCAGAATTTCTATGAAGGATTATCACTGAGAGCTCAAGAGGCCTTGGATTACTCTGCTGGAGGTTCAGTGCAGCTCATAAAGACAGCTGAGGAAGCCCAAAATCTCATAGACACTGTGACAAATAATCAATACTTCTATGCTCATCAAAGGCAACGCCAACCAGCTGAAAGGAAGGGTGTATTGGAGCTGGAAGGTGTGGATACCATTCTGGCACAAAACAAGGTGATGCACCAACAGATTCAATAACAAATGGAGATGATGGCCAAGAGGATTGATGGTCTTCAAATTGTAGCAGTGAACACTATAAATCAACCACCAGCTGGGTGGGGGCAAAATGAGGAAAACTATGAAGAGCAGCAGCAAGAGCAAGTTAACTATATGCACAATCAAGGTGCTGGTCAGAATGAATTTCATGGAGATACCTACAACTCATCCTGGAGGAACCACCCCAATTTGAGGTGGGGAGACAACCAAAACTAGCAGCCTTGGCAGAGAAACTCAAACTAGAACAATTCCAGAAACACAATCCATCAAAACCATCAAAACACTAACCAAAACCAATACAGAAAACCACAAAACAATCAACCCCAACCCAACTACTATCCACCCAACAACCCATCCACTAACCAAAATAACTATCATCCACCCTCAACATCCCATAATCAACCACAACCACCCCAAGAATCTCAAAGGATCTCCAACTTGGAGATAATGATGGAAAATATGATCAAGCATCAAGAATTGGCCCATAAGAACCATGAAGCTTCACTGCGGAATCTAGAGAGGCAAATTGGCCAATTGTCCAAGCAAACAGTGGCTGAAAGAGCACCCAATGCATTACCAAGTGACACCATTCCCAATCCCAAAGAAGAATTCAAAGCAATCCAATTAAGGACTGGAAGAACCTTGGATAATGGCAAAGAAGCTAACAAGAAGCCTGTGGAGAATGATATTGGCAGCAAGAAGAAAGTAGGAGAAAAAGACAAGCAAGACCAAGAGAAGCTCAACGAGAAAGAGGAACAGCCACTAGTTTCAAAGAAGGGAAAGCAAGTCATGGAGGAGTAATCATAAGAACAGAGGAAAATGGTGAAGCCTTACACACCTCCTCTGCCATATCCTCAAAGATTTCAGAAAGAGATCAAGGACCAACAATTTCCCAAGTTCCTAGAAGTTTTCAAGAAGTTGGAAATTAATATTCCACTTGTTGAAGCATTGGAGCAGATGCCACTATATGAAAAGTTTCTCAAGGAACTTATTAACAAGAAGAGGAGCTGGAATGAAAAAGAGACAGTGATCTTGACCCAAGAGTGCAGTGCTGTCATTCAAAGAGGTCTCCCACCAAAACTCAAAGATCCTAGGAGTTTCATCATATCTTGCACCATAGGCAACATGACCTTGGAAAAAGCTCTCTGTGACTTAGGAGCCAGCATCAATTTAATTCCCCTCTCACTAATGAAGAAGCTTGCAACAGAGGAAGTCAAGCCCACCAGGATGTCACTTCAAATGGCTGACAGATCACCCAAGATACCAAATGGAGTTGTAGAAAACTTATTGTTGAAGATTGAAGAATTTATTTTCCCTGCTGACTTTGTTATCTTGGACATGGAAGAAGAAGGACACAGTTCAATCATATTGGGATGACCTTTCTTAGCAACAGCAAGAGCCATCATTGATGTGGAGAAAGGTGAGATGACCCTCAGGGTGCATGATGAAAAAATGATCATCAATGTCTTCAAGGCCATGCAGTATCCTCTTGAGAAGGAAAATCACATGAGAGTGGAATGATAGAAGAAGTGGAGGAGGAGCTACTGGAAGATAACAATGAAGAGGAACAAGAAGAGGAAACCGGAGAGGAACAAGACTTCACAGAAGAGGAAGTAGCAGAAATTTCCTCCGAAGGCAAGACAGAGGAAAGTCCAAAACAAGAATTAAATCCTCTTCCCCTTCATCTCAAGTATGTATTTCTTGGAGAAGCAGAGGCCCTGCCAGTGATCATAAATTCTTCCTTAAACATAGAAGAAGAAATAAAGCTGATTGAAGTGTTAAAAGCTCATAAGACAGCCTTGGGTTGGACGATTGATGATATCAAAGGCATAAGCCCTGCCATCTGTATGCACAGAATACTGTTGGAAGAAGATTCAAGGCCTATAGTTCAACCCCAAAGAAGGCTTAACCCAACCATGAAGGAGGTGGTTCAAAAAGAATTGATGAAGCTATGGAATGCTGGAATCATATACCCAATTCTTGACAGCTCTTGGGTGAGTCCAGTACAAGTACTGCCAAAGAAAGGTGGCATGACTGTCATCTTCAATGAGAAGAATGAACTCATTCCCACAAGGACCGTGACTGTGTGGAGATTGTGCATCGATTATAGAATACTGAATGATGCTACAAGGAAAGATCACTTTCCTCTCCCATTCATCGACCAGATGCTAGAAAGATTGGCTGGCCATGCATATTATTGCTTTCTGGATGGGTACTCTGGATACAATCAAATAGTGGTGGATCCCAAGGATCAAGAAAAGACTTCCTTCACCTGTCCATTTGGAGTCTTTGCTTACAGAAGGATGCCCTTTGGGCTATGCAATGCCCCTACAACTTTTCAAAGGTGTATGCTTTCTATATTTTCTGACATGGTGGAAAAATTTTTAGAAGTTTTCATGGATGATTTTTCTATCTTTGGCAATTTATTTGATACCTGCTTACACCATTTAACTCTTGTCTTCAAAAGATGCCAAGAAACTAATCTAGTATTGAATTGGGAGAAATGCCATTTCATGGTTCTTGAAGGGATAGTTCTTGGGCATAAAGTTTCAAGCAAAGGTATAGAAGTTGATAAGGCTAAAATAGAGAACATAGAAAAACTTCCTGTACCTGTTAATGTGAAAGCAGTAAGAAGTTTTCTTGGACATCCTGGTTTTTACAGGAGATTCATCAAAGATTTTTCAAAGATAGCAAAACCACTAAGCAATTTGCTAGCAATTGATAACCCATTCACCTTTGATGACAATTGCAAGAATGCCTTTGAGACTTTAAAAAGAAAACTCACTACAGCACCAATCATCACACTCCCAGATTGGGAATTGCCTTTTGAACTTAAGTGTGATGCAAGTGACTTTGCAATTGGTGCTGTATTGGGGCAAAAGAAAGACAAGCTGCATCATGTTATATACTATGTCAGCAAGGTGTTAAATGAAGCACATAAAAGTTATACCACCACTGAGAAGGAGCTTTTGGCAATTGTATATGTATTTGATAAATTTAGACAAGACTTGATTAGTTCAAAGGTTATAGTATATACTGATCATGTTGCTCTCAAGTATATCATGTCTAAATAGGATTCAAAGCCAAGGCTCATTAGGTGGGTGTTGCTGCTACAAGAATTTGACATTAAAGTGAGAGATAGGAAAGGGAAAGAGAACCAAGTGGCAGACCATTTGTCAAGGCTATCACAAGAAGCTAACCAAGATACACCACAACCAGTGAATGAAAAATTCCCAGATGAATACCTTCTTCAATTCCAGTAGGAACCTTGGTTTGCTGACATTACAAACTATAAGGTGGGAAGGAAGATTCCTCAAGAGTTTACCAAACAACAAGTGAAGAAGCTGTGTAATAAAGCCAAGAAATTCTTGTGGAAAGAACCATTCTTGTTCAAGAGGTGTCTAGATGGGATGATTAGAAGATGCATCCCTGAAAAGGAGATGAGAGACATATTGTGGCACTGTCATTGCTCAGGTTATGGTGGGCATTTTGGGCCAGAAAGAATAGCAGCCAAAGTACTTCAAAGTGGATTTTATTGGCCAACCATATTCAAGGATGCTAGAGAGTTTGTTCATCAATGCAATGAGTACCAAAGAGTTGGAGGATTAACAAGAAGGAATGAGATGCCTCATAACTACATCCTAAAGGTTGAACTCTTTGATCTTTGGGGCATAGATTTTATGGGCCCTTTTCCACCTTCATATTCCTTCAAATACATACTTGTAGCAGTAGAGTATGTCTCAAAGTGGGTGGAAGCCATAGCAACAACCACATGTGATGCACAAATTGTCCTTCAATTCCTTAAGAAGCACATTTTTACTAGATATGGAGTGCCTAAGGGTCTTGTCAGTGATGGTGGTAGTCATTTTTGTAACAAACTGATGGAGAAACTACTTCACAAATATGGGGTGATGCATAAAGTAGCCACACCATATCACCCACAGACCAATGGCCAAGCAGAGCTTGCAAATAGGGAGTTGAAAAGAATTTTGGAGAAGACAGTGGGGAACACAAGAAAGGATTGGGCCAGAAAATTAGAAGATGCTCTCTGGGCATACAGAACAGCCTTCAAAACTCTTATTGGAAAGTCTCCTTTTCAGTCATTATATGGCAAGTCTTGTCATCTCCCTGTAGAGCTTGAGCATAAAGCTTTCTGGGCCACTAAACTCCTCAATCTTGATTCTCAAGTAGCAGGAGAGAAGAGGCTATTGCAATTAAATGAGTTGGATGAGTTTAGACTGGAAGCCTATGAAAATGCTAAGATATACAAGGAAAAAGCTAAGAGATGGCATGACAAAAGGATCTCAAAGAAGGAGTTCAAACCAGGACAGCAAGTACTGTTGTATAACTCTAGGTTCAAAGTTTTCCTTGGAAAACTCAAGTCTAAATAGACTGGTCCCTACTTGGTGACAAAGGTTCTTCCTTATGGAAGCCTTGAATTGCTAGATGAAGCAACAAAGAATAATTTCACAGTAAACGGTCACAGGGCAAAGCATTACTTGGGAGGCCATTGGGACAAAGAAGAGAGCATTCATGAGCTGGGATAAACAAGAATGAAGGATGTCAAGCTAGTGACATTAAAAGAGCACTTGTTGGGAGGCAACCCAACCAGAGGTAGTTTTATTTTCCTAAACTATTTCAATAAAAAGGTTAAGTAGACTTATCTGTATTGCAAGGAGCTAAGTTTGGTGTTGCACACCAAAATAATTTAAGGTGAATGAAGGATGCTAAGTTTGGTGTTCCACCAAAAATCTCATTTATAAACACATTTCAACCCTCAGCATAAATGGTTACTAGCTCCAAGTAATCAGGGAAACCACTAAACCATTGTCTGTTTTCTAGTTTTTAGTTTTATTACTTTTAGGAAAAGCACAAGGTTTCATGTAACTGATGCATTATAGACAGTAGCAAGGGACTAAGTTTGGTGTTCCCTCACCAAAGTAAGTTCAAGAATCTACAATAATTTATGCATACTAACCATCTACCTAAGTGCTTGGAAAACAAGCAACCTCCAATAATTGTGCAGAAAAGACACTCAGCCTCTTAAAAGAATCATCACCAAGGAAAATACAAAAGTAAAAGATGATGATGACAAAAGGAAAGCTGCAAGACACTCCTGAGAGGTTATATTGTCACAAAATTCACTCTGTTTTGAAATATTTTGAATAAGAAGCTACTGTTTACCTTGATACTTAGTGCAAATAGTGAAAAATTTGATGTCTGTTAAATGCACTAGTTGAAATGCTTATTATCACTCATTTGCATTAAATCCATGTCATGTTTCTCTTTTGCATCAATAAGAGAAAATGTTTGAAATATAAAGTGATTGTCCAATGTGGTAGGAATTAAAATGAAGTTCAGTGGTGGTAATTGGTTGATTGGATGATAAGCTCAATAATAAAAGCTGCAGAATAGAATGTTCTTTGTAGTGTGAACTCATTTGCTGCTATAAAACCTTTTATTAATGAACATCCTTAGAAAATGAGGAAAAGTAAGAAGGAAAAAGAAAAGAAAAGCCATGGATTGGCAACAAACAAATGAAAGAAACAAATAATAAGGCTAGACACCAATAGCTTGGACCTTAGGACATATGCTTGTGGCGCTTCTTGTACTAGGATATGCTTGGACAATTAGGTTCTGAGGAGTCTTTTAAAACTTGGTAACTTGGATTAACTAATCCGGGATTACCAACCGAAAGTCCATTATCAAGAGCAACCTAGTTACAAAGCATTTAGTGACCCAAAGAGGGGCTGGGCATCAATGTTCCTAAGAAGAATTGTGAGCCAAGTGTCTGTAGTGAAGATGTGTTGAGAAAAATTGAGCCAAAAGGGCTGCTGCAACACTTGACACTGAGCTATCATTGAGAAATAAGTTTCTAAGCAAAAGAAAGAAGGAAAAATCTAACAGGGATCAATAAAAGAACAAGGGATTATAGCAGCAACTCTATTGAATCCTCAAAGAGACATTTCATAGCTGACACCTAAGAATAATTGAGCTGCATTTTGTCTGCATAAAACCCCATGAACCAAATTTTATTACCTGCGAAATAAGGACATATATGCTTATTTGTTTTATTTCATTTCTTCTCATGTTTAGTGCTTGCTTGGGGTCAAGAAAGATTTAAGTTTGGTGTTATGATGACAAGTCATCTTATGCTAGTTTTACAAGCATTTTTCATGTTTCATTAGGTTTTATGCACTTTTTTGCACAATAAGTAAGTGATTGGAGTGGATTTTCATGATTATTTTGAATCAATCAAACATCATTTATTTTACACAAAATCATAGGTTTTATGTTAGAATTAATTGATTTCATGAATGATGCAAAGACTTTGTGAATTTTGGTGAGACTTTGATTGGTTGTTTGGTTGCCTGTAGGTGAAGAAATGAAGAAAAGGGGGAAGCAATCAGGGAAGCGTTACGTTCAAATAGAGAACGCCACGCTTAGGAACACAAAGAGCTAGCGTTCACTTTGGAAGTGAGCACCACGTTCACTTTCTTAACTTTTTCGTGAATTTCAGCTTGGAGCAAAGGACTTGTGCTATCCGTACAGCGTAGGTGGCGCTCAAAATGGTAACACAGCGTTCACTAAGTGAACGCTAGTGAGGAAATAAGCGCACCAAATGGTTCTGCGCTCGAAGAAGCAAACGTAGCACTCAAATAGAGAGCGCTAGTGAGGAGAGGTGCGCACCAAAGCGCACGTGAAAGGGCACGCCTAGGCTAATGAACATAGCGCTCATGAAGTGCACGGAGCATTCTACTGGAAGGAGAACCAAGCCACCCCTGACCCACTTATTCAAGGCCAAATCCAAATCAAAAAGCCCACTCAAAGTTTTGATGACTAAAAATAGAAAGTGTATAAATAGGAGCAATTTTGATTTGAGAAGGACCTTCTTTTTACCTTTTTCTCTTTTTCAATTTTTTTTTTTGGAGAATTAGAGAATTTGGGGATTTGAGATCAGATCTAGGTTTTCTTTTTGTTTATTCTTTCTTCTGCAACTTCTATTTTCTGTTTTGGGTTTTGAACTCGGATTGAAGAACTCCACTAAAATTCTTCATCTGAGAATCATCTTTTACTTTTCCTTTTTATAGTTCTAAGAATTGGAAATTGGATCTAAATCTTTGTTTCTGTTTTTATTTTATTTCTTCTACAATTTCTTCTTTACTTTTTGGTCAAGAGAGTAATTGAGATCTAGATTTGCTTGCTGTTCTTGTTACTTGGTGAAGGAAATCGTGATTCACACTTTTCACAACTCCGCACAACTAACCAGCAGGTGCACTGGGTCGTCCAAGTAATAAACCTTACGTGAGTAAGGGTTGATCCCACGGAGATTGTCGGCTTGAAGCAAGCTATGGTCATCTTGTAAATCTCAGTCAGGCGGATTCAATTGGTTATGAGGTTTAGATAATTAAAAGATAAATAAAACATAAAATAAGATAAAGATACTTATGTAATTCATTGGTGGGAATTTCAGATAAGAGTTTGGAGATATTTTGTTGCTTCTGAACCTCTGCTTTCCTATTGTCTTCTTCCAAATATGCGTGCTCTCTTCCATGGCAAGCTGTAGGATCCTCTCAGTGAAAATGGTCCTCTACGGTTTCTGCACGGCTAATCAACTGTCGGATTTTTCATCTCGGATGAAAAATACTAGGCACAGCTACCGCATGGCTAATCATCTGTCGGTTTCTACTAGCGTCGGAATAGGATCTATTGATCCTTTTGCACACTGTCACTACGCCCAACATTCGCAGGTTTGAAGCTCGTCACAGTCATCCCTTCCCGGATCCTACTCGGAATACCACAGACAAGGTTTAGACTTGCCGGATCCTAGGAATGCTGCCAATGGTTCTAGCCTATACCACGAAGATACTAATCTCACGGACTCGGTCCATGTATTACATATCCAAGAGAATATACTCCAGCTGTCGTCCAATGACTACGTTGAACATCATGTAGACCGCTTTGTGGTTGTCAGGCACGCGGATCTTGGCTAAGCGAGTAACGAAGATTGGGTGATTGTCACGAGTCACCCCTTTATTTTGACTTAACTAAATTAAGTACATGAGTATATCTTGGAGAAGAAGTAGGCGTGATTAAATAGAAAACAGTAGTAATTGCATTAATTCATGAAGAACAGCAGAGCTCCACACCTTAATCTATGGGGTGTAGAAACTCCACCGTAGAAAATACATAAGAGAGTGAGGTCTAGGCATGGCCGAATGGCCAGCCCCCAAAATGTGAACAATAGTCTCCAAAGTATGATAAAAGATGTTCCCCTCTGTGAAAACAATAGTAAAAAGTGCTATTTATACTAAACTAGTAACTAAGGTTTACAGAAAATGAGTAACTAAGTGCAGATAGTGTAGAAATCCACTTCCAGAGCCCAATTGGTGTGTGCTTGGGCTGAGCATTGAGATTTACATGTGCATAGGCTGTTCTTGGAGTTAAACGCTAGCTTGGGTGCCAGTTTGGGCGTTTTACGCCAGGAAGTTTCAGGCTGGCTTTGGACGCCAGTTTGGGCCATCAAATCTCGGGCAAAGTATGGAGTATTATATATTGCTGGAAAGCCCAGGATGTCTATTTTCCAACGCAATTGAGAGCGTGCCAATTGTGCTTTTGTAGCTCTAGAAAATCCACTTCGAGTGCAGGATGGTTAGAATCCAACAGCATCTGCAGTCCTTTTTCAGCCTCTGAATCAGATTTTTGCTCAGGTCCCTCAATTTCAGCCAGAAAATACATGAAATCACAGAAAAACACACAAACTCATAGTAAAGTCCAGAAATTTGATTTTTGAATAAAAACTAATAAAAATATAATAAAAAGTAATTAAAACATAGTAAAAACTATATAAAAATAATGCCAAAAAGGGTATAAATTATCCGCTCATCACAACACTAAACTTAAATTGTTGCTTATCCCCAAGCAACTAAAAACAAAATAGGATAAAAAGAAGAGAATATACAATGAATTCCAAACTTATCAATGAACTTAGTTACAATTACATGAGCGGGGCTAGTAGCCTTTTTGCTTCTTAACAGTTTTGGCATCTCACTTTATCCTTTAAATTTCAGAATGATTGGCATCCGTAGGAACTTAGAATTCAGATAGTGTTATTGATTCTCTTAGTTCAGTATGTTGATTCTTGAACACAACTACTTTATGAGTCTTGGCCGTGACCCTAAGCATTTTGTTTTCCAGTATTACCACCAGATACATAAATTCCACAGACACATAACTGGGTGAACCTTTTCAGATTGTGACTCATTTTTGCTAGAGACCCCAGTTAGAGGTGCCTAGAACTCTTAAGCACACTCTTTTTACTTTAGACCACGACTTTAACCGCTCAGTCTCAAGCTTTTCACTTGACACCTTCACGCCACAAGCACATGGTTAAGGACAGCTTGGTTTAGCCGCTTAGGCCAGGATTTTATTCATTTGGGCCCTCAAAGCCTTGGATCTTTTTTACCCTTGCCTTTTGGTTTAAAGGGCTATTGGCTTTTTCTGCTTGATTTTTCTTTTTTTTTCTTCGCTTTTTTTTTCTTTTTTTCGCACATTTTTTTTTTCTGCAAGCTTTTGCTTTTCACTGCTTTTTCTTGCTTCAAGAATCAATTTCATGATTTTTCAGATTATGAATAACATTTCTCTTTTTCATTACTCTTTCAAGAGCCAATAATTTTAACATTCATAAACAACAAATTCAAAAACATGCACTCTTCAAGCATTCATTTAGAAAACAAAAAGTATTACCACCACAACAAAATAATTAAACTATTTTCAAGATAGAATTCGAAATCATGCACTTCTTGTTCTTTTGCAATTAAAAAACATTTTTCATTTAAGAAAGGTGAAGGATTCATAGGACATTCATAACTTTAAGACATAGATACTAGACACTAATGATCATGTAATAAAGACAAAAACATAGACAAAACATAAAGCATAGAATTCGAAAAACAGAAAAATAAGAACAAGGAAATTAAAGAACGGGTCCACCTTAGTGATGGCGGCTAGTTCTTCCTCTTGAAGATCTTATGGAGTGCTTGAGCTCCTCTATGTCTCTTCCTTGCGTTTGTTGCTCCTCTCTCATGGCCTTTTGGTCCTTTCTGATTTCATTGCGGATAATGGAGTGCTATTGGTGCTCCATCCTTAGTTGCCCCATGTTAGAACTTAAATCTCCTAAAGAGGTGTTGAGTTGCTCCCAATAGTTTTGTGGAGGAAAATGCATCCCTTGAGGTATCTCAGGGATTTCATGATGTGGGACTTCCTCATGCTCTTGTTGAGGTCCATGAGTGGGCACTCTTGTTTGTTCCATCCTCTTTTTAGTGATGGGCTTTTGAGATGAATCTCTCCATCTCCCATGACTTAGAGTTGGAAGCAACTTCCTTCCTTTTCCTCTTCCTAGAGGTTTCTCCGGCCTTAGGTGCTATTAATGGTTATGGAAAAACAAAAAGCAGAGCTTTTTCCACACCAAACTTAAAAAGTTTGCTCGTCCTCGTGCAAAAGAAGAACAAAAAGATTAGAGGAGAAAGAGATGGAGGAGATGGAGGTGTGTGAATGGTTTGGCTAAGGGGGGGTTTTAGGTGGTTATAGTGATGAGGGGCTTCCTCATGGATGGTTTGGATTTGAATGGGTGAGGGTAGGTGGGTTGTATGATGGTTTTGGAGGATAAATGGAGAGAATATGGGGAAGAGGGTAAGATTTGATAGGTGAATGGTGTTTGGGGGAGAGGTATTGATGTGATTGGTCAAGGGTATTTGGGGAAGAGTGTTATGGAAAAGTGTGAAGAGGAGAGAAGAAGAGGTGGGGTAGGTGGGGATTCTGTGGGGTCCACAGATCCTGAGGTGTTAAGAAATTCTGCTCCCTGCACCAATCTGGCGTTCAAACGCCCTCTGTGTGCCAATTCTGGCATTAAACGCCAGCTCTGCTACCTTTCCTGGCGTTAAACGCCAGTTTGCTGCCCTTTTCTGGCGTTAAACGCCAGTCTGTCTGCCATTTTTGGCGTTTAACGCCAGCCAGATACCAGACACCCTTTTTTGGTGTTAAACGCCCAGAGTGCTGCCCATTCTAGCGTTTAACGCCTAGAATGCTGCCAGGCTGGGCGTTAAACGCCCATTCTGCTATCCTTACTGGCGTTTAAACGCCAGTAAGACTGTCCTCCACGGTGTGCTATTTTTTATGCTGTTTTTGATTTTGCTTTAATTTTACAGTTATTTTTATGACTTCACATGATCATCAACCTAAAGAAAACATAAAATAACAATGGAATATAAATAAATATAATTAAATAACATTGGACTGCCTCCCAATAAGTGCTTCTTTAATGTCAATAGCTTGACAGTGAGCTCTTAGAGAGCTTCACAGAGACTCAGAGCTTGATGATGGCCTCCCAACACCAAACTTAGAAGTTGTGTGTCGGGGTTTTAGTTGACTCTGTATTGAGAGAAGCTTTTCATGCTTCCTCTCTATGGTTATAGAAGAATATCCTTGAGCCTTAAACACAAGGTAGTCCTCATTCAATTAAAGGACTAACTCTCCTCTGTCCACATCAATCACAACCCTTGTTGTGGCTAGGAAGGGTCTTCCAAGGATAATGGATTCATCTTCATCCTTCCTAGTGTCTAGGATCATGAAGTCAGCAAGGATGTAAAAGCCTTCAACCTTCACTACGACATCCTTTACAACTCCATAAGCTTGTTTCCTTGATTTGTCTACCGATTCTAGTGAGAATTTAGTAGCTTATACCTCAAAGATCCCTAGTTTCTCTATTACAGAGAGTTGCATGAGGTTTATTCCTGACCCCAGGTCACACAGAGCCTTCTTAAAGGTCATGGTGCCTATGTTACAAAGTATTAAGAACTTTTCGGGATCCGGTTTCTTCTGAGGTAATTTCTGTTGAGCCAAGGTATTTAGTTTATTGATGAGCAATGGAGGTTCATCCTCCCAAGTCTCATTACCAAATATCTTGGCATTCAGCTTCATGATTGCTCCTAGATACTGAGCAACTTGCTCTTCAACAATATCTTCATCTTCTTCAGAGGAAGAATACTCATCAGAGCCCATGAATGGCAACAGTAAGTTCAGTGGAATCTCTATGGTCTCTATATGAGCCTCAGATTCCTTTGGTTCCTCATTAGGAAACTCCTTATTGGCTAGTGGATGTCCATTGAAGTCTTCCTCATTGGAATTCACTGCCTTTTGACTCTCTCCAGGTTCGGCCATGTTGGGTATATTGATGGCCTTGCACTCTCTTTTTAGATTCTCTTCTGTATTGCTTGGGAGAGTACTAGGAGGAGTTTCAGTCACTCTTTTACTCAGTTGACCCACTTGTGCCTCCAAATTTCTAATGGAGGACCTTGTTTCAGTCATGAAACTGAGAGTGGTCTTAGATAGATCAAAGACTATGGTTGCTAAGTTAGAGAGGCTCTATTTAGAATTCTCTGTCTTTTGCTCAGAAGATGATGGGAAAGGCTTGCTATTGCCAAACCTATTTCTCCCACCATTATTATTATTGAAGCCTTGATTAGGCTTCTGCTGCTCCTTCCATGAGAAATTAGGATGATTTCTCCATGAAGGATTATAGGTGTTTCAATAGGATTCTCCCATGTAATTCACCTCTTCCATTGCAAGATTCTCAGGGTCATAAGCTTCTTTTTCAGAGAAAGCTTCTTTAGTACTACCGGATGCAGCTTCCATTCCAGTCAGACTCTGAGAAATCATATTGACTTGCTGAGTTAATATTTTATTCTGAGCCAACATTGCATTCAGAGTATCAATCTCAAGAACTCCTTTCTTCTGAGTCATCCCATTATTCACAGGATTTCTTTTTGAGGTATACATGAACTGGTTATTTGTAACCATTTCAATAAGTTCCTAGGCTTCTGCAGGCATCTTCTTCAGATGAAGAGATCCACCAGCAGAGTGATCCAATGACATCTTGGACAATTCAGACAGACCATCATAGAATATATAAGATGCTCCATTCTGAAAGCATGTCAGAAGGACACCTTTTGATCTGTTGCTTGTATCTTTCCCAAGCTTCATAGAGGGATTCACCTTCCTTCTGTCTGAAGGTTTGGACTTCCACTCTAAGCTTGCTCAATTTTTAAGGTGGAAAAAATTTGGCCAATAAAGCATTGACCAACTTTTCCCAAGAGTTCAGGCTTTCTTTAGGTTGTGAGTCCAACCATGTCCTAGCTCTGTCTCTTACAGCAAAAGGGAAAAGCATAAGTCTGTAGACCTCAGGATTAACCCCATTGGTCTCAACAGTGTCACAGATTTGTAAGAATTCAGCTAAGAACTGATGAAGATCTTCCAATGGAAGTCTATGAAACTTGCAATTCTGCTGCATTAGAGAAACTAATTGAGGCTTAAGCTCAAAGTTGTTTGCTCCAATTGCAGGAATTGAGATGCTTCTTCCATAGAAGTCAGAAGTTGGTGCAGTAAAGTCACCAAGCACCTTCCTTGCATCTCCACCATTATTGTTATTTTTGGCTGCCATCTCTACTTCTTTTTCGAAAATTTCTGTTACGTCTTCTCCAAAGTGTTGTGCTTTAGCTTCTCTTAGCTTCATCTTTAGAGTCCTTTCAGATTCAGGATCATCCTCAACAAGAATGTTCTTATCCTTGTTCCTGCTCATATGAAAAAGAAGAGAACAGAAAAGAAGAGAAATCCTCTATGTCACAGTATAGAGATTTCTTTATGTGAGTAGAAGAATAGAAGAATAGAAAGAAGAAGGGAGAAGAAGAATTTGAACATAGAGAGAGGGAGAGGGTTCAAATTTTAAGAAGAGAAGTGTTAGTAAATAAATAAAATAAATAGAAAGAGATGAGAGAGAGAAGAATTCGAATATTAATTAAAATAAAAGAAAAAATAACCATGGAGGTAGAGGCCAAAACTGAGGAGATATAGAAGGCATTGAACACCAGTGAAGAACCCCTCATTGGGCGTTCAACGTCCATCCTGGCAGCAGAGCTGGCGTTAAACGCTAGCCAAGGAGCATTGGCTGGGCGTTCAACGCCCAAACACCCAGGAACCCTGGCGTTGAACGCCAGTGAGGAACCCCTCAATGGGAGTTCAACACCCAAACTGGCAGGCAGCCTAGCGCTGAACGCCAGTGAGGAACCCCTCACTGGGCGTTCAACGCCCACACACCTAGGGAGGCTGGCATTGAACGCTTGCAAGGATATCCCTGCTGGGTGTTCAATGCCCAAAATATTAAGGGGCTGGCATTTAATGCCAGTAAGTATGCACAGCACGGGCATTTGACGCACAATAAGCTAACAGAGCTAGCGTTTAACACCAGTCAAAGCACACTGATGACTTGTATCATCTACCCTTCTTTCTTGCATAAAGAAGACCATAAAAGAGCATAAATCTCATTTGATCAGTACAATTCATGCATTATTTGATGAATATTATGGTACACTACTTTGAGATGAGTTGTGCTGAATTTCAGGTGAGAAAAGCATCAAAAATTGGGTAGAAGACAAATAAGAAGCTGGGCGTGTGAAACCGGCGTGCCACATGAAGCAAACGCCACAAAAATGCACTGGCGTGGCACGCTAGGAGCTGGGCGTGGCACACCAGTGCTAAAGTCCAGAGAAGAAGTCCAAGCATGCATGTGGGCATCGCACGCCAGAGACTGGGTGTGGCACGCTAATACAAAATTCTAGAGAGTCAAATGGAGGACATAAAAGGGGTGTGGCACGCCAAGCTGGGCGTTGCATGCCTGGCCCATCAATTACTATGGGCGTGCCACTTGAGCAAAGGGGCATGGCACGCCAACTCACCATTCCAAGAAGAACCTTCACTATGGCGTGCCACTTGGTGTCGAAGGCGTGGCACACCAGCCCCAAAAAGTCACTTGGGCGTGCCACTTGAGAACCCTGGCGTGGCACGCCAAGCTTGAAGAGTTCACAAATCCATGAGCGTGCCACTTGAGCAGCATGGCATGGCACGCTGGTACAATAATCCAGAGAAGGGGCTGAAGGCAATTGAAGATTGGGTGTGCCACTTGAGCAACTAGGCGTGGCACGCCAATGCACAAAAAATTATATTGGAAAGGAGATTGAATGCAATTTGGTTTCATAGGAACCTTGGGAAAGGAAACATGAAACCATGCTTGAAATCTCTTCTTACACTAGAGTAGAATCTGGGTATTGGTGTTTGGATATGTGACATATAATCCTCCCTCTACTTGGACCTATAATAGTGTGTGGTATAATCAGGGACCAAGCATATCTCTCTTCATGAGCAATTAGATCAAGAAATTGGCTATTGATCAAGATCTGAGAGATTGAGTCACCAAGGGATTGAGGCTCAACCAATCATGATTGCCAAGAGGTCAATGAGTTGCATGATTGAAGAGGATATAAGCTAGATTTGATCCAAAGAGACAACATCTCCCAATCTCAATGAATTTCCCCATTCTTATCTATCCATTTCTTTACTGTTTATTTTTACATTCAGCAATTCCCCATTCCCATTTACATTCAAGTCATTTATGATTCTGCCCTTTACTTTCCGCCATTTATATTTCTACACTTTATTACTTTTCTTTATATTCTAGTCATTTACATTTATGTCATTTACAATTCTGCACTCTACAATCCTATTGATCTGCTTGACTAATTCATCAATTAATTAAAACTGCTCGAATTCGCCAATCTCTGTGGATATGATCCCACTCCACTGTGGGTTATTACTTGACGATAATTTTGGTGCGCTTGCCAAAAGGACTAATGCACCAAATTTTGAATAGGGTGTGAATTCCGGTCATCACACACCCTTTAAGTGCTTAAGTCCCACTCAAGAAACCTCTATCCCAGAAGTAAAGGAAGTCCATGCTCACATAAAGACCATAGAGGTTCCTTTGAATGCACTTCTGCCGTGCATGAGTTATGATGAATACTCATCCTCTGATGAGGATGAAGACACTAGGGAAGAGCAAGTTGCTCAGTACCTAGGAGCTCTTTTGAAGCTGAATTCCAAGTTATTTGGTACAAAGCCATTGGAGGAAGAACCTCCACTGCTTTCCAAAGAACTCCATGCTTTGGTTTAGCAGAGGCTACCTCAGAAGCTTCCATTCTGGACACTTTCTAATCCCTTGCACCATAGGCACTATGACCTTTGAGAAAGCTTTGTGTGTCCTAGGGTCAAGTATTAAGCTTCGAATCCTTGTGGTACAAGCTGTAAACATCTTATTAGAGATGGCGGACAAGACAATGAAGAAGCCATATGGTTAAGTAGAGGATGTCATGGTAAAGGGAGAATAGTCTTAGACATAGGAGAGGATGAGGATGAGGATAACTCTGTCATCCTTGGAAGACCTTCCCTAGCCACTGTCAATGCTATAATTAATGTGGCAAAGGGAGAAATGGTTTTCCAACTAGGAGAGGACTTCATCTTGGTCAAGATGTCCAATCCTAATTCTCCCTCTGAAAAGAGAGAGACCATGGTGCAACACCTAGTGTTCCAACCCTCCCTTTCTATTCAGAGCTTTACAGAGTCCCTAGACGTCAATTCTAAGTTTGGTGTTGGGCAGCCATCAACAAATTCTAAGCACAAAAGTACAAAGAAGAAAGTAACTAAAGGCTGGAGGGGCAAGAAAGTCCCAACTGAAGGCCTCTCACCTGGCATGAGAATTGTCTTCACCAAGAAGCAAGTCTTACCACATACAGTAAGCCGTATCCTGTCTTTAGAGCATGTCGAGCTTATTCATAAGAAGACAAGAAGAAAGTTCACTATCAGGGGTGAAAATCTGAGCCCATACTCACCTCCATAAGGAGCTAACCGTCAAGCTAGTGACGTTAAAGGAGCGCTTGTTGAGAGACAACCCAACCTTAATTAATTAATTTTATTTTTATCATTTTTATTTTCTTTTAGACTCATGATCATGTGCATCAGTCAGAACAGAGACAGAATTCACAGCAGTGAAAATAGAACACTCTGAATGGAGTGTTATTAAAAGTTGAACGCCACTCAAGGAGTTATCCCTGGGCGTCCAATGCCCCTAATGTGCAGCATTGCTAGCATTGAACGCTAGCCAGGGAGCAGCCCCTGGGCGTTCAAACGCTAGTGCTAGAGAACAGGGAATCTGAAATTCCTAGCCTCTCAAGAGCAGTGGGTCCCACAGCATGTTTACCTACCCCACTTACTTTTACACTTTCCCATACACACTTCCCTGTAAACCCTAGCCCAATCACATCCATACTACTTCCCCAAATCCATCATAACTCCCACCAACCCCCACCCACATCAAAATCAAATTTCCCACCCAAAACCCCACCCATGGCCGAACCCAACCCTACCCACTCTCTATAAACACCCCTCTTCATAACCCTTCATACACACACCTCTCATACACTCATAAACCCACAAGGTCGTGCCCTCTCTCTCCCTCTATCTTCTACTCTATTCTTCTCTTTCCTTTATTTTTGCTCGAGGACGAGCAAAGTTTTAAGTTTGGTGTTAGAAAAGCATAGCTTTTTTTCATTCCATTACCATTCATGGCACCCAAGGTTGGAGAATCCTCTAGAAAGAGGAAAGGAAAAGTAGTAGCTACCTCCTCTGAATCTTGGAAAATGGAGAGATTCATCACCAAAGCTTATGAAGTCCACTTCTATGAAGTAGTGGTAGAGAAGAAAGTGATCCCTAAGGTCCCTTTCAAGCTCAAGAAGAATTAGTATCCGGAAATCTGAAGAGAGATCTGGAGAAGTGGTTGGAAAGTCCTAACCAATCCCATTCAAGATGTTGGGATTGTAATGGTGTAAGAGTTCTATGGTAATCCATGGGTTACTAAAAACCATGACACTAGTGTGAACCCAAATCGAAGGAATTGGAGCACCATGGTCCAGGGAGAATCTTAGATTTCAGCCCAGAAAGTGTGAGGTTGGCGTTCAACTTCCCTCTAATGCAAGGAGATCCTCATCCTTACGCTAGGAGAGTCAACTTTGATAAGAGATTGGATCAAGTGCTCTCAGATATCTGTATGGAAGGAGCACAGTGGAAAAGGGATTCCCAAGGCAAGCCCATTGATGCCAGGACATCTTAGGCTAGTTTCACTAACCTTTTTTCTTTGAATTTAATAAGTTTTATGTACTTTCTTGAGTTATAAGTAGGCTATTGGGGTAAAAATACATGCATGCCTGGATTCATCCGACCATAGTTAATTTGTTGCAATTTCATGATAATCATGCTATAATTACTTGTGTGCTAAGAATGATGAGAATTCTCATGACTTATGCCAAGGATTTGATGAGTTTGTTTGGTTGATGATAGGAAGAAAGAAGCAGAAAAAGAGCAAGAAAGAAGAGAAGGAGAGGCCATTGTTGGAGCCAACGTTGGCCCATCAATGTTGAAGGCAACGTTCTGGAAAAAGAAAATATAGGTGCCAACATTGGAGGGAACATTGGTGAACCAACGTTACCTCCAACGTCATTGAAAATGTTCAATTTTGGAGCTAAAGGATTTTTGAGCGACACATATGCGTCTATGACACGTACGCGTGAGAGAAGAAAATTTCTATATCCACGCGCAAGCGTGAGTCACGCGTACGCATTACCAAACGAACGTTGGAGGTCCAACATTGCCTCAAACGTTGCCTCCAACGTCCACGATAAGAAGCCCAGAAATTGGAATTGACAATCTTGAATCGATGTGTACGCGTCAGTGACGCGTACCCGTGGATGGGAAAAATAGCAATACATGCGTAAGCGTGGTGTACGCACACGCGTGAATAAGCAAAATCACAGCCTTCACGCATACGCGTGGTGCACGCGTACGCATAGGTAGCAGAGCGTTGGCCCTCCAACGTTGAGTCAAACGCCAATGAAAGCAGGTATATCTGGTTTTTAAGAAAGGCGTTTGAATCAACGTTGGCCATCAAACGTTGACTCCAACTTGAGCACCAGAACTTTGCAAATCAAACAGATCTCTTCTCAACAGCAAGGGAAACGAATTTGAGCAACCTCAACCCAATTCCATCAATGCCAAAAGCCCAATTCAGAGATTGAAGATCAATGGAAGAAAGTGTATAAATAGCTTAGAATTTAAGTTAGAAAGGGTGGACTGGACTTGTACTGCACTTTTTACTTTTCGGCTCATTTAATTTTTGGCAATTCTTTCAATTAAGTGATGTATCTTTCAATTCCATTTTCCATTTTGAGAGCTATGAACAACTAAACCCTTTTCATTGGGTTATGGATCAATATTAGTTTTCATTATTCTTCTTCTTTCTTTTCTCTTGATTTTGCTAGAAAGCTTTCGTTCCTCATCCAATTGCATAGTTGTCTTGGGAAAGAAGCTACTCATAATTGGATCTCCTCTGAACCTTGGAAGAGGAATGAGGAGATCATGCTAGAAATTCTTTCTCACATTGGATTAGATTGGGGTTTGGATGGATATAGTGACATGTAATCCTACCAATACTTTGATCTATGAATTTGAGTGGTATAATCAGTGACCAAACTTCATCTCTCCCCGTGAGCACTTAAATCAAGGAATTGGGCAATTGTTCATGCTTAGAGAGATTAGATTGCCAAGGAATTGGGATCTAATCACCTAAGATTGCAAAGAAGTTCAATGAAAGCATTGATTGAGGAAGAGATAAAATGAATTTGATCCGGAGAATTATAACATCTCCTGACCCCAATGAACTTTCCCATCTCTGATCTACCCATTCTTTTATATTCTGCGTCTTTAATTTCATGCTTACTCCCCATTCCCATTTAATTTCTTGCAATTTAAGATTCTGTCATTTATTTTTTTCAATTTAATTTCTGTCAGATAATTCCTTGCAATTCAAGTTTCCCGCCAAATCTACATTCTGCAATCTCAACCCAATTTTGATTTCGCTCAACAAGCACAATTCTCCAATTAACATTGATCAACCAACCAATCCCTGTGGGATTCGACCTCACTCTACAGTGAGTTTTTACTTGACGACAATCCGGTGCACTTGCCGGTAGGAAATTATTGAGAGACAGTTTTCGAGTGAATCAAGTTTACGGCGCCGTTGCCAGGGATTGGTTTTGTATTGATAATTACTAAATTGAAAGATAACTAAATTGAGCACTTTTCTTTTCTTTTGATTAATTGAGTTTTAATTTCAGCTGTTCATTTTCGTTTTCTGTAATTTCAGTTGTTTCTCTTTATTTTTCTTTATTTACTTACTTTTCAGCAAGCTAACCCACTAACCATTTGATAAATTGCTCTAACCAAGCTAACTATACTCTGTTTTAGTGAACTCTTTGCTGTTTCTTGTACTTGTACCTTGTATGACAGGTAGGATAAAGGAAACCTCATCCTCGTTTGATAGTGAACCGGAAAGAACCTACCTGAGACTAAGGAAGAAAGCAAGAGGAAAGAGGGTTGTTGGTGCAGAAGAAGAGGAGGAAGATTTGGATATAACCATGGAGGATGATATGGAAAACATTCATGAAGAAGAGGTGAAAAATCATGCCAGAAGAGTTGCAGCTAATCCTGCTAGACCAGAGAGGAGAGTTCTGGGATTCTACATCAATCCAAACCCAGGAAACTGTGGTAGCAGCATTCAAAAGCCAACTATCCATGCTAATAATTTCGAATTGAAGCCTCAGCTCATAACTCTTGTGCAAAACAACTGTTCTTTTGGAAGAAGTGCCCAAGAGGACCCTAATGAGCATCTCACTAAATTCCAAAGGATATGTGACATAGTTAAATCTAATGATGTTCATCCTGACACCTATAGATTGCTACTATTTCCATTTTCTTTGAGGGACAAAGCATCAAAATGGCTAGAATCATTTCCCAAGGAAAGCTTGACAACTTGGGATGATGTAGTGAATAGATTCTTAACAAGGTTCTACCCTCCACAAAAAGTAAACAGGCTGAGAACTGAAGTACAGACATTCAGACAGTTGGATGGTGAGACTATTTATGAAGCCTGGGAGAGATTCAAAGATTTAACAAGAAAATGCCCCCCTGATATGTTTAATGAGTGGGTGCAACTTCATATCTTTTATGAAGGGCTGAATTGTGAATAAAAAAAAACTGTAGACCACTCATCTGGAGGTTTCCTGAACAAGAAGAAGACCATTGAAGAAGCCATTGATGTTATAGAGACAGTGGCTGACAATGAGTATTTTTATGCCTCAGACAGAAGTAACAATAGGGGGTCCTGGAATTAAACCATATGGATGCAATCCTGGACCAGAATAAGATGATCACCAAGCAATTGACTGAATTGACCAAGCAAATGGAGAAGAATCAGACTGCAGCTATCCACACTCAATCATCACCTCAAGGAGAGTTGGACACAGAAGAAGGAGTTAACTGGGAGGAAGTTAATTACTTTGGAAATTCATCTAGTCAAGCTCATGATCCATATTCTAAAAGCTATAACTCTAGTTGGAGGAACCACCCAAACTTTAGGTGGCGGAACCAACAAAACCAAGGCCAAGACCACAGACCTCATAATCCAAACCAGTATAACAACTCTACTCACCAACACTCCATGCAAAAATCATACCATACCACACAAAATACTTATTCACAGCCACCATACCAAAGCCATAATAACCACTCTCAACACCCTAATTTCAACCAACTATCACCACATGATGATGATAGAATGGCCAAAATAGAAGCTATGCTTGCAAGCCTTTGCAAGGAGTCTGAAGACATGAAGAAATTCAAGGAGAAAGTGATATCCAATCTGCAAAACCAAGATGCTGCCACTCATAAACTTGAAGCACAAATTGGATACTTGTCCAAGCAAGCACCTGGCCACAGTTCAGGTAATGCCACCAGGACAACTTCAAGAGAGGAATGCAAAGCTATTACCCTCAGAAGCAGAAAGGAATTGAAAGAAACTTCAAGGGAGACTCAAGAAGAGAAGGCAGAGGGTAGTTCAAATGCCAAGGAAGAAGCACAAACACCTGCTCCCAACCCATCAGAAGAGAAAGAAGTTCTAAGGCCATATGTCCCAAAGGTTCCTTACCCTCAGCGCCTAGTGAATAATGTAAAGGACAGCCAATTCTCCAAATTTTTGGAGATCTTCAAGAAACTTCAGATCAACATTCCTTTTGCTGAAGCACTAGAGCAAATGCCACTCTATGATAAGTTTTTGAAGGAATTAATGACCAAGAAGAGAAGCTAGAGGAATGATGAAACTGTGGTATTAACTGAGGAATGTAGTGCTATCATCCAACACAAGCTGCCTTAAAAATTAAAGGACCTAAGAAGCTTCCAAATTTCCTGCATCATAGGGGAAATAACAGTTGAAAAAGCCTTATATGACTTGGGAGCTAGTATAAATTTGATGTCCTTAACTATAATAAAAGGAATGAAGATTGAGGAAGCCAAACCAACAAGAATGGCCTCCAATTGGCAGATCGGTCATTCAAATTACCTCATGGAATAGTAGAAGATTTGCTAGTGAAAGTATGAGACTTCATCTTCCCTGCTGACTTTGTGGTATTGGATATGGAGGAAGAAGTTAAAGCTTCAATAATTTTGGGGAGGCCATTTTTAGCTACTGATGGAGCCATCATTGATGTCCAAAAGGGTGAACTTACCCTTAGGCTACATGATGAAAGAATGGTATTCAATGTATTCAAGGCCATGAGCTATCCACCAGAGTCACTAGGAGAGTGTATGAGGCTAGATGCATTGGAAACTGTGGTGCAAGAAACCTTTGAAGAAGCACTTGAAGGAGTGACAGAGGGTGATTCCATGTTAAATGTTGAGGTTACTGATGTCAATTCAGCTGAAGTGTCTATTCCAAGCACATCGGAGGAGAGGAAAAAGGAAAAGGAAGCACCCAAACTGGAGCTAAAAGCACAGCCTCCTACTCTCAAGTATGCATACTTAGGAAGTGATGGAAGTTACCAAGTGATCATCAATTCTGCCCTTAGTCAAGAACAGGAAGAGGAATTAATCAAGTGCTACAAAAGCACCAAGATGCCATCGGATGGACCCTTGCTGACTTAAAGGGGATAAGCTCATCCATATGTATGCATAAGATCTTGCTGGAAGATGATGTCAAACCCTCCATTCAAGCCTAAAGAAGATTGAATCCTGTCATGAAATAAGTGGTCCAAAAAGAGGTTATAAAGCTATGGCAGGCAGGAGTAATCTATCCCATTTCAAACAGCCCATGGGTGAGCCCTGTCCATGTGGTTCCAAAGAAAGGAGGGATCACAGTTGTACCCAATGAGAAGAACGAACTCATTCCCACAAGAACAGTAACAAGCTGGAGGATGTGCATTGACTATAGGAAACTCAATGAGGCAACTAGAAAAGATCATTTTCCACTCCCTTTCATGGATAAGATGCTGGAGAGATTGGCAGGACATGCATATTACTATTTTCTTGATGGATACTCGGGATATAATCAAATAGTGGTTGATCCTAGAGATCAAGAGAAAACCTCATTTATCTGTCTATATGGAGCTTTTGCTTACAGGCGCATGCCTTTTCGATTGTGCAATGCTCCTGCAACTTTCCAAAGATGCATGTTGTCTATTTTCTCAGACATGAATGAAAAATTCATTGAAGTCTTCATGGATGATTTTTCAGTTTTTGGAGATTCCTTCCCCAATTGCCTAAATCATCTTGCCTTAGTGTTAAAAAGGTGCCAAGAGACAAACCTCGTTCTAAATTGGGAGAATGCCACTTTATGGTGACAGAGGGGATTGTCCTTGGCCATAAAATTTCAGAAAAAGGCATAGAATTGGACAAAGCTAAGCTGGAATTAATTGAGAAATTACCTCCACCTAGTAATGTCAAGGCAATTAGGAGTTTTTTAGGCTATGCTAGTTTCTACAGAAGGTTTATCAGAGATTTTTCCAAAATTGCAAAGCCTTTGAGCAACCTATTAGTTTTTGATACACCTTTTGTGTTTGATAAAAAATGCACAATAGCATTTGAAACACTGAAAAGAGAAGTTTCCTCAGCTCATATTATTGCCCCACCTAATTGGAATTTGCCTTTTGAACTGATCTGTGATGCATAAGACTTTGCTGTTGGGGCAGTGCTGGGACAGAGGAAAGGCAATTTAGTGCATGTTATCTATTACGCCAGCAAGGTTTTGAATGAAACTCAACGGAATTATACTACTACTGAGAAAGAACTACTGGCAATAGTGTTTGCATTTGACAAGTTTAGATCATATCTTATTGGATCTAAAGTGATTGTTTTTACAGATGATGCAGCACTAAAATATTTACTTGCAAAACAAGAGTCAAAACCAAGATTGATAAGTTGGATTTTGCTATTGCAGGATGATGAGCGGATATTTTATACACTTTTTGGGGTTAATTTCATGTAGTTTTTAGTATGTTTTAGTTAGTTTTTAGTATATTTTTATTATTTTCTAGGAAAAATTCATATTTCTAGACTTTACTATGAGTTTGTGTGCTTTTCTATAATTTTAGGTATTTTCTGGCTAAAATTGAGGGAGCTGAGCAAAAATCTGATTCAGGCTGAAAAAGGACTGCTAATGTTGTTGGATTCTGACCTCCCTGCACTCAGAATGGATTTTTTGGAGCTACAAGATTCCAATTGGCGCGCTCTCAATTGCGTTGGAAAGTACACATCCAGGGCTTTCCAGCAATATATAATAGTGCATACTTTGCTCAAGGATAGACGACATAAACTGACGTTCAACGCCAGAAACAGGTTACAACCTGGCATTTAACTCTAGAAACAGCCTAGGCACGTGTAAAGCTCAAGTCTCAGCCCCAGCACACACCAAGTGGGCTCCAGAAGTGGATTTCTGCACTATCTATCTTAGTTTACTCATTTTCTGTAAACCTAGGTTACTAGTTTAGTATTTAAACAACTTTTAGAGATTTATTTTGCAGCTCATGACATTTTAGATCAAAACTTTGTACTCTATTCTCAACCTATGAACGCGTGACTGACAACCACCTCTGTTCTACCTTCGATTGAATGAATATCTCTTGGATTCCTTAATCAGAATCTTCGTGGTATAAGCTAGAATCCATTGGCAGCATTCTTGAGAATCCAGAAAGTCTAAATCTTGTCTGTGGTATTCTGAGTAGGATTCAGGGATTGAATGACTGTGACGAGCTTCAAACTCACAAGGGTTGGGCATAGTGACAGACGCAAAAGGATCAATAGATCCTATTCCAGCATGAGTGAGAACCTACAGATGATTAGCCGTGCGGTGACAGCACACCTGGACCATTTTCACTGAGAGGACGGATGGTAGCCATTGACAACGGTGATCCACCAACACACAGCTTGCCATAGGAGGAACCTTGCGTGCGTGAAGAAGAACACAGGGGGAAAGCAGAGATTCAGAAGACAAAGCATCTCCAAAACTCCAACATATTCTCCATTACTGCATAATAAGTATTATTTAATCCATGCTCTCTTGTTCATTTGCAAGTCAACTGATAATTATAATTGATATCCTGACTAAGAGTTACAAAATAACCATAGCTTGCTTCAAGCCAACAATCTCTGTGGGATCGACCCTTACTCACGTAAGGTATTACTTGGACGACCCAGTGCACTTGCTGGTTAGTGGTACGAGTTGTGAAAAGTGTGATTTACAATTCGTGCACCAAGTTTTTGGCGCCGTTGCCGGGGATTGTTCGAGTTTGGACAACTGACGATTTATTTTGTTGCTTAGATTAGGAAAAATTTTTCTTTTTGGTTTAGAGTCTTCTATTATTATTTTTTGTTGAAATTTTTTAGATCCTTATTTTCTCTTTTTTAAATTTTTCGAAAATTTTATAAACTAACAATTGAGTTTTTCTGTTTGAGTTTAGTTTCATATTTTAAGTTTGGTGTCAAATGCATGTTTTTATTTTCTTTTAAATTTTTGAATTTGTGTTCATTGTTCTTTCTTAATCTTCAAGTTGTTCTTGTTTATTTTCCTTGTTTGATCTTTAGTTTTTCTTGTTTTGTGAATTTTCTTGTTTTTTTCTTGTGTATTTTCGAATTATTAGTATCCAAAAAAAATTAATAATAATAATAATAGTTTTTCTCTGTTTAATCCTTGCATTTCTTGAATGTGTCTATGTTCTTGTGAATAGTTGCTCCTTTGAGTCTTTCTTTCTAAAATCTTTTCAAAAATAATTTTTCTGTGATTAAATCTTGTGTCAAGTTTTAAGTTTGGTGTTTTCTTGTTAGTTCTTATTTAATTTTCGAAAATTTATTTTTGGTTTTCTAAAAATTTTATGTTTGGTGTTCTTTTTTTTATGTGCTTGAGTCCTTTGAGTCTTTGAATTTTTGTTCTTCGTGTTCTTGTGAATCTTCAAGGTGTTCTTGAGTCTTTCTTGTGTTTTGATCTTCAAATTTTTATGTTTGGTGTTTCTTGGTGTTTTCCCTCCAAATTTTCGAAAACAAGGAGCATTAGATCTAAAAAAATTTTAAGTTTTGTGTCTTTTTATTGTTTTTCTCTTTCCTCATTAAATTCAAAAATATCTTTTCTCTTTAATTTAAATTGAATTTTCGAAAATTACTTTTAAAAATTCAGATTTTTATTTTAAAAATCAAACCTTTTCAAAATTCAAAATCTTTTTCAAAAAATCATATCCAAAGGTTTTCAAATCTTCTAAATTAAGCAATTATTTTCACTTTTAAATTTATTTTTCTCTAAGTTTTTAAAATTTACATTCCAATTTCTAATTGTTCTATTTTATTTTATCTTATTATTTTATTTATCTTAATAATTTGGTTTGTTCTACTTCAATAAAATAAAAACAAAAATATATTTTCCTTGCAATTCATATCAATTCCATTTTATCCATCATGGATCTAAGTGAAAATGAACAGTCCAGAAGGACTCTGGGATCATATGCTAATCCCACTACTGCTGCATATGGGAGTAGTATCTGTATACCTCCCATCAAAGCAGGCAATTTTGAGCTGAATCCTCAGCTCATTGTCATGGTGCAGCAAAACTCCCAGTATTTCGGTCATCCACAAAAAGAACCTACTGAGTTTCTGGCACAATTCTTGCAAATTGCTGACACAGTACGTGACAAGGAGGTAGATCAGGATATATATAGACTGTTACTATTTTTGTTCGCTGTAAAAGATCAAGCTAAAAGGTGGTTAAATAACCAACCCACAGCAAGCATAAGGACATAAAAACAGTTATCAGACAAATTCCTGAATCAATATTTCCCTCCAAAAAGGATGACACAGCTAAGGCTGGACATCCAAGGCTTTAAACAAGAGGATGATGAATCCTTTTATAATGCCTGGGAGAGGTATAGAGGGATTCTAAGGAAATGCCCCTCTGAAATATTTTCGGAGTGGGTGCAATTAGACATCTTCTACTATGGGCTTATAGAAGGAGCTCAGATGTCCCTAGACCACTCAGCTGGTGGATCTATACACATGAGGAAAACTATTGAAGAGGCTCAAGAGCTTATTGATATAGTTGCTAGAAACCAGCATCTGTACATAAGTAATGGGTCCTCCATAAAAGAAGAAGCCAAAGCAGTGTCTACTGAACTTGGTCCTCCAGAACAAGTTGCTGAACTCAATCAACAATTGTGCTTTCTAACAAAACAGCTAGCAGAATTCAAGGAGATGCTACAAGACACAAAAAATGCTAATAAAAATATGAAGGCACAATTGAATCAGACAAAATAGCAGTTATCAAAGCAGATAACAGAAGAGTGCCAGGCAGTTCAATTAAGAAGTGGGAAAACATTAAATACCTCACTTCAGAGCAGCAGAAAGCCAAGAAAAGAACAACTGACAGAGGATGAGCAAAATATTATCCAAAATCCCTCTGAGGACAGTAAGGGCCCAGAGAGGAACAATTCTAGCGTTCAAACGCCAGAAACAGGTAGGAAGTTGGCGTCCAACGCCAATCAAGCTTCCAACCCTGACATTCAAACACCAGTGAAGGATCAGACACACACAAGTGCTGATAACAACCCCTCTAAAAAGGCTTCTCCAACCACTTCTGTAGGAAATAAACCTGCAGCAACCAAGGTTGAAGAATACAAAGCCAATATGCCTTATCCTCAAAAACTCCGCCAAGAGGAGCAGGATAAGCAATTTGCTCGCTTTGCAGACTACCTCAGGACTCTTGAAATAAAGATTCTATTTGCATAGGCACTTGAGCAAATACCCTCTTACGTCAAGTTCATGAAAGAGATCTTGAGTCATAAGAAGGATTGGAGAGAAACTGAAAGAGTTCTCCTCACTAAGGAATGCAGTGCAGTCATTTTAAAAAGCTTCCCAGAAAAGCTTAAAGATCCCGGGAGCTTTATGATACCATGCAAATTAGAGGGTGATTGCACCAAGACAGCTTTATGTGATCTTGGGGCAAGCATCAACCTAATACATGCATCCACTATCAAAAAGCTTGGTTTAACTGAAGAAGTCAAACCAACCAGGATATGTCTCCAACTTGCTGATGGCTCCATTAAATACCCATCAGGCGCAATTGAAGACATGATTGTCAGGGTTGGGCCATTCGCCTTTCCCACTGACTTTGTAGTGCTGGAAATGGAGGAGCACAAGAGTGCTACTCTCATTCTAGGAAGACCTTTCCTAGCAACTGGATGAACTCTCATTGAGGTCCAAAAGGGGGAAGTAACCCTGAGGGTCAATGAGGATGAATTCAAGTTAAATGCTGTCAAAGCCATGCAGCATCCAGACACACCAAAAGACTGCATGAAAGTTGATCTTATTGACTCTTTGGTAGAGAAGATCAACATGGCTGAGAGTCTCGAATCAGAGCTAGAAGACATCTTTAAAGATGTTCAGCCTGATTTGGAGGATTCAGAGGATATAAAAGAGCCTCTGGAAATTCCTCAGGAAGAGGAAAAACCTCCAAAACCCGAGCTCAAACCATTACCACCATCCCTGAAATATGCATTTCTGGGAGAAGGTGACACTTTTCTGGTGATCATAAGCTCTACTTTAAATCCACAGGAAGAGGAAGCACTACTTCAAGTGCTAAGGACACCCAAGACAGCTCTTGGGTGGTCCATAAGTGACCTTAAGGGCATAAGCCCAGCTAGATGCATGCACAAGATCCTATTGGAGGATGATGCTAAGCCAGTGGTTCAACTACAGAGGCGGCTAAATCCAGCCATGAAGGAAGTGGTGCAGAAAGAGGTCACTAAGTTACTGGAGGCTGGGATTATTTATCCTATTTCTGATAGCCCCTGGGTGAGCCCTGTCCAAGTTGTCCCCAAAAAGGGAGGCATGACAGTGGTTCATAATGAAAAAATGAACTGGTTCCTACAAGAACAATTACAGAGTGGCGCATGTGTATTGACTATAGAAGGCTCAATACAGCCACCAGAAAGGATCATTTTCCTTTACCATTCATAGACCAGATGCTAGAAAGACTAGCAGGTCATGATTATTACTGCTTCTTGGATGGCTATTCAGGCTACAACAAAATTGCAGTAGATCTCCAGGATCAAGAGAAAATAGCATTCACATGTCCATCTGGAGTATTTGCCTACAGAAGGATGCCATTTGGGCTGTGTAATGCACCTGCAACCTTTCAGAGATGCATGCTCTCTATTTTCTCTGATATGGTGGAAAATTTTCTGGAAGTCTTCATGGATGACTTCTCAGTATATGGAGACTCATTCAGCTCCTGTCTTGATCACCTGACACTGGTTCAGAAAAGATGCCAAGAGACTAACCTGGTTTTAAACTGGGAAAAATGTCACTTTATGGTGACTGAAGGGATTGTCCTTGGGCACAAGATTTCGAACAAAGGAATAGAGGTGGATCAAGCTAAGGTAGAGGTAATTAAAAAATTACCACCACCTGCCAATGTTAAGGCAATCAGAAGCTTTCTGGGGCATGCAGGATTCTATAGGAGGTTTATAAAGAATTTTTCAAAAATTGCAAAATCTCTGAGTAACCTGCTAGCTGCTGACACGCCATTTGTGTTTGACACAGAGTGCCTGCAGGAGTTTAAAACCCTGAAATCTAAGCTGGTCACAGCACCAGTTATTTCTGCACCAGACTGGACATTACCATTCGAATTAATGTGTGATGCCAGTGACCATGCCATTGGTGCAGTATTGGGGTAGAGGCATGACAAACTTCTGCATGTCATTTATTATGCTAGCCGTGTTTTAAATGATGCCCAGAAAAATTACACAACCACAGAAAAGGAATTGCTTGCAGTGGTTTATGCCATTGACAAGTTTAGATCATACTTAGTAGGATCAAAAGTGATTGTGTACACTGACCATGATGCTCTTAAATATCTACTTACAAAGCAAGATTCAAAACCTAGGCTCATAAGATGGGTGTTGCTTTTGCAAGAGTTTGATATAGAAATAAGAGATAGAAAAGGGACAGAAAACCAAGTGGCTGATCATCTGTCCCGGATAGAGCCATTAGAAGGGGCGTCCTTTCCCTCTATTGAGATCTCTAAAACCTTTCCTGATGAGCATTTGTTCGCCATTCAGGGAATGCCATGGTTTGCAGACATTGCAAACTATAAAGCTGTAAGGTTCATACCCAAGGAGTACAGCAGGAAACAAAAGAAAAAATTAATTACTGATGCAAAGTACTACTTGTGGGATGAACCTTATCTCTTTAAGAGATGTGCAGACAGAATAATCCGGTGTGTGCCTAGAGAAGAAGCACAGAAGATCTTATGGCATTGCCATGGGTCACAATATGGAGGCCATTTCGGAGGTGAGCAAACAGCCACCAAGGTCCTTCAATGTAGCTTCTACTGGCCTACCCTCTATAGAGATTCCCGAGAGTTTGTACATAACTGTGACAGTTGCCAGAGAGCTGGTAATCTGCCTCATGGTTACACCATGCCTCAACAAGGAATCTTGGAGATTGAGTTGTTTGATGTATGGGGTATTGACTTCATGGGGCTTTTCCCACCATCATACTCAAACACTTATATTCTGGTTGCAGTCGACTATGTATCCAAATGGGTAGAGGCCATTGCCACACCTACTAATGATACTAAGACAGTGCTGAAGTTCCTCTAGAAACATATCTTCAGCAGGTTTGGTGTCCCTAGAGCACTAATTAGTGATGGGGGCACTCACTTCTACAACAAACAGCTTTACTCTGCTATGGTCCGGTATGGAATTAGCCACAAGGTGGCAACTCCATATCATCCACAGACAAATAGGCAAGCTGAAGTCTCTAATAGACAACTAAAAAGAATCCTGGAACGGACTGTAAGTACTCGTAGAAAGGATTGGGCGAGAGGCTTGGATGATGCTCTGTGGGCTTACAGAACAGCATTCAAGACTCCTATAGGGACCTCTCCATAGCAGCTTGTGTATGGTAAGGCCTGTCATCTACCCGTGGAACTGGAACATAAGGCCTACTGGGCAACCAGGTTCCTAAACTTTGATGCCAATTTAGCCGGAGAAAAAAGATTGCTCCAGCTGAATGAGCTAGAGGAATTCAGACTCACTGCTTTCAAAAATGCCAAGATCTACAAAGAGAAAGCAAAGAGGTGGCATGACAGAAAGCTGTCATCTAGAGTCTTTGAACCAGGACAAAAGGTTCTGCTATTTAACTCTAGGCTCAGGCTATTCCTCGGGAAAATGAAATCCCGGTGGAGGGGACCATATGTGATTACAAGTGTGTCACCATATGGCTATGTGGAGCTTCAAGACATTGATTCTAATAAGAAGTTTATTGTTAATGGACAGAGAATCAAGCATTATCTTGAAGGCAATGTTGAGCAAGAGTGCTCAAGGCTGAGGCTAGATTAAAAGCTCAGCAAGGTCCAGCTATAGACAATAAAGAAGCGCTTGCTGGGAGGTAACCCAGCCATTAACAAAACTTTTTCTTATTTATTTTTTTTATACAGGTTTAATATAAATAATCTTCAAGGTTAAGAATCAATTGCATAAGTTCACAGGGTTGCAGAAGGATTCAGAATACAAAACAGCAAAAAGAAGCTCACTGGTGCGAAAAAGCCAGTAAGATTTCAATTCATGATTTCTTGCATAAACATATTACAAATCCTAATTTTTCAAATCCTTTTTTCAAAGATATCAAATGTATCTTAATTCTAAACATAAACCGTTTTTTTAAATCCTCTTCAACTTCTTTTCAAATCTTTTTCAAAACAAATCTATCTCTTTTCATTCTCAAATTTTTTTCAACTCATCAATATATTTTTCAAATCTTCACAATATCTTTTTCCAAACAAAACTATCTTTTTCAAAAATCTTTCATATTATTCATATCTTTTAAATTTTAAAGTGCATCCTTTTCCTATCATACTTATCTTTTACAAATCATATCTTCTATCATATCTTCTTCAAAATTTTCAAAACCCACCCTCTTCCCTTTAAATTCTAGTTCGGCCTCCCCCCCACCTTCACAATTCGGACTTGGCTCTCCTCATATCCCTCTTCTTTCCTTTCTTTTGCTTGAGGACAAGCAAACCTCTAAGTTTGGTGTGTTTATCCGTGATCACTAAGCCAATACCCACTAAGATCATGGCCCCTAAGGGAAAACAAACCAACTCAAGAGGCAAGAAAGAGAATATTCCAAAACCACTTTGGAATCAAGGGAAGTTCTTAACCAAAGAACATTCAGACCATCACTACAAAATAATGGGTCTAAGGTCAGTGATCCCGGAAGTTAAATTCGATCTGAAAAAAGACGAATATCCAGAGATCCAAGAGCAAATTCGAAACAGGAGCTGGGAAGTCCTAGCTAATCCTGAAACAAAGGTGGGAAGAAACATGGTTCAGGAATTCTACGCAAATCTGTGGCAGACGGATAGGCAGAGAATAGCGGGAACCGCATTCTATGACTATAAAACTCTGGTCAGAGGGAAGATTGTTCACACCCACCCTGACAAACCTAAACTTGGACAAAATCCTAGAGGACATATGCCTCCCTAGAGCCAAATGGACAACCAACACAAAGGGTGCCCCAAACCAACTCAAAAGAGGAGATCTCAAACCAGTCGCCAGAGGCTGGATGGACTTCATTGGGCACTCTATACTGCCCACTAGCAACCGCTCTGAGGTCACCATCAGAAGAGCAGTGATGATTCATTGCATTATGCTGGAAAAAGAAGTGGAAGTTCATCAGCTGATTTCTTGTGAGCTTTACAAAATTGCAAACAAGAACTCTAAAGATGCCAGATTGGCTTATCCAAGCTTGGTCTCTCTGTTATGTAAAGATGCTGGGGTAAAAATGGGAGTAGATGAGTATATCTCAGTTGAGCAACCAATCACCAAAAAGTCTAAGGAAGGACAACAAGTGCAGGACGACCCTATCAAGAGGAGAGCACAGGAGTTCCTTCCGGAAATCCCTCAAATTGAATACTGGGAACGCCTAGAAGTATCTGTCACCAAGCTGCAAGAAACTGTGGATCAACTGAAGGAAGAACAGCAAAATCAAAACAGCATGCTCTATAAACTGCTTAGGGAACAAGAAGAGCAAGGGCGTGAACTGAAGGAACTGAAGCGCCAGAAGCTATCTCTTGAAGGGCCAAGCACTCCACAGACTAAAGAGGCATCCACCTCCCAAATTCAAGGTTGTTGAGTTCTAATCTTAGCCTTAACTCTGTGATAATTATTCTCATTAGAAATTTACCTTAGAAGTCATATATGAGTAGTAGTAATTAGTATATCTATTTTGATTTTATCTCCAATTAAGCTATAATTTATTTTTCTCATCATCATCAAACATGAATAAAATAGCAGATTTTTAGAATAAGGAGGCAATAATTTTTTTGAGTTTTTAATAAGGAAAATTCTAATTATTTATATGTGGTGGCAATGCTTTTTGTCTTCTGAATGAATGCCTGAACAGTGCATATTTTTTATATTGAATTTTATGAATGTTAAAATTGTTGGCTCCTGAAAGAATGATGAACAAGAAAAATGTTATTGATAATTTGAAAAATCATAAAATTGATTCTTGAAGCAAGAAAAAGTAGTAAATACAAAAGCTTGCGGAAAAAAAAAAGCAAGCAGAAAAAGTCACTAGCCCTTAAAACCAAAAGGCAAGGGTAATAAAAAGGATCCAAGGCCTTGAGCATCAGTGGATAGGAGGGCCTAAAGGAATAAAATCCTGACCTAAGCAGCTGAACCAAGCTGTCCCTAACCATGTGCTTGTGGCATGTAGGTCCAAGTGAAAAGCTTGAGACTGAGTGGTTAAAGTCGTGATCCAAAGCAAAAGAGTGTGCTTAAGAACTCTGGACACCTCTAATTGGGGACTTTAGCAAAGCTAAGTCACAATCTGAAAAGGTTCACCTAGTTATGTGTCTGTGGCATTGATGTATCCGTTGGTAATACTGGAAAACAAAGTGCTTAGGGCCACGGACAAGACTCATGAAGTAGCTGTGTTTAAGAATCAACATACTAAACTAGGAGAATCAATAATACTATCTGAATTCTAAGTTCTTATGGATGCCAATCATTCTGAATTTCAAAGGATAAAGTGAGATGCCAAAACTATTCAGAAGCAAAAAGCTACTAGTCCCGCTCATCTAATTAGAATCTGGGCTTCACTTAAAATTCTGATATATTATTGCTTTTTGATTTCTCTTTATCCTATTTTATTTGTCTAGTCACTTGAGGGCAAGCAACAGTTTAAGTTTGGTGTTGTGATGAGCGGATAATTTTATAAGCTTTTTGGGGCTAATTTCATGTAGTTTTTAGTATGTTTTAGTTAGTTTTTAGTATATTTTTATTAGTTTCTAGGAAAAATTCATATTTCTGGACTTTACTATGAGTTTGTGTGTTTTTCTGTAATTTCAGGTATTTTCTGGCTGAAATTGAGGGAGCTGAGCAAAAATCTAATTCAAGCTAAAAAAGGACTTTACAATTGGTGCACTCTTAGTTGTGTTGGAAAGTAGATGATATCTAGGGCTTTCCAGCAATATATAATAGTCCATACGTTGCTCAAGGATAGACGACGTAAACTGCCGTTCAACGCCAGTTCCATGTTGCATTCTGGCGTTAAACGCCAGAAACAGGTTACAAGTTGGAGTTAAACGCCGGAAACAGGTTACAACCTGGCGTTTAACTCTAGAAACAGCCTAGGCACATGTAAAGCTCAAGTCTCAGCCCTAGCACACACCAAGTGGGCCCCAGAAGTGGATTTCTGCACTATGTATCTTAGTTTACTCATTTTCTGTAAACCTAGGTTACTAGTTTAGTATTTAAACAACTTTTAGAGATTTATTTTGCAGCTCATGACATTTTAGATCTAAACTTTGTACTCTTTGACGGCATGAGTCTCTAAACTCTATTGTTGGGGGTGAGGAGCTCTGCTGTGTCTCGATGAATTAATGCAATTATCTCTGTTTTCTATTCAAACACGCTTGTTTCTATCTAAGATGTTCATTCGCACTTCAATATGATGGATGTGATGATCCGTGACACTCATCACTATTCTCAACCTATGAACGCGTGACTAACAACCACCTCCGTTCTACCTTCGATTGAATGAATATCTCTTGGATTCCCTAATCAAAATCTTTGTGGTATAAGCTAGAATCCATTGGCAGCTTTCTTGAGAATCTGAAAAGTCTAAACCTTGTCTGTGGTATTTTGAGTAGGATTTAGGGATTGAATGACTGTGACGAGCTTCAAACTCACAAGGGTTGGGCGTAGTGACAGACACAAAAGGATCAATGGATCCTATTCCAGCATGAGTGAGAACCGACAGATGATTAGCCGTGCGGTGACAGCGCATCTGGACCATTTTCTCTGAGAGGACGGATGGTAGCCATTGACAACGGTGATCCACCAATACACAGCTTGCCATAGGAGGAACCTTGCGTGCGTGAAGAAGAAGACAGGGGGAAAGCAGAGATTCAGAAGACAAAGCATCTCCAAAACTGTAACATATTCTCCATTACTGCATAATAAGTATTATTTAATCCATGCTCTCTTGTTCATTTGCAAGTCAACTGATAATTATAAATGATATCCTGACTAAGAGTTACAAAATAACCATAGCTTGCTTCAAGCCAACAATCTCTGTGGGATCGACCCTTACTCACGTAAGGTATTACTTAGACGACCCAGTGCACTTGCTGGTTAGTGGTACGAGTTGTGAAAATTGTGCTTTACAATTTGTGCACCACAGGAATTCAACATTGAGATTAAAGATAAGAAGGGAGTGGAGAACAAAGTAGCAGATCATTTGTCCAGAATTCCTTGTGAAGAAGGTCGCACCCACAAATCAAATGTCAATGAATTCTTCCCTGATGAGCAATTAATGCTGGTTCACAAGGCACCCTGGTTCGCAGACATTACTAATTTTAAGGCTACGGGGGAAGTGCCTTCAATGATCAACAAGCATCAAAAGAGAAAACTTATCAATGATGTAAAGTATTTCATATGGGATGAGCCATACTTATTCGAAAAATGCTCAGATGGATTGCTCAGAAGATGTATTTCAGAAGAGGAAGGAAGGGAAGTTTTATGGAATTGTCATGGTTCTTGCTTTGGAGGCCATTTTAGAGGAGAAGGAACCGCAGCAAAAGTCTTACAGTGCGGGTTCTTTTGGCCCACCATCTTCAAAGATACATGAGAGCTAGTGAAGAACTGTAATGAATGTCAGCGGGCTGGAAATCTACCCAAGAAAAATGAAATGCCACAGCAATTCGTCTTGGAACTTGAGCTGTTTGACGTATGGGGGATTGATTTCATGGGACCATTCCCAACTTCATACTCAAACAACTACATTCTGGTGATAGTGGACTATGTATCCAAATGGGTGGAGGCCATTGCAACCCCTACAAATGACAATAAGGTGGTCTTGAATTTCCTGAAAAAGAATATCTTTAGTCAATTTGGAGTTCCTAAAGCACTCATCAGTGATGGAGGAAGTCATTTTTGCAACAGGCTACTAGAAACCCTCCTCCTGAGATATGGGGTGAAGCATAAGGTGGCCACACCCTATCATCCCCAAACAAGTGGTCTGACAGAGGTATCCAACAGAGAGCTAAAAAGAATTCTGGAAAACACAGTGGGAGCTTCAAGAAAAGACTGGTCAAAGAAGCTAGATAATGCTCTTTAGGCATACAGGACAGCCTTCAAGACACCAATTGGGATGTCTCCATATCAACTGGTATATGGTAAGGCTTGTCACCTGCCATTAGAGCTTGAACACAAGGCTTTCTGGGCTCTCAAGTTATTGAATTTTGATAGTCAAGCTGCTGGTGAAAGGAGGCTCTTGCAACTGCAAGAATTGGAAGAATTCATATCCCAAGCCTATGAAAATGCCAAAATCTACAAGGAAAAAGCAAAGGAAAGACATGACCTCAAGATGGCACCAAGAAGCTTTGAGGAAGGACAAAGAGTGCTACTTTACAACTCCAGACTTAAACTTTTCCCTAGGAAATTAAGATCAAGGTGGTCAGGTCCTTTTCTTGTCACCAAAGTCTCACCTTATGGACACATAGAAATCATGGAAGAAAGCTCACAACGGACCTTCACTGTGAATGGACAAAGGCTCAAACACTACTTGGGTGACATGGAAGAAGAGTTCAAGATAAAATATAGACTCAACTGAGAGAGCTGACCGTCAAGCTAGTGACGATAAAGGGGCGCTTGTTGGGAGGCAACCCAACCAATCTTTCCCCTAGTTAAATTCAATAAAAGAGTTAAGTAGATTCTCTGTATTGCAAGGAGCTAAGTTTGGTATTGCACACCAAAGAAATTTAAGGGTGAATGTGTAATTCCAAGTTGGGTGTCCCACCACGGATTTCATTAAGAACACATTGCACCCTCAGCATAACTAGTTGTCAACTCCAAACAATCAGAAAAATGACTCAAAAGTGTTTGTTTTCTAGCTTCTAGTTTGCTATCTAGTTTATTGTTGTTTTCTAGTTCGTAGTCTACTTTCTTAATAAAAGTACATGAGGTTTTCTGCATGAACTCAAATTGCTGCAAGAAACTAAGTTTGGTGTTCACACACCGGTCTAAGTTCGGAAGCCTACAAAAATACATGCATGCTAACAATCTCTTAAGTGCTTGGGGGAACAAGCAACTTCCAATAACTTGCAGGAATTCAATCAATCTCTTGGAAAGAATACTCAACCATCACCTCAAGAAAAAAAAAGAAGGACACAAAAGCCAAAGATGTGAGGACAGAGAGGAAGCAACTGGACTTCAGGAGGTTGTATTGTGGCTTAACTAGCTATAATTTGGAATGCTTATATAGGAAGTCTGATTGTGCGTGTGTTAATAGCCAACCTTTAGTTTAAGTCATTTTGCATTCCATTCTGTTTAATTTTGCAATAAGTATGCTAGCCTAAGTGTGTGTGTTTTCACATTCACTTGTTTAAATGCTTGTCTTGTCCCTTGCCCGTTTTCAATTTGAATAAAAGAAATGGTTGAACAAAAGTGGAATAGTTCCTTTTTAGCAAGAAGTGAAATAAAAGTAAGTGGTGGTATATATGTCTGATTCTGTCGTAGCTCACTTATAATGAATAAAAGGATATATTGTTCCCCTTTTAGTGAAAACTAGGATGCTGTCTATGAATCTTAGCAAATAAAAGTCCCTGGATGAAAGAAAAACAAATAAAAAGAAAGAAAAAGAAAAGCCAAAAAGTGGCAACAAAAACAGAAGAAAGCAAAAGAATAAGGCTAGACGCCAATAGCTTGGACCCTAGGACATATGCCTGTGGTGTCTTTGTACTAGGATCTGCTTGGATGATTAGGTTATATGGAGTGCTTTAACACTTGGTAACTTGGGTTAACTAACCTGGGATTATCAACCGAAAATCCATTATCAAGAGCAACTTAGTTACAAGGCATTTAGTAACCCAAAGAGGTGCTGGGCACTAATGTCTTAAGAAGAATTGTGAGCCAAGTGTCTATAGTGAAGATGTGTTGAGTACAAATAAGCTACGAAGCTGCTACAACACATGACACTGAGCTGCTAGAACCAAGGAAAAAGTTTACAAAAAAAAATAAAGAAAAGCAATTACCGAGGATGACTGAATAATAAGAAGTCATAGCAGTATATTAGTTAATGCTTATAGGAGACATTCTATTCCTAAGGATGAATAAGAAGTGAGTTACTACAGTATCTGCATAAAATCCCATGAACTACTAATAATGACTTGCTAATATGAACATCACTTTCTGTTTCATTCTTTTTTCTCAATAATTCAGTGCTTGCTTGGGGACAAGCAAGATTTAAGTTTGGTGTTGTGATGCCAGGGCATCTTAGGCTAGTTTCACTAGCCTTTTTTTCTTTGAATTTAATAAGTTTTATGCACTTTCTTGAGTTATAAGTAGGCAATTGGGGTAAAAATTCATGCATGCCTGGATTCATCCAACCATAGTTAATTTGATGCAATTTCATGAGAATCATGCTATAATTACTTGTGTGCTAAGAATGATGAGAATTCTCATGAGTTATGCCAAAGCTTTGATTGATGATAGGATGAAAGAAGTAGAAAAAGAGCAAGGAAGAAGCGAAGGAGAGGCCATCGTTAGAGCCAACGTTGGCCTATCAACATTGAAGGCAACGTTCTGGAAGAAGAAAACATGGGTGCCAACGTTGGAGGGAACGTTGGTGAACCAACGTTACCTCCAACGTCATTTAAAATGTTCAATTATGGAGCTAAAGGATTTTTGAGCGACGCGTACACGTGAAAAACGAAAATTTCTATATCCACACGCTAGCGTGAGTCACGCGCACGCGTGGAAGAGCAAAATTGACCATCCACGCATATGCGTGGGTCACGCGTACGCATCACCAAACGAACATTGGAGGTCCAACCTTGCCTCAAATGTTGCCTCCAATGTCCGCGATGAGAAGCCTAGAATTTAGAATTGAGAAACTTGAATCAATGCGCACGCGTTAGTGATGCGTACGCGTGGATGGGAAAAATGGCAATGCACGCATAAGCGTGGTGTACGCGCACGCGTAAATAAGCAAAATCACAGCCTTCACGCGTACGCGTGGTGCACGCGTACGTGTGGGTAGCAGAATGTTGGCCCTCCAATGTTGAGTCAAATTCAAATGACAGCAGGTATATCTGGTTTTTAAGAAAGGCGTTTGAGTCAACGTTGGCCATCAAACGTTGACTCCAACTTAAGCACCAGAACTTTACAATTCAAACAGATCTCTTCTCAACAGCAAGGGAAACGAATTTGAGCAACTTCAACCAAATTCCATCAAGGCCAAAAGCCCAATTCAGAGATTGAAGATCAATGGAAGAAAGTGTATAAATAGCTTAGAATTTAAGTTAGAAAGGGGGGACTGGACTTGTACTGCACTTTTTACTTTTCGGCTCATTTAATTTTCGGCAATTCTTTTAATTAAGTGATGTATCTTTCAATTCTATTTTCCATTTTGAGAGCTATGAACAACTAAATCCCTTTCATTGGGTTAGGGAGCTCTGTGTAATTCAATGGATCAATATTAGTTTTCATTATTCTTCTTCTTTTTTTTCTCTTGATTTTGCTAGAAAGCTTTCGTTCTTCATCCAATTGGATAGTTGTCTTGGGAAAGAAGCTACTCATAATTGGATCTCCTCTGAACCTTGGAAGAGGAATGAGAAGATCATGCTATAAATTCTTTCTCACATTGGATTAGATTGGGGTTTGGATGGATATAGTGACATGTAATCCTACCAATACTTTGATCTATGAATTTGAGTGGTATAATCAGTGACCAAACTTCATCTCTTCCCATGAGCACTTAAATCAAGGAATTGGGCCATTGTTCATGTTTACAGAGATTAGATTGCCAAGGAATTGGGATCTAATCACCTAAGATTGCCAAGGAGATCAATGAATGCATTGATTGAGGAAGAGATGAACATGAATTTGATCCGGAAAATTATAACATCTCCTGACCCCAATGAACTTTCCCATCCCTGATCTACCCATTCTTTTATATTCTCAGTCTTTAATTTCATGCTTACTCCCCATTCCCATTTAATTTCTTGCAATTTAAGACTCTGTCATTTATTTCTCACAATTTAATTTCTGTCAATTAATTCCTTGCAATTCAAGTTTCCTGCCAAATCTACATTCTACAATCTCAACCCAATTTTGATTTCGCTCAACTAGCACAATTCTCCAATTAATATTGATCAACCAACCAATCCCTGTGGGATTCGACCTCATGCAATAGTGAGTTTTTACTTGACGATAATTCGGTGCACTTGCCGGTAGGAAATTGTTGAGAGACAGTTTTCGAGTGAATCACCCATTCAACTAAGAAGGGTTGACCTTAAGCCCATAGCTAGAGGATGGTTGGAATTCATCCAAAGATCCATCATTCCCACTAGAAATTGGTCAGAAGTGACCATTGACAGAGCCATCATGATCCATTGCATCATGATTGGAAGTGAAGTGGAAGTACATGTGGTGATTCCTCAAGAATTGTACAAGATAGCTGAGAAGATTTCCACCAATGCAAGGTTGGAATTCTCCCACCTCATTTGTCATCTATGTAATTCAGCTGGAATTGTCATAAATGGAGATATCTCCATTGGGAAGGACAAGCCCATCGCTAAGAAGAAGATAGAACAAACAAGAGATCATACACAAGAGCCTTTGCAGCCGCCTCAGTATGAGATTCCTAAGATGCCTCAAGGGATGTACTTTTCTCCTCAAAGCTATTAGGATCAATGGCAGACATCTCTTGGAGAACTAAGCACTGATATGGAGCAATTGAGGGTGGAGCATCAAGAGCACTCCATCACCCTCAATGAAATAAAAGAAGACCAAAGAGCCATTAAAGAAGATCAAAGGGTTATGAGGGAAGAACAACAAAGGCAACGGAGTGATATTAAAGAGATCAAGAATCACATTGGATCCTCAAAGAGGAGCATTAGCCGCCACCATTAAAGGTGGATTCGTTCTCTTTTACTTCATTTCCCTTCTGTTATTTTTCTGTTTTCTGTTATGTTATCTGTTCTCTTATTCTAGTTGCATGACCATTTGTATTGATATCTTAAAGTTGTAAAATGTTCCATATATCTCTCACCTTACTTAAAAGAAAATTTTATTTGAAAAGAATTGAGAGATGCATGATTTTCAAGTTTATAATAAGAATAGTTTAATTATGTTGATTTGGTGGCATTGCTTTTTATTTTCTGAATGCATGAATAAACAGTGCATATTTGAAGTTGAAATTTATGAATGCTGGCTCTTGAAAGAATGATGATGATGGTGAAATATTATTGGTAATCTGAAAAATCCAAAAATTGATTATTGAAGCAAGAAAAAATGGCAAAAGAAAAAGAAAAAGCATGTTGCAAAAAAAGAAAAATTAAATATATGCATGCGAAAAACAAAGAATAATGGTGGAAAAAAAATAATAATAAAGAGAGAAATCCATTACTACCCAAAATGCAGGAAAAAGAGGGCAAATTGAAAAAGCCAATAACCCTTTAAACCAAAAGGCAAGGGTTAAAAAGGATCCAAGGCTTTGAGCATTAGTGGATAAGAGGATCCCAAGGAATAAAATCTTGGCCTAAGCGACTAAACCAAGTTGTCCCTAACCATGTGCTTGTGGTGTGAAGGTGTCAAGTGTAAAGCTTGATACTGAGTGGTTAAAGTCGTGATCCAAAACAAAAAGAGTGTGCTTAAGAACTCTGGACACCTCTATCTGGGGATTCTAGCAAAGTTGTATCACAATCTGAAAAGGTTCACCCAGTTAAAGTATCTGTGGCATTTATGTATCCGGTGGTAATACTGGAAAACAAAGTGCTTAGAGCCACGTCCAAGACTCTAAAAAGCTGTGCTCAAGAATAAAAAAGAACTTAACTAGGAGAGTCAATAATATCATCTAGATTCTAAGCTCCTAAGGATGCCAACATCTCTGAGTTTTCATGGATAGTGAGATGCCAAAACTATTCAGAAGCAAAAAGCTACTAAGTCCCACTCATCTAATTGTAACTGAGCTTCATTAGAAACTCTGAACTTTATTGTATCTTAATTTTCTTTTTATCCTACTGTGTTTTTACTTACTTGGGGACAAGCAACAGTTTAAGTTTGGTGTTGTGATGAGCAGATATTTTATATGCTTTTTGGCATCAATTTCATATAGTTTTTAGTATGTTTTGTTTAGTTTTTATTAAGTTTTTATAGGTTTTAGTGTTAAATTCACATTTTTGGATTCTACTATGAGTTTTTGTGATTTTGTGAAATTTCAGGTATTTTTTGGATGAAATTGAGAAACTGGAGCAAAAGTCTGATTCAGAGACAGAGATAGGACTGCAGATGCTATTCGGATCTGACCCCTTTGCACTTGGAAGGGTTTTTCTGGAGCTACAGAAGTCCAAATGGTGCGTTCTTAATGGCTATGGAAAGCTGACATCCAGAGCTTTCTAGAAATGTATAATAGTCCATACTTTGCTTTGGATTAGAAGGCCCAAAGCTAGCATCCAATGCTAGCTTCCTATCCCCTTCCAGGCGTCCAGCGCCCAAAGAGCAGCGACCAGCGTCCAAATGCCCAGAGAGGACCCCCTAGCCAGTGTTCAATGCCCTAGAGGTCCCCTAGCACGTGGATCTCATCAATGCTTAGCCAAAACACTCAACAAATGGGCCCCAGAACTGGATTTTAGCACTAAATAGACTGTTTTACCCTTACTAGTCATCTGTTTAGTATTTAAAGTGTATTTTACATTCTCCATAGGGGGGAACGTAGACTTTACACATTATTTTCTTTTTTCACTTTGTATTTCCTTTCAGTATGAGTTTCTAAACCTCATAGATTGAGGGGAGGAGCCATACTGAGTCCTATGAATTAATAAAAGTATTAATGTTCCTTATTCGATCCGTGTTTGATTAATTCTAAGATATATATTCGTTCATCAACATGGTGAATAGGATGATCAGTGACAATCAGCTCTGTTCATCATACTAAGATGAACGTGCCTGGAAAACACCTGCGTCTACTTGGGTTCGTGTGAATACGTGACCGGAAAGCGCGAACCAACAACTATGTTTATACATCTCTCACACGGCTAATCCACGACTTTGTTGGGGACTTCTTGAGACACCAGTTCAGCCGATTTTTGGGGACATTATGGTCTATATGATATAGGCTAGAACCCAAAGAAGTAGCATTCTCTAATCTGGAAGATTCGACCTTCTCTGTGGCATTTTGAGTAGGATCGCCAAGAGAATGAACTGCTAGAGCTTCACCCTTCATCAGATTGGATGACCACGGCCAATGGCGTTCAATCTGTAGCAGAGGAGATCAATGATCACAGCCCATAGCGTTGATCACATACAGCCTGCCATTGAAGAAATCACTCACAAGTAAAGAAGACAGTAATACCATAGTTAATCCAGAAAGACAAAGCAACTCCAATCCTTAACTATATTCCTATTACTGATTTTAATATATACAATATATATTAATTGGCCTTACATCAATCCAACTGAATTCTGATTCGCCTGACTAAGACCTGCAAGATAACCATAGCTTGCTTCAAACCACAATCCTCATGGGATCGACCCTGACTCGCTCAGGTATTACTTGGACGACCCAGTGCACTTGCTGGTATAGTTGTATGGAGTGTGGGGATTCGTGCACCACTGCACAAACAAACTTTAAAATTAGTTAATCAAAATATATCACATTAAACAAAATAAAACATATATACTAGCTACGAAGGTTTAACAATATTATGTTTTTACTGCCCACTTCTGAAACCTTTACTCTTTGGTCTCAGAGGGGACCTTCTTGTAGCTCGACCATGGATGGTCATATATCAGCTTGATGACATTGGTCATCTCCTGAATACATGCATTGTTGTATGGCACAAACCTATCAACAATTCACAAACAAACCAATATGGCAATATAAATAAAAACTTCAAAAGCATATAACCGTAATATATAGAGATTTTTTTAGAAATTTTGACAGAATTTATCTATAACTGGAATGGGCAACAAACTCTATCCATTAGCAATTAACTTAAAGCACCAATTGTCAACACTCAATGAACAACAGTCAATAATCAAGAAGCAACATCCATAAATCCACTAAACTAGAATCAATAATCAAGAATCAATAATCAGAATATATAAAACACTTTTAGCAAGAATCACTAATCACGATATATCAAACATTTTCAGCAGTTCAAACCTTCAAACCTACAAAACCCTAAATCCACTAAGACTAGAATTAATAATCAAGAATCACTAATCACAAGTTATCAAATACTTTCAGCATATAAAAGACTTAAAGTAGTACTTACGCCATACCGCCATTAGGCCAAATCGTCATCCGTACGATGGGAGGCAGTGGAGAGGCATCAACTGATTAGCTTCCGTGAGAGGATTCCAGCGTCGCAGTGTCCATTGCTGGAGGTGGCGTCGTTGAGATAGTAGGCTGCTAAGTGGGTAGAGGCGGCGTCGTTGCCGTAAATGCAAGGACGTAGTTGGGCTTAGGGACCATGATGAACGACTGGTCCAATGTACCTACAACCTGTGACGTCACCAAGGTAGTCGGAGTAGAGGGAGAGGATCCAGAATTCCCAGAGATACCGGTAGAAACCTTTCGTCTACCATGACCACGACAACTAGGCTGATCTGAAACACCTCTACCTGTCGTCATGTCTACAAAGAGCATACCAATTAAAAATGTTCTAAACATATTCATAACATCTTTTAAAATGCTTAATCAAAATAAACTATGTTAAACTTAGTTAAAGACATACATTATCCATTGAAATCAGATAAAACAAAAGACGTAACACATTCCAACTTCACAAACATTTAGCAATATATATTACTACATGTATAATTTTATTCGTATGCAAATAAAAGTCATCTATAAGTCATTTAAAATGATTTCATATATGATTTTTTTTAATTTACCGTCATTTTCACTCTTAAAACATATTAAAAATTAATGTGACTTATTATCGAAGTCTTTAATCAAAACCAAAAAAAGAGAATAAATCAACAATAATCAACACAAATCAACAATAATAAAAAACTCAAAACATCAAATCAACCTTATAAATTATAATAACTAGTTCAAAACAAGTCAACAATAATCAAAACATGTTTTAATTAGAATCAGAACTAAATAAGGAAGACAAATCAGAATATGTTCTAATTAAAATTGAAACTAAACAAGTTTAGTACCCTAAGTTTAGAATTTTAGAAAATCCTAAGTTCAAAATAAGTTCAGTACCCTAAGTTCAGAACTAAATAAGGAACATAAATTAAAAAATATTCTGATTAAAATTGAAACTAAACAAGTTCAACACCCTAAGTTCAAAATTTTAGAAAACCCTAAGTTTAAAACAAGTTCAGTACCCTAAATTCAGAACTAAATAATCAACAATAATCAGAAGTCTCAAAACAGCAAATATTTATATCAACAAATAAGAATTTAGAAAATCCGAAGTTTAGAAGCATTACCTGAAGAAGAGCAACAGAGCTGAGAAGAAGAAGCGGCATAGACGGCAGGCAGTAGCAGCGGCATATACGGCGGTAGAAGCAGTGGTGTAGACGGTGGCAGAAGCAGCGATGTTGGCGGCGGCGGCTGTGGCGGCGGCAGCGGTAGCAGCTCGTTCAGAATCCAGCAGCTACAATGGTGACAGCAAAAACGACGAGGAGTGGCTCCTAGAGAGGAGGGGCTTACCGGGGAGATGCGAAGGGCAGAGAGAGAGAGAGAGTGGGAGGCGAGAGGGTTAGAGACAGAGAGAAAGAGTGAAATTCGAATGAGGGAGAAGAGGGTTCGCGCTTCAAATTTATGGCACAGTTACCGTCGACTTTACCGTTTGAAAAATATGACGGTAACATATTGTGGGTCACCAAAACTAAGCGTTTCACTAAGTGGGTTTACCGTCAAATTTTTTTGCCGGTAAATCCAACCCTAAAGGATGCGCCAAATTTTTCCATTTTTCCTCTAATTGTTACCGGCAGCTTTACCGTCAGAATCGTAAATCTACCAGAAATAATTTGACCTGACGAATTTGACGCCTAATCCATCGGTAAATTCTCCGGTAAAGCCAGGAATATTCTGTGATGTGAAATCCGACAGTACTCAACGTTTTTCTGTATTGATATATCAGTGTACTTTACTGACATACTGGTATTCTTTAATTTTCCATCGTGAATATAATGAATAAAATAAGTTGGTGGTGGAGATTGTTAAAGCATCTTCTGACATGCTGATGTGAAGATGTTGAGCACCGTGAGGTGAGTACTAGTTATTTCATTATCCGATGATTGTATTTTTTTCAAATGTGGCTTGATACCTTTGTTGTATGAATGGTGGCCGCATTCAAAGCAGCTCATATTGTGGTATTGTAGACAGGGATGGATCCAAGTGCAGTGGTGTGGGGGCAAGCGCTCCACTACAATTTGAAATTTTTTTGAGTAGTATATGATAATAATATTTATTTGCTCCCATTAGATTATTAAATTTGACCCCACAATAATTTTTTACTCAACTTTTGGTACTTAATCGTCAATTTAAAAATTTTATATTAGATATTCGTTAGAATGATCAATTCTCAGATTTAAACGAAATTAGTCTTCTTTATTAAAAATCAACTCAAAACAATATTATTTATCTTCTTTTCAAATTAGCTTTAATTTTTCCGTGGCAACTATATTAATTGAAAGAACTTTTTAACTATGAATATCAATAAGAGTCGGCTTCTAATTGTGTTGGGATGTGAATTTTTAAATAATTGTTTAGTAATATATATGGAAAGAGAGAAATTTTGATGGTAGTGTTAAAAGAAAAAATACTTAATTTTTTAAAAATATAAAACCTAAAAAAATAGAATTTTAAATTATATATTATTATTTAAATTACTATTTTAGTATTTTAATTTGTATATTAGATATTTTGAAGGCTAATCATATTTTACAATAACAAAATAAGTTAAACAATATATGTATTTATACATAGATATACAGTGATTAATAGAAAATTTAATATTTAATTTTTTATATACACATATTATTTTTATTATAAAAATTATTTTCATGTTATATAAATTTTACCCCACTACCAAAATTTTTTGGATTCGTCACTGATTGTAGAAAGTTAAGTTAGTGTTGGACCACCTAAATGTAGTGTAAGAGGAATTGGGCTTGAGTTATTAGTTAATAAATTTTTTATTTAAATAAAATAAAAAATAATAAATATTTAATTATACAATTATTTCAGTGTCTAATATTTCTTATATAAATTGTGGTATTGAATTTTTGTATTAAGAAAATATTTAAATAAAAATGGTATGAACAATAATTTTAAATTATTAATATTATTCATTGTTAAGAGAATATTTACTAAACACATAAAAATAAAATAAAATAGTACAAACAATACATGTTAAGATAAAATGATTATTGTGAAGTGAGAAAATACTTTATTCAAATAAAAGAATGTTCGTTACATAAATTTATTTTTGGTTGAGAATTTAAAAATTAAAATAATGTAAAATATTAGTTGAATAAATTAGAATAATGTTTCAAGAAATATTTTTATAAAATTAAGTATAAAAATATACAAAAATATAAATTATAAAGTTTAATTGTGAAGTTGAATTAAAAAAAGGAGTTTGGATAAATAAAGTTTAAACTTAAGCAAAATTATCTTGCATATATCTTTTTTATAAAGTTTACTTTTTATTTAGAATAATATACATAAATAAATTATTTAAAAAATAATTTTACTTTGTTTTCCTAAAATAAAATTACACTATATCATTGTCTTTCTTTTAAGTTTTATTTATAAAACTTATAAACATACAGCGATTGAGCTATCATCATCTATTATTTAAGATTATATCTATCAAATTTTGTTAAGATTTAACTTTCAAATAAAACTATAATATGTCGGCTTAAATTCATGTAAGTTATAAACTTGTACAGTAATTTTAATTTTGATATATAAAAAAAGTATGTCAAATAATTTTTAATTATATTACATAAACACAAATAATAGCCACTAACTATATGAGAATACGTATTTAGTATTCGTGGAAAAGTTTAATTACCCAGTTATAACAAATTTGATTATTCATGTGATAATAATTTTATTAGAAAATTGAGTAAAATAGCATATATGTAGTTGGTTATTTATCTTTATGAAATATTTTTGCGTGTAATATACACAAATATATGGGTAATTTACATAAATAAATTGTTTGTCCTTCAAATTTACGCAATTGTATTCTTTTAAACATGAAGACGCAAATACATTATTTCATATATCTATAGAAACTGCTACTCACAGTTGCGGTTTACGAAAACACATAATTCGCGATAGCCAGCCGCGGATTACATGCAAATGGGGGAACACAGAAACCGCTAGTGGCTGTCGTGGTTTCTATTTATTGATGCTTGGCAATAAACCGCTACTGGCAGTAGCGGTTTATGTGTGTGGGGAAGTGTGCATAAACCGCTGGAGGTAGTAGCAGTTTACGTTGAACAAGAAATTTGCTATTTCTGTTTTGTTCCATTTTGGTGTCAACTTATATGTTATGATTTTTTCATATCTTGTCTTAACATGGTGTTTTATTTATATTTCTTGCTTGTGAACTCGAGTTTTGGCTTTATTTTGTTTGGTCAGGGAGAATGCATGGCTTTGATTTAGTTTAGTATGTACCGAAATGTGATTTTAGAAAATCTCTTATATGTTTAGATGTTATTTTATTAGCTCAACTTATTTTATTTTGTTAATTTTATTCTGTGTTTGTGATTGAATACTTAACTAAAGATTAAAAAAAAATTGGGTACAAACTAAACTTAACAAAACAAAATAAGTTGAGCTAATAAAATGATATCTAAACATATAAGAAATTTTCTAAAATCACATTCCGGTACACACTAAACTAAATTAAAGCCATGCATTCTTCCTGACCAAACAAAATAAAGCCAAAACTCTAGTTCACAAGCAAGAAATACAAATAAAACACTATATAAAATTATTATCAAAATTCGATCTTGCTAAGACTACTCCGCATGACCATGTATATGAAGATAAGATATGAAAAAATCATAACATATAAGTTGACACCGAAATGGTACAGAACAGAAACAGCGAATATCTTGTTCAACGTAAACAGCTACTATTTCCAGCAGTTTATGCACACTTCCCCACACACATAAACCGCTACTGACAGTAACGGTTTATGGCCATGCATCAATAAACAGAAATTGCAACAGCCTCTAGTGGTTTCTGTGTTCCCCCATTTGCATGTAATCCGCGACTGGCTTTAGCGGATTATGTGTTTTCCTAAACCGCTAATGTCAGTAGTAGCGGTTGATAAACCACTATTTTATGGTTTATCTTGTGCTTAATTGAGTGGATTTTATCAACTCTTTACCCACTTATTCATACTATTTGCATGGTTTTACAATTCCTTTCCAGAATTTATGCTATGATTGAAAACATGCTTCTTTGATCTTATATTTGCTAATATTAATCCTCTTTTATTACCATTAGATGCCTTGATATGTGTGTTAAGTGCTTTCAGAGATTATAGGGCAGGAATGGCTCAGAGGATGGAAAGGAAGCATGCAAAAGTGGAAGGAATACAAGAAGTTGGAGAAATTGCTAATCTGTCCAGCCTGACCTCTTCGCACTCAAACGGCTATAACTTTAGCTACAGAGGTCCAAATGACGCGGTTTCAGTTGTGTTGGAAAGCTAACGTCAGGGACTTCGATTTGATATATAATATGCCATAGTTGCTCTGACACTAAGTGACGAGACCGCGTGACCCATGCGGCCGCGTCGCAGTGACGGAAATCAGCGTGTTTGAATTCTTCTCCAGCGAATTCTGGGCTGTTTCTGACCCAGTTTGCGGCCCAGAAAATACAGATTAGAGGCTATAAAGTGGGGGAATGCATCCATACATAGCAGGATCATATAATTCACTTCTCAAGATTTAGATTAGTTTTGAGAGAGGTTCTCTCCTCTCTCTCTTAGGATTTAGGACTTCTCTTAGTTTTAGGAGTGACTCTCAATCCCAGGTTTTTTATTTTTATTTAATTTATGAACTTTTCCATGTTATGATTTGAATATTTTGTTTAATATTATTTGAGGTATTTCAGTTATTATTGCTTTCTTTAATTTATGTTATTGTTGCTTTACATCTGAAGGCATTTTTATTCCAACAAATTTACTTTTTCCCTTTTGGTCTTGGTTGAGAAATCAGTAACTCAGGAATTATCCAACTCGATAGCATAATTGATAATTGTTATCCTTGCTAATTGAATTAATCCTCAATAATCTCAATCTTTTCTTAGGAAATAAATAGGATTCGAAGATCAAACTAATTAGTCCCTTGACTTTTCTTTGCTTTAGCAAAGGTCAACTAAGTGGAATTAAGATTCAACTTTCATTGTTTTTGATAAGGATAACTAAGTCTGGACTTCCAATTTCTCATACCTTGCCAAAAGTTTATTTTACAGTTATTTATTTATTTTAATTGCCATTTAAATATATCTGTGCTCATTGCCCAAGCTCCAAAATCCCCAATTTACAAAACTCGTAACCAATAATAAGAATACACCTCCCTGCAATTCTTTGAGAAGACGACCCGAGGTTTGAATACTCGGTTAACAATTTTTAAAGGGGTTTGTTACTTGTGACAACCAAAACGTTTGCACGAAGGGATTTTTGTTGGTTTAGAGACTATATCTACAACGCGACTATTTTTATGACATTCTTTACTAGCAAAAATCCTGTTCGTCAAAATGGTGTCGTTGCCGTGGAATTGCAAACATGTGCCTTATTATTGGTTATTGTAAATATTTTATTTTTGCTTGTTTATTTGTTTTTATTTTTGTTTTTCTTTTTTCTTTTTCTTAAGTTAAGAGGTTATTAGTTTTTATTTTAAAATTTTTATTTTATCTTATCTTATCTCAAAAATCAAATTTCAAAATTCAAATTTAAAAATTTTCAAAATTCAAATTTAAAAATTTTCAAATTTTAAATTTCAAAAATTCAAAATTCAAAAATTTAAAATTCAAAATTTCAAAATTTAATTTTCAAATTCAAAATTTAAATAACCTTTTAATTTAAATTTATTTTTATTTTTGTTTTTAATTTTTATTTACTACTATGAACTCTCACCCCTTTGGCTATGAGTTTGGTTACAATTATGTTGTAGGAAGAAGAAATTACAATGAGAACATGCATCAAGGTTGGAACAATCAAAGATGGGAGGAGCCTCAAGGATTTGATCAACCCTCATGGCAACAACCACCTCTAATGGACTATCAACAACCACCACCATGTGCCTATGAACCCTTTCCTCAACATAACTTTAAACCACCAAACTCACAAGCCCCTTTACACCATTTACCTCCATATGTCCCTAACCCACATCCACCATACCGACCACCCTATGAACCGAATGAGCCATACATAGATCCACCCCAACCTCCATTGGATAACAATACACTCATCTCTAACATCATTGGTCTCACCTCTACACTCCAAAATCTTATATCTCGCATGAACCAACCCTCTACTTCCAATATTCAACCCTCAAGCTCTAGTGTACTTCCTTTTTAACCACATAATGATCTTTTTATCCCATTACCATCCTCCATGGAAGAGCACCCACATCCATCAATCCAAGAGCAAGATGATCCCAATTATGCTATTGATATGGAACAGGAAAGAAGGAATCATCTTCACAAATCCATACTTCATAAAGAGCTAGAGGAGGCCCTACGGGTAAAGGTAGGAGAGACCCTTGAAGGTGAAAGAGTAGCTGAAAGGAGTCGTCATGGAAAGAAAACCATCGAGGATGAGTAAGATTTTATACTTAAACAACTGGACAAGGCAGCAATTATTAAAAAGGAAGAAGTGGTTGCAGACTTAAAAGATGCTGTACCTCCATTGGAAAGTCCAGTTATAGAACCTCCTTCCAGGGTTATTGAAATTAATGCTGAGGAGGATGTACAACCTCCAAGGCATATCATAGTTGAAGACTTGGAAGAGGTTGGTCAAGAGATCGAGATTAAAGAAGAAGAGGTTGATATTGAAGAAACTTGCAAAGAGGTGGAAGTTGTCAAAAAGCACAAGGGAGTGGAGCTTGAAATCACCTTGCCAAAGTTATTGGAGACCCCTCCCCCTAAGTTGCCATCATCCTTCACAACATTCAAGTGGGTGAAATTCATATCCCTTAGCTTTCTAATCCCACTTGAATATGGGCTTCTGGAGACGGATGGTCAACTTAGAGCTCTTTGTGGCATTAAGAGTAAGAAGAAGATGGTCAGTAGTAAGAATTGTCCTGCAAGGTTCATTATGGTTGGAAGCTTTAAGTTTAAACGCAAAGGTTGGTGTAAAGCTCAACTGAATGGGTCTAAGAAGTTGTTTGGCCGCTTTAGTGAGAATTCAGATTGCCTGCCACCCAGATGGAATCATAATGATCAACAAGAAGACAGGTGCAAAGGCAAGGTCTGGGACCCCGGAATCCATTCTACCAACCACCACTCTTGGGGCCTTGTCACTTGCTTCAACTTGCTTGAAGACTTTCTGCGCCTAGTTTGGGACCCCGGAGGTTACTGGAAGTATAAACACTGGTGGAGATTCCTGGATCAGTACAAGCATAAGCCACCATAACAGGAAGCTCATCAAATGTCCAACTTAAGGACTTTATCTAAAAGTGCTAGGTGGGAGACAACCCACCATGGTATGATCGTTCTTTTTTTTTCATCTTTATTTAGTTTTATTTGTTTTCGAGTTTTATTTTATTTTATTATATTGAACCTGGAGTTTTGCATCACATTCATATTAACACTACATTCTGCATCTTTTCAGAAAAAAAAAAATTTTCGCACGCGACGCGATAGCGTCGCTGACGCGTCCGCGTCGTATGTGCGTTTGGAAGAAAATGAGGTCGAACAGAGAGTCACGCGAAAGCATGGCTGGAGGCGCGCTAATGGCACAAATTGATCCATGCGACTGCGTCACTGACGCGTACGCGTCATTTGCAAAATAGCTTCCCCACGCGTCCGCGTCACCCACGCGTCTGCGTCACCCACGCGATCGCGTGGCCCTGTAAATCGACGTAAAAAGGTGTATGGCCGAAAGTCGAGCTGGAATTGGGCTGGACTCGTGCTGGAAGCCCAAGCCCTCCCACGCGAACGCGTGCCCCACGCGCCCGCGTCATATCCTCATAATGGCCACTCACGCGATCGCATGCCCCACGCGATCGCGTCACCCTGGATTTTGGCAATACTGTTTTGAACAGAGAGTTGTGCGACCGTGAGGCTACACTCGCACCACTAGCACAAATCGAGTCACGCGATCGCGTGCCCCACGCGTCTGCGTCACCCAACCTTATCGCGCACCACGCGACCGCGTCACCCACGCGACCGCGTCGCCAGCGTCGCACAACCTATCCAAATTAGTGCCAATTTTCTTATCTTTTATTTTCTAATCCTAATTTATTCCTTCTCTCTCCTTTTTCACTTTCTTTTTATTCTTCTCATCCTTTTTCCCTCTCATTCTATTTTATTTAATTTATTTGCATATTTTCATTCATTGCATTATTTTCATTGGTGTTAGAATTTTATTTGAGTCATTATTTTTATATATTTTTGGATTATTAAAATGGTTTGACAATTATATATTACTTTTTAAAGGGTTGCTTGCATGTTCAATTTAATACTTTCAAATAGCTTATTTACCATGCACGCTATGTGTTTGTGAAAACGCCCGTATGGCATTGTGCACTATTTTTAAGATTTCTTTTAATCTACTATTATAAATGCTTGTTTTTCACAAAACCCCTTTCATGTTTTATTGATTAAATATAATTATTATTACAAACATGTTGATAGTTTGAAAGACTTGGTAATCTAATTTGGACATTGAATGCTTGATCTATGCTACTCATGCCTTTCCCAGCATGCCAATAAATACCTTGCATTCACTTGTCATCATATGCACTAGCTATTTTCCATTGATGACTTTTCACATGTACTCATGAGCGTGTGTTAACGTCATTCTTCTTTATTATGCATTGATTACCACCTTTCCCGCTCTCTTCCTTGCTCTAACCCTTAACTTTAAAAAGTCACTTTCTTTTTCCCTTTTCAAGATGGCCACCAAGAAGGGTAAAGATAAAGCTACTCCCAAATTACCGGCAAGGAAAGGAACAAAAAGAGCCCCAGCTGAGGAACCACAACCCCTGTCCACTCGCAAATCTCAGCATGCACCGAGGACAGTGCAATCATTAAGTGTGGGGAGGTCGATACCGATCTCCATGGGTTATTATTTCCTTCTCAAACACTAATGTTTTATTTTCCTTGTTAGTTGTTGCATTTGCATGTTTGATTGCATATTTATTTGATTTTGTGCATATTTTACCACTTGGTTGAAATAATATTTTCTTTTTCAAAGAAACCTTTTAAGAGCATTTCACTATTTTGAATAAAATTTAATGTTACACTTCTTTGAAGAAATATTATACTGGAACATGGTTTAGAGCTCGAACACACAAAACCCGTGAGATTGTTGAGCCTATTTGAATTGGTTGCATTTTATCAACCAAAATTTTGTTTTAGTGTGTATTTTTCTCTCTAAAATTGTAATCTTTGTCTTGCTTAATTCTATATTTCCATTATTTGATGTATGCATGCACTTATATGATTGAGGCCTTTGTTTCACTGAGCTTACATACCCATATGGCCTTACCTTTCATTATCCTTTGCAAACCAATGTTGAGCCTATTATACCCCTTGTTCTTTACTTTAGCACATCATTAACTCTAAGCGAAAAACAATAAAGTCCTTAATTTGAATCCTTGGTTAGCTTAGACTAGTGAGAGTGCTTATGATTTAAGTGTGGAGAATTTGGCTTTGGAAACATTTGGTTTGAGAATTGAGTATGTTAGAATTTTCTGAAAATGTGAAAGAAATATTTAGGACATGTTCATGCATTCAATAAATTAATCATATGCATTGAAAAAAAAACAATAATATATAAATAAAAAAAATGAATGAGAAAAAGAAAAGAAAAAAGTGAAAAAGGAAAGAAAAAAAAAGAGCAAATAAGTGAAAGGGGACAAAATGCCCCAAAGTAAGTGGTGAATGCAATGCATATGAGTTGTACTTGAAATTAGAATGCATGAATATATGGAAAACATGGTTAATGGACAGTTAGCTTTTGTATTATGATTACATGGATTGTCTAAAGTTAGGTGGAAAGTTTAAGTTAATTAAGGATTCATATTTTAGTCCGCTTGGCCAAATACAATCCTACCTTGACCCTAACCCCATTACAACCCTTAAAAGACCTCTTGATATGTGTATATGTGCATTAAATTTTTGTTGATTGTTAGATGAAGAGCAAGCCTTAGAAAGCAAGGTTAGTAGAGAATTGAGAGAATCGAACGTTAAACACTTGAGTGATTAGAGTGTATACACTACCAGTGAGGGTTCGATGCTCAATTCCTTGTTCCCTGCTTTCATGAGCTATTTTCTTCTTGCAAGTCTATTTGTGCTTCATTTTCATGGTTTGAATTAATGAAAACCAGTTTATATTTCTTCTTGAAAGATTTGTTTACTTTTAACTAAGTAGGTAGAAACATTTTGCATGTAGTTGCATTCATATAGATAGGTTGCATTTCATACATTCTTACTTTCCTCTTCATTCCTTTATAGCTTCTCTTGAGCTTAGCATGAGGACATGCTATTGTTTAAGTGTGGGGAGGTTGATAAACCACTATTTTATGATTTATCTTGTGCTTAATTGAGTGGATTTTATCAACTCTTTACCCACTTATTCATACTATTTGCATGGTTTTACAATTCCTTCCCAGAATTTATGCTATGATTGAAAACATGCTTCTTTGATCTTATATTTGCTAATATTAATCCTCTCTTATTACCATTAGATGCCTTGATATGTGTGTTAAGTGCTTTCAGAGATAATAGGGCAAGAATGGCTCAGAGGATGGAAAGGAAGCATGCAAAAGTGGAAGGAATACAAGAAGTTGGAGAAATTGCTAAGCTGTCCAACCTGACCTCTTCGCAATCAAACGGCTATAACTTTAGCTACAGAGGTCTGAACGACGCGATTCTAGTTTTGTTGGAAAGCTAACGTCCGGGGCTTCGATTTGATATATAATATGCCAAAGTTGCTCTGATGCTAGGTGACGTGACCGCGTGATGCATGCGGCCGCGTCGCAGTGACGGAAATCAGCGTGTTTGAATTCTTCTCCAGCGAATTCTGGGCTGTTTCTGACCCAGTTTGCGGCCCAGAAAACACAGATTAGAGGCTATAAAGTGGGGGAATGTATTCATACATAGCAGGCTCATATAATTCACTTCTCATGATTTAGATTAGTTTTGAGAGAGGTTCTCTCCTCTCTCTCTTAGGATTTAGGACTTCTCTTAGTTTTAGAAGTGACTCTCAATCCCATGTTCTTTATTTTTATTTAATTTATGAACTTTTCCATGTTATGATTTGAATATTTTGTTTAATATTATTTGAGGTATTTCAGTTATTATTGCTTTCTTTAATTTATGTTATTGTTGCTTTACATCTGAAGGCATTTTTATTCCAGCAAATTTACTTTTTCCCTTTTGGTCTTGGTTGAGAAATCAGTAACTCACGAATTATCCAACTCGATAGCATAATTGATAATTGTTATCCTTGCTAATTGAATTGATCTTCAATAATCCCAATATTTTCTTAGGAAATAAATAGGATTCGAAGATCAAACTAATTAGTCCCTTGACTTTCATTGTTTTTGATAAGGATAACTAAGTCTGGACTTCCAATTTCTCATACATTGCCAAAAGTTTATTTTACAGTTATTTATTTATTTTAATTGCCATTTAAATATATCTGTGCTCATTGCCCAAGCTCCAAATCCCCAATTTACAAAACTCATAACCAATAATAAGAATACACCTCCCTGCAATTCCTTGAGAAGACGACCCGAGGTTTGAATACTCGGTTAACAATTTTTAAAGGAGTTTGTTACTTGTGACAACCAAAACGTTTGCACGAAGAGATTTTTGTTGGTTTAGAGACTATATCTACAACGCGACTGTTTTTATGACATTCTTTACTAGCAAAAATGCTAACGTCAGCGGTTTCTATAGATATATATGAAACAATATTTTTGTGTCTTTATGTTTGAAAGAATGCAATTACGTAAATTTAAAGGGCAAACAATTTATTTATATAAATTACCCCAAATATATAGTAGCTAAATTTTTGCCACATATTTTATTTTATTTGAATGCAAAATAAATATAATTAACAATAAAAAAGTTAATCTAATGATTATTCTAATAAAAATTATTCAATTTTATATTATTATAACAATATCATTTATTTTTTTTAATTAATAAACCCTTTCGGTCTTTTTATTTTGGTCAAGTCATTTAACTATATTTGTGCCTAATAACTTCATTCACGTCAAATTACAAATATTTGTCTAATTTTCATTACTAGTCCATCATGTTTTTGGGCCTGTATCCCAATAGGTCATTAGCTCACAGCCATTCGGAGACGACTACCACCATGCAGCTGGTTTACTACAGCAATTTTTCAGTTGTCCGCAAAATCACACCATATGAATTGTCCTTTATATACTGTCATTTCATGGACATTAACGACATTATACACCTAGTAACACGACAAAATCGAACCGTACCTAGCACATTGCTATGCCAATAAAGTGGCTAACAAATGTGAAAATTTTTCTATAGATTAAAACATAAAAGCATTCTAATACAAAAATAAAAAGAAAACCCTTAAAAATTATTCGATATTTTCCCTAAGAATTATATAAATACACTTTAATAAGGTGTACATAAGAAATCATAAAAAAGAAACCATCTAAGGAACCGTACACAAATTTCATGTAATAATGACATAACCTTCCTCGTATAACATCAATTTAGTAGTGACATCATGGTATCCTTCATGTGACATTATTGTACGTATCAGTCAAATGAAATCTTCTCAGTATTAACACCTTAATTAACATGTAGTGTCCATCTAGGAAATTATGAGTCTAGGACACCTTAATTTACTACATGCACACTACCAGATTATTATTTTTTATTTTTTTTATTTTCTTATATATTGCCAAGAATTGTAATAAATTAAAGTGGTAGTTAATCTGGTCCAATATGTTGGTCTAAATTAACATCGAGATTGGAAAATTGTAGCGCACATTAAACTGTACATATTAATTTTATTAGTTTACTACTTTAGAAGTTTAATTACGGTTCAATTAAAATAATTAAATGTACAAGATGTCTCTAGTACGGATTGAGGAATGGATCAGGAACTTGCGAGTTTAGGCGGATGCCGGATCGCTTGACTGGAGCAATGGGGTGAGGTACCTGCAAAGACACTCCGTCGCTCAAGTCAGAATAGATCTGAGAGGTGTAAGGTGTGTGGAATGAATGAATACCTGTAGGGACTTGGGTCCTCTATTTATAGGTGATGGGAGTTATCTTATCTTATCTTGTTTGGTCAAGATAGGGAAGACGTTTGAATTCGAAAGTTGGTTAGGAGTTCCAGAGGGCCGGTTTCGGGCCTTTCTAGAGGAGAGAGGCGGGTTGGACCCGGGAAGCCGGGTTCGGGTTTAACCTCGGGTCTGGGATCCGTGGGCCGGATCCGTAACAGTTGCCCCCACAGCGGGAGAGCGAGCAAGGTCGGTCTGTCGCTGGGAGGTGTGATTTTGACCGCGGGCTAGGTCTATAGTTTTTTTCTCGGGCGTTCGTTTGGTTCTTTGGGGGGGGGAGATCGGTGTCTCGGTTTCGGCTTTGATGATCGTGCTGGAGGTTCGTTTGGCCGTTTTGGTCTGACGTGACTCTTCCGAGTCCACTGCGTCCGTTGCATTCTTCGAGGCATGCTTTTATTGGTTTCTTTTTTCTAGGAGGCATTTAATGTGAGGGGACGTTTTCCCCTTTTTTGCCCCTACGCGCCTTTTGTTGCTTAGGGCTATTTGTGTCTTTGGCTGCCCCTTTTTGAAAACCGTTTTTGGTTTTCCTCTTTACTTCCCTCGTTCACTTCATTTCACTTTCGCTCTCTCTTCTGAAGGAAACTATTCTTTTCCTGTGTGGCGTTTTTGGTGTTGTTTCGGGGTGGAGCTTCTGTTTCTCAGCTTTTTCTTAGGCTTTTTCTGCGTTGTCAGGTTGGTTTTTCTCTGTTCTTCCTTGTTTTTCATTCTTGTGATGTTCATTGTTCTGTATTTGCCATGCATTGTTCTGCCGTTTCCTTTTTTATGTTACGTTTTGTGTTATGGGTGGTGGTATTTGTGTCTTGAAGGGGCTGAGCACCGCCGTGTTGGTAGTTATGGTAGGTTTTTTCTCTTGCTTCTGCTTAGGGTTAGTAGGCTGACGGTGGTGCTCCTCCCTATTTTAGGTATGTACCGGCGGAGGAGTGAGGGTGTGGGTGCCCCGATAGCCCCTTCTAGGGTCGTCCCCGCTCGCAACACTTGGGTGACTAGCGATGTGTGGGGCTTTCTGTCACGGATGACGGAGGATGATCTTCAAAGGCTCCGTGACCAGGGGGCGATTTGTGGTGGTGGTGATGAGGAGAGGCAGTATGAGCTCGTCCTCCCGGATGTCGACGAGCGCGTTTGTTTCTTGAATCTCCATTCGCCCACTGTGCCGGACTGGATGTGGGTTTACGAGTCGATGTTCACTCGGCTCGGCGTGCAACTCCCTTTTTCACCGTTTGTTCAGGATTTGCTGAGTCGGTGTTCCGTGGCACTGTCTCAGCTTCACCCGAATAGTTGGGCCGCCGTGCGGTCTTTCGAGTTGGTGTGCCGGTATCTTGATCTTCCGATTTCTGTTCCTGTTTTCCTCTTCCTTTTCTTATGCACTCTTCCGACTAAGAAGGGGTATATGTCATTCCGTGCTCAACCTCATCACTGTATTTTTGGGTTGTTTGAGGATTCCTTTCTCGGTTTCAAGAGGGAGTACTTTAAGGTGCGCCCTGTCCAGGGGCATCATCCGTTTTGGCTGACGCCGGAGGGCGAGCGCTGGATTCTGACATACTGGAACTTCCGTGCCGGCCCGTCATTTTTGACTAAGGTCACCTATGATGGTTTATCCCGGGAGGATAAGGACGTTGCCAGCATCTTGTGGCATTTGTTTGGCGAGCGTCCGTTAAATCCTCGAGATGTCATGGGGGATCCCGAGGCTTGTCGGACGTATATCGGTGTGTGGCTGTCTCTTTCTTGGTTTTTATGTTTTGTTCTCCCGATTTTGTAACTTTATTTTTCTTTGGTTCCTTTCAGTTGAGATGGCTGCTGGTTTGACCTCTCTGGCAAGGCTGAAGGCAGCGATGGGTCAGAAGGAGGGCTCGTCGTCTCCTGCTACCCCTGTCTCTAATCCCGCTGTGGATTCTCAGGCTGTTTCTCAGGAGGTGGTTTCGTCGGGGGTGAGGGCTGATGCTTGGGCGTCGCCTGGTCCCGTGAACTCGCCTGAGGTCGTCGTGGTTACGGCTGCCGAGGCTTCTCGAAAGAGAAAGAGGCCTGAGGAACCTAGCAGCGAGATTTTTGAGGTGGTTTCATAGATCAACACTTGATGCCTGGCACAGAGCTGTTTTTTGATGATTGTAATGTTTCATTCCAAGCTAAGTTGGTGTATCGTGCCCTCCTCCGATCTGCAGTTGTTGTTTGGAAGGCTGAGCCCGTGATGGCTCAGGTCGGTTTGTTGGACAAAAAACTCCGTCATTCGCAAGCCGAGGTGGCTAAGTTGAAGGAGCAGCTGGAGGCTGCCGAGGTTGCGAGGGAGAAGGCAGTGAAGTCTTCCGAGGAGGCTGGGGCGGAGATCTTCCGTCTTTCCGAGGTAGAGACTTCACTTCTCTCTCAACTGAGCGCGGAGTGGCAACGGGCTTCCGACGCGGGTTCTCAAGCTGCGGTGTTTCTTAGCGAGCTGGAAGTTTTGAAGGCTGAAGTTGCTGCCCTGAAGAAGGAGAAAATAGAGTTGTTGGCTGATGCTAAGGGTGCAATTGCTGCTACCGAGGAGACGATGAAGGCTCAGGCCTTGGTTTTGGCTCCGGGTGTGGACGTGTATGTGATGGGGGCTTTCAAGACCGTCCGTGATGGCCGAATCGTCGACCTTGAGTAGCTTTTATATCTTGTATTTTGAATTTTCTTTGAACTTTGGTTTTTGCTTTGGGTAATTGGCTGGCCGTGGGCCGTGTAACCGTGAACTCGTAGTTTTAAACTTCGTTTAATGGTTTTTGGGCCGTTTGGGCCTCTTTTTGTATTCCGTTCTAAAATATTCCTTGTTTGGGGTGAGCGGACCGTCTTGGGGTCGGTTTTACATGGATATCCGTATTTCGGGGCCTGGGGGGTGATCGGTCCCCCAGTGGTGGCTGTGTTTTTGTTCCGTCTTTGGGACACTTTGATAAGGAATAGTCTTTAATGGAATTTTATTGATGGTTGGGCCTCATTAAAACCCTCCGTTTATGGCGGGAAAGAGTACCCGGGGTTAATATTTAAAACATAAAAATAGGACAATTTGCTGTACCGAAGACTAAGGTAAATAAAATAAAGCAGGAAACAATTAGGGAAAATACAAAGTTAAGGGATGACCTAGGGGGGTCAGCCTAAGTGTGGTATCGTCGCAAGTTGGCGGCATTCCATGTCCTTGGGACTTCGTCGACGTTTAGCCGTTCGAGTTTGTATGCTCCCTTTCCGATTACCGCCTTGATTCTGTATGGTCCTTCCCAGTTGCGGGTGAGTTTTCCTTCACCCGGGGTTGGAGCTCCGATGTCGTTTCGTCGTAGGACGAGGTCGTCGGGTACGAATTCTCTTCGGACGACGCCGTGATTGTACCTTAGACTAATTCTTTGTTTTAGGGCTAGTTCCCTGATGTGGGCGATGCTTCTTACCTCATTGGTGAGGTCCCGCTCTGCTTCTTCGTCATGACCCTCGACCGTTCTCCTTGGGCTAGGGTCTCCTATCACTACCAGGATAACGGCTTCCACGCCGTATGTTAGTCGAAAAGGGGTTTCCCCGGTGGCCGTTTGGGGGGTTGTTCAATATGACCATAAGACTGATCCGAGTTCGTCGGCCCACAGCCCCTTGGCTCCGTCGAGTCATTTCTTTAGTCCTTTGACAATTATTTTATTTGCGAATTCCACTTGCCCATTTATTTGGGGGTGCTCTACCGAGCTGAAACGGTGGGATACATGCAAACCACCTAGAAATTCTCTGAATTTCCTATCGGCGAAATTGGTTCCGTTATCCGAGATGACGCTCTCAGGGATCCCGAACCGAGTTATAATCTATCGCCAAATGAATTTTCGGCATTGGGTCGCCGTGATGGAGGCCAGGGGTTCGGCTTCGATCCATTTAGTGTAATAGTCTATGGCGACGATGAGATACCGGAGTTGACCGGGTGCCGTAGGGAAGGGCCTAACGAGGTTGATCCCCCAGGTGCCAAACGGACGCTCTGCCAATATGATGCTGAGCTGGTGTGGGGCGGCCTGGTGGATATTGGCGTGCCTTTGGCATTTATCGCAGTTTTTCACCAACTACATGGAGTCCCGGATAACCGTGGGCCAGAAGTAACCTGCCCTGATGATTCTTTGGGCTAGGGTTTTACCTCCGATGTGGTGGCCGCAACAACCTTCATGGATTTCGCGGAGTATGTACTCCGTGTTCCCGGGCTCGACGCATTTGAGCAGGGGTTGCGAGAATCCGCGTTTGTATAGGTGTCCTGCGACAACTGTGTAGTTGGCAGCTTCCCCTTTTTATCCGTTTTCCCTCTTTGGGGTCTTCTGGTAGTGTTCCGTCGAGGAGGTATTGCAGGATAGGGTAGGTCCATGATCCTTGGCTTGAGAGTGTCAGATAAGCGTTAGTCATTGTCGATATGGACGGTGACTTGACGACTTCCTGAATTAGTGATTTGTTGCCGTGTCCTGGTTTGGTACTGGCTAGTTTGGAAAGTAGGTCTGCCCTGTCATTTCGTTCCCTAGGGACGTGTTGTATGGTAACGTGTTCAAATCCTTCTTTCAGTTCGTTTACCTTGGCGAGGTATTATTGGAGTAGGGGGTCTCGCGTCTGGTAGTCTCTGTTAATTTGAGAACTGACTACCTGTGAGTCGGTACTCACTTCCAGGACCTTTGCTCCGACTTCCTTGGCTAGGGCTAGGCCTGCTAGTAGGGCCTCATATTCTGCCTGGTTGTTTGAAACTGGGAACTCGTATCGTACTGATTGTTCGATCGTGACCCCGTTTTGACATTCGAGTATGACTCCGGCGCCTCCATAGGTGACGTTTGATGAGCCGTCGACTTGTAGTTTCCATGATTCGGGGGTGGAATTTCCCGGGCTCATCTCGGCGATGAAATCGGCCATGGCTTGTGCTTTGATCGCATTTCGGGGTTCGAACTTGATCTAGAATTGGGATAGTTCGATGGACCACGCAAGCATTCTTCCTGCTAGGTCGGGTTTTTGTAGCACCTGTTTGACCGCTTGGTCGGTTCGCACCGTGACAGGGTGGGCCTGGAGGTATTGTCGCAGGTGCTGGGAGGCTGTGAGGAGTGCGAAAGCTAACTTTTCTAGGCGCGAGTAGCGGATTTCTGCATCTTGCAAGACTTTGCTTATAAAGTATACGGATTTTTGTTCTTTCTTCTCGTTTTCGTGGATGAGTGCTGCTGCGAGTGCTTCTTCCGTTATGGAGAGGTATAAGTAGAGTGTCTCCCCTGTTTGGGGTTTGGCGAGGACTGGTGGTTCCGCTAGGACTCTTTTAAAATGTTGGAATGCTTCTTCACATTCTGTCTCCCATTTGAAGGGGGCTCCTTTCTTCATCAGTTTGAAGAAAGGGATTGCTTTTTGAGCCGATGCTTCGAGAAAGCGTGATAGCGCCGTCAGTCGGCCGGTGAGCTTTTGGATGTCGTTAAGGTTTTTTGGGCTCATCATCTCAAGGATGGCGCGACATTTCTCCGGGTTAGCTTCAACTTCGCGTTGAGTGATCATAAAGCTGAGAAACTTCCCTGCCTCCATCCCGAAGGCACATTTTGCCGGGTTGAGTCGCATTTGGTTCTTTCGTAGGGTGTTCGTTATGACCTTGAGGTCGCTGATGATTTGTTCGCCGGATTCGGTCTTGGCGAGCATGTCGTCTATGTAAACTTCTAGTTTGCTTCCGGATAGGTTTTGGAATATCTTGTTGACAAGTCTTTGGTAGGTGGCTCCGGCGTTTTTCAGGCCGAAGGGCATCACTGTGTAGCAGTACGTACCGTCTGGGGTGATGAACGCTGTTTTTTCTTCGTCAGAACGGTGCATCGAAATCTGGTTGTAGCCGGAGTATGCGTCCATGAAGCTGAGGTATCGATGGACGGATGCGGCATTTACTAATCCGTCGATGTTTGGTAGGGGAAAGGCGTCTTTTGGATAGGCTTTGTTGAGGTCCGTGTAATCGATGCACATTCGCCACTTCCCGTTAGATTTCTTTACTAGCACGACATTGGCTAGCCAGGTCGTGTAGGGGAGTTCCCTGATGAAGTTGGCTTCGAGTAGGGCTTTAACTTGCCTTCTGACCTCGGCGGCTCGGTCTGATGACATTTTTCGTCTCCTTTGTGCTACTGGTTTGGCTTTGGGGTCCACGACCAGCCAGTGGGACATTAGGTCGGGATTTATGCCCGGCATGTCGGCTGGTGTAAATGCGAACAAGTCTCTATTTTGTTTCAGAAATTGGGAAAGGTCTTCTTTAAGGTCGTATGGGAGGTTCCTGTTAATGAAGGTGTATTCCTCTTTGGTTGGCCCTATTTGTAATTTTTCCATGTTTCCTTCTGGCTCTGGCCTGGGTTGGTCGTCTTGCCGAGCGTCCAGGTCGGCTAGGAATATTCCGGCCGCATCCCGGGATTTTTTTCGTAGGGCTAGGCTGGTGTTGTCGCACTCTACTGTGACCTCCCAGTCTCCGTGGATAGTACCGATGGAGCCGTCTTCGGCTCTAAACTTCATGAGGAGGTACTTGGTAAAAATGACGGCGGAGAAGTCATTGATTGTTTTTCTTCCGAGAATCACGTTGTAGGCGGTGAAGTCTTTTAAGATTACGAATTCGGATAGGATTGTCTTCTTCTGGTTACCTGTCCCTATGGTGATGGGGAGGGTGATTGAGCCGTCCGGTTTAAGAAAGTTGTCCCCGAGTCCCGTGACACCGTTGCAGTGTGTTTGGAGGTTGTTGTTGTGGAGCCCGAGTTTGTCGAAGGCTCCTCGGAAGAGGATGTTTAAGTCTGCACCGGTGTCCACCAGTATCCTTTGTACTAGTCCTGTTCTGATCCTTGCCGAGATGATGAAAGGGGCGTCTTCAGCCGAGGTGCCATGCTGGCAGTCCTTAGGTAGGAAGGTTATCGTATTGTCGGCCATGGTGGTTGGAGTTTGGTTTCTGACGGCCATCACTTTGAGATCTTTTTTCAGTGTTGATTTTGACTTGCCTGATACGTCTTTGCCTGTGATAATGTTTACTATGATGGTTGGGTCTTCCTCTGGGCTCTCCCTAGGGGGTTGTTTTTGGGTTCTTGGGTTGCGCCCTTCTCTTTCTGGCGACCTATCTCTCTCCGTATATTTTGGTTCTCTGATGATTTTGGCGAACTCTGGGAGCTTGCTGTCTCGTATGGCTTGTTCGAGGGCGTCTTTCAGGTTGAAATAGTCTTGTGTTCTGTGCCCGTAACCTCGGTGGTAGTCACAGTAAAGGGTTTTGTTGCCTCCCGTTATTTTCTCGAGTTGTCGGGCTTTCGGTATGATGCCTCGATATGCTATTTGGTGGTATATCTCGGGAATTGGTGCTGTCATGGGTGTGTAATTAGAGAATTTGCCAATTCTTGGTGGTCGGATTGTGTTTGTCAGTTTGCGGTGGTCCCTTTGATTTTCTCTGGGTGGTGGGTTATGTCGTGGTGCCGAGTTGCCGTGTTGGGCGTGGTTGTGTTGCCGCTTGTTGGCAGCGACGACCTGGCTGACCTCTTCGTTATTTATGTAATATTTGGCGATGTTTTGGATCTCGTGCATGGTCCACACGAGTTTGGTGGTGAGGTGTTTGCTGAATCCGTGAGCCCGTCGACCGTTAGGCATTCGTCGTTGAAGCGGTCGAGGTATTTTCTTGTGGATTCGTCCTGTTTTTGTGTGACCCCTAGCAAGCTGATAGGGTGTTTAGCTTTAGTGATTCTGGTCATGAACTGGGCCATGAACTTTCGTGTGATGTCGTGGAAACTAGCTATGGATCCGTTTGGGAGGGCGTTGAACCATTTGATTGCTGGCCCAGCTAGGGTCACTGGGAAGGCCCTGCATCGGACTGCGTCGGCCGCTCCTTCTAGGTTCATCCTGCCTTCGAAGGCCGTTAGATGTTCTTGGGGATCTTTAGTTCCGTCGCACTTCATGTCAGTGGGTTTGTCGAAACCTTTGGGGAGTTTTGCTTTCAAGATCCTTTCCGTGAAAGGTGTCGCTCCCATTATCGTGTGGTCGTTTCTTGTGCACTTGGTTTCTCGGTGTCACCGATCTTCATCTGAGTCGTGCTGACGACTCAGATCTCGGGAAGCGCTGCGGTTGTACCTTTTGCTGTATCACCGCTCTGGCAATTTTTCTCGCCTGCGATTGCGCGAGGTGCTGCGATCGACTCTCCTATCGTGTCGCCGAGTTGGCGATCTGCCGTGGCAACATTTTGATCTAGAAGTTGCATGGCTTCCGTGTTCATTGTTGTATCTTTCCTTGGCGACCAATCTGCCTTCCAATTCTTGGACCCGGAGGCAGAGATCTTGGATGATTTGTGCCGCTTTGTCCCCCGTTTTCTCGGGGTGTCGCGGTTCTGTGACGACGTGATCGTTTTCTTTATTCTGTGCATGGTGGATTGTACTTGCTATCCTTCCTTGATTTGCGACCTCCTGGTGTTCTGGGGTCGGATTCTTTGATCGAGAGTCATCCCGGCTTGAGGAGGCTTCTTCGAGTACGTCCCCCATTCCGGTTTAGTCGGTGCAAGTGTCCCCCCATAGACGGCGCCAATGTACAAGATGTCTCTAGTACGGGTTGAGGGATGGATCGGGAACTTGCAGGTTGAGGCGGATGCCAGATCGCTTGACTGGAGCAATGGGGGGACGTACCTGCAAAGACACTCCGACGCTCAAGTCAGAATGGATCTGAGAGGTGTAAGGTGTGTGGAATGAATGAATACCTGTAGGGACTTGGGTCCTCTATTTATAGGTGATGGGAGTTATCTTATCTTATCTTGTTTGGTCAAGATAGGGAAGACGTTTGAATTCGAAAGTTGGTTAAGAGTTCTAGAGGGCCAGTTTCGGGCCTTTCTAGAGGAGAGAGACAGGTTGGACCCAGAAAGCCGGGTTCGGGTTTAACCTCGGGTCCGGGATCCGTGGGCCGGATCCGTAACATTAAATTATAATAAAAATAATACATAAACTAATATGTTTAATTTTCTAAACACAAATATATATAATTCGTGATATTATATTTTGTTTGTTATAAAATAATCAAGAATAGCAACTAAAAGATAATGATATTTCTCAGTGTCATAAAATTTTAATTCCTAAAAGTCTTTTTTGAAACACAAATTTGTTTATTTTTAGTATCTTAAAGATAAGTATAATCTATGATAAAAACAACTAAATAAATATTACCAAAAAAAATATTTTAAATAAAAAGGTTTTCTTTTAGCCTAAAACTAGATGTACGAACCGTATATGTATCACTTATTAAATAAAAAGGCAGTCCAAACTCTAAACTCTTAGGATGTAACACTTGCCAAGACCCAATTCGAATATACACTCTTGAGAAGTCTTAATCTCATCCAAATATTTAAGATTTAAGTGATTAGTTAGTATTTAATTTTTTCTAGAAAGATAAGATTTGGTTATTAGAATTCATTTCTAGATTAGATTTGAATGATTGTTAAGATTTGATTTGAATTTAAGTAGGTAGTTACACTACAAGAAATATTGTAATTATCGACGCCAAAAATCGACGGTCAAGTTTCCGTCGATATTTTTCGACGGCCTTGTTGTCTATAAAATGAAAAAGAGATGATCAAAAATCAAATATTAAAATCGACGACGATGTCGTCTGTTATTTTAATAACTTTCTAACCTTTCAATCCTATCGTCACATTATCGACAGAAGAATGGTTGAAATTTTTTTCTTTTAAAATCGACGGACTAGTTGTCTATTTTAATAATTAAAATATCGACAACTTTTACCGTTGATAAATTTAAACGATAGAGATCTTTTTTCTAACTTAAATAAACGGTATAGATTTATTGCATAAAATAGACGACTAAAGCGTTAATTTTTATTTTAACTTAAATCGACGAAAGTGTCGCCGATTTTTATCAACAAAAAATCACTCTCGCGTATGGCTTCCCGCGTCCCTCATTTCACTCATTCCCCCAGAATTTAACCCCAAAGTCCCAAACCTTCAAAGAATCAGAGTTCAGACTTCAGAGTGGAGGCTTCTTCTTATCCTCGAACGCTTGAGATCAGAGACGGAATCATTATCACAGTCATGTAGAGAGGCAGAGAGCAGAGCTTCTTCTTCTTCTTCGACGCTTGAGAAAACCCGCCAGCCGACGCCTGAGCGCAGAGCGTCGTCATCTTCTTCTTCTCCTCCGCCTGAGAGCAGAGCTGCTTCTTCCTCCTCCTCCTTCTTCTTCTTCTTCTTCATCTTCTTCTTCTTCTTCTTCTTTCTCCTCCGCCGAACCACTGTCGCGCCATCCTTTTCATGTGAGTTCCTCTCTCTCGCTCGCGCTCTCTCTCTCTCACTCTATCACATTGTGATTTGTGAATCTACATGTAAGTTCTTCTTCTTCCACAGACTCGTCGTTGCAATGTCTTTCCCAGTCGCCGTCCCTGTGAGCCCGATGCCAGAGCATGTCACCGTCGCAGCTTCTTGTAAGTTCCTCCCGGTCTCTCTTTGATTATTATATTTATTTTTGCAATTTTTGTATCTACTATTTTTATCATGAAATTCTGAATTTGCAATTGTTAAACCTAATTAGCATAATCAATTCATCACATTACTTCAGCTTAACTAGTTTGTCACAGTTTTACAATGTGATTAAATAAAACAAAATTTAAAAGAAAGAAAGAAAAATCACTTGCTTGCTTAGTATTAGGAAACGGTAGAGTACTAACTTAAAACTTAGTTACAGATTTCAAGTAAGTAAGGAAAGCATTGTGTATTATTTAAGTAATCTTCATGAATATTACTCATAATATTAATTGCTCTATTTATTTCAATTTACTTATTGAATTTTCATCTTTTCTGCTAGTCATTGTGGTGTGTTTCTATTGGCAATTCATGCTACTGTGTTAGATGGCACTTTATTGTACCATATCCCAAGGTAACGATTCTTGGAACTTTCTAGAATACTTAAGAATCCAACTGCAAACGTTCCACCGGCTGAAACCATGGTGTCACCATCAGTGAGGGACCGTGTAATACTAATGCTTTCTATGGCAGTGGAAACGGCTATATCATGCAGCAATAAGAAGCACAACAGAAGAAAGGTGAACTTTTCCATTATTTTGTTTTGCTTTATTATTATTGTAGGTAACTTGGTAATAGTGCTCTTTTTTAGAGGAATAGTAGATAAAGAACTAGAGTAGATGCAATCACGCAATAGTTGATACTATCAATTTGCATGATACTAGTTATATATAAGGATAATGGTATTTGATACTACCATGCCTTCCTTTTCTTTCCTTGTAAATAATTTGTTATCATGTTTCTTTGAAGTTGAAACTTCTCTTTTTGTTTCTGTTTTTTGTCTTTTTAATATATCATGCCTTGGCAACGTTAGCAGTATGAACTGTGATCTTAAGCAGGAGCTTGACAAGTTGAGGAAAAGGTTCGAGTTGACAGAACTAGAGAATGTTTATCTGAACAAGTCAATTGAGAGAATGGACAAAGAGTTGGATGAAGCCAAAGACACAAGTTTCCATTTAAGTCATCAAATTGAAAACTCAAAATCTGGATAAGAAGAAAGAAGCAGAACTGTTAGCAATGGAGAAAAGGCTAAAAGCATCAGAGACATTAAACACCGAGTTCTGCGGAACTATTGAGGAGCTAAAGATGGAACAAGAAGAGACATTACTCAACCTTGTTTGATTGACAAGTTCAGGTAAGTCAGTGGTAGCATTTCGATTATCCTTATGCTAGTTAATCATATGGATAATCTGGGAATATATGTGACAACTTTGAAGATTTGAGGTTCTGTAACATATCAATGCAGCCTTGCACTTTGAGATGTGTGGTTATCTTTTGTATATGATTATATTATAAGCCTGTCTTTCTTAGTTGTTTTCATTGTTTCCATGTGATTACAAATTTTCTATTTATTTAATAAAATAATTATCTATTCAATTAGAATCATGCATTAAGTCTTTGTGTTGTTCTTCAGGAGGATGACTTATTTGCTGTTTCCTCACTTGTTTTTAGTGGGTTTGTGGTCAGCGGGTGATGAACGTAAATATTCTTATGCCGATTAGAAACTAATGATAAATCCGATCATGAGTATAGTCTAACCAACATACGAATACCACATCAAACAATTCTAAAATATATGACCGAGAGTATTGATCCCAGGTCATTCTCCCTAGGAATTTCTTTAGAATGTGCATCATTGATTAGGAAATCTTGTATGGTTTTGAGAGTTGGTGCAAGAATTCAAACTAGCAAGGAAATCAACAATTAATTGAAATAAAGGCCTTGGCCAAGGGTGAGCATTGGAAGTTCCATCATTATAGTTTCCTTTAATTATGATAAGAGTTGATTATTGCTTCACTTAGTTAGCCTCCTAACAATGGGGAAAAGTCAAGTGAGAGTAACTAACTTAAGTCACAAGGCCTAGTCTCACCCTAGAGAAGTCTAGCTTTAGTACACTCTAAGCCAATTAGCAATTCTCAATTCATAATCTACAATTGATATCCACTATTCAAGTGTCTCCAATAACTCAACCCCTAAGCCAAGTGAGAGAAATCTACTCCATAGCTAAGGTTATCATTATCACAAACAATTGGTAGGCAATTATAGAAAACATGATGCAATTGAGAGAAGAGAATTGAATTAAAGCTATCTAATCCAAACAATCATCAACAATCAAACAATTGAATGAAACTTCAATTCATTAATCCAAATTCAAAGTAACAAAATGAACCAAATCTAGATCTAAGGAATTGAATCAAAAGAACATCAATTAAGAGTAGAAGAAAAGTAGATCTACACTTGTAGCAAAACAAAAAGTCAATTAGCAATAGATCTCACCAAGAATTCAAAGGAAACTTGCAATGGAGGATGAAAACCTAGAGAGAAGTTGGAGTTTCTCTCTCTAAAACAAAATGTAACTAACTTCCTAAAAATATATAGAATTATGACTAATTGTCTTAGCACTCCTAATCCTTGGTCTTCTTAAGCTTTTTCCTCCAAATTCTGCTCCAAAACAGGGCTTGAGAACCCCCTGAAAATGTTGGGCACGTGTTCCATTAAAAAAAATCATGTGCGCATATCGGTGCGCACGCGCACTGCACGCGTACGCGCCCTTGGGCTCTTTTGCGATCTGCGCGCAGGCGTACGGTGCGCACGAGCGTCATAAGGGATATGGCCCAGCCATATAAGCGCGCCGGCTCCTCTCTCGGCTCTACTACGCTGGCTCTGGATGAACGCATCCACGCGTACGCGCACGGTGTGCGTGCGCGCGCATGGCCTAACTTCAACTCTTTGATTTGTTTCATGCTCCTTCCATTCATGCATGCTTCCTCCATTGCTCTTGGCCATTTTTGCCCTGTAACTTCTGAAATCACTTAACAAACAGATCAAGGCATCTAATGGTAATAGAGGAGGGTTTCAATATATCAATTTTTGATGCAAAAGAAGCATATTTTCATCTATGAGGTAAAATGGGAAAGAGACACAAAATCATGCAGTTTTATATGAATAAGTGTGGAAGATCATTGATAAAACCCTTAGATTCTATGCATGATAAACCCTAAAAACGGGGTTTATCAACCTCCCCACACTTAGAGTATAGCATGTCCTCATGCTATGGAAGAGCAAAAGGTCAAAGGACTACAAGGGTGTAGGACTCATGTGACGCGATATATCTACGTGAATGCAACTAAGATGCATGCTACTATCTACTTGGCCAAGAGTAATTCAATCTTTCTAGAAGACACATATGTATGTGCACTTAGAGTAAAATGGTGGCAATGTATGAACTCTTCCAATTCTAGTCATCAAAGTGAAATATGCATAACTTGTATGAAGAACGCTCGCGAGAGCCGGGAACAAGGAATTGAGCTTCGAACCCCTCACCGGAAGTGTTTGCACTCCATTCACTCGGTGTATAGGGTTGATCACTCAATCCTCCCATACTTCATGCTTTTCTAAAATTTGTTTTTCCTTCTAACAATCAACATATATTCCATGCATGCATACAAGTATCATGGGGTCTTTTCTTTAGGTTATAATGGGGCTAGGGTCAAGGTAGGGATGCATATTTGGTCAAGTGAGCTTGAGATTTGAATCTTTGATGAGCTTAAACTTCTCACCTAACCTATGACATCTTATACAATTTTACGGCTAACCTAACTACCCCTTCTTTCACTCTTTCACATACTCATGCATTTTCTTTTCATTTCACAATACTCGTGCATTGATTCTTGTTGACTTTACTTTGGGGTATTTTGTCCCCATTTTATTTCTTTCTTTTTCTTTTCTTGCTTTTTTTTATATATTTTTTTCTTTTCTTTTTCATACTATTATATATATTTTTTTTTTCTTTTTCTTTTCTTTTTCTCATTTTTTTTCTTTGCAATATATGTAACAAAACCTCAATGCACAAGGTTTTACATTTAATCAATACATGAGCATGTACCCAATTCCCAATATTTACAACAAATACGAAATTACCCTTTTATTCCCCCAATGTCCCAAGTTTCCCACACTTGAATGATACTTGCACTCACTAGCCTAAGCTAATCAAAGATCCAAATAAGGACATTTATTGTTTTTCGCTTTAAGGCTTGTAATGTGCTAAATTAAGAACATGTGGGTTAATCAAAGGCTCAAAGTAGCTAACAATGGGATATAAAAGGTAAGGATATTTGGGTAAGTGAGCTAATGAAATGATGGCCTCAATCATATACATGCATGAATACAAGGAATAATGGACATATAGAATTAGACAAATCAAAGATCACAATCGTAGGAAGAGAACAATTGCACACAAGAAGGAAAAATAAGTGGTTATAAGATATAACCACACCATTAGGCTTAAAACTCACTTGCTTGTGGTCTTGGCTCAAATCCCATGTTCCAAAATACATTCTTTAAACAAGTTAAGCATCAAAAGATTTTCAAATTTCAAAATTGGTAGGTTTGCCGTAAAATTCTAGTCTTCTAGAATAGAAGTCATTGCTCTAACCAAGTGGATTTATTAAGAGATACTAATATGCAAAAGATTCCAAGAATGAAAGACCTAGTATGCAATCTACTCTAGTTAAGAAAAGAGGTTTAAGGAATTTATTTGGGTGTTACCTATGGAGACCGGTCGGTCGAACGACCTCCCCACACTTAGAAGTTGGCACGGTCCTCCGTGCCTTGAGTGAGACGGAGTGGTTGATCGGCTTCCGAGTGTCCATCCACTTCTTCATCATTATCGCTTTCTTCATTATCAGCGCCGGTGGACGTGGAAATTTCCGGTTCTTCCATAGGTGGTGCTAAGCAGCTTAGAAGCTTCTTGACAAAAGTGTATCGGCGTTGGTTACACCGCTCATAACGGTCAAGCTTTTTGTGGAGTTCCTCTATGCGTCGCATGGATGACTTTGGTGGTGTGGATGAGGTAGAGGGGATGCTCATGGGGATGGATAAGTGTGGCTCTTCGGTGTCCGCCGGAGGGTAAAGGTACCTCCCGTTTGGGACAACATCCCCGTCCATCGGGATCATGACCCTTCTATCCTTGGTCTCTCGGGGAACACCGGCTGCGGTGACTAAGTTATTCACTAGAGCGGGAAAAGGTAGATTCCCCTTAGCATGAATACGGCCCATAGATTGGCGGATGAGACGGGGGATATGCACCGGCCTTTCTGTGAGGACACACCAAACCAACAAGGCCAACTCGGCAGTGATAGATGAGCCATGGGTGCTTGGGAGCACGTAGTTGGCTAGAATTTGGGCCCATGCTTGAGCCTCTCTGGTGAGAAAACGTGCATCAATGCCCTTGGGCCGGGGCCTCATCCTTCCTCGAATCCAGAATGATTCGGGTGTGGCAATGACCTTAAGGATAGCATCCCAATCAAACGCATATTCGCACCGGGCTGACAAAATATCCTGATAGGCATCAACCCCATCCGCTAACGGTCCAGTCTTAAGCACATTTTGAATGGCCTCCTCCGTGACGGGAACTTGCCTTTGGCACACCAATACCGATGTAAGGGAAGAAGAGTGGTAGTTGGCGTAAAATTCAACCACCCATGACAAGTTCGCCTCCCGTGGCTTCCTCAATAAGAATTCCCATTGCCGCCGTTCGATGCGGGGCAAAATGAGCGGTATGACATGAGCCGGAGGGGCTAGAAGGGGCTCCGCATGATAGTTCCTTGGCTTGATCAAGGGATAGACAAGTTCACAATAGCGGTTGGGGAACTTGTTCGGATCCCTCGCCGGATTGCCTTTTTCCAAAACATCAATGTTAGCAACGCTCCTAATCTTGGTGAGGAGGGCCTTAGGTTACGAGCCTTGGTGTGCTTTGCTAGTAGACCGTGATGGTGCCTTCTTAGGCGCCTTTCCATTGTCTCTTTTGAGCACCATCCTAGAAAAGAAGGCAAGGTGGTGAAATTAAGCTTAAAGAGGCGCCAAGAAGGAATAATCATGCAAGTGATAAAGCATAGAGATTAAATGGCTTAGAGACATGACAGCTGCAACATGTAACTAAGGCAAAAATGAAGATCATAGCTAGTCACTAGCATGTGATGCATGAGTGGTATAGGCATGCAAACAAGAAGCATGAGAGGCACACACTCTTAACATCAACAACAAGAAGTGGAGAACAAGGGATGAGCATGTAGAAATGAAACAAGAAATGTAGTAAGCTCAATGCATATATTCACAAACAAGGGAATGAGAAGGAATACCAAAATAGAGAACACTTTAGTCAAAGTAATTTCAAGAAGTCATATGGGTCTTTCATCAAACACTTGGTGTGCATTCCTTTATGACAAGAACTTACAGAAGAGTGACAATGTAACACCCCATAAAGCATCATCAATCCTCATATTACACTACTAAATACAAAAGAAAGCAAGAAAATCAAACAAACCCATCAATGCAAGAGTAAGTGCTACTTAGAACACCCATGAGAAAATGAAAGGAAATAAGGAAAGAAAATGCAACAAACAAAGAGGATATGAATGCAACTACTTAAAAAATAAGAGCATGTACTTAAGGGGATGGAAAAAAAAGAAAGGGGAACTAAAAATAAAGATTTAGAAAGGGGGGTACCTTAAAGGGGGAAGAAGGAGATAGGGTATGGAGGTGAAAGAAGGGTTAGTGAAGGAGAGGAGAAGGAAAAGAGGTATGGGCCACCGGAGGGGGTGGTTGCCGCCGGAGGTGGCGGAGAAAAAGAGGTAGGGATGGTGGAGGAGGGTAGAGGTGAAGAAGAGGGGTGATGGTAAAAAGAAGAAAAGAAAATGGAGGGAGAAAGGCACACTCTCATTCAATTGGTTCGCGAAACCAACGCGTGCGTGCCATGCGCGCGTGTGCGCACATGGATAAAAGCAGTAATGACGCGGACGCGCACAGTGCGCGTGTGCGTGAAGTAGCAAAATGTGAGTGTGCGCGCGAGCGCCAGGTGCGCATGTGCGTGCATATGTGTTGTGCCCTCAGCACAAGCTGGGCACAACTCTGGCCCAACTCTTGGAAAAGAGTGCCTGAAAGTAAAGTTTTGTTGAGTGACGCGGACGCGCACGGTGCGCTGACACGCCGCTAGGCAATATAGTCGAGGTACGCGTGCGCGCCAGGTGTGCCTACGCGTGAATTCAGTTGGGCCAGTAGCATGGAATTGGCCCAACTAGGGCATAACTCTCTGGCTGATGGCTCCTAGATCGCAAAAAGCAGTGGGGACGCGCACGCGGCTAGCGCGCGGGCGTGCTCCTTTGCGCGAATTACCATGGACGCGTACGCGGCTCCTACGCGCACGCGTGATGTTGGTTATGCCCAGGGCTCAATATTGGCTCAGAAGTTGCACAACTCTCTGGTAAGTGGTTCAGGAGTTGAGAAAGCCGAGGGGCGCGGACGTGCACAGTGCGCGGACGCGTGTCTCCCCCCTCCCCCTTTTTTTTTGAATGAGTAGAAAAGAAAGCCTAATTATCATGTTATTCACTGGCCAAACAAGCCAAAGAAGTCAAAAACACCTAAAATCAATGCATAATCTAAAGAGAAGTGTGCATCTACCACACAATTGAGTCATTCATGGAAAAATCAATGCAAGTCTTTATGAACAAGTCATCCAAGGTAGTCACAAGCAATTCTAATCAATCAAAAGTGTAGCTAAGCAATTACAAAACAATGGAGAATTCAAAAACTATACACAAAGGGAAGAAAGGATAGATCTCACCATGGTGGGGTGTCTCCCACCTAGCACTTTTGTTTAATGTCCTTAAGTTGGACTTTCACTTGTTCATTGCTCTTTGCCAAGAGGTGTATCTTCCAAAAGGAATACCTCAATCTCTTTGTTGCTCTTCATTTGTTCACCATGATACAACTTGAGACGGTGCCCATTGACCTTGAAGATGTCCGACCTTGAGGGATGGCACAAATGGTAAACCCCATAGGGTTCTGCTTTCACTACTTGATATGGGCCTTCCCATTTTGACCTTAGTTTACCGGGCAACAATCTCAATCTAGAATTGTAAACAAGGACAAGATCACCGGCCTTGAATTCTTTACCTTTTATGTTCCTATCATGGATGGCTTTCAGTTTTTCCTTGTAAAGTCTAGAGTTCTCATAAGCTTCAAGCCTCAAACATTCCAACTCTGCTAATTGTAGTTTCCTCTCAATTTCGGCTCCCTCCAAACTTGGATTACACTCTTTGATGGCCGAATACACCTTGTGCTCTATTTCCACCGGCAAATGGCAAGCTTTGCCATACACCAACCGAAAGGGGCTCATGCCAATTGGCGTTTTGTATGCCGTTCGGTAGGCCCATAATGCATCGGTGAGCTTGGTACTCCAATCTTTCCTACTGGGCTTCACAATCCTTTCCAAGATGCGTTTAATCTCCTGATTGGAAACTTCGGCTTGGTCGTTTGTTTGTGGGTGGTAGGCCGTGACTACTTTATGCATGATGCTATACATTTTCATGAGTCCTTCCATTCTTTTGTTGTAAAAGTGTGAACCTTGGTCACTCATGATTGCTCGTGGCGACCTAAATCTACAAATGATATTATTTCCTCGCGTTGTGCTAACGCGGCTCCCACGGAAAAATTTGAAGCATCACACATTATTTCAAATGGCCGATTCCAATCTGGCCCTCGTACAATGGGAGCTTGGGTCAATGCTACATTGAGCTTGTCGAAAGCCTCCATGCATTCCTTGCCTAAATCAAACTCAATATCCTTTTGTAGCAACCTTGAGAGAGGCAATGCTACTTTACTAAATCCTTGATGAATCTCCGATAAAATCCTGCATGTCTAAGAAAAGAGCGGACCTCCCTCTCGGAAGAGGGGTAAGGCAAACTAGATATAACATTAATTTTAGCCGGATCTACGGAGATACCATCTTTTGAAACAATATGTCCTAAAACAATGCCTTGTTTGACCATGAAATGACATTTCTCAAAATTTAAGACAAGGTTGGTTTTAGTACATCTTTCCAAAACTTTTTCAAGACTATCCAAGCAATGATCAAAAGAATTACCATATACCGTGAAGTCATCCATGAATACCTCCATGCATTATTCTAGAAAATCCGCAAAGATGCTCATCATGCACCTTTGGAAAGTTGCCGGTGCATTGCATAAGCCGAATGGCATACGCTTGTAGGCATAAGTTCCAAAAGGGCAAGTAAATGTTGTTTTTTCTTGGTCCTCTAGAGCAATGTGTATTTGGAAGTATCCCGAATAGCCATTTAGGAAGCAATAATGAGACTTACCAGATAATCGATCGAGCATTTGATCGATAAACGGAAGTGGAAAGTGATCTTTTCTAGTGGTCGCATTCAACCTTCGGTAGTCTATGCATACTCGCCAAGAGTTTTGCACTCGTGTTGCTATGAGCTCCCCGCTTTCATTCTTAATTGTGGTTACCCCGGACTTCTTAGGTACAACTTGAACGAGACTTACCCATTCACTATCCGAAATAGGGTAGATGATGTCTGCCTCAAGTAACTTTGTTACCTCTTTCTTGACAACCTCCATAATGGTAGGATTTAATCGCCTTTGAGGTTGTCTCATGGGTCTAGCTTCCTCTTCCAAAAAGATACGGTGCTCGCACACTTAGGGACTTATCCCCACTAGATCCGCCAAACTCTACCCTATTGCCCTTTTGTTCCTCCTCAAAATGCGTAGCAACTTCTCTTCTTGTTGAGGATTGAGTTCCCTTGCTATAATCACCGAAAACTTGTGGGCTTCATCAAGGTATGAATACTTTAAGTGGGGTGGTAATGGCTTCAATTCTAGCTTTTGCTCTTGGCTTGTCACTTGAACTTCTTCACTTGGATTGTCACGATTTTCTTCAATCATATAGTTCCCTTCTAGCTTTGCACAATGCACTTCTGCCACAATGTTGTCAATTAGATCACATCGGAAGATGGAATGGTTCTCTGGTGGGTGTCTCATTGCCTCTTCTAGGCTAAAACTTTCAACTCTCCCATCTATTTCGAATGAGTAGGTTCCCGAGTGGGCATCCAACTTGAATATAGAGGTCCTCAAAAATGGCCTCCCAAGTAGGATAGATGACGCCCTCTCGGATTCGCTTGGTGGCATCTCAATGATATGGAAATCAATTGGGAATATCAAACCCTTTATGTCGACCAACATATCTTCCGTAATACCCGACACGGTTATTATGCTCTTGTCCGCCAAGACAAACCTAGCCGCTGACCGCTTCAACAGTGGGAGCTTCAATAAATGATAAATGGAAAGAGGCATAATACTCACGCATGCACCAAGGTCGCACATACAATCAATGAATTGGACTCTATCAATGACACAAGAAACTAAGCAAGGACCTGGATCAACACACTTTTCCGGAATGGATCCCATTAAAGCCGAAATGGAACTACCCAATGGAATGGTTTCCAACTCATGAATTCTATCTTTATTCATATACAAATCCTTAAGAAATTTTGCATATTTAGGCACTTGGTGTATAGCATCAAAGAGGGGGATAGTTACCTCCACTTTTTTGAACATCTTTACCATTGTTGGGTCAAGTTCCACACGCTTCTTAGCCTTTCTTGCCAATGTAGGAAATGGAATTGGTTGAGCCACGTCCTCTAAAATTTGCTCCTTTCTAGGGACTTCACTCCTTGGTTTTGGTTCTTCATCTTCAACTATTACATGTGACTCCTCCTCCTCTTCAATTTCTTCTATCTCAACTCCATCTTCTTCTTGAGCAACTTCCATCGGATTAGGTGCCGTTGAATCTCTTTCCTTCAATTGCGTTTCGGACCTCAAGGTTACGGCGTTGATGCCACCCTTGGTGTTGGGCAAAGGATGAGAGGGTATGGCACTAGAGGTTGAGGCTTGAGGAGTGGGAATAGAAGGTGGCTCCATACGAGCAATGAGAGCTTAGAGAGTAGAAGTGAGGCCATTAAGACTTGAATTGAGTGTATTTTGGAGTTCCTTTTGTCCTTGGAGTATGGATCGGAGTGTGTCATCTTGATTTAGAGATGTAGAAGGGTAGGTGATTTGTGGTGCTTGGGGTTGATTAGGTGGAAGTGGTTGTCTATGAGGTGGTATGTAGGTTTGATAGTTCCTTCCTTGATTTGGTTGTTGGTTCGGAGGGTTTTGTGAATAGCGGTTTTGTGAAGTGTTGTTGTTCCATCTTTGATTGCCTCCGTTGTCCCTTTCTCCTTATTGATAATTGTCCCGCCAACTTTGGTTGGAGCTATCCCTCCATCCTTGATTGGAGTTGTTACTCCCTTGGTTATAGTTGCTCACTTGGTTATGGTATCCTTGATTGGAACGTTCATAGTAGGGGCGATCATAAAAGTTGTGAGTAGCCGCTAGAGTGTTATCTTCTTGGAGACTTGGACATTCGTCCGTGTAGTGGGAGTAGCATGAGCAAATGCCATACACTCTTTGGGGGACCAATTTTTGACATTGTTGATTTTGAGGAGGAGGTTGTTGTTGAGATGGAGGTGGTTGTTTGTTCACTTGGAGTTGCTTTAGAAGGCTTGTCATTTCACACAAAGTCTTGGTAAGGGTAGCGGTCTCGCCACTAGAGGAAACTTCATTTACGGCCCTTGGACGGTTGACTCTTCGTCTAGCATGTTGAGTGGACTCGGCCAAGTCGTTAATGAGTTGCCATGCCTCTTCCGCCGTCCGATACTTTGACAAAGAACCGTTGCTTGAAGCATCCAACAAATTCTTATCTTGCTCCCTCATGCCTTGGCACACATAACTAAGCAAGACTTGAGTGTTAATCATATGGTTGGGACATGAATCAAGAAGTTTGCAAAACCGTTCCCAATATTCATACAAAGTTTCCATTTCGCCTTGTACAATACATGAGATCTCCTTCCTTAGCTTGTCCGTCATTTCCACGGGCATGAACTTATCAAGGAATTCTCTCCTAAGCAAATCCCAATCGGACACAATATCACTAGGCAAGGTATAGAACCACTCCTTGGCTCTTCCTTCAAGAGAGAAGGGAAAAGCAAACAACCATATAGCCACTTCATCGGATCCTTCCCGCCTAGTGGTCGAGCATACACCATGAAAGTCCTTGAGGTGTCTAATTGGATCTTGTGCGGGAAGTCCATGGAATTTTGGTAAGAGATTGATGAGAGCGGTCTTGAGTTCAAAGTTTGCATTCAAGTTGGGATGAAGCACATGTAGAGGTTGGAGAAGAAAATCCGGTGCACCCGCTTCCTTGAGAGTAACTCTCCTTGGAGCGGCCGTGTTGTCAAAACCTAGATCAAAAGAAAAACTGTCAATGGTATCAACGGAAGAGTAATTGGTGCCTTCGTTGGATGACGATGATATGGTTGGTGAATTGGTAGGGACCTTTTCACCTTCCTCAAAGACCAACTGCCTCCGAGCTTGCCTAATATGAAGCAAGGTTCTTTCAATTTCCGAATCAAAGGGTGCTAAGCTCGGATTTGGTAGTGAACGCGTCATACAATGAAGGAGATAAGAAACTCATGACATCAATCGGCATATAAACAAAGACTAATCCTAACTAACAATCAAACAAGCAAACAATCAATTAAGAGAGAAATCCAAGTATTCACATATCAACATATTCACACTAACCAATAGAATGGCACACATAAGCAAGTCCCCAGCAACGGCGCCATTTTGATGAACGTAAATATTCTTATGCCGATTAGAAACTAGTGATAAATCCGATCGTGAGTATAGTCTAACCAACATACGAATACCGCATCAAACAATTCTAAAATCTATGACCGAGAGTATTGATCCCAGGTCGTTCTCCCTAGGAATTGCTTTAGAATGTGCATCATTGATTAGGAAATATTGTATGGTTTTGAGAGTTGGTGCAAGAATTCAAACTAGCAAGGCAATCAACAATTAATTGAAATAAAGGCCTTGGCCAAGGGTGAGCATTGGAAGTTCCATCATTATAGTTTCCTTTAATTATGATAAGAGTTGATTATTGCTTCACTTAGTTAGCCTCCTAACAATGGAGGAAAGTCAAGTGAGAGTAACTAACTTGAGTCACAAGTCCTAGTCTCACCCTAGAGAAGTCTAGCTTTAGTGCACTCCAAGCCAATTAGAAATTCTCATTTCATAATCTACAATTGATATCCACTATTCAAGTGTCTCCAATAACTCAACCCCTAAGCCAAGTGAGAGAAATCTACTCTATAGCTAAGGTTATCATTATCACAAACAATTGGTAGGCAATTATAGAAAACATGATCCAATTGAGAGAAGAGAATTGAATTAAAGCTATCTAATCCAAACAATCATCAACAATCAAACAATTGAATGAAACTTCAATTCATTAATCCAAATTCAAAGTAACAAAATGAACCAAATCTAGATCTAAGGAATTGAATCAAAAGAACATTAATTAAGAGTAGAAGAAGAGTAGATCTACACTTGTAGCAAAATAAAAAGTTAATTAGCAATAGATCTCACCTAGAATTCAAAGGAAACTTGCAATCTAGGATGAAAACCTAGAGAGAAGTTGGAGTTTTTCTCTCTAAAACAAAATGTAACTAACTTCCTAAAAATATATAGAATTATGAATAATTGTCCTAGCACTCCTAATCCTTGGTCTTCTTAAGCTTTTCCCTCCAAATTCTGCTCCAAAACAGTGCTTGGGAACCCCCTGAAATCGCTGGGCACGTGTTCCATTAAAAAAAATTATGTGCACATATCGACGCGCACGCGCACTGCACGCGTACGCGCCCTTGGGCTCTTTTGCGATCTGTGCGCAGGCGTACGGTGCGCGCGAGCATCATAAGGGATATGGCCCAGCCATATAAGCGCGCCGGCTCCTCTCTCGGCTCCACTACGCTGGCTCTAGATGAACGCATCCACGCGTACGCGCACGGTGCGCGAGCGCTCGTATGGCCAAACTTCAATTCTTTGATTTGTTTCATGCTCCTTCCATTCATGCATGCTTCCTCCATTCTTCTTGGCCATTTTTGCCGTGTAACTTCTGAAATCACTTAACAAATGGATCAAGGCATCTAATGGTAATAGAGTAGGGTTACAATATATCAATTTTTGATGCATAAGAAGCATATTTTCATCTATGAGGTAAAATGGGAAAGAGACACAAAATCATGCAATTTTATATGAATAAGTGTGGAAGATCATTGATAAAACCCTTAGATTCTATGCATGATAAACCCTAAAAACGGGATTTATCAGCGGGTTAGCGCAGAAGCTAGTCAATGAGGCTAGTGTGGTCCATGAATATCACCTGATTTTAATGCTTACCCCTCTTATTAGGTAGTGTCTTCTTTTTCCTTTATATCCATTTCAGGTGTAGTAGTGTGAAGAGCGAACGAACCACTATTCAGTTCATCACCACTGCCTTGTGGACAATATTGCTTCTAACTATCTATTCTTCTGCTTTTGCCATTTACAAATAGTTAAATACCATACATAATACTAATACATACACATGCTTCTCCTCTCAGATCACTTGCTTTCAAAGCTTGCTTTAACTTGCCCAGTTTATTTATTAAAAACCTGCTTTAACTTAAACCATTATTTAAGTGGTTCTGTACTGTCATCTCTCACAGCTTTAATTAAACTCCCAAGTAATCAATGGTCCCAAAACCGTTATTTTATTTCAAACAGTTAAGCTACTGATTTTGGCTTTTATTTGCTTATATAGAATTTTACCAATTTTACACTTTTTTCTGATAAATAAATAAATAAAAAAAATGTAGATAATTATCTAGCAAAATTAAAGGATTAATTGCAAAGCATTATAACTTAGAATTGTCCTAATGATGAATAATGGGATAGAGAAGAAAAATTGAAATGCACTGGGATGTGAATGCACATAGAGAGGAGCAGAATGTGCAGGGTCAAAGGGTGTTACCTCCTAAACAGAATGTGCACGTTACTGTTTCATTGGAAGTGCCCGAATCAGGTTACAATAGAAATCTTGGGGTATTTTAGGTACATATTTATCTTATTCATTTCATTGTAAGCAAACTTTGCTGTTGTGAAGATTTGTTAGTTCTGCATCTTCACTTAATTTAAATGCATATGGTTCTTACGTTAGTTAGTATTGGGATCCTCTGATGGTGAATAACCTAATCTGGGGCCTCTAGCGTCCACTTTTGAATGTAGCTATGTGTGCTTAGATGCAACTTCATGCTGTCTTAATTTAGTGCCCTTGTCTTTGTAAAATTTTGCTCTTCACTGACGTTTCTTTAGGTTTTTGTGGAGATAGGGGCAGACAGAACAACACTCAAAATCCCAAAAAATTCTTAGCATAACAGGTAATAATCCTTGACTCTTCGAAGCTCCTCCTTACATTTCAGATTTAATTCTTTATTTTTCATTAACTTGGTTTACCTTTTCCATCAGTGCCATGTTCTTGTTCTTTATAAAGTTTGAAGCTTTGAAGTGAATAATAGTTGAAGTTTCAAATCAATATATTTCTCTTGGATTCAGAATCTACATGCAGTTCAATTCTCTTTGGGAAAGGTTTGGTGGGTGGCGGGGAAAGAAATGAGCTTTCTCAACTTAGTTAAAAGAAACTCAAAAGCTCTTGCATAAGGGTCTAAGACTAAGATGCTATCTGGCATTCTCTCAAAGGTGAACACTACTATTTACTGTCAACGGATTCAGGAAGCAATTACACGGCCACAAGCAGTGCCAACACCATTATTGTACAGGAATCCAGTTCTGTCTCTTTCTTCAGGCAACAAGGTTTATAGAAAATCAATGGCTACTTCACCTTCCAAATCTGTGCTTGGAGATGTTTATGTTGATGACTTGGTCTCCAGTTGTAGCAGTGGTGTGGATTTCACAAAGCCTGCTGGTGTGTACTTCAGGATTTGAATATTTTGTATTATTAGTGGATTGCAATTTAAATAAATATAACTCTAAGTTTAGTTATTTATCTTATCTTGAGTCTTTATGTTAGAGGATTATTTATTATTTTGATAAGTTTGTAAACTTATTATCTAATATTTAAAAGTTTATTTGAATTAATTGTTTTCTATTTTATTTCTATATTTAAAAGTTTATTTACATTAATTGTTTACTATTTTTTAAATAAAAAAAATAATTGAAACATATAACTATTAAAATCGACGGCAAAGTTGTCGCTTTTAAAAAACCAAAATATAGACACAGAATTTATTGAATCAAATATCGACGGCAACGTTGTCGATTTTATTAAGCATATTATCGACGCACATATTGTGAATTTTATTGAATCAAATATCGACGAAAATGGTGTCGATTTTATATAATAATATCGACGGTAACGTTGTCGATTTTAATAAGAAGATAAAATTCCCAAACCCATATTATAGATGGAAACACTGTCGATTTTATTAAATTATTATCGACGGCTTGCCAAGCCATCGATTTTATTAGAATTTTAAAAAATCGACAAGCTTAATAGCGACCACCTCTGTCGTCTATTTTGCCATCGATTTTGCCGTCGATTTTAACGATGTTTCTTGTAGTGTTATCTTATCATTCCAAAAGAGATAAGATTAGAGTTAGCTTTTGAATTTGAATTTTAGATAGAAGTTAGGATATAAATAAGTGAACAAGGTTCACAAGAGAGATATTTGGTAGGATCCAGAATCCACATACATACATCTCTTTCACTTTTCTTCATTATTATGAGTAATTAAACCTTCATGGTTGAAGGTTAGGAGCTCTTTTTGGTTTATGAATTTATAATGTGAGTGTTTTTTTTTTATTTTAATTCATGTTTTTCTACTTTTTTAAGATTAAGTTTTGTTTTTCATCTCTAATGGCTAGAAGTATTGAAAAATATTCTAATTCTATCTTAGATTCTGTTATTAGTTTGAAAAAATTAATTTCAAAATTATCTTCAAACTCATCTTATAATCTTCAATGATTTAGAACTAGTCTTAAATATGCGACATATAATTCAACTAGGGATAGTTTTCGAATATTGCGTGGCTAATAATCAAAACCGTTCTTCACCTCTTTTCTTAATTAATTGACCAAGGGATTGACGATTAATTGGGTTAAGAGAAATTAAATTACCAAGGGATTAGAATTTGATTATAAATGATTTGTTGTGAAAAGATTTTTTGCATGATGAATTAAAGTGAGGAAAGACAAGCACTTTTCTTTCTAAGAATCAAACACATCTAAAGCTTTTAACATTTTCATTCATTGATTACTTCTTAATCCTCTAAGCTCTCTCACATTCACATTCTACAATTATATTAATGGTTAATTTTTTCTCTTATTTATTCTTTCTTTTTTTAATATCTACAACTCTCTTGCCAAGGTTTGATTGATCTAATTAAAGATTATATCCGACGTTGCTTGGCTTAATTTGTTAATCCTCGTAAGAATGATATCCACTCAACGTGATATTACTTGAACGATTTGGTACACTTGCCAATATTCGAACACATTAATTTTTGGCTCATCATTTCGCATCTTCTCTATTGTTTCCATATGCTTTTGACGTTTGTTTTGTGGTGGTTGTTATTTTTTGTAAGAACCGGGCGAATTCTAATTGAGGTCAATTTATTGGTTCCCTACTGGTTTTTTGGTCAAACACTAATTTTCTATTTGAACAATTTGAACAATTTTTAGTTATTTCCATCCAACTGGCCAATTCGATTTGGTTTTTCTAAACATTTATTAATATCGCATGGTTTAGATGATTATGCTTTAGATTCTATTATTGTACGATAATTCTTTTGTTTAAATAGTTTCACTACTCAAGTGTCTCTTTTAGATTAGAATTTTAAATAATATATAACTTTAAAATATATTTTGGATCCACTACTAGAAAATTAGTTATTACAGATAGATATTTCTAACAGATTTTATCCCACGAAAATACAGACAGAATTTGTGAGAGATTTTTTGTCGGAAATAAAAAAATGAATTAGCATAAATTAAAGACAAAAAAGAGAATCCGTCGATAATTCTGTCGGAAAAATTAATTTTTTTCGTGGAAAATGGTTACCGACGGAAAATTCGTCTGTAATTAAATGGACAAAAACGTTTGATGCACGGAAATTTGTATCACTACAAATTTCCTTCGGCAAGTATATCGAATTGTCGTCAAGTAAAAACTTACAATAGAGTGAGGTCGAATCCCACAGGGATTGATTGGTTGAGCAACTTTAATCAGAGGAGTGTTCTAGTTGAACTAAGCAAAATTAGGTTGAGAATTGCAGAAATTTAAATGGCAAAAAACGTAAATAACAAGAAATGTAAATAACTGAAAGTAAATGGCAGAATGTAAAGTGCAGAAAGTAAATGGCAGAAACTTAAATGGGAGTAGGAGTGATGAACATAAATGTAAATAGCAGAAAATAAAGAATCGGGATCGGAAGATCAAAAGTGGGGAAGCTCATTGGGCTTAGGAGATGTTGCATTCTCCGGATCAAGTTCATTCTTATCTCTTCCTCAATCCATGCAACTCATTGATCTCTTGGCAATCTTAGGTGATTGAATCCCAATTCCTTGGCAATTCAATCTCTCTAAGCTTGAACAATTGCCCAATTTCTTGATCTAATTGCTCATGGAAAGAGATGAAGTGTGATCACTGATTATACCACATGTTTTTCTAGATCAAATTATTGGTAGGATTATATGTTACTATATCCATTCAACCCCCAACCTAGTCCAACATGAGAAAGCATTTCTAGCATGATTTCCTCATTCCTCTTCCAAGGTTCAGAGGAAATCCAAGTATGAGAAATTTCTCCTCAGAGACAATTGCTCAATTGGATGAAGAGCGAAAGCTTTCAAGCAAATCAAGGGAAAGGAAAGAAGAAGAAGAATAAAACCTATGATTGAATCATTGAATTACAACAGAGCTCCCTAACCCAATGAAGAGGGGTTTAGTTGTCCATAGCTCTTGGAATGGAAATTGGAATTGTAAATTGCATTGAAAGTAAAACTGAATTATAGAGAAAGTAGACTACAGAGTGTTTACAATCCTGGATCCCCAGATCCCAATCCCCTTTTCTAGTTCAAAACTACTCCTATATAAACTACTTCTTTGATCTTCAGTTAAGTCTGCAAGTCTCTGGATGTGGGCCTTTGAGCTCAATTGGAGCAGTTACAATCTCAGTGGGCTTTGCTCAGCTTGCAGGAGGAGTTTGAATCAGGTATCAGTCACGTTAGTCAAGGCGTTAGTGTGGTTAACATCAAGTGTAAAGTTCTGGTTCGAAGACGTTAGTGACACTAACATTGTCATTAACATCCCCAACTCCTTTGAGTCACGTTAACCCCACCGTTAGTGGCACTAACGTGGCCACTAACGTAGCCTTTCTTAACCTTTGATCACGTTAATGGTGTTAACTTCACCATTAACGTCAAAGCTATCTTTTTCTCCACGTTAATGGCCCACGTTAGTGGCGTTAACATGGCCATTAACGTGGGTATACCTTGGCTCGAAGACGTTAGTAGTGTTAACTTCACCATTAACATTGCAAACTTCCTCCTCTTCTACGTTAGTGCCCACGTTAGTGGCACTAACGTGGGCTACTCTGGCCATTCCTAACGTTAGTGGGGTTAACTTTACCACTAATGTTGCAACTCCTCTTTATTCCATGTTAGTGCCCACATTAGTGGCACTAACGTGGGCTTATGATGGCATTTCTAACGTTAGTGGTGTTAACTTCACCACAAACGTTGCAACTTCTTCTTTCTTCCACGTTAGTAGTGCTAACTTCACCACTAACGTTGCAAGCTTTTCTTTTCTCCACGTTAATGGCCACGTTAGTGGCACTAATATGGACACTAACGTGGCTCTTCTCTGCTTCTTCTTACATGATATCAAACAAACAAAGTGCTTTAAAGTCTTGCTATTAGTCATGAGATGATGCATCATTCATTCTATTATTCAATCCTTGCATTATTCTCATGAAATTGTTAAAAATTCACAATGTTTGCTTGAATCAAGGTACGAATGCATATTCAACCAAATACTTGCTTATTGCCTAAGAAAATGCATGAAACTACCCTAAAACATACAAAATATGGCTAGTGAAACTAGTCAAGATGCCCTGGCATCAACGTTGCATTTTATTAAATAATTACAGACAAAAAATCTGTCTGTAATTTAAAATTTTTCGTCGGAAATATTGATATTATGCGTTTATGATCATTTGTGCCCGAGCTCTATTCATTCATAGCACCAAATCAAATGAGCTAAACCTAGCATTCCCCTCTCTGTCGACGAGCTTCTTTTTCTCCTTTCCTCACCCAAAGCGCCACCGCCGGCCACCCTAACCGCCGCAGCTACCTTCTCCTTCTTCTCCTCTGTTTTAAACACTGAACTAGTAGAACATTGCCCCTATCTCTCTCATTCTTTCTCGTTCACAGAACAAAGCAAGCTCAAGCTCCACCACCGCCGTGCCTCTCTCTCTCATTTTATCCCCCTCAGTTCTGGCTCGCATATCTTCTTAGCGCTACAGCCATCATCTCCTCCAGTCAATGCCGCGGCTACCTTCATGCAAGTCCTAGCTCCGTGGCGACCAAAATGGGTTCCACCGTCAGTCGCTGTTCCACCTCTCTTTTTTCCCCTGTTTGAACCGTAGAGACCTGGGCATCCTTCATCCCCTCTGCCCATGATTTTCTCTGCTTCCAAGTTTTGGTTTCAAAATTCTTTTAATTCTGTTGAGTTCAATTAATATTTATTTAGTTTGATTTTAGTAATTAGTTTAGTTAGATTTGTTTTCTGATTAGTGGATTTTTAGGTTGTTAAAATACGATTAGATTTGGTTTTGATTCTGAATAGCTGAGAAATGTTTAGATTATTAATCTGAATCGTTGAACATTGCTGAATTTTTATTTTGCTTATTTGATTATTTGATGTGTGTTTGTGATTTTGTGACTGTGTGTGTCTGATGAGCGGATAATTTATACGCTTTTTGGCATTGTTTTTAGTATGTTTTTAGTAGGATCTAGTTACTTTTTGGGATGTTTTCATTAGTTTTTATGTTAAATTCACATTTCTGGACTTTACTATGAGTTTGTGTGTTTTTCTGTAATTTTAGGTATTTTCTGGCTGAAATTGAGGGACTTGAGCAAAAATCAGATTCAGAGGTTGAAGAAGGACTGCTGATGCTGTTGGATTCTGACCTCCCTGCACTCAAAGTGGATTTTCTGGAGCTACAGAACTCAAAATGGCACGCTTCCAATTGTGTTGGAAAGTAGACATCCAGGGATTTCCAGCAATGTATAATCGTCCATACTTTGCCCAAGTTTAGATGACGCAAACTGGCGTTCAACGCCAGCTCTCTGCCCAATTCTGGCATCCAGCGCCAAAAACAAGCTGCAAAGTGGAGTTCAACGCCCAAACTGGCACAAAAGCTGACGTTCAACTCCAAGAAGGACCTCTACACGTGCAACACTCAAGCTCAGCCCAAGCACACACCAAGTGGGCCCCGGAAGTGGATTTATGCATCAATTACTTACTTCTGTAAACCCTAGTAGCTAGTTTATTATAAATAGGACCTTTTACTATTGTATTAGACATCTTTGAATCTTAGAATCTTTTGAACCATCTTTGGACGCCTGGTTCTTAGATCATGGGGGCTGGCCATTCGGCCATGCCTGGACCTTTCACTTATGTAATTTTAACGGTAGAGTTTCTACACTCCATAGATTAAGGTGTGGAGCTTTGCTGTTCCTCAAAGATTAATGCAAAGTACTACTATTTTCTATTCAATTCAAATTATTCTACTTCTAAGATATTTATTTGCACTTCAACCTGAATGTGATGAACGTGACAATCATCATCATTCCCTATGAACGCGTGTCTGACAACCACTTCCGTTCTACCTTCGATTGAACGAGTATCTCTTAGATTATTAATACAGGGGACCGAGTCCAAGATATTGGGATCTTCGTGGTATAAGCTAGATTGATGGCGGCATTCATGAGAATCCGGAAAGTCTAAACCTTATCCGTGGTATTCCGAGTAGGATTCCGGGATTGAATGACTGTGACGACCTTCAAACTCGTGAGTGCTGGGCGTAGTGACAGACGCAAAAGGATAGTAAATCCTATTCCAGTATGATCGAGAACCTCCAGATGATTAGCCATGCAGTGATAGCGCATCGGACCATTTTCACAGGGAGGAATAGGATGCAACCAACGACAAAGGTGATGCCTCCAGAAGATTAGCCGTGCTGTGACAGAGCATTTGGATCATTTTCCCGAGAGAGATCGAAAGTAGCCATTGGCACCGGTGACATCCTTACATAAAGCCAGCCATGGAAAGGAGTAAGACTGATTGGATGAAGACAGCAAGAAAGCAAATGTTCAGAGGAACGAAAGCATCTCTATGCGCTTATCTGAAATTCTCACCAATGAATTACATAAGTATTTCTATCCTTATTTTAGTACTATTTTCGAAAACCCCATTACTATTTTATATCCGCCTGACTGAGATTTACAAGGTGACCATAGCTTGCTTCATACCAACAATCTCCGTGGGATTCGACCCTTACTCACGTAAGGTATTACTTGGACAACCCAGTGCACTTGCTGGTTAGTTGTGCGAAGTTGTGAACCATGGTATTGGCATCAAGTTTTTGACGCCATTGCCAGAGAAAGAAAGAGCAATGAATTTTACATAATCAAAGTGTAATCACAATTTCGTCACACCAGTGTCCCATGAATGGTGAACTATTTGATAGTAGTTTACTTATACTTTGTAAAAGTGATAATTATTACTAAAATTTATTGTTTGTTCCTTCTTCCTGGTTCTATGAAGTTTGTTTATGGACATATATCTGAATTGGTGAAGCTTTCCCTGAAACTCTGGTATTTCAGACTGAAATTAGTAAATTACCCAAAATTACTTATTTAATGCAAGAGTGATTATTAATTTGATATTCAAGTTGAATGAGCTTGGATATCATTCTTATTATGTTATAATTGAGTAGTTTGATCTATATAGAATAGAAAATAGAATCTGTTATTTTGCAATTTAAGGTGATTATTAATGAGATGATATGTAATGATGTCAGAATTTTAATCAAAATGAGGTATTCTGGGTTCCATAAGGTACTTGAATTGATCATGATGTCAGAACACTAGTGAGCCTTTTAATTTGGACAAGTTAATCTCTCAGGTATGCATATTGATTTTTCTTTTTATTTGGGACAAGTCATCAATCTTATACAAGAAAGGGAGAAATAAACTCATGCTATTTTAAGACTTTACATGAATGACCAAAATAAAATGGTCATGTGACTTTTTCTTAATTGATTATGTAACCTTTTTAACAACCGTACATTGTTACACAACCACCATTTGCTCTTGTTTTTGCATAAAAGTAAAACTACTCTTCTGACTAAATACAACTTTTTCTATATGGAAAGTACATGTTAATTGAGGGCACTAATTCTGTATGTATGAATGTGAAGAGTGAATTTGATTAGTTAAATCTTTCGTTAATAGTAAATATTATATTTTATAATATAAAGCCACTTCTTTTAAAATCCCAAAAAATGTTCTAAAGATCGGGGGAAAAGAACAGATTCTTTAGAGGAAACACTAAGCAGGTTGTTCATCTATTTATATTTTTATTCATCTACACTTTCAACTTTTCTTTAAATCAGAAGAAATTTCCTGTTTTTGTTAGTAACTTTTTTAATGAAAAGATTTTAGTTTTCTGTATTTCTATATTAGTTTTTTTCCCTTCTCTCATTTAAAATATGGATTTTGGTTGTAATTTTAGTTTTGTTCAAAAATCTCATTTATTTAGTACCGTTGGCCCAATTGATTATACTCATGGAAAATTTATTTGATGACGCCAATCATGCACTTTTTTGTGCACAAAAGTTCAAACTTAAGACTAATCAATTAACTAAAATGAAAAAGCTAATACCCCAACAAATATATCCCAGGTTGTAGAGATAGTAATTATAATTATTCCAAGGTATTATTAGGTTGTGTTTTAATTATTCATTTAACAAAAGATTAACAAATTAGAGCAAGGGCTTAATTCATAACTTTTTTTTTCTTATGAACTTTATATTTTTATTATTTATGCCATTTACAACCTTTTAAATTATAGTTTAAATTAAGATCATACTTTTTTGATCTTCTTGAGGCAGCTCTATTGAAAAATTATAAAGATTAACTCTCGTGTTAATAAACCGAGACAATGTTTATCTTTTTATTCTTCGCTATTTCCCTGTACTATGGCTACCCTTTTCACACACAAGTTTTACTTTTAAAATAAAAAGTTCTTATAGGTGCCAAATTTTTTCACTTTTTTAAGAATAATAAACTAGATGCTTAGAAAAGAACAAAAAACTAAATCTTTTCATGATAGCTCCTTCCTTGCTTACAGTATTTGTATGGTTTATTACAGTGGATGATTAATGTTACTGTTGATTATGATTTTACACCATTTAATGTGTAATGAGGGTGGTCAGCAGCATACAGGTATGCACACACTTCATCAAATAAGATTATTTTTCTTTATTTGTGAATAGTCATTCTAATTAGCAAGATAAAGCACGAGCTCTCTCTATCGCCGTTTGCATCGCATGAGCTCCCTCTGCCGCCTCTCAACTTCTGTCTTTCTCCGTCTCTCGCCATCCATCCTCGCCGTTCACAACTGAGTCATCGTGTCACCAGATTTGAAACCTACATATACGTCTTTATCTATTTTAGATTCTGGAATTGCTATTGATATATATTTTTTTGTTGAATTCAAATGTTCATACATTATTGTTGCATCTAAAACTCGTTCAGTTCCACTTTTATTTTATGGTTTAGATTTTTGTTCATGAATAATGTTTAAATTTCATTATGTCATAGGATTTTCTCGTTTGCTGGAACAGTAATATATGCTTGCATTCAGGTTCCTACTTTTAACTTATTCACAATTCTTGGAAAATAAATTTTTTACCCTCAATAAACTAACTCATCAATTGATTTTGTTTTTTGGAGATTGTGATCACTAGCCTTGGTGCAACTCTAATAGATAAAGCTGGCAGGAAGCCCCTATTACTGGTTAATTCAAAGTAGAGAACAACTCACATTCAAACTTTGTTGGTTTCCTTATCAAAACTGTTTTCTTGTTTAACATTCTAGTTTCTTGTTTTCTTTTAGATCTCTGGAACTGGATTAGTAGTTTGTTGTATATTTACAACAGCTGCATTCTACCTTAAGGTGACGATAAATAAATATTAACTCATTTTCTTCTCCTTCTTTCGTATTTTTTTTTCATTTGTGAAGTTAAATGGTACTTAGCAGAGGTACCTACATAGCTGAAACTTCTTTGCAATTGATTGTTTAGAATTTGTTATACTGCTTGGTTGATTCATTGAAATTCTTCATAGCTAGTTTTCACATCTTGCTCCGGAGTCACGCTTGTATACTGAGATGAATTTGAGTGTACTATAATGATTGTGTTGTATTAATTTCATTTTTTCTCCGGTTTGTTTGACAGATGAGTATTCTCCCTTCTTAGGAATTGAAAAAGGGGTTGTTCTTCAAGAGGCCAGGGTTTCTAATGACCCGCAACTAGATGCTAGAAGATGTTCACAGCTTTTTATTTATTTATCTATCCCAGCTAGGTAATCTATCTTTTTTTCTGGTCGAGTTTTTCCTAAGCTTCCATTTATGCACATCCTTTCTTGTTTATAGATTGAGCCTGCATAATTATGTTAGAGTCATTATTTTTTTTTTTTGTAATTTATTCTTGCTTCAATTGTGTAGGTCGAAGCCACAGAAGTTTTCTTTGCTGTGACAAAGCTTTTCCAGTCTCGAGATCTTGGGCTGAGGAGAATGGTCTACCTCATAATAAAGGAACTCTCCCCTTCTTTAGATGAGGTACAAATTCTCACACAAACTTCATTATTTGTCATTCATTTTAATAATTTCTTCATTCCTTCATAGTTTTGGAAGCAGATTCCTCCAAATGAGCCATATCGTGTTATTTGTGGTGATGTGAGGGACAAACTATACAATACATGCAAACGTGCTCGCCAGTTATTAGCCAATGGAACCTTTGATATCCCTGAAGAGACAACCTTCACAAATGTTGGACAGGTATTGTCCTCAGAACAGCCCTATAAACTGCAATCACCTTATGGTTTGTAGTCATATACTGAGTTCCTTCTTTACTGTGGTACTTTCTAATTTTTATGGACACTTATAATTACCTATATCATACTCTTTTAGGTTTATCCACGGTGGTTTTGGAGCAGTAAATATTTATGTTGCTCCTTAAAATTGATTTCTTATGTTTTATATTTCATTCAGATTAGTAAATCCATGATTCACAAAGGACAATACAAAATGCATGGTGATAAACCACTATTTTATGGTTTACCTTGTGCTCAATTGAGTGGATTTTATCAATCTTTCATATACTTATTCACACTAATTGCATGGTTTTACATTTTCGTTTCTAGTTTTGTTCTATGGTTGAAAACATGCTTCCTAGGCCTTTAAACTGTCAATTTTAATTATCCTTTATTTCCATTCGATGCCTTGATATGTGTGTTAAGAAATTTCAGAGTTTATAGGGCAGGAATGGCTTAGAGGATGGAAAGAAAGCATACAAAAGTGGAAGGAATACAAGAAGTTGAAGAAATTGCTAAGCTGTCCAGCCTTACCTCTTCGTACTTAATTGGTCATAACTTGAGCTACAGAGGTTCAAATGAGGCGGTTCCAGTTGCGTTGGAAAGCTAACATCCGGGGCTTCGCAACGATATATAATTTTCTATAGCTTCCTCGAAGATAGGCAACGCGCACGCGTGGATCACGTGCACGCGTGACTTGGAGAAAATTCAGTCCACGCGTATGCGTGGACGACGCGTACGAGTGACTTTGCCGCGTGCAGGACGTATTTCTGGGCAGTTTCTAACCCAATTTTTGGCCCAGAAAACACAGATTAGAGGCTATAAAGTGGGGGAATCCATTCATTCAAAAAAACAACTATTCATAATTCACAAATTTAGGTTTTAAATGTAGTTTTAGAGAGAGAGAGGCTCTCTCCTCTCTCTTAGGTTTTAGGATTAGGATTTCTTCGTTTACTTCATTCCAGGTTCAATGTTCCTTTACTTTAGTTTCTCTTCTACTTTTAATTTTTCTATTAATTTAGTTTGTTTATTTTGCCAAATTGGTTCATGGATTCCTATGTTTAGTTTGATTCTCTATTTAATATAAATTGAGGTATTTCAGATTTATGATTGCTTTCTTCCATTTATGATATAAATAATTTAGATATTTCATTCTTTTGGCTTTGGTTGAGTAATTGGTGACACTTGTTTTGTCAAACTCAGCTGTTAATTGAGGAATCAAGTTAATTTGTCCACTTGACTTTCCTTTATTTAGTAAGGGTTAACTAAGTGCGAGCAATAAAAAATTCTCATCACACCTGATAAGGATAACTAGGATGGGATTTCCAGTTCTTATATCTTGCCAAGAGTTTTTCTAGATATTAATTTACTTTCCTGCTATGTAATTTCCCCGTTCTACCTTTCAAAACCCCAAAAATATACATTTTCCATAACCAATAATAAATCATACTTCCCTGTAATTCCTTGAGAGACGACCCGAGGTTTAAATACTTCGGTTATAAATTTTATTGGGTTTTGTTACTTGTGACAACCAAAACTTTTGTACGAAAGGATCTTCTGTTGGTTTAGAAACTATACTTTCAATGAGGATTTATTTGTGAATTTCTTTACTAGCAAAAATCCATTCGTCAAAAATGGTGCCGTTGCCGGGGAATTGCAAACGTGTGCCTTATTATTGGTTATTGTAAATATTTTCTTTTATTTATTTATTTTTTTATTTTTGTTTTTAATTTTTATTAGTTACTATGATTTCTCACCCCCGCCGCTTTGAGTTTGGTTCTATTGTGGTTGAAAGGAATGCAAGCTATAATAGGAACATGCATCAAGGTCAAAACAATCACAGATGGAAGAAGCCACGAGGATCCGATTAACCCTTTCGGTAACAACACCTTCCAAGATACCATGGACAACGACCATTCTACAATGCATGCCAAGACAATAGTTATGGTGGACCCCTTCGTGACAAACCACCTTCGCCAAATTACTATGGTCAAGAGCTATTCCGAGGTGCATACCAAGATGATAGATATGGTGGACCCCCTTGTAGTTATCAACAAGCCCTATCATATGCCAATGAACCACCTCCTCAACATAGCTTCGAACCACCATACTCACAAGCCACTTACAACCATTCACCTCTATATGACCCTAACATTTATCCACCCCAATTCCAATCTAATTACTCCCAAGAACTACCACTTCCATATGCACCATGTCCATATCCATCAACCCAAGAATCACAGGCACGCCTCAAGAAAAAAGTAGATCAATTTCATGCAACCCTTCATCAACTGGAGCAAGCGATAAATCAATTAGCTTCCCAACATTCGAGCACTCAAGGAACTTCCATGGCTTCATGTGGAGAATCTAATGAAGAACGTAGCATGAAGGATATACTAGAAGCTCTGGTTAGTAGTACAGAGCATGTCTTTATACTGAAACAAGTAGAGGAAGCTGAAATTATCAAGGAAGAAGAATTGGTCAAAGACTTAGGAGACGCTGAACCTCCATGGGAATCAAGAGTTGTGGAGAATTCCACCCAGAAATTTGAAATTGATGCTAAGGAGGATAGTGCACAACCCCCAAGGCATGAACCTTATGAAGAATTGGACGGAACAGATCAAGAAGCAAGTTTCCTTGGTATTGATGATCGTGAACTAAGCTCTCCTAGTGATGAACTTGCATCCGTAATATAATTCTTTGAGACTGAAGAATCTGCCCCAAGTGAATATGAAGATGATGTAGAGGTAGATTTTTCTCAACCTCCAACTTATGACTTGAGGGATGAGGAAGAAATCGACGAATTTGATCAAGACATGGTTGCAGTTGAAGAGGTCTATAAGGAAGTAGAAGAATTCACAGAAGAATACAAGGGAATGGAGCTTGAAATACCACTGGAAACACCTCTCTCAAGGCCATTACCACCCTATACAAACTTCAAGTGGGTAAAATCCTTAGCCTTTATCTTTACCTTTCCACTTGAATATGGTATTTGGTGCACGAAATTGTGATCTCAACGACGCCAAAAACTTGGTATGCACGATTGTAATCTCAACTCCTTTTCATAACTCCGCACAACTAACCAGCAAGTGCACTGGGTCGTGCAAGTAATAAACCTTACATGAGTAAGGGTCGATCCCACGGAGATTGTCGGCTTGAAGCAAGCTATGGTCATCGTGTAAATCTCAGTCAAGCAGATTCAAATGGTTATGGGATTTTGATAATTAAAATATAAAATAAGATAGAAATACTTATGTAATTCATTGGTGAGAATTTCAGATAAGCGTATGGAGATGCTTGTTGCTTCTGAATCTCTGCTTTCCTACTGCCTTCATTCAATCATTTATACTCCTTTCCATGGCAAGCTGTATGTTGAGGATCACCGTTGTCAATGGCTACCATCCGTCCACTTAGTAAAAATGGTCCAAATGCGCTGTCACCGTACGGCTAATCATCTGTCGGTTCTCACTCATGTTGAAATAGGATCATTGATCCTTTTACGTCTGTCACTACGCCCAACACTCGCGAGTTTGAAGCTCGTCACAGTCATCCTTTCCCAGATCCTACTCGGAATACCACAGACAAGGTTTAGACTTTTCGGATCTCAGGAATGGCCGCCAATAATTCTAGCCTATACCACGAAGACTCTTATCGTGAACCAGGTGGCTAAGAGATATGCATTCAAGCTTGTTTTCATGTAGAACAGAAGTGTTTGTCAAACACGCGTTCATAAGCGAGAATGGTGATGAGCGTCACATAATCATCACATTCATCATGTTATTGGGTGCGAATGAATATCTTAGAATAAGAAGAAGCTTGAATTGAATAGAAAAACAATAGTACTTTGCATTAATTCATGAGGAACAGCAGAACTCCACACCTTAATCTATGGGGTGTAGAAACTCCACCGTTGAAAATACATAAGTGATAATGGTGTTCATTGGCTTCGGCCCCAGAGAGGGAACCAGAATGACCAAGACCCCGAATACAATAGTAAAGAGTCCTATTTATACTAAACTAGTTACTAGGATTTACAGAGATAAGTAAATGATGCAGAAATCCACTTCCGGGCCCACTTGGTGTGTGCTTGGGCTGAGAATTGAGCTTTACACGTGTAGAGACTTCTCTTGGAGTTAAATGCCAGGTTGCAACCTGTTTGTGGCGTTTAACTCTGGTTTGAAACCTGTTTCTGGCGTTTAACTTCAGAATAGGCAGGAAGTTGGTGTTTGAACGCCAGTTTGCGTCATCAAAACTCAGGCAAAGTATGGACTATTATATATTGCTGGAAATCCCTGGATGTCTACTTTCCAAAGCAATTGAGAGCGTGCCAATTAAGTTTCTGTAGCTCCAGAAAATCCACTTCGAGTGTAGGGATGTCAGAATCCAACAGCATCTGTAGTCCTTTTTCAGCCTCTGAATCAGATTTTTGCTCAAGTCCTTCAATTTCAGCCAGAAAATACCTAAAATAACAGAGAAACATACAAACTCATAGTAAAGTCTAGAAATGTGAATTTTGCTTGAAAACTAATAAAAAAATAGTAAAAACTAACTAAATTATACTAAAAACTACCTAAAAATAATGCCAAAAAGTGTATAAATTATCCACTCATCAGTATTCTTGAAATGGATGGCTAACTTAGGAGACTTTGTGGCACTAAGTGTAAGAAAAGGATGTTTAGTGGTTGGAGTTGCAAATCAAGGCTCATCAAGGTTGATACTTCAAGAGATAGATGTAAGAGCTCAACTGGTGATAATTTGGTTAAATCTAAAAGAAGAGTTTGGTACTCCGTAGAGAATTCAAAGTGCTTGCCACCCGGATGGAACCATGATGATCAACTTGAAGACGGGTGTAGAATTAAGATTTGGGATCCCGGCATACAAGAAGATCAACTTTGGGAGCTCAAAGCTTGTGAAGAACTCCATCAAAGCTTGAGGAATTTACTTGGTATTGATATAGCTTATTGGAAGTCCAAGCATTAGTGGAAGTTTCAAGATGAGTTCAAGCACAAGCCACCATGACAAAGAGCTCACCGAATGTCCAACTTAAGGACTATAACTAAAAGTGCTAGGTGGGAGACAACCCACCATGGTATAATCGTTCCTTCTTATTCTTAATCTTATTTTATTTTATTTTTACAAGTGTTCATTCACAATTTCTGCATATTCACCTGCATTCTGCATTTTGCATTCTGCATACACATAAAAAAAATGCACGCGACGCGCAAGCGTCGCTGACGCGTCCGCGTCATATGTGCATTCGAAACAAGGAAGAAAAGAAGCAGAGAGTCACGCGGGAGCGTGGCTGGAGGCGTGCCTTAGGCACAAACACGCCCACGTGAACGTGTCCCTGACGCATCCGCGTCATTTGAAAAGTCAGCCTCCCACGCGTGCGCGTCACCCACGCGCATGCGCGACTCTGAAAAATCGACGTAAAGAGGTATATGGCAGAGAGTTATAGTGGAGTGGGGCTGGAATGGTGCTGGAAGCACAAACACTATCACACGTACGTGTCACCCACGCGTACACGTCATTTTTCAAAATTAAGCCATTCACGCGTGCGCGTCACCCACGCGTACGCGTCACCCTAAATTTTGGCAATGTGCGTATAAAATAGAGAGTTGTGCGTGCGCAAGGCTGCACTCGCGCCAATAGCACAAATCAGGTCACGCATGCGCGTCACCAACACGCACGCGTCACTTGAAAATAACGCCAGCCACGCGAACGCATGCTCCACGCATCCGCGTCACATGCGACGCACAGTTTAACTAGACCTGCGCCAGAATTCCTATCTTTTCTTCCCCAATCCTAATTATCTTTCTATTATCATTCTTCCTTCTTTCCTCTTTATTCTTTCTTACCTTCTTATTCTTTCTTCTTCCTTTCTTACTTTCTTCTTCTTCATCTTTTTAACCTCTCATCCCTCTTCACTTCCATTCTATTTTATTTAATTTATTTGTATACTTTCATTCATTGCATTTTAATTTTGTGCATATTTTTATTTTCTTTTCTAAATTTATTATTTTTCCATTGGTGTTAAATTTTCTTCTTCAACTGTTGCATCTTTTCTTGAATTATTCTGGTGCTTCATGACTTGTTTTACTCTGACTGGGTATTATTCTTCATAAGTCAATGCTACTCCTTCATGATACTTATATTATCTTGCATTGACATGAACTTACACTATCTTGCATTACCCACTCTCTCTCCCCCATTGTTGTAACTTTTGCACCACTGGTATGCCATGTGCTTCTATTATTTTCTCACTTGCATGTTGTAGCTACCATGTAATTGAGACCCTCATTATTTGGCATTAACCCACCCAGACTTTATTTATTTTCTTATCTTTATTTCTGGGTTACTTTTTCTTCTTTTTCCTCTTCTTTCAGGCTGGCAACCGAGAAAGGGAAAGAGAAAATTCTATATGGGGCAACAGATAAGTCCATCTGCACAATCTCTAGAGAAAAACATCAGTTGTAGCAGCCCGTCCACCTGCACATCTCAGCATGCACCGAGGACGGTGTAATCTTTAAGTGTGGGGAGGTCGATACCGATCTCCATGGGTTAGTTATTTCCTTCTCAACACCAATGATTAAATTTTCTTTGTTAAATGAGTTGTTGCATTTGCATGTTTGTTTGATTTTTGTGCATATTTTACCACTTGGTTGAAGTAATATTTTCTTTTTCAAGAAACTTTTTATAGCATTTCACTAATTTGAATTAAACTTTTCGAAAAACTTGTTTGAAGAAATTTTAATTTGGAACATGGTTTTAGAGCTCGAACACACAAAACCAGTGAGATTTTGAGCCTACTTGATTGGTTGCATCTTATCAACCAATATTTTATTTTTTGGTGTATGCTGTTCTCTCTAAAATTATGATCTTTGTCTTGCTTGATTCTATATTTCCATTGTTTGATGTATGCATGCACTTATATGATTGAGGCCTTTGTTTCACTGAGCTTACATACCCATATGGCCTTACCCTTTCATTATCCCTTGCAAACCAATTTTGAGCCTATTATACCCCTTTGTTCTTTACTTTATCTCATCACTAACTCTAAGCGAGAAACAATAATGTCCTTAATTTGAATCCTTGGTTAGCTTAGACTAGTGAGAGTGCTCATGAATTAAGTGTGGGGAAGTTGGATTTGGAAACGTTTGGTTTAAGAATTGGGTGTTATATATCTTTACGAAAATGTGAAAGAAATGTTTAGGACATGTTCATGCATTCAATAATTTAATCATATGCATTGAGAAAAAAAAAACAAAAGAAAAAAAATATATATATATATATTAAATAAATAAATAAAGGAGAAAAGAAAAGAAAAAGAGCAAATAATAAAAGGGGACAAAATGCCCCAAAGAAAATGGTGATGGCAATGCATATGAGTTATACTTGAGTTGGAAGATTTATTTACTTTGACCAAGTAGGTAGAAATATTTTGCATTTAGTTACATTCATAGGTTGCATTTCATACATTCTACCATTCCTCTTCACTCTCTTATAGCTTCTCTTGAGCTTAGCATGAGGACATGCTAATGTTTAATTGTGGGGAGATTGATAAACCACTATTTTATGCTTTATCTTGTGCTCAATTGAGTGGATTTTATCAATCTTTCATAAACTTATTCATACTAATTGCATGGTTTTACATTTTCTTTCCTAGTTTTGTTCTATGGTTGAAAACATGTTTCCTAGGCCCTTAAACTGTCAATTTTAATTATCCTTTATTACCATTCGATGCCTTGATATGTGTGTTAAGTGATTTCAGAGTTTATAGGGCAGGAATGACTTAGAAGATGGAAAGGAAGCATGCAAAAGTGGAAGGAATACAAGAAGTTAAAGAAATTGCTAAGCTGTCCAGCCTTACCTCTTCGTACACAACTGGTCATAACTTGAGCTACAAAGGTCCAAATGAGGCGGTTCTAGTTGCGTTAGAAAGCTAACATCTGGGGCTTCGCAACGATATATAATTTTCCATAGCTGCCTCAAAGACAGGTGACGTGCACGTGTGACCTGGAGAAAATTCAGTCCACGCGTATGCGTGGACGACGCGTATGCGTGACTTTGCCGCGTGCTGGACGTATCAGAAATCGCTGGCGGCAATTTCTGGGCTGTTTCTGACCTAGTTTTCGGCCTAGAAAACACAGATTAGAGGCTATAAAGTAGGGGGAATCCATTCATTCAAAAAAAATAACTATTCATAATTCACAAATTTAGGTTTTAGATGTAGTTTTAGAAAGGGAGAGGCTATCTCCTCTCTCTTAGGTTTTAGGATTAGGATTTGTTCATTTACTTCATTCCAAGTTCAATGTTCTTTTACTTTAGTTTCTCTTCTACTTTTAATTATTCTATTACTTTAGTTTGTTTATTTTCCCAAATTCGTTCATGGATTCCAATGTTTAATTTGATTCTCTATTTAATATAAATTGAGGTATTTCAGATTTATGATTGCTTTCTTCCATTTATGATATAAATAATATAGAATTTTCTCCCTTTTTTGATTTGGTTGAGTAATTGGTGACACTTGAGTTGTCAAACTCAGCTGTTGATTGAAAATTGGAAATTATTGATTGATTTGGATCCCTCTAAAGCTAGTCTTTCCACAGGAGTTGACTAGGACTTGAGGAATCAAGTTAATTAGTCCACTTGACTTTCCTTTATTTAGTAAGGGTTAACTAAGTGGGAGCAATAAACAATTCTCATCACACCTGATAAGGATAACAAGGATGGAATTTCCAGTTCTTATATCTTGCCAAGAGTTTTTCTAGATATTAATTTACTTTCCTGCTATTTAATTTCCCTATTCAACCTTTCAAAACCCCATAAATATACCTTTTCCATAACCAATAATAACTCATACTTCCCTGCAATTCCTTGAGAGACGACCCGAGGTTTAAATACTTTGGTTATAAATTTTATTGGGTTTTGTTACTTGTGACAACCAAAACTTTTGTACGAAAGGATCTTCTGTTGGTTTAGAAACTATACTTTCAATGAGGATTTATTTGTGAATTTCTTTACTAGCGAAAATTCGTTTGTCACATGGCAATATATGTTAAAACACTATTTGACTCCAATTCTTTTCTTGCAGTTCCTGGAGCCCCTTGAACTCTGCTATAGATCACTTTGCGCATTTGGTGACTGACCAATAGCAAATGGTAGCCTTCTTGATTTCTTGCAACAAGTTTTCACATTTGGACTCTCAATGGTTAGACTCGACATTCGTCAAGAGTCAGACCGGCACACTAATGTCTTGGATTCCATTACCAAGCACTTGGAGATTGGATCATATCGAGAGTAGTCTGAGGAACGTAGGTAGGAATGGCTCCTGTCAGAGCTTAGTGGAAAGCGCCCTCTGTTCGGCCCTGATCTTCCCAAAATAGAAGAGATCACCGATGTTCTAGAAACCTTCCATGTCATTGCAGAACTTCCCTCAGAGAACTTTGGTGCCTACATAATATCAATGGCAACAGCACCCTTTGATATGCTTGCTGTTGAGCTCTTACAACGGGAATGCCACGTGAAGCAACCGCTAAGGGTCATGCCATTGTTTGAAAAGCTTGCTGATCTTGAGTTTACTCCTGCTGCAGTGGTGCAGCTTTTCTCTATTGATTGGTACAGAAACCAAATCAATAGGAAGAAAGAAGTTATGATAGGATACTCAGACTCAGGAAAAGATGCCGGTCGTCTTTTTGCGGCTTGGGCACTGTACAAGGCTCAAGAAGAGCTCATAAAGGTTGTGAAGGATTTCGGTGTTAAGCTGACAATGTTCCATGGTAGAGGAGGGACTGTTGGAAGAGGAAGCGGCCCCACTCACCCTATTTTATCTCAGTCACCAGAAACCATTCATGGCCCCACTCCAATTTGCATTTTTTTGTTATGTCAGTGGATATGTAAACATTGTATAACCTATTTTATGATGTCTGCTGGATATTTAGATCAGCATCATATGACTGTGTCTCTAATACTATTGTTATTTATATAATAAGATTTTGATCCCCTATGATGGCATATTTGGTTATATAAAAAATCTTTCATGTTTTTATTTCATTTGATTTCATGTTTTTAATATTGTAAAACAAATTTATTTTGCAATGGAAAAATCTAAAAAAAAAAATTCTATTTTACCTTACTGACGGATTTATAGACGAATTTTCTGTCTGTATTTTGAGATTGGGATGGTTTTCCAAGGTTCCAATTACAGACAGAAAATCCGTCGAAAAATCTATCTCTAATTACCAACAAAAAATCCATTTCTAATTACAGATGGAAAATTCGTCTGTAATTACAATGGAAAATCCGTCGAAAAGTTCGCCGTTTCAGGGAAATAGAGGGGAGAATTGGTAAAAATCCATCGGTATTTTTCAAACGGGAAAAAATCTGTCGGTAAATAATTTCCAACAAAGCTTTTACAGAGGGACAAAATCTGTCTGTAATTTCGTTGGTAACCAAAAATTCGTCTTTAATAAAGACTAAATTTGTCTGTAAATGTGTTTGTATTAAGCAATTTTCAAGTTGTGATCTAATCTCCATGTCCTTCTTCGAAACGATCACTGAATCTGGCAATTTTAAGATTGGGTCATCCTCACAGTCTAAAGATGGAACAATAACTTTCAATATCCTGACCCAACATTTGAATTCAAATTCCTCCCTTATATTAGCCAAATAAGATAAGATGATGATAACCCAAACCGACCCTACAATCTCCAACCAATGTTCGAATTCAAATACCTCCTTTATCTTAGCTAGATAAGATAAGATGAGATAACTACCACCAGCTATATAAAGGGGAGCCAAAGACCCCCTCAGGTACGTCATTCATTCTATATACCTTATACCTCTCAGATTCATTCTGACTTAAGCGACGGAGTGTCCTTATAGGTACTAACCCCCTATTGCTCCAGCCAGATAATCTGGTGACCATCTCGACTCACAAGTCCCCGATCCATCTCACAACCAGTACCAGAGACTTCTAGTACATTGGCGTCATATATGGGGACTGCCAAATCATGGCGGTATGATGGAGAATCTTGAGAAGCAATCCTCAAGCCATCACCATGACTCAGACCCACAAAGCCCAACACCCGAACTCAGGGATAACATTTCTCCCACCCATGAGAGGATAACAAGAACCGTGCACCGCCAACCGATCCCGGTCTGGCAACAACCAAAGGAGGACAACCGGCCCCCGATTGAAGCTGGAGCACCCAAAGGCTTAGGAGCAAAAGAAATCCAGATCATCCAAGAGTGTGAAACCTCGAGGGCTGAGTTACTTCCAAGGAGTGATACCATCCCGAATACGCAAGCCAAGCAACCTCCAAGACCCGTTCGCATCACGAAACCAGGAATAATAGGTCACCTGAACAACGACATCACCAACGACGCGATCACATCATTTATGGAGATCCATAGACCAGACACGATGAGGACAACTGAAGGCACCGTCGGGAGGCCAAGTGAGCATGAAGCCAGTACGTGATAATGGCAGCTACCTCATTCGCTGAGAATATCCTGAAATCCCAAAAGGTTTTGACAAACCCACTGACATGAAGTATGACGACACCAAGGATCCACATGAACACCTAACGGCCTTCGAGGCCAGGATGAACCTGGAAGGAGCCACTGATGCAGTCGTATGCAGGGCCTTTCTGGTAACTGATGACTTGCATTATTTACCCTTTTTACCTATGCAAAAGGACCATAAAAAGAGCACATATTCATTGTTTCGATGCAATTTAATGAACTAAATAATAAATATTATGGTACATTGCCTTGAAATTAGTTTGTGTTGAATTTTATAGGAAATAATAGAAAAAGAAGCAATAAAATCACTAATAGAGGAAGCACACTCTCAAGGTGGCAAAAGAGTTAGAGACAAACTGAAAGAGAAACAAAGAGGATTTGCAACCCTGACCTCTTCACACTCAAACAAAAATAACTCAAGCTACAAAGCTCCAAATGAAGTAATCTTAGTGCCATTGGAAAGTAGACTTCCAGAGCTTTTCAACCATATATAACACTCTATATTGAACACTAGATTTGAGGGTGCAAATTGCAGTTCTTTTAGCATTATGTACTCGGCGTGGCACGCTAAAATCTGGGCGTGGCACGTTGGGCCAAAATTTCAGCAAGCCTGCCAGACTGACCTCTTCACCTTCAAAAGATCATAACTTGGGCTAGAAGTGTCCAAATGACATGCTTCCAGTGGTATTGGAAAGCTGAGATCCAGACCTTTCCAAAAAGATCAATACTTCAGCGTGCAAGGTTTTCCAAACCTTCAAAAGCCAAAAATGCCACTTCAATGACATTCCACATTGGGCCACTTCTAATACTCTAATTCCTTCATTTATTCTTCAATGTTTCAAGCTTCTAGGAAGAGAATTAAAAGTTCACAAGCCCAAGTCAAGCCATAATTAATAATCAATCAAGGCCACAAGAATCATCTAGAAGTAATTAAGAAATTTGCATTTGATTGTAATTTCATTTGAATTTGTAATTTAGGTAGCTTATAAATAGGACCTTAGAGTCATCAATTCACACACACCATGGAGGGGTGGAGGTGACTCCACTCCCCTTTCACTCTCATTCTCTTCTCTTCTTCCATTTCTTTCATACACACTTTTGTAAATATTTTGCTATGAGTTTCTAATTTCCAACATTGGGAAAGAGAGCTCTATTGCTATTTGATGGATTAATTTGTTTTTATTCTTCTTCTTCTTCTCTTCATCTCTCTTTGATTTGCTTGAAGGATTTTCGTTCTTCAGTTAAGCATTCAATTATCTTAAGAAAGAGATTGAATGTACATGAATTCTATGTGAACCTTGGGAAAGGAATCATAGAATGATGCTTGAAAATCCTTCTCACACTTGAGTAGATTTGGGTATGGATGAGATATTGTAACATTTAATCTATCCATTATTTGGGTCTAGAAAAGTGTGTGGTATAATTAGCGACCATTTTTCATCTCTTCTCATGAGCAATTAGACCAAGAAATTGGCTATTGATCAAGATTTAAGAGATTGAATTACCAAGGAATTGGGATTCAATCAATCATGATTGCCAAGAGGTCAATGTGTTGCATGATTAAAGAGGAGATAAAAACTATTGATCCTAAAAATGCAATATCTCTTGATCCCGATGTTAATTTCATTCTTAATTCTTGTTATTTACTTTTTGTCTTTAATTCTTGTTATTTACTTATGCACATTTATGGCTTTCTTTACTTTTTCACATTTGTGCCTTCGAAGGGTTTGTAGAAATGCTTCACTTGGTTTTACTTTCTATTCATTTACTTTCTTGTACTTTACTTTCTTGTACTTTCCATTCCTTGCACTTTACATTCTTGCACTTTAATTTTTAGCACTTTAATTTCTTGTCATTTACTTTTCTTGCACTTTATTGCTTTCCTTTAGTTTCATGTCATTTACTTTTCTTGTTGCTTATCATCACAATTATGACAATCTAACTAGAATAATTAATCAACTATTGCTTGCTTAATCCACTAATCCTCGTGGGATCGACCTCACTCTTGTGAGTTTTATTACTTGATACGACCTGGTGTACTTACCGGCAGTTATTACGGAGAATTAATTTTTCCGTATCAAGTTTTTGGCGCCGTTGTCGGGGTTTAATTGTGATTAACAAACTACCGGTTAGTTGATTATCTAGATTAGACATTTTTTTTTCGTTTTTGTTATTTACTTTATTTTTTTCTCTTTTCTTGTTGCTAGTAAGGTGTTTGTTTTATTGCCTCACTAAGAATTCCTCATCTGTGACAATGGGGATTCCAATTTCTTTTGGTGATTATTGTTTGAGACAAAGCATTTTTCAAGAAAAAATGGAGTTTACCTCACATTTCAATCAATCATATCATATGGGATATTGGCCACCACCACAAAATAATTCATGTCATTATCCTCATGGTGGATGGGAATATCAATAAGAAATGATGAATCATGATCAATAAACCCAAATGGGATATGCCCCAAGGTCACATAATGATCAAGCAAGTTACATGGGGTATTTCTCACCACCACAAAATGATTCAAGTTACCATACTAATTGTGGTTGGGGAAATCAAGATCAAGGAATGATGGGTTTGAGCAATCAAACCAAATGGGATACTTTCCAAGCTCTCAAAATAATTCATACTCCTATGAATGGAACAACTATCTAAATTGTGATTGAGAAGGCCAAAACCAAAGAGAATTGACTGTTTCCTATCCCATCCATCAAGAGCCATCATCCCTTAATGCATTTAAGCAAAATTGTCCAACCTCACCTCCAAATTTTTCATATCAAAATTCTTCACCACTTAAGTTTGCCTCAATACAAAATGCCTTCTAAAATCCATACAATTCAATTCATCAACCACAAAATTCTCTTCATGGTCCACAAAACTCACCTAATTATCCGCCAAGCATATACCACTCCAATCAATTCCATTCACAAAACAACCAATTCCATTCACAAGCCAACTCTAACCAACCACCACAACCTCCCTTAGATCCATACTGTAACGGCCTAGCCTTTAGCCTCGAAGAAATGGCGCATTTTCGGGATCAACCGGAATTTTTATAGAATTTTTAGGAATTTTAGAGCATATAAGCACCTCCACTACACAGGTGCTATGTCATCAAGCTGCTGAGTCAGCAGCTTGACTGCACCAGACACCTCTCCTAATCTAAGCAGGCACGTCGCAAAAAGTTGCGTTTTTGAACCACTTCGGGTCCGAATTTCAAAATTCTGATTTCCGTAGTTTGTCTCTATGTGACGAGCCAGTCTCGAATTTCGAGAGAAAAATTATATTAATATAATATTCATATATTATTATTTTATTTGGAATATTATATTATTATTTTTTCTAATGTGGTTAATGTTGATCTATGTTTGGTAATATAATAACTGAGCTAGAAATCTACCGGTAATGGATAATACTGGCATTCTTAGATGAACTTAGCAATGCTAATCCTTCATCATATATCTTTTATTCTCATGATTATCATGTTACTAGTATTATTTATACTAGTAAAGCTCATGCTTATCCTTAAGTAGTATAATCTGATGTATCTAATTTTCGTAATTATCTTCGGAATGATATTTTATTATTAAACTCTGATGAGTCAGCACCCAGTGACATGTGGCTCTCCCAGAGTTAGCCACCACATGTTTCCTTTCTTGCTCTCCAAGCAAAGCTTTCTTAAGGAGAAAGTAAGAAATACTTGTGTTCTAATACATCTAGCTTCCGTAATTATCCTTTCTTGAGATATTTTTACACCAAAATTTAGGATAATGCTTATCCAAATCCCATGTTCTCCCATGTATCATCATTACTATCATTTTTACTTTCTAAACAAGTTAGAATTCGAAATTCTTGAGAGAGAAATGGAAGAACTTCCATGAAAACTTCCATGAACACCTAAGCTTCTTTCTCCGTTCTTTTTCAAACTAAAACCCCTATCAAAAATCTAATCCGACCAAAATGATCACCTCTTCCTCCTCTTCATTTCTATATCAATTTTCATGGAGTAAATCAAGGCATGATGGCTGCTCCTCCTCCTTGAAGTTTCATCCATGGTGGGAATTCAAGCTGATGATGTTTTCTTCATGTTTTCTCTTAAGATCTCTTGTTCAATCACCACAGACTCTAAGAAAACGTGATTTCTAGCTGCCTTGAGGTGAGGAAAACCTACTTTTCACCATCATGAAGCTTCAGCCTTCATGGTTCATATGGTTCTAAAGTTGTTTTTGATGTTAAAATAGGAGTAAAAGTGCTTTTGGAAGCTTGTTCTTGGTTCAATTCTTGGCAGCTGCAAAGGAGGTAAGGTTTGGTAAATTAATCAATGATTGGTTTGGTTCTTGAAGTGTTAAATCAGCTCTTGTTTCTTGAAGCTTGATTTTGAGTGTTTGTGTGATGGTTTGATCATGAGATCTTGTTGTTTAATGCTTGAAAATCAAGTTTTTGATGGTTCTGAAGTTGTTGTTGTTGCTGCTGGAAAACGTGGCTTTCCATCCATGAAATTCATGATATTTGATGTGTTTTTGATGTGTATTTGATGGCTGAAACGTTGCTCTTTGGTTTGGTCAAAATCAGGTAAAAATCGGTTACCGAAAAGATTGAAAAACTAGTTGAAAATCAAGCTGAAATCTGATGAACTTTTGGAAAAATATTTTTGGTCTTTGAAGGACAAGAAAAACGTTGGTTTTGATGATTTTGGGGTCAAATTATAATTATTAAAAAGTTTGGGGTTGAAAGTTAATTAAAGAAAAGTTAAGGGGCCAAAGTGCAAATATTAAAAGTTAAGGGGTCAAAATGCGATTTCCAAAAAGTTCAGGGGTCAAAATGCAATTTTTGAAAGTTGAATAAAATATTATTATTTTAATATTAAAATAATAAAATATTGATAAAAAGACAGTTTTTCCTAAAAGCCTCAGGAAGGCAGTTTTGAATCCAGAATTCCTTAATTCTCTTTATTAAACACCTAAGGAAGAGTTCAAGAGAAAGTATTGAGGTATGTATGGTAATGAAAGAGGTTTTAGAAACTTTCATACATGTTGGAAAGAAAAGGAATTAAAAGCTATATAGCAGTGTGGTTGACCTTACAGAGTAAGCAGAGAATTGTAAAATGAGCTCACTGTGATGTTGTGATGCTTGATTTATGATTGTGGAAAGATGATGAAGATGATTACTAAGTGATGAAAAGTATGGTTATATGTGACTTATGAGCCTTCGGGCGATGCTTGTGAATATTATGCGGGGACGCCCGTATTGTGATGTTGCTTCCCAGACAGGCTGCGGTAGAGATGTACCAGCCCTGCAAACTGAATGCTTGGTAGAGGCCTGATTCGCATACCTACGGTATATTGAGATTTGAGCAAATACCAGCCCTGCAAGTCGAGAGTACTTGGTAGAGGATATGCGGTACTTAATCTGGGATTAAGTTCTGGGAAGGCCTTAGCTGACCTGGAAGGTCGGATTGCGTCGGGTGCGGGTCGAAACCGACAAATGAGCTCATTACCTGCAGTAGGATCAGACATGCATCATACTTGTTTGTGCATATTTTAATTGGTTTGCCTATGTGAACAACTCTGTTTAATTGCTAACTGCTATACTTGACGTAACTGCTCTTGATTGTGTTTGAACCTCATTACTTGTGTTTGTAACTGATTGTTTGGATTGTGGTGATTGGATGTTGATTGAGTTGTTTGGGCCTAAGGCTGTGGTTGGTTTGTTTGAGGTCTAGCTTTGTATAAAGTATCTGACTGATTCAGCATAGACTTAATGAACCTATGCTTGGAACAAGATGATCATTTATACCGCGTAGGTAACTTCTTTTATGTTTATAGTCTAGTAAAATATGAAAAATCAAACTCTTACAGCATAGACTTAATTGAACCTATGCTTGGGACAAGTTGGTCATTCATACCATTAGGAAACTTTTCAGATTCTTATATCTGGAAAAGAAGTTTGGATTTATGGTTAATTAACTGATTTCTTTTGAAAAGGTTTTGAATATTTGATTGTTAAACCATCAATTTTCAAAGGATTTAGAAACTTGCAAGCGGACATTATAAATGGACTTAACTATGAACCCCGACCTTACTAAGAACTCCCCAGTTCTTACCGCTTACACCTCTTCAGATGGACACGGGAGTCCTGCCCTACGAGATTAATCATCCGTACATCCACGACGACCAGTGCGCAGCTACGAGTATTACATCCGATGTGCGGCACCTTGTGTACGTAATTACATAGTACGTGACCCTGAGATCGAGGATATCTCTTCTGGTAGCAATGAGCCAGATGGGGCACCAGCGAGCAGGCATCATCACCTACCCAACAGTTTTCTGTGAGGGGCTTTTGGATCAGAGATGAGGAGACTTTTGAGGCGTCCATTCTAACCACGGTACCTTAGAGTGTTTCCCTCACTTGTACTAGTATGCTCAGAGGGAATAGGCATGTCATAGAGTTAGCCTAGCCTGGGAGCCAGCTTAGGGGCTTTTGGACAGGCCAGGCCCCGGGACGTCTTATGTATATATGTGTATATATTATATGAGTCACTAACTGAAGGATGCTGTGTTATAGTTCCTTACTAGTATAACTGAGCTGCTTCTGCATTATGATGTATATTGTGGTGTGATATTCTATGTATTGCCTTCTACAATTCCTTGAATGTGTGTACTCATGTTTCGTTGTTATACTCTATGTATGCGACTCTAAACTACTATTGTTTTAAAAAAAATTACTCGAAACTCGCGAGGTGTTAACAACGAACAGGCTTATATTTATTAAATATTATTTAAGTTGGGGAAACAAGTTGGTAACGTTCAACGTTTAGTATGATCATGACATGCTGGAAGTTGGGCCGTTACACATACTCTAGGCTAGAATTTCTAATTGAATAGTGCATAAAGAACCTCGAAAGAATTAATAAAGAATCGGATGAGAGGGCAAAGGAATTTAGTGAAAAAGAGAAAATAGCAAAAAGGGACCATGAAGAAAAAATGAGACAATTAGCACAATCCTACGCTGAAGATCCAACCACTCTCTTTCCTTGGCTAAGGGAAAAAAACAATACCACAAGAGGAGTAGTGCTAAGCAAAGAGGATGAAGATCAAATGGTGGGTGAAAAGGAGGGATTGGAAAAACAAGAAAAAGAGGCACCCATACCAAGTAAGATCCCAATGAATAAGGAAGAGGTTGTGAGAGTATATAAGCCTAGGGCTCCATATCCACAAAGGCTACTTAAGGTGACAAAGGAACATGCAAACTCACTCCCAAAGAAAGCAATGCAAGACCTTACAAAAGAAAGGGAGGAAATCAACCAAGGGAGTCCACACTCCAATGAATTAGAGAGTTGCATGGAGGATGATTTAGTTGAACCATCAATCCAAGAGGTTCTTGATGAAGAGGACACTCCAACAATCACACAACACCTAATTCTTGCAATCAAGGAAATGAAGGCAATCATGGAAAGCACTCAAAGAAGGATTGTGACTAAGAAACAAAAAACAACATCCATGAAAAAGAGAAGGTCAACAAAACGCAATCCAAACCCCACCTTAACAAGCAAGAGGAATCAAGCTAATAACAACAAAAGAAGGCCTGTTAGGAGGCAATCAAATCTAGGGGTATCAATTTTCTCTTCTTCTCCCTTGAAGTCATTTCTTTTAACCAATTGGAAGAAGAGGAAGAAAATTAAGAACCACATGTCAAGCTAATGACATTAAAAGACCGCTTGTTGGGAGGCAACCCAACCGTTGGTAACATTTTCTTTTTTTTCTTAGTTTACTTTCAATAATTTGGCATATGATTGATTTCTAAGTTTGGTGTTGCATGCAACAATTTGATCTTCAATCTTTAGTGGGTACTTGCATCATTCTAAAATGAAAGTGTCACACTAAGTTTGGTGTTGTCACTAACCTTTCATGCATAGTACCATGCACAACTCACTTATTAATGCAATTACATTGTCTCTTTTCTTTGTACCTTGATTGTTATCTTTAATTTTGCTTCCTTAAACACATGCATCACTTACATTACTTTCTTGAAAACATTCATGATTAATCATAAATAACATCACCAATATTTTATTTGTTACTTAAGGACAAGTAATCATTCTAAGTTTGGTGTTGGGAAGGGAAGGAATAGGAGGAAAATGACAACAAAGATGAAGATCTACAAGGTGGTTAAGTTCCTTTTACTCTTATTTATTTCCTATACTTTCAATTGCATGATTGTCTTTCATTTCTTTTATATGCATGTGTGTTCTTCTTTTTTGGAAAAGCATAGTTTATTTTGAATTGTAACATGTTGCTTTTACATCATAATTACCATCTTGAAATTTGTGAGTCAAAGCAATTAAGCATCATGATCATAAACAAACAAGGTAATTAAAGAAGAACCTAGCATGAGCATATAAGTATTGGGAAGCTAGTATGACTATTGTTGCTCAATTGCATTTGAATTTCTTTAATTGAAGTTTTCATCTAGGATATTTTATGAAATTTTTGAAATCATGAAAACCTTGAAGAAGCAAATGAAAATAAGGCAAGAAAAGAAAAAGGGAAAATGAGAAAGTTGAAGGCTCTGAGTACTGATGGAGGGCGGAAATTGGCCAATTAAGAGTTCAATATAGAAATACGTTGCGAGTATAGTTCTTAAACAGCAAAAATCCGCTCATCAATTTAGAAAGGTTGTCACAAAATTAGAATAAAAATACTGGGAGTATGAATCCCAAGTCGTCTCCTAACGAGTTGACAGAAGGGTGCTATCTTATTAATCAAGAGTTTTCTGAGTAATTTGAGAGTTGAATAACAGAAAATAAATAATTGTAAATTAAAAGAGAATTATATATTCAGAATAAAAAGCCTTGACTGGGTGAATGATTAATTGGAAGTTCTATCCTTGTTGGAATTCTCTCAAGTGTAGTGTAAAGAGGTTATTATTTTCACTTAGTTAACCCTTACTAAATAAAGGAAAGTCAAGTGATTAAGCTAACTTTTATTCGCAAATCCTAGTCCTCTCCCTTGGGAAGGTCTAGCGTTAGTAAATAGAGAATTAGCCAACAACTTCCAATTTAACTAAGCACTTGAGCATTCCAACTCAAGTGTCTCCTTTTAATCAACCCCCATGTCAAGTAGGGAATCTATTCCATTGACATGAAAATTAATTGCACATAATTAAATAGGGAATAAAAGGAAGACATGTTAGACAATAACTATAATTTAATTAAAAGTGAAAGTAATCCTTTGCATTAATAAATTTTAAAAATAATCCAATTGTAACCCTAAACAAGAATTAAGAATATGGAATAGTAAAGAAATAAGGAAAAAAACTAGAATAATATCTTCAACGGAGGTAATGACTCTTCAATATCCAAAGTAAAAGCATAAAACTAAGAATATGTGAATGTAAAAGAAAACCTAGAGGAAGAGTAATTTTCTCTCTATATTCAGATCTAAAAACTAAAACTATACTAATGAGAATCTCTCCTGAGTTTCTGCTCATTCTCTGGCTCTAGTCTGTGTTTCTGGGCCAGAAACTGGGTCTAAACTCGGCCCAAAATCGCCCCCATCATTTTCTGTTATTTCTGCAGATCGCGCATGTCACGCGTACGCGTCAGTCATGCGTACGCGTCGCTGGTTGTCTTGGCGTGTCACGCGTACGCGTCAGGCACGCGCACGCGTCGTCTTGCAGAACTCCATTCCATGCGTACGCGTCAGGTACGCGCACGTGTCGCTGTAAATTTCTCCATATCGCGCGCACGCGTGAGCAATGCGTGCGCGTCGATGCTCGCTGGTTATCTCCTTAGTTTCTTGTGTTCTTTCCATTTTTGCGAGCTTCCTCTCAATTCTCTAAGCCATTCCTGCCCCATAAAGCCTGAAACACTTTACACACAGATCACGGTATCGAATGGTATAAAGGGGGATTAAAATACACAAATTAAAGATTTCTAGGAAGCAAGTATTCAACCATAGAACAGAAATAGGAAGGAATTGTAAAATCATGCAAATCGTATGAATAAGTGGGCAAAGACTTGATAAAAACCACTCAATTGAGCACAAGATAAACCATAAAATAGTGGTTTATCAAGTACCAATGACAATTTATTAGTCAAGTACTTGTGGTGTTTATGCATCAAGCAAAAAGCTTGAAAACAAAACACTTAGAGTCAAGGCTAGGCTCAAGTGTAAAGCACTCCCTCAAAGATCAAGGATCTAAGCACCAATGATTAGAAGGAAAGTAAAGAAAAGAAAGAAATGAGCTTCAAGAGTCCTCTAATTAAATGCTTGTGGTGCTTATGTATCAAGTGGTAATACTTGAAAGCAAAGCATTTAGAGTTAAAGCTTTTAACAGATGGTGCAAAGCACCCAAGAAGCTAAGCTAAGAAAAGAATGAAAAGCTTGTTTCAAGGAAGGAACATAAAGAAAAAGTTTTTATAAAATGAGCAAGATAGAAGCATCAATCATTTGAATTTCTTTTGTGATTGTAGCATGCATAAGAAACTAGCCAACCATGAATATAAATATTGCTATTCTTCTCACCTTGGTTTGTCAATATTTATTGCATGATTCTTTGTTTGCTTGAGGACAAGCAAAGTTTAACTTTGGTGTTGTGATGACTTGCATCATTTACCCTTTTTACCTATGCGAAAGGACCATAAAAAGAGCATATATTCATTGTTTTAATGCAATTTCATGAACTAAATGATAAATATTAAGGTACATTACTTTGAAATGGGTTTGTATTGAATTTTGTATGAAATGATAGAAAAAGACGCAATAAAAGCACTAATAGAGGAAACACACTCTCAAGGTGGCAAAAGAGTTGGAGACAAACTCAAAGAGAAGCAAATAGGATTTGCAACCCTAACCTCTTCACACTCAAACAAGAATAACTCGAGCTACAAAGATTCAAATGCAGTGTTCTTAGTGCCATTGGAAAGTAGACTTCCAGAGCTTTCCAACCATATATAACACTTTATAGTGGATACTAGATTTGAGGGTGCAAATCGCAGTTCTTTCAGCACTACGTACTTGGCGTGGCACGCCAAAATCTGGGCGTGGCACGCTGGGTGAAAATTTGAGCAAGTCTGCCAGACTGACCTTTTCACCTTCAAAAGATCATAAAATGGGCTAGAGAAGTCCAAATGATATGCCTCCAGCGGGTTTGGAAAGCTGAGATCTAGTTCTTTCCAATGATATATAATAGTCTATAGTGGGCATTTAATTTGGGGACCCAAACAGATCAATACTTCAGCGTGCAAGGTTTTTCAAACCTTCAAAAGCCCAAAATGCCACTTCAATGACATTCCACATTGGGCCACTTCTAATACTCTAATTCCTTCATTTATTCTTCAATGTTTCAAGCTTCTATGAAGAGAATTAAAAGTTCACAAGCCGAAGTCAAGCCACAATTAATAATCAATCAAGGCCACAAGAATCATCTAGAAGTAATTAGGAAATTTGCATTTGATTGTAATTTCATTTGAATTTCTAATTTAGGTAGCTTATAAATAGGACCTTAGATTCATCAATTCACACACACCATGGAGGGGTGGAGGCACCTCCACCCCCTTTCACTCTCATTCTCTTCTTCTCTTCCATTTCTTTCATACACACTTTTGTAAATATTTTGCTATGAGTTTCTAATTTCCAACATTGGGAAAGAGAGCTCTATTTCTATTTGATGGATTAATTTGTTTTTATTCTTCTTCTTCTCTTCATCTCTCTTTGATTTACTTGAAGGATTTTCGTTTTTCATTTAAGCATTCAATTCTCTTGGGAAAGAGATTGAATGTACATGAATTCTATGTGAACCTTGGGAAAGGAATCATAGAATGATGCTTGAAAATCCTTCTCACACTTGAGTAGATTTGAGTATGGATGGGATATTGTGACATTTAATCTATCCATTATTTGGGTCTAGAAAAGTGTGTGGTATAATTAGGGACCATTCTTCATCTCTTCTCATGAGCAATTAGACCAAGGAATTGGCTATTGAGTAAGATTTGAGAGATTGAATTACCAAGGAATCGGGATTTAATCAATCATGATTGCCAAGAGGTCAATGAGTTGCATGATTGAAGAGGAGATGAAAACTATTGATCCTAAGAATGCAATATCTCTTGATCCCGATGTTAATTTCATTCTTAATTCTTGTTATTTACTTTTTGTCTTTAATTCTTGTTATTTACTTATGCGCATTTATGGCTTTCTTTACTTTTTCACATTTATGCCTTCCAAGTGTTTGTAGAAATGCTTCACTTGATTTTACTTTCTAGTCATTTATTTTCTTGCACTTTACTTTCTTGTACTTTCCATTCCTTGCAATTTACATTCTTGCACTTTAATTTTTAGCACTTTAATTTCTTGTCATTCACATTTCTTGCACTTTATTGTTTTCCTTTACTTTCATGTCATTTACTTTTCTTGTTGCTTATCATCACAATTATGACCGTCTAACTAGAATAATTAATCAACTATTGCTTGCTTAATACATTAATCCTCGTGGGATCGACCTCACTCTTGTGAGTTTTATTACTTGATACGACCTGGTGCCCTTGCCGGTAGTTATTACGGAGAATTAATTTTTTCGTATCAGTAACTGATGAACGGATAATTTATATGCTTTTTGGCATTGTTTTTAGTATGTTTTTAGTATATTTTAATTAGTTTTTATTATATTTTTATTAGTTTTTATTTAAAAATCATATTTCTGGACTTTACTATGAGTTTGTGTATTTTTCTGTGATTTTAGATATTTTCTGGCTAAAATTGAGGAACTTGAGCAAAAATCTTATTCAGAGGCTGAAAAAGGACTGCAGATGCTGTTGGATTCTGACATCCCTACACTCGAAGTAAATTTTCTGGAGCTACAGAAGCCCAATTGGTGCGCTCTCAATTGCTTTGGAAATTAGACATCCAGGGCTTTCCAACAATATATAATAGTCCATACTTTGCCTGAGTTTTGATGATGCAAACTGGCATTCAAACAAACCAGAGTTAAACGCCAGAAACAGGTTACAAACCAGAGTTAAACGCCACAAACAGGTTGCAACCTGGCATTTAACTCCAAGAGAAGTCTCTACACGTGTAAAGCTCAATTCTCAGCCCAAGCACACACCAAGTAGGCCCAGAAGTGGATTTCTGCATCATTTACTTATCTCTGTAAATCCTAGTAACTAGTTTAGTATAAATAGGACTCTTTACTATTGTATTCGGCGTCTTGGTCATTCTGGTTCCCTCTTTGGGGCCGAAGCCAATGAACACCATTATCACTTATGTATTTTCAACGGTGGAGTTTCTACACCCCATAGATTAAGGTGTGGAGCTCTGCTGTTCCTCATGAATTAATGCAAAGTACTATTGTTTTTCTGTTCAATTCAAGCTTCTTCTTATTCTAAGATATTCATTCGCACCCAATAACATGATGTATGTGATGATTATGTGACGCTCATCACCATTCTCGCTTATGAACGCGTGCCTGACAAACACTTCTGTTCTACGTGAAAACAAGCTTGAATGCATATCTCTTAGCCACCTGGTTCACGATCAGAGTCTTCGTGGTATAGGCTAGAATTATTGGCGGCCATTCCTGAGATCCGGAAAGTCTAAACCTTGTCTGTGGTATTCCGAGTAGGATCTGGGAAAGGATGACTGTGACGAGCTTTAAACTCGCGAGTGTTGGGCGTAGTGACAGACGTAAAAAGATCAATGATCTTATTTCAACATGAGTGAGAACCGACAGATGATTAGCCGTGCAGTGACAGTGCATTTGGACCATTTTCACTGAGAGGACGGACGGTAGCCATTGACAATGGTGATCCCCAACATACAGCTTGCCATGGAAAGGAGTATAAATGATTGAATGAAGGCAGTAGGAAAGCAGAGATTCAGAAGCAACAAGCATCTCCATACGCTTATCTGAAATTTTCACCAATGAATTACATAAGTATTTCTATCTTATTTTATATTTTATTTATATTTTAATTATCAAAATCCCATAACCATTTGAATCCACCTGACTAAGATTTACAAGATGACCATAGCTTGCTTCAAGCCGCAATCTCCGTGGGATCGACCCTTACTCACGTAAGGTTTATTACTTGCACGACCCAGTGCACTTGCTGGTTAGTTGTGCGGAGTTATGAAAAGGAGTTGAGATTACAATCGTGCGTACCAAGTTTTTGGCGCCGTTGAGATCACAATTTCGTGCACCAAATACCATATTCAAGTGGAAAGGTAAAGATAAAGGCTAAGGATTTTACCCACTTGAAGTTTGTATAGGGTGGTAATGGCCTTGAGAGAGGTGTTTCCAGTGGTATTTCAAGCTCCATTCCCTTGTATTCTTCTGTGAATTCTTCTACTTCCTTATAGACCTCTTCAACTGCAACCACGTCTTGATCAAATTCGTCGATTTCTTCCTCATCCCTCAAGTCATAAGTTGGAGGTTGAGAAAAATCTACCTCTACATCATCTTCATATTCACTTGGGGCAGATTCTTCAGTCTCAAAGAATTATATTACGGATGCAAGTTCATCACTAGGAGAGCTTAGTTCACAATCATCATTACCAAGGAAACTTGCTTCTTGATCTGTTCCGTCCAATTCTTCATAAGGTTCATGCCTTGGGGGTTGTGCACTATCCTCCTTAGCATCAATTGCAAATTTCTGGGCAGAATTCTCCACAACTCTTGATTCCCATGGAGGTTCAGCGTCTCCTAAGTCTTCGACCAATTCTTCTTCCTTGATAATTTCAGCTTCCTCTACTTGTTTTTGTATAAAGACATGCTTTGTACTGCTAACCAGAGCTTCTAGTGTATCCTTCATGCTACGTTCTTCATTAGATTCTCCATATGAAGCAATGGAAGTTCCTTGAGTGCTCGAATATTGGGAAGCTAATTGATTTATTGCTTGCTCTAGTTGATGAAGGGTTGTATGAAATTGATATACTTTTTTCTTGAGGCGAATCTGTGATTCTTGGGTTGATGGATATGGACATGGTACATATGGAGGTGGTAGTTCTTGGGAGTAATTAGATTGGAATTGGGGTGGATAAATGTTAGGGTCATATAGAGGTGAATGGTTGTAAGTGGCTTGTGAGTATGGTGGTTCGAAGCTATGTTGAGGAGGTGGTTCATTGGCATATGATAGGGCTTGTTGGTAACTACAAGGGGTCCACCATATCTATCATCTTGGTATGTACCTCGGAATGCCTCTTGACCATAGTAATTTGGCGAAGGTGGTTTGTCACGAAGGGGTCCACCATAACTATTGTCTTGGCATGCATTGTAGAATGGTCGTTGTCCATGGTATCTTGGAAGGTGTTGTTGCCAAAATGGTTGATTGGATCCTCGTGGCTTCTTCCATCTGTGATTGTTTTGACCTTGATGCATGTTCCTATTATAGCTTCCATTCCTTTCAACAACATTAGAACCAAACTCAAAGCGGCGGGGGTGAGAAATCATAATAACTAATAAAAATAAAAAACAAAAATAAAAAAATAAACAAACAAAAGAAAATATTTACAATAACCAATAATAAGGCACACGTTTGCAATTCCCCGGCAACGGCGCCATTTTTGACGAATGGATTTTTGCTAGTAAAGAAATTCACAAATAAATCCTCGTTGAAAGTATAGTTTCTAAACCAACAGAAGATCCTTTCGTACAAAAGTTTTGGTTGTCACAAGTAACAAAACCCAATAAAATTTATAACCGAAGTATTTAAACCTCGGGTCGTCTCTCAAGGAATTACATGGAAGTATGATTTATTATTGGTTATGGAAAAGGTATATTTTTGGGGTTTTGAAAGGTTGAACGGGGAAATTACATAGCAGAAAAGTAAATTAATTTCTAGAAAAACTCTTGGCAAGATATAAGAACTGGAAATCCCATCCTAGTTATCCTTATCAGGTGTGATGAGAATTTTTTATTGCTCCCACTTAGTTAACCCTTACTAAATAAAGGAAAGTCAGGTGGACTAATTAACTTGATTCCTCAAGTCCTAGTCAACTCTTGTGGAAAGACTAGCTTTAAAGGGATCTAAATCAATAAGCAATTTCCAATTTTCAATTAACAGCTAAGTTTGACAATGCAAGTGTCATCAATTACTCAACCAAAGCCAAAAGAGAGAAGTATCTAAATTATTTATATCATAAATGGAAGAAAGCAATCATAAATCTAAAATACCTCAATTTATATTAAATAGAGAATCAAATTAAACATAGGAATCCATAAACCAATTTGGCAAAATAAACAAACTAAATTAATAGAAAAATTAAAAGTAGAAGAGAAACTAAAGTAAAAGAACATTGAACCTGGAATGAAGTAAACGAAGAAATCCTAATCCTAAAACCTAAGAGAGAGGAGAGAGCCTCTCTCTCTCTAAAACTACATCTAAAACCTAAATTTGTGAATTATGAATAGTTGTTTTTTTGAATGAATAGATTCCCCCACTTTATAGCCTCTAATCTGTGTTTTCTGGGCCGAAAATTGGGTTAGAAACAGCCCAGAAATACGTCCAGCACGCGACAAAGTCACTCGTACGCGTCGTCCATGCGTACGCGTGGACTAAATTTTCTCCAAGTCACGCGTGCACGTGATCTACGCGTGCTTGTTGCCTATCTTTGAGGAAGCTATAGAAAATTATATATCATTACGAAGCCCCGGATGTTAGCTTTCCAACACAACTGAAACCGCCTCATTTGAACATCTGTAGCTCAAGTTATGACCAATTAAGTACGAAGAGGTAAGGCTGGACAGCTTAGCAATTTCTTCAACTTGTTGTATTCCTTCCACTTTTGCATGCTTCCTTTCCATCCTCTAAGCCATTCCTGCCCTATAAACTCTGAAATTGCTTAACACACATATCAAGGCATCGAATGGTAATAAAGGATAATTAAAATTGACAGTTTAAAGGCCTAGGAAGCATGTTTTCAACCATAGAACAAAACTAGAAAGGAAAATGTAAAACCATGCAATTAGTATGAATAAGTATATGAAAGATTGATAAAATCCACTCAATTGAGCACAAGATAAACCATAAAATAGTGGTTTATCACCATACATTTTGTATTGTCCTTTGTGAATCACGGATTTACTAATCTGAATGAAATATAAAACATAAGAAATCAATTTTAAGGAGCAACATAAATATTTACTGCTCCAAAACCACCGTGGATAAACCTAAAAGAGTATGATATAGGTAATTATAAGTGTCCATAAAAATTAGAAAGTACCACAGTAAAGAAGGAACTCAGTATATGACTACAAACCATAAGGTGATTGCAGTTTATAGGGCTGTTCTGAGGACAATACCTGTCCAACATTTGTGAAGGTTGTCTCTTCAGGGATATCAAAGGTTCCATTGGCTAATAACTGGCGAGCACGTTTGCATGTATTGTATAGTTTGTCCCTCACATCACCACAAATAACACGATATGGCTCATTTGGAGGAATCTGCTTCCAAAACTATGAAGGAATGAAGAAATTATTACAATGAATGACAAATAATGAAGTTTGTGTGAGAATTTGTACCTCATCTGAAGAAGGGGAGAGTTCCTTTATTATGAGGTAGACCATTCTCCTCAGCCCAAGATCTCGAGACTGGAAAAGCTTTGTCACAGCAAAGAAAATTTCTGTGGCTTCGACCTACACAATTGAAGCAAGAATAAATTACAAAAAAAAAATGACTCTAACATAATTATGCAGGCTCAATCTATAAACAATAAAGGATGTGCATAAATGGAAGCTTAGGCAAAACTCGACCAGAAAAAAAGATAGATTACCTAGCTGGGATAGATAAATAAATAAAAAGCTGTGAACATCTTCTAGCATCTAGTTGCGGGTCATTAAAAACCCTGGCCTCTTGAAGAAGAACCCCTTTTTCAATTCCCAAGAATTGAGAATACTCATCTGTCAAACAAACCGGAGAAAAAATGAAATTAATACAACACAATCATGATAGTACACTCAAATTCATCTCAGTATACAAGCGTGACTCTGGAGCAAGATGTGAAAACTAGCTATGAAGAATTTCAATGAATCAACCAAGCAGTATAACAAATTCTAAACAATCAATTGCAAAGAAGTTTTAGCTATGTAGGTACCTCTGCTAAGTACCATTTAACTTCACAAATGAAAAAAAAATACGAAAGAAGGAGAAGAAAATGAGTTAATATTTATTTATCGTCACCTTAAGGTAGAATGCAGCTGTTGTAAATATACAACAAACTACTAATCCAGTTCTAGAGATCTAAAAGAAAACAAGAAACTAGAATGTTAAACAAGAAAACAGTTTTGATAAGGAAACCAACAAAGTTTGAATGTGAGTTGTTCTCTGCTTTGAATTAACCAGTAATAGGGGCTTCCTGCCAGCTTTATCTATTCAGAGATTGGGATGGTTTTCCAAGGTTCCAATTACAGACAGAAAATCCATCGAAAAATCTATCTCTAATTACCAACGAAAAATCCATTCCTAATTACAGATGGAAAATTCGTCTGTAATTACCGATGGAAAATCCGTCGAAAAGTTCGCCGTTTTAGGGAAATAGAGGGGAGAATTGGTAAAAATCCATCGGTATTTTTCCAACGGGAAAAAATCTGACGGCAAATAATTTCCAACGAGGCTTTTACAGAGGGACAAAATCTGTCGGTAATTTCATTGGTAACCAAAAATTTGTCTGTAATAAAGACTAAATTTGTCTGTAAATGTGTCTGTATTAAGAAATTTTCAAGTTGTGATCTAATCTCCAAGTCCTTCTTCGAAACGATCACTGAATCTGGCAATTTTAAGATTGGGTCATCCTCACAGTCTAAAGATGGAACAATAACTTTCAATATCCTGACACAACATTTGAATTCAAATTCCTCCCTTATATTAGCCAAATAAGATAAGATGATGATGACCCAAACCGGCCCTACAATCTCCAACTAATGTTCGAATTCAAATACCTCCTTTATCTTAGCTAGATAAGATAAGATGAGATAACTACCACCAGCTATATAAAGGGGAGCCAAAGACCCCCTCAGGTACGTCATTCATTCTACATACCTTATACCTCTCAGATTCATTCTGACTTAAGCGACGGAGTGTCCTTACAGGTACTAACCCCCTATTGCTCCAGCCAGATAATCCGGTGACCATCTCGACTCACAAGTCCCCGATCCATCTCACAACCCGTACCAGAGACTTCTAGTACGTTGGCGTCATATATGGAGACTGCCAAATCATGGTGGTATGATGGAGAATCTTGAGAAGCAATCCTCAAGCCATCACCATGACTCAGACCCACAAAGCCCAACACCCGAACTCAGGGATAACATTTCTCCCACCCATGAGAAGATAACAAGAACCATGCACCGCCAACCGATCCCGGTCTGGCAACAACCAAAGGAGGACAACCGGCCCCCCATTGAAGCTGGAGCACCCGAAGGCTTAGGAGCAAAAGAAATCCAGATCATCCAAGAGTGTGAAACCTCGAGGGCTGAGTTACTTCCAAGGAGTGATACCATCCCGAATACGCAAGCCAAGCAACCTCCAAGACCCGTTCGCATCACGAAACCAGGAATAATAGGTCACCTGAACAACGACATCACCAACGACGCGATCACATCGTTTATGGAGATCCATAGACCAGACACGATGAGGACAACTGAAGGCACCGTCAGGAGGTCAAGTGAGCATGAAGCCAGTACGTGATAATGGCAGCTACCTCATTGGCTGAGAATATCCTGAAATCCCAAAAGGTTTTGACAAACCCACTGACATGAAGTATGACGACACCAAGGATCCACATGAACACCTAACGGCCATCGAGGCCAGGATGAACCTGGAAGGAGCCACTGATGCAGTCATATGCAGGGCCTTTCTGGTAACTGATGACTTGCATTATTTACCCTTTTTACCTATGCGAAAGGACCATAAAAAGAGCACATATTCATTGTTTCGATGCAATTTCATGAACTAAATAATAAATATTATGGTACATTGCTTTGAAATAGGTTTGTGTTGAATTTTATAGGAAATAATAGAAAAAGAAGCAATAAAATCACTAATAGAGGAAGCACACTCTCAAGGTGGCAAAAGAGTTGGAGACAAACTAAAAGAGAAGCAAAGAGGATTTGCAACCCTGACCTCTTCACACTCAAACAAGAATAACTCAAGCTACAAAGCTCCAAATGAAGTGATCTTAGTGCCATTGGAAAGTAGACTTTCAGAGCTTTTCAACCATATATAACACTCTATAGTGAACACTAGATTTGAGGGTGCAAATTGCAGTTCTTTTAGCATTATGTACTCGGCGTGGCACGCCAAAATCTGGGCGTGGCATGTTGGGCCAAAATTTCAGCAAGCCTGCCAGACTGACCTCTTCACCTTCAAAAGATCATAACTTGGGATAGAAGTGTCCAAATGACATGCTTCCAGCGGCATTGGAAAGCTAAGATCCAGACCTTTCCAAATAGATCAATACTTCAGCGTGCAAGGTTTTCCAAACCTTCAAAAGACCAAAATGCCACTTCAATGACATTCCACATTGGGCCACTTCTAATACTCTAATTCCTTCATTTATTCTTCAATGTTTCAAGCTTCTATTAAGAGAATTAAAAGTTCATAAGCCCAAGTCAAGCCATAATTAATAATCAATCAAGGCCACAAGAATCATCTAGAAGTAATTAGGAAATTTGCATTTGATTGTAATTTCATTTGAATTTGTAATTTAGGTAGCTTATAAATAGGACCTTAGAGTCATCAATTCACACACACCATGGAGGGGTGGAGGTGACTCCACTCCCCTTTCACTCTCATTCTCTTCTCTTCTTCCATTTCTTTCATACACACTTTTGTAAATATTTTGCTATGAGTTTCTAATTTCCAACATTGGAAAAGAGAGCTCTATTGCTATTTGATGGATTAATTTGTTTTTATTCTTCTTCTTCTCTTCATCTCTCTTTGATTTACTTGAAGGATTTTCGTTCTTCAGTTAAACATTCAATTATCTTAAGAAAGAGATTGAATGTACATGAATTCTATGTGAACCTTGGGAAAGGAATCATAGAATGATGCTTGAAAATCCTTCTCACACTTGAGTAGATTTGGGTATGGATGAGATATTGTGACATTTAATCTATCCATTATTTGGGTCTAGAAAAGTGTGTGGTATAATTAGCGACCATTTTTCATCTCTTCTCATGAGCAATTAGACCAAGGAATTGGCTATTGATCAAGATTTAAGAGATTGAATTACCAAGGAATTGGGATTCAATCAATCATGATTGCCAAGAGGTCAATGAGTTGCATGATTGAAGAGGAGATAAAAACTATTGATCCTAAGAATGCAATATCTCTTGATCCCGATGTTAATTTCATTCTTAATTCTTGTTATTTACTTTTTGTCTTTAATTCTTGTTATTTACTTATGCACATTTATGGGTTTCTTTACTTTTTCACATTTGTGCCTTCCAAGTGTTTGTAGAAATGCTTCACTTGGTTTTACTTTCTGTTCATTTACTTTCTTGCACTTTACTTTCTTGTACTTTCCATTCCTTGCAATTTTCATTCTTGCACTTTAATTTCTTGCATTTGCTTTTCTTGCACTTTATTGCTTTCCTTTAGTTTCATGTCATTTACTTTTCTTGTTGCTTATCATCACAATTATGACCGTCTAACTAGAATAATTAATCAACTATTGCTTGCTTAATCCACTAATCCTCGTGGGATCGACCTCACTCTTGTGAGTTTTATTACTTGATACGACCTGGTGCACTTGCCGGTAGTTATTACGGAGAATTAATTTTTCCGTATCAAGTTTTTGGCGCCATTGCCGGGGTTTAATTGTGATTAACAAACTACCGATTAGTTGATTATCTAGATTAGACATTTTTTTTCGTTTTTGTTATTTACTTTATTTTTTTCTCTTTTCTTGTTGCTAGTAAGGTGTTTGTGTTATTGCCTCACTAAGAATTCCTCATCTGTGACAATGGGGATTCCAATTTCTTTTGGTGATTATTGTTTGAGACAAAGCATTTTTTAAGAAAAAATGGAGTTTACCTCACATTTCAATCAATCATATCATATGGGATATTGGCCACCACCACAAAATAATTCATGTCATTATCCTCATGGTGGATGGGAATATCAATAAGAAATGATGAATCATGATCAATAAACCCAAATGGGATATGCCCCAAGGTCACATAATGATCAAGCAAGTTACATGGGGTATTTCCCACCACCACAAAATGATTCAAGTTACCATACTAATTGTGGTTGGGGAAATCAAGATCAAGGAATGATGGGGTTTGAGCAATCAAACCAAATGGGATACTTTCCAAGGTCTCAAAATAATTCATACTCCTATGAATGGAACAACTATCCAAATTGTGATTGGGAAGGCCAAAACCAAAGAGAATTGAATGTTTCCTATCCCATCCATCAAGAGCCATCATCCCTTAATGCATTTAAGCAAAATTGTCCAACCTCACCTCCAAATTTTTCATATCAAAATTCTTCACCACTTAAGTTTGCCTCAATAAAAAATTCCTTCCAAAATCCATACAATTCAATTCATCAACCACAAAATTCTCTTCATGGTCCACAAAACTCACCTAATTATCCGCCAAGCATATACCACTACAATCAATTCCATTCACAAAACAACCAATTCCATTCACAAGCCAACTCTAACCAACCACCACAACCTCCCTTAGATCCATACTCTAGGCTAGAATTTCTCATTGAATAGTGCATAAAGAACCTCGAAAGAATTAATAAAGAATTAGATGAGACGGCAAAGGAATTTAGAGAAAAAGAGGAAATAGCAAAAAGGGACCATAAAGAAAAAATAAGACAATTAGCACAATCCTACGCTGAAGATCCAACCACTCTCTTTCCTTGGCTAAGGTAAGAAAACAATACCACAAGAGGAGTAGTGCTAAGAAAAGAGGATGAATATCAAATAGTGGGTGAAAAGGAGGGATTGGAAAAACAAGAAAAAGAGGCACACATACCAAGTAAGATCCCAATGAATAAGGAAGAGGTTGTGAGAGTATATAAGCCTAGGGCTCCATATCCACAAAGGCTACTTAAGGTGACAAAGGAACATGCAAACTCACTCCCAAAGAAAGCAATGCAAGACCTTACAAAAGAAAGGGAGGAAAACAACCAAGGGAGTCCACACTCCAATGAATTAGAGAGTTGCATGGAGGATGATTTAGTTGAACCATCAATCCAAGAGGTTCTTGATGAAGAGGACACTCCAACAATCACACAACACCTAATTCTTGCAATCAAGGAAGTGAAGACAATCAAGGAAAGCACTCAAAGAAGGATTGTGACTAAGAAACAAAAGACAACATCCATGAAAAAGAGAAGGTCAACAAAACGCAATCCAAACCCCACCCCAACAAGCAAGAGGAATCAAGCTAATAACAACAAAAGAAGGCCTGTTAGGAGGCAATCAAATCTAGGGGTATCAATTTTCTCTTCTTCTCCCTTGAAGTCATTTCTTTTAACCAATTGGAAGAAGAGGAAGAAAATTAAGAACCACATGTCAAGCTAATGACATTAAAAGAGCGCTTGTTAGGAGGCAACCCAACCGTTGGTAACATTTTCTTTCTTTGCTTAGTTTACTTTCAATAATTTGGCATATGATTGAATTCTAAGTTTGGTGTTGCATGCAACAATTTGATCTTCAATCTTTAGTGGGTACTTGCATCATTCTAAAATGAAAGTGTCATACTAAGTTTGGTGTTGTCACTTACCTTTCATGCATAGTACCATACACAACTCACTTATTAATGCAATTACATTGTCTCTTTTCTTTGTACCTTGATTGTTATCTTTAATTTTGCTTGCTTAAACACATGCATCACTCACATTACTTTCTTGAAAACATTCATGATTAATCATAAATAACATCACCAATATTTTATTTGTTGCTTAAGGACAAGCAATCATTCTAAGTTTGGTGTTGGAGAAGGAAGGAATAGGAGGAAAATGACAACAAAGATGAAGATCTACAAGGTGGTTAAGTTCCTTTTACCCTTATTTATTTCCTATACTTTCATTTCTTTTATATGCATGTGTGTTCTTCTTTTTTGGAAAAGCATAGTTTATTTTGAATTGTAACATGTTGCTTTTACATCATAATTACCATCTTGAAATTTGTGAGTCAAAGCAATTAAGCATCATGATCATAAACAAACAAGGTAATTAAAGAAGAACCTAGCATGAGCATATAAGTATTGGGAAGCTAGTATGACTATTGTTGCTCAATTGTATTTGAATTTCTTTAATTGAAGTTTTCATCTAGGATATTTTATGAAATTTTTGAAATCATGAAAACCTTGAAGAAGCAAATGAAAATAAGGCAAGAAAAGAAAAAGGGAAAAATGAGAAAGTTGAAGGCTCTGAGTACTGATGGAGGGCGAAAATTGGCCAATTAAGAGTTCAATATAGAAATACATTGTGAGTATAGTTCTTAACCAGCCAAAATCCGCTCATCAATTTAGAAAGGTTGTAACAAAATTAGAATAAAAATACTGGGAGTATGAATCCCAAGTCGTCTCCCAACGAGTTGACAGAAGGGTGCTATCTTATTAATCAAGAGTTTTCTGAGTAGTTTGAGAGTTGAATAATAGAAAATAAATAATTGTAAATTAAAAGAGAATTATATATTCAGAATAAAAAGCCTTGACTGGGTGAATGATTAATTGGAAGTTCTATCCTTGTTGGAATTCTCTCAAGTGTAGTGTAAAAAGGTTGTTATTTTTACTTAGTTAACCCTTACTAAATAAAGGAAAGTCAAGTGATTAAGCTAACTCTTATTCGCAAATCCTAGTCCTCTCCCTTGGGAAGGTCTAGCGTTAGTAAATAGAGAATTAGCCAACAACTTCCAATTTAACTAAGCACTTGAGCATTCCAACTCAAGTGTCTCCTTTTAATCAACCCCATGTCAAGTAGGGAATCTACTCCATTGACATGAAAATTAATTGCACATAATTAAATAGGGAATAAAAGGAAGACATGATAGACAATAACTATAATTTAATTAAAAGTGAAAGTAATCCTTTGCATTAATAAATTCTAAAAATAATCCAATTGTAACCCTAAACAAGAATTAAGAATATGGAATAGTAAAGGAATAAGGAAAAAACTAGAATAATATCTTCAACGGAGGTAATGACTCTTCAATATCCAAAGTAAAAGCATAAAACTAAGAATATGTGAATGTAAAAGAAAACCTAGAGGAAGAGTAATTTTCTCTCTATATTCAGATCTAAAAACTAAAACTATACTAATGAGAATCTCTCCTGAGTTTCTACTCGTTCTCTGGCTCTAGTCTGTGTTTCTGAGCCAGAAACTAGGTCTAAACTCGGCCCGAAATTGCCCCCAACATTTTCTGTTATTTCTGCAGATCGCGCATGTCACGCGTACGCGTCAGGCACGCACACGTGTCATCTTGCATAACTCCATTCCATGCGTACGCGTTAGGTACGCGCACGCGTCGCTGCAAATTTCTCCATATCGCGCGCACGCGTGAGCCATGCGTTTGCGTCGATGCACACTGGTTATCTCCTTAGTTTCTTGTGTTCTTTCCATTTTTGCAAGCTTCCTCTCAATTCTCTAAGCCATTCCTTCCCCATAAAGCCTGAAACACTTAACACACAGATCACGGCATCGAATGGTATAAAGGGGGATTAAAATACACAAATTAAAGATTTCTAGGAAGCAAGTTTTCAACCATAGAACAGAACTAGGAAGGAATTGTAAAATAATGCAAATCATATGAATAAGTGGGCAAGGACTTGATAAAAACCACTCAATTGAGCACAAGATAAACCATAAAATAGTGGTTTATCAAGTACCAATGACAATTTATTAGTCAAGTACTTGTGGTGTTTATGCATCAAGCAAAAGGCTTGAAAACAAAATACTTAGAGTCAAGGCTAGGCTCAAGTGTAAAGCACTCCCTCAAAGATCAAGGCTCTAAGCACCAATGATTAGAAGAAAAGTAAAGAAAAGAAAGAAATGAGCTTCAAGAGTCCTCTAATTAAATGCTTGTGGTGCTTATGTATCAAGTAGTAATACTTGAAAGCAAAGCATTTAGAGTTAAAGCTTTTAACAAATGGTGCAAAGCACCCAAGAAGCTAAGCTAAGAAAAGAATGAAAAGCTTGTTTCAAGGAAGGAACATAAAGAAAAAGTTTTTATAAAATGAGCTAGATAGAAGCAATAATCATTTGAATTTCTTTTGTGATTGTAGCATGCATAAGAAACTAGCCAACCATGAATATAAATATTGCTATTCTTCTCACCTTGGTTTGTCAATATTTATTGCATGATTCTTTGTTTGCTTGAGGACAAGCAAAGTTTAACTTTGGTGTTGTGATGACTTGCATTATTTACCCTTTTTACCTATGCGAAAGGACCATAAAAAGAGCATATATTCATTGTTTCAATGCAATTTCATGAACTAAATGATAAATATTAAGGTACATTACTTTGAAATGGGTTTGTATTGAATTTTGTATGAAATGATAGAAAAAGAAGCAATAAAAGCACTAATAGAGGAAGCACACTCTCAAGGTGGCAAAAGAGTTGGAGACAAACTCAAAGAGAAGCAAATAGGATTTGCAACCCTAACCTCTTCACACTCAAACAAGAATAACTCGATCTACAAAGATTCAAATGCAGTGATCTTAGTGCCATTGGAAATTAGACTTCCAGAGCTTTCCAACCATATATAACACTCTATAGTGGACACTAGATTTGAGGGTGCAAATCGCAGTTCTTTCAGCACTACGTAATCGGCGTGGCACGCCAAAATCTGGGCGTGGCATGCTGGGTGAAAATTCCGGCAAGTCTGCCAGACTGACCTCTTCACCTTCAAAAGATCATAACATGGGCTAGAGAAGTCCAAATGATATGCCTCCAGCGGGATTGGAAAGATGAGATCTAGAGCTTTCCAATGATATATAATAGTCTATAGTGGGCATTTAATTTGGGGACCCAAACAGATCAATACTTCAGCGTGCAAGGTTTTCCAAACCTTCAAAAGCCCAAAATGCCACTTCAATGACATTCCACATTGGGCCACTTCTAATACTGTAATTCCTTCATTTATTCTTCAATGTTTCAAGCTTCTATGAAGAGAATTAAAAGTTCACAAGCCGAAGTCAAGCCACAATTAATAATCAATCAAGGCCACAAGAATCATCTAGAAGTAATTAGGAAATTTGCATTTGATTGTAATTTCATTTGAATTTCTAATTTAGGTAGCTTATAAATAGGACCTTAGATTCATCAATTCACACACACCATGGAGGGGTGGAGGTGACTCCACCCCCCTTTCACTCTCATTCTTTTCTCTTCTTCCATTTCTTTCATACACACTTTTGTAAATATTTTGCTATGAGTTTGTAATTTCCAACATTGGGAAAGAGAGCTCTATTTCTATTTGATGGATTAATTTGTTTTTATTCTTCTTCTTCTCTTCATCTCTCTTTGATTTACTTGAAGGATTTTCGTTCTTCATTTAAGCATTCAATTCTCTTGGGAAAGAGATTGAATGTACATGAATTCTATGTGAACCTTGGGAAAGGAATCATAGAATGATGCTTGAAAATCCTTCTCACACTTGAGTAGATTTGAGTATGGATGGGATATTGTGACATTTAATCTATCCACTATTTGGGTCTAGGAAAGTGTGTGGTATAATTAGGGACCATTCTTCATCTCTTATCATGAGCAATTAGACCAAGGAATTGGCTATTGAGTAAGATTTGAGAGATTGAATTACCAAGGAATTGGGATTTAATCAATCATGATTGCCAAGAGGTCAATGAGTTGCATGATTAAAGAGGAGATGAAAACTATTGATCCTAAGAATGCAATATCTCTTGATCCCGATGTTAATTTCATTCTTAATTCTTGTTATTTACTTTTTGTCTTCAATTCTTGTTATTTACTTATGCGCATTTATGGCTTTCTTTACTTTTTCACATTTATGCCTTCCAAGTGTTTGTAGAAATGCTTCACTTGATTTTACTTTCTAGTCATTTACTTTCTTGCACTTTACTTTCTTGTACTTTTCATTCCTTGCAATTTACATTCTTGCACTTTAATTTTTAGCACTTTAATTTGTTGTCATTTACATTTCTTGCACTTTATTGTTTTCCTTTACTTTCATGTCATTTACTTTTCTTGTTGCTTATCATCACAATTATGACCGTCTAACTAGAATAATTAATCAACTATTGCTTGCTTAATCCATAAATCCTCGTGGGATTGACCTCACTCTTGTGAGTTTTATTACTTGATACGACCTGGTGCCCTTGCCGGTAGTTATTACGGAGAATTAATTTTTCCATATCAGTAACTGATGAACGGATAATTTATACGCTTTTTGGCATTGTTTTTAGTATATTTTTAGTATATTTTAATTAGTTTTTATTATATTTTTATTAGTTTTTATTTAAAAATCATATTTCTGGACTTTACTACGAGTTTGTGTGTTTTTCTGTGATTTCAGGTATTTTCTGGCCGAAATTGAGGGACCTGAGCAAAAATCAGATTCAGAGGCTGAAAAAGGACTGCAGATGCTGTTGGATTCTGACCTCCCTGCACTCAAAGTGGATTTTCTGGAGCTACAGAAGCCCAATTGGCACGCTCTCAATTGCGTTGGAAAACAGACATCCTGGGCTTTGCAGTAATATATAATAGTCTATACTTTGCCCGAGATTTGCTGGCCCAAACAGGCGTTCCAAGTCAGCCCAAGAATTCTGGCGTTTAACTCCAAAACTGGCACAAAAGCTGGAGTTAAACGCTTAAACTGGCACGAAAGCTGGAGTTTAACTCCAAGAAAAGTTTCAACACATGGAAGCTTCAATGCTCAGCCCAAGCACACACCAAGTGGGCCCGGAAGAAGATTATTGCATTAATTACTCATTTCTGTAACCCTAGGCTACTAGTTTTCTATAAATAGGACCTTTTGCCATTGTGTTTTCATACTTTTAGATCTTTTACTCATACTTTGATAGACCTTTTCACGTTTGGGGCTGGCCTCATGGCCATGCCTGAACCTTGTTCTTATGTATTTTTAACGGTGGAGTTTCTTCACACCATAGATTAAGGTGTGGAGCTCTGCTGTTCTTCATGAATTAATACAAGTACTATTGTTTTTCTATTCAACTCAAGTCTATTTCTTCTCCAAGATATTGATTATTCTTCAACTTGATGAATGTGATGATCCGTGACACTCATCATCATTCTCACCTATGAACATGTGTCTGACAACCACCTCTGTTCTACTAGCAATGGCTTGAATGCGTATCTCTTGGGTTTCTAATCTAAGATTGGAACCTTCGTGGTATAGGCTAAAATTATTGGCGGCCATTCCTGAGATCCGGAAAGTCTAAACCTTGTCTGTGGTATTCCGAGTAGGATTTGGGAAGGGATGACTGTGACGAGCTTCAAACTCGCGATTGTGGGGTGTGTGACAGACGCAAAAGGATCAATGGATCCTATTCTGACATGATCGAGAACCGACAGCTGATTAGCCGATGATGTGACAGAGCATCAGGATCATTTTCACTGAGAGGACGGGATGTAGCCATTGACAACGGTGATGCCCAACATAAAGCTTGCCATGGAAAGGAGTATGAATGATTGGAAGAAGGCAATAGGAAAGCAGAGGTTCAAGGGGAACAAAGCATCTTCATACGCTTATCTGAAATCCACCAATGAATTACATACGTAACTCTATCTTTATTTTATGTTTATTTTCATCCCCTTAAACTCCATAACCATTTGAATCCGCCTGACTGAGATTTACAAGATGACCATAGCTTGCTTCAAGCTGACAATCTCCGTGGGATCGACCCTTACTCACATAAGGTTTATTACTTGGACGACCCAGTGCACTTGCTGGTTAGTTGTGTGGAATTGTGACAAAGTGTGATTCACGTTTGAGAGCACCAAGTCTTTGGCGCCATTGTTGATGATCACAATTTCACATACCAAGTTTTTGGCGCCGTTGCCGGGGATTGTTCGAGTTTGGACAACTGACGGTTCATCTTGTTGCTTAGATTAGGTATCTTTTCTTCAGAATTTTTAAGAATGAATTCTAGAGTTTCAAGGTGATGTTCCCACCATCACAAAAGCTGATTGATTCTCATCAATTTAGCTATTATATGTAATGTCCTGCTGAATCTTGGCCAAACATGTCTAATCCTTTTTAGACTGAAGCTTTAGACTAACATTGCATGATTCCTGGAATTTTTATTAAAAGTTTTGATTCTATTTATTTTCTTTTCCATATAAGTTTCGAAAATCACAAAAAAATTTATAAAACCATAAAAACCAAAAATATTTTATGTTTCTTGTTTTAGTCTAGTATCAATTTTTAAGTTTGGTGTCAATTGCATGTTTTTATTCTTCTTGCATTTTTCGAATACATGCATTATGTTCTTCATTAATCTTCAAGTTGTTCTTGATGATTTACTTGTTCTGATCTTTAAATACTCTTGTTTTGTGTGTTTTGTTGTTTTTCTTATGCATTCTCAATTTGTTAGTGTCTCTTATATGAAAATTTTTAAGTTTGGAGTCCTGCATGCATTGTTTAGTTGATCTTAGTTGCATTTTTATTGATTCTCATCATCAAAAATTCAAAAATATTTTTAAAACTATGTCTTTTCAAGTCAATAATACAGAGAATTGTAGATTCTGAACATTCAGCAGAGGAATCAAACAGAAAAAGCTGGGCGTTCAAAACGCCCAGTGAAGAAGGAAAACTGGCGTTTAAATGCCCAGCCAGGCCTAAAAAGGTAGAGTTTTGGGCGTTAAACGCCAGAATGGATGCCATTCTGGGCGTTTAACGCCAGGATGACACTAGAGGGAAGATTTTGTTTTTAATTCACATTTTTTTCAAGTTTTCATAATTTTTCAAAATCAAATATTTTTCAAATCATATCTTTTCAATCATATCTCTTTCAAAATCAATTTCTTTCCATTTTATATTTATTTTTACTATTTTCAAAAATCCTTGCTTCAATTCAAGATTTACTTCAAAAATTTTCAAGTTGTTACTTGCCTATTAAGAAAGGATCAAATTTTAAATTTTAGAATCATATCTTCTAATTTCTTGTTAGTCAAGTAATCAACTTTGATTTTAAAATTTTCTCTTTTTAAATTAATCTTCAATCATATCTTCTCAATCACATCTTTTTCAAAATTAACTCTCAATCATATCTTTTTGATTTCTAATTTCAAAATCTTTTTCAAAAATCACTTGATTTCTTTTCCAATCTTAGTTTTCAAAAATCATCAACCAAATTTTCAAAATTTCTTTTAATTATTTCAAAATCTTTTACTTTAATTTTCGAAAATTCTTCCCCTCTACTCACATCCTTCTATTTAAAGGACTAAGACTCCTCATCAAGGTGCAATTCGAACTCTATCCCTCTTGATAAGTTCGAATTCCCTCTTCTCCACCTCTTCCTTCTATTCTTCTTTTCCTCTGACACCTCAAGGAATCTCTATACTGTAACATAGAGGATTCCCTACTTTCTTGTTCTCTTCTCTTTCATATGAGCAGGAACAAAGGTAAAGGCATACTTGTTCAAGCTGATCCTGAACCTGAAAGGACCTTGAAGAGAAAGCTAAGAGAAGCTAAAGAACAATTCTCTTTAGAGGGCCTAACAGAGTTCTTCAAAGAAGAAGAAACCATGGTAGCCAAAAACAACAATGCCAACAATGCAAGGAAGGTGCTTGGTGACTTTACTGCATCTACTCCTGATTTCTATGGGAGAAACATCTCAATCCCTGCTATTGGAGCAAACAACTTTGAGCTTAAGCCTCAATTAGTTTCTCTAATGCAACAGAATTGCAAGTTTTATGGACTTCCATTGGAAGATCCTCATCAGTTCTTAGCTAAGTTCTTGCAAATCTGTGACACTGTCAAGACCAATGGGGTTGACCCTGAAGTCTATAGACTTATGCTTTTTCCATTTGCTGTAAGAGACAGAGCTAGAACATGGTTGGATTCACAACCTAAGGAAAGCCTGAACTCTTGGGAAAAGCTAGTCAATGCCTTCTTGGCAAAGTTCTTTCCACCTCAAAAATTGAGTAAGCTTAGAGTGGAAGTCCAAACCTTTAGACAGAAGGATGGTGAGTCCCTCTATGAAGCTTGGGAGAGATACAAGCAATTGATCAGAAGGTGCCCTTCTGACATGCTTTCAGAATGGAGCATCATAGGAATCCTCTATGATGGTCTGTCTGAACTATCCAAGATGTCATTGGATAGCTCTGCTGGAGGATCTCTTCATCTGAAAAAGACGCCTATAGAAGCTCAAGAACTCATTGAAATGGTTGCAAATAACCAATTCATGTACACTTCTGAAAGGAATCCTGTGAATAATGGGACAACTCAGAAGAAGGGTGTTCTTGAGATTGATACTCTGAATGCCATATTGGCTCAGAATAAAATATTGACCCAACAAGTCAATATGATTTCTCAGAGTCTGTCTGAAATGCAAGCAGCAACAGGCAGTACTAAGGAAGCTTCCTTTGAAGAAGAAGCTTATAATCTTGAGAACCCAGCAATGGAAGAGGTGAATTACATGGGAGAACCCTATGGAAACACCTATAATTCTTCATGGAGAAATAATCCAAATCTCTCATGGAAGGATCAACAAAGACCTCAACAAAGTTTCAACAACAATAATGGTGGAAGAAACAGGTTTAGCAATAGCAAGCCTTTTCCATCATCTTCTAAGCAACAAACAGAGAATTCTAAGCAAAGTCACTCTGACTTAACAACCATTGTCTCTGATCTAATCAAAACCACTCAAAGTTTCATGACTGAAACAAGGTCCTCCATTAGAAATTTGGAGGCACAATTGGGTCAGCTGAGTAAGAAAATTACTGAACTCCCTCCTAGCACTCTCCCTAGCAATACAGAAGAGAATCCAAAAAGAGAGTGAAAGGCCATAACCACATCTCACATGGCCGAACATGGAGAGGAGGAAGAGGCAGTGATTCTCACTGAGGAAGACCTCAACGGACGCCCACTGACCTCCATGGAGTTCCCTAAAGAGGAACCATGGGAATCTGAGGCTCACACTGAGACCATAGAGATTCCATTAAATTTACTTTTGCCATTCATGAGCTCTGATGAGTATTCTTCCTCTGAAGAGGATGAAGATGTCACTGTAGAGCAAGTTGCTAAGTACCGTGGAGCAATCATGAAGCTAAATGCCAAGTTGTTTGGTAATGAGACTTGGGAGAATGAACCTCCATTGCTCATCAAAGAACTGGATGACTTGACTAGGCAGAGATTACCTCAAAAGAGACAGGACCCTGGAAAGTTCTGAATCCCTTGTACCATAGGCACCATGATCTTTGAGAAGGCTCTGTGTGACCTAGGGTCAAGCATAAACCTTATGCCTCTCTCTGTAATGGAAAAGCTAGGGATCATTGAGGTACAAGCTGCAAGAATCTCACTAGAGATGGCAGACAATTCAAAGAAACAGGCTTATGGACTTGTAGAGGATGTCTTGGTGAAGGTTGAGGACCATTACATCCCTGCTGATTTCATAGTCCTAGAGATTGGGAAGTGTATGGATGAATCTATCATCCTTGGCAGACCCTTCCTAGCCACAGCAAAAGCTGTGATTGATGTTGACAGAGGAGAATTGATCATTCAAGTGAACGGAGACTCCCTTTTGTTTAAAGCTCAAGGATATCCCTCTGTCACCATGGAGAGGAAGCATGAAGAGCTTCTCTCAATACAGAGTCAAACAGAGCCCCCACAGTCAAACTCTAAGTTTGGTGTTGGGAGGCCACAACCAAACTCTAAGGAGTAAAGAGAACTACTCCATAATCAAAGGAAACATTTCATCAACCACATGGAAAGCATTACTAAAAGACATATTAAAAGTGCAATTAAATTGAAATTAAAAAGTACCCACTAACAATTATCAACATACAATCACTCAAACAATACAATTAATCATGAAAATCATCAATGTAACATTAGCAATTCAAGATTCACAAGATTCATGAAATGGGTATAAAATGACAATTGATAAGAAAACATAAAACTAACACAAGATCTAAACAAAATTATACTAAGGAATTCAAATTAAACAATCAAAACTAATAATTAACAAGATCCAATTCAGAATTCAACAAGGGAAGATCAAACTAAAGCTAGATCTAGAGATGAATAAGGGTTTCTCTCTCTAGGATAACAAGAACCAAAAATTAGCTAAAAATTTTGTCTAAGTGTAAAATGAATGATCCCCCCTTTCCCCCTAGCATCCTTGGGTCTTTTCCATGCAGAATTTGGGCCTCTTGAGCCTCAGAAATCGGCAGGCACGATTTCCTTTAATGAGGTCACGTGCAGCTTGTCGCGCGTACGCGCCATGCGTGCATGCGCGCCGGTGTGGATTTCCCTAATCTGTGCGGATGCGTCAATCTTTGCGCGCCGCTTCCAGCTGTACATATCCATGTGTGTGCACGAGGTGCGCGTGCGCGCCCATGCTGAAATTCCCAAAATCCAAATCTTCATGTTCCTTCCTCTTGTGCATGCTTTCTTTCTCTCTTCTAGGCCATCCTAGCCCTATAAATTCTGAAATCACTCAACAAACACATCACAGCATCGAATGATAATAAAAGAGGATCAAAATATAGCAATTTTAAGGAAAAAAAAGCATGTTTTCCTTCACGAAGAAATATTAGGAAGAGAACACAAAACCATGCAATTCTTGTGAATAAGTGTGAAAAATATTGACAAAACCCCCCAAATTCAACATAATATAAACCACAAAATTGGGGTTTATCACATCTTATAACAACTTATTTTCTCTCTTGTGTGCATTATTCTCTTTCTATGATTGTAATCTTTAATTTGTTTGATTCTTTATGTCCATTATTTTGTGTAGACATTCATTTATATGATTGAGGCCATCATTTCATTAACTCGCTTGCCCAAATAGGCCTACCTTTTATCTTCCATTGTTAGCCAATTTTGATCCTATGATTAACCTACTTTGTTCTTTAATTTAGCACATTACAAGCCTTGAAGCGAAAAACAATAAATGTCCTTTATTTGGATCTTTGATTAGCTTAGGCTAGTGAGTGTGTATCATTCAAGTGTGGGAAAACTTGGGACATTGGTTGAGAAAAAGGTGTGTGTTGTAAATCTATTAAAAACATTGGGAATTGGGTACAAACTCATGTGTTAATTAAATCTAAAGCCATATGCATTGATACTTTTGTATATATTTTGGTTTGCAAAAAGAAAAAAATGATGAGAAAATAAAAAGAAAAAAATGTATATATGCCAAAAGAAAAAAAAATAGAAAAAGAAAGAAATAAAAAGGGGACAAAGCGCCCCAAAGTGAAGCTCAATAATAAAATCAATACATATGAGTTGTGATGAAAAAGAGAATGCATGAGTATGTGAAAAAGTGAGAAAGGGGTAGTTAGGTTAGCTTTGAATTTGTATAGGTTGTTATATAGGTTAGGTGGGAAGTTTAAGCTTATCAAAGATTCAAATTTCAAGTCCACTTGACCATATGCATCCTACCTTGACCCTATCTCCATTACAACCTATGAATAAGACCTCGTGATAATTGTATGCATGCATGAAACAATTGTTGATTGTTAGATGAAAAATAAATCTTGGAAAGCATGATTAGGGGAGAATCGAGTGAATCAACCCATATACATTTGAGTGATTAGAGCGGATACACATCCGGTGAGGGTTCGATTGCTCAATTAAATATTTTCACCTAGATTCACCAGAACAATTCCATAGTATTACCACTAACCATCGGAATCGGAAGCCAGAGGAAGACTATCCACTCTGATTTTGTGATCATCAAGGACTCCATTGCCTACAATATAATCCTCGGAAGAATGACGATCAACGACCTATCCGCCGTCATCTTCATCAAGTTCTGAATCATGAAGTTCTAGGCTGATAACGACACCATCGAAACGATACATAGGGAACGGGAAGTTGCGATAGAGTGCGACAAATTAGCTTGGCCCTTGATGTGTATTTTTGGAAAATGAATTCCAAACACACAAATCTAACCAGCAAGTATACCGGGTCGCATCAAGTAGTAAAACTCACTTAGAGTGAGGTCGATCCCACAGGGATTGATGGATCAAGCAACTTTAGTGGGTGATTAGTTTAGTCAAGCTAACATTGAGTGAATTGTGTGACGTTGATCAACAGAAAATAAATTGCAGTGAAATATAAATGGCAGAAAGTAAATGACAATAAACGTAAAGGGCAAGGAATGTAAATTGGCAAAATCTTAAATGACAAGAAATGTAAATTACATCAAATGTAAAGGGGGTGGGTGCTGGAAATTTAAAGAAAGCAGCAAGAAGAACTTGGAACAATTGCATACGAATTAAATTGCATGAAAAGTAAAAGGAATTGGGTGCTGGAAATTCAGAAATTAAGCAAGAGAATATAAGTAGCACTCAAATAGAGAAGTAACTTGCAACAGATCTTAAACAGAAAGCAGAATTGCTTGAAGAAGCAAACAGAAAGTAAATTCAACTCAATTGCAAAATCAAAATTTAAGGTTGAAGATCTCAGGAAATCAATGAGACTAGAAAACAAGTCTAGATCTCAATTCCTTCCTTGATCCAATAGCAAACAAGATGCAGGAAAATCAAAGATGAAAGCAATGAAAAGAACTTTGATTCAAATCACAATTCACTTGAAAGTTTGCAGAAGAAGAAAACAGAGAGAATTCTTAAGGTGAGATTGAAACAGAATTTCTTCAATTCTCAACCCAAGATTCGAAACAAAAAATGAAAACTAAGAGAGAGCTCTCAAATCCTAATGCTCCTTAGTGAAGCCAGCCTCTAATGCTCTCTATTAGAGCCAACCTTCAATGCTCTCTATTAGAGCCCCCCTCCCTAACAAAGATGAAAATGATGCCTTATATAGGCTTTACAAAATGTAAATAAAAATGAAATTGAAATTAAAAACAAATTACAATTAAATAAAATAAAATTTTTAACTATCTCTTGTGCCTTTGAGTGATGGTAATGGACTTAGCTTGCTTTGGATTTGAGGAAGAATGGATCCGGATGGCCTTGATGGAATTGGGTTGAAGATGGCCTCAGTTGATTGCTCTTGGTGTTGGGAAGAAATCCACTTGTGAACCGGACCATGAACCATTCACGTTTGAGTCAACGTTTGAGGTAAACGTTGACTCAAACGTCTTCATGAAACCAATTATGCAGCTCAGCCACTTTTGCTGCCATCCACGTTTGAGCCAACGTTTGAGGTCAAACGTGAGCTCAAACGTGGCTCCTCCCACTCAGCTCTTCTAGCCAATATTTGGCCCAACGTTTGAGGCAAACGTTGGCGCAAACGTGGCTCATTGAATCATTAAACAGTGGTGTTCATTCATTCTCTTATGGCACCAACGTTTGACCCCAAGTTTGAGGTAAACGTTGGCGCAAACGTTGCCAAGCTCCAGGGGTGATTTTCCTTGCTAAGATGTGGCCAACGTTTGACCTCAAGTTGGAGGCAAACGTTGGCACAAACGTTGCATAGCTCCAGGGTGTGGTTGCACTCTTCCTCACGTTTGAGTCCAAGTTTAAGGCAAACTTGAGATCAAACGTGAGTGCTTCTTCTTGCCCCTTGCTATCCCCTTTTCTTCAACCTTTTTCCAAACCTCTTTCCACCTATCATCAATTAACAATTGCATCAAAGTTGTGCTTTAATCATGAGAGTTCTTCTTCTTCTTGAAATTCAAGTGATTATGGTACAAAAACTCATGAAAATGCATCAATTTATCCATGGTTGATTGAATCTAAGGAAAAAATGAAATTCTACTCAAATGGCTTACTTATGGCTCAAGAAAGTGCATAAAACCTATTGAAAACAAAGGAAAAAGGCTAGTGAAACTAGGCTAAGATGACCTGTCATCACAACACCAAACTTAAAGCTTGCTTGTCCTCAAGCAAGAAAAGAATCATGCAATAGAGATTGACAATCCATGGTAATAAGAATAGCAACTCAATGTTCATGGTAAACTAGTTTTCTAGGCATGCTACAATCACAAAAGAAATGTAAATGATCGATGCTTCTATCTAGCTCAATTTGTGAAATCTTTTTCTTATATTTCTTCCTTGAAACAAGCTTTTGATTTTCTTATTAGCTTCTCCTTTTAGGTGCTTTGCCCCATGAATGGATAACAAAGCTACGACTATAAATGCTTTATTTTCAAGTATTACCACTTGATACATAAGCACCACAAGCATTTAATTAGAGGACTTCATTAAGCTCATTTGTTTCTTTTCTTGACTCTCTAATCATTGATGCTCAGAGCCTTGAGCTTTGAGGGAGTGCTTTTGCACTTGAGCCTAGCCTTGACTTCTAAGTGTTTTGTTTTCAAGCATTTTACTTGATACATAAACACCACAAGTACTTAACAATGAAATTGTCATTGGTACTCAGAGCCTTCAGCTTTCTCATTCTTTCCCTTTTTCTTTCTTGCTTTATTTACAATTGCTTCTTCAAGGTTTTCATGATTTCAAAAGATTTCACAAAATGTCCTAGATGAAAACTTCAATTAAATAAAATCCAATGCAACTGAGCAACAATTAATCATACTAGCTTTCCAAAACTTGTATGCACATGCTAAGTTCTTCTTTAATGCCTTGTTTGTTTATGATCATGATGCTTTATTGCTTTCGAACTCACAAAACTCAAGTTGGTAGTCATAATGCCACAGCAAGATGTTACAAATCAAAATTCAAGCTATGCTTATTCATACCACACATACATAAAGAGAATATAAAGACAATCATGCAATTTAAGTGCTGGAAATAAATGAGAGGAAAAGGAACTCTACAACCTTGTAGTCCATCTTCTCTATTGTTGTCCTTTTTCCTCTGTTCTTCCTCTTTCCCTTGCCAAACTCAGAATGCTTGCTCATCCTCAAGCAACAATTAGAACGATGGCTATGGGGCTAAGATAGATAATGAATGTCTTACACAATGAAATGATAGTAGTACATGTGTTCTAAGCAAGAAAAATTAAAGATAATAATCAAAGCACAAGAGACAGAGACATTGTGATTGTAAACTTAAGATGGTGAGCACAATACATTGCATAAAAGATAAGTGGCACACCAAACTTAGTGTGACACTTTCACTTGAAATTAATGCAAGTATCTAGTAAAGATTGGAAGCAAATTTTGTTGCATAGCAACACCAAACTTAGAATGCAATCATATGTCAATTTATTTGAATTAAAACTAAACAAAAGGAACTGTTATATGTTGAATACAATCACCCAGCAAAAAATCTGTCATGAATAAGGATCTCTTGGTGCTTGTATTAACAAAAACAGTTAAGAAGCAAAATAAGTGAAATCATTAAAAACAAAGAAATACTAAAGTAAATAGAATAACAAAGTGTTAAATCAAAAGAAAGATAAATTTACAGAGGCATTGTGATTATGCAGACAAGTGGTGTTGCTGGATGACTTGCATATAAAAATAAGTGGCACATCAAACTTAGAATCTTAGTGTGACACTTTCATGTAAAATTGATGTAATCATCCAAAGGGATTGAAAACAATTTGTTGCAGGGCAACACCAAACTTAGAATGTAACCATGTGCCTATTTATTGAATTTAAACAAAGAAAAGAAAGAAAACAAAGCAAAGAAGAGAAACGTTACCTACTGTTGGCATGTTGTTCTTCACTTTCTTCCTCTTCTTCTAGTTTGTTAAGAGGAATGACCTTAAGGGAGGAGAAGATTCAGCTATTGCCCCCTGTCTTGATCTTTCCTCAGCAAGCTTCCTTTTGTAAATAGCTTGATTGAGCTTACTTGCTGGATTAGGGACAAAATTGGTGCTCTTGCTAGTTGCCTTCACTTCTTTGGATTCAAGACTTGGTTGCTGTGTGATTATTGGAGTTTTGTATTCATCCAGACCCTTTTGAGTTGGTGGTTTCATGAGCTCCTCCTCTGTGTACTTCTTTACTTCACTTGAGTGTGAATTTTCTTGAGTATCTTCCTCACTTTTTTGTTCCTCCACTCCTTTCTTTGCACTCAACATTTGACTTAATAGTTCTTTTATGGAGGAGGTCTGTTGTTCTTCCCAAGATTTCTTCATCTCCTCTTCATATTTTTCGATCACAGATTCAAGGGAAGTTTGTGAGGGTTGTGAATGTTTATGTTCCTTTGTCACCTCAAGTGCAGTTTCATTTTCAACCACTTCATTCTTCATTGAAAGTTCACTTGATGTAGTAACCTCCTCATCTTGCTCTTCCACTTTATCCTTCACATCCATCAATTGGTCTTCATTTTCCTTGCTTAGTAGTTCTAAACGTTTGTTTGTGTCCTCCAATTGCTCATCCGTCTCCTGCAAAAGGATTTCTAGTTCCCTCCGGGATTGTTGATGTTCCTCCACCATTCTGTTGAACATGGACTCAAGTTTTGAGAGTCTTTGGCTTGTGGAGGTTTGTGTTGAGGCATATTTAGGTGATGAAGAATTTTCAAATGTAGAAGTGGGAGGTGAGGTTGGACAATTTCTCATGTGAGTTGACTGCTCAGGATTTGCAGTTTCTTGGAAACACTCCCAGCCACCATTGGAATAATGACTTGAATCATTTTGTGGTGGAAGGAAATATTCCATATGATTTTCTTTCTTATCTTGTGTTTCTGAAGCAATTCTCCATGGATTAGAGTGGTTAGAATTTATATTTTCTTGGTGATATTCCCAGCCACCATTAGAGATTGGTGATGGTGGGCAATATCCCATAAAATTTGTTTGATCTTAAGATGAGTTGAACTCCATTTGAATTTTAGAAAACACAACACCAAGGAAAATTGAAATTACTCATATCAGAGATGAGAATTTCTTAGTGAAGCAAAAACTCAAACACCTTGGTTTCAACTCAAAACAGAGAACAAAAACAAAGAAAATGCTTGATCTAGACTTCTCACCCACTTAATCATTGTTGATCTAATCAATCCCCGGCAACGACGCCAAAAACTTGATGTGTATTTTTGGAAAATGAATTCCAAACACACAAATCTAACCAGCAAGTATACCGGGTCGCATCAAGTAGTAAACTCACTTAGAGTGAGGTCGATCCCACAGGGATTGATGGATCAAGCAACTTTAGTGGGTGATTAGTTTAGTCAAGCTAACATTGAGTGAATTGTGTGACGTTGATCAACAGAAAATAAATTGCAGTGAAATATAAATGGCAGAAAGTAAATGACAATAAACGTAAAGGGCAAGGAAAGTAAATTGGAAAAATCTTAAATGACAAGAAATGTAAATTGCATCAAATGTAAAGGGGGTGGGTGCTGGAAATTTAAAGAAAGAAGCAAGCAGAACTTGGAACAATTGCATACGAATTAAATTGCATGAAAAGTAAAAGGAATTGGGTGCTGGAAATTCAAAAATTAAGCAAGAGAATATAAGTAGCACTCAAATAGAGAAGTAAATTGCAACATATCTTAAACAGAAAGCAGAATTGCTTGAAGAAGTGATGCCAAGGCATCTTAGGCTAGTTTCACTAGCCTTTTTCTTTTATTTTTAGTTGTTTTATGCATTTTCTTGAGCCTTAAGTAATCATTTGGGCCAAATAGTCATGCTTGTCTTAAATCATTCAACATGAAGATTTTGATGCAAATTCCATGAGTTTTTAGTTATATTACTTGAATGCTATGAATGGAAGATTTCTCATGAAATTTTGCAAGACTTTGATGCAATTGTTTGGATGATTTCAGGGAAGAAGAGGCTAGGCAAGGAAGCAACAAAATCAATAAAGGAAGCTTGAATATCACATGTGGAGTTTAAGTTCCAGTTTAAGCTTAAACTGGAACTTAAACTACCAAGCCATATAATGCTGGAATTGAAGTTTAACCTCCAGTTTAACCTTAAACTGGAGGTTAAATGCCAGAAGTGAGAATCTCACCAGGGGAGCATTTCCACGTTTAACCTCCAGTTTAACCTTAAACTGGAGGTTAAACGCCAGAAGTAAGAAAGGCACCAGGAGCATTCCACGTTTAAGCTCCAGTTTAACCTTAAACTGGAGCTTAAACGTGTTCGACTATTTTTCTCCTCCAGGGTTGCTTTCTCATTTCCACGTTTAAGCTTCAGTTTAACCTTAAACTGAAGCTTAAACGTGCTCGAGCTTGTGCCTCCAGGGAGTGCCAGCGTTTAAGCTCCAGTTTAAGCTTAAACTGGAGCTTAAACGTGTTATATGGAACAGCTTGACCATGCCTTCTTCAAACATAAATAACTTGAGCTACAAAACTCCAAATGAGGTGATTCAAAATGCATTGGAAAGAAGACATCTAGAGCTTTCCAAGCATATATGGCATGCATGGTGGATACTAAAAATTGAGGGAGAAAACAGCCCCGTAATGTGCATAGAAGAGCATAGTACCAACATGCAATCAGGCCAGCTGACCTCTTCACCTTCCATGGAGTATAACTCGAGTTGTAGAAATCCAATTGAGGTGCTTCCAGTTGCGTTAGAAAGATGACATCCATAGCTTTCCAACGAGGTATAATAGTCTATATTTGGCATCAAATTGGCAAGGTTGACAAGAGAACAAAGTGACGACTCAAGAAAGGGGGGGTGCAACGTTTGAGTGTAGTTTAATGGATCATTATCCTTTTTGGATCAATTATGTCACTCTACCCTTCAAGCAAGCAAGGCCCATCAACAACACCAAATCAAGGCCACAAGAATCATCTAGAATAGTTTATTTTCATTTGATTGTAATTTGCTTTGAATTTCATTTTCATTTTGTAATTTAGGGAGCCTATTTAAAGGCCTTAGTTCCTGCATTTGAAACACGGGGGGGATTGAAGGGGAATCCAGCCCCTGAGGGGGATTACTTTTTTACCTTTTCATTTAGCTAGTTTTCATATCTTTGTAATTGAATTCAGAGCTATGACTCACTAAACCCCTTTCATTGGGTTAGGGAGCTCTATTGTAATTCAATGAATCAATAATAGTTTATCTTCTTCTTCAATCTTTTCTCTTGAATTTTGTTAGAAAGCTTCTCGATCTAATTCCATTGGGTAGTTGTCTTGGGAAAGAAACTACCCATAATTGGAATCCTTCGGAACCTTGGGAAAGGAATGGAGGATTCATGCTAGAGAAGCTTTCTCACAGTGAATTGGATTGGGGTTTGGATGGATATTGTGACATGTAATCCTACCAAATTGTGGTTCATGAAACTGTGTGGTATAATCAGTGATCGAGCATCATCTCTTCTTATGAACATTTAAACCAAGGGATTGGGAATTTGTTTGTTTTTAGAGAGAATTGGTGAGCCAAGGGATTGGGATCCAATCATATAAGATTGCCAAGCAAAATTCAATGAACGCATTGGTTGAGGAAGAGATAAACATGTTTTGATTCGGAGATCTCAATATCTCCTATAACCCAATGAATTCCCATTTCTGATTTCCACTTTCTCTTTACATTCTGCAACTCAATTCATGCAATCACCCCCATCCCCTTTTAATTTCAGCAATTTAGCTTCTGCTCTTTAATTCATGCAATTTAAGATTCCGCCATTTAAATTTCTTGTCATTTACGTTTCCCGCCAATTTTACATTCTGCAATTCTCATCTAAATCTTGATTCCGCTCAACTAGAACACACTTCTAATCCGAATTGCTCACTCAACCAATCCTTGTGGGATTCGACCTCACTCTATTGTGAGTTTTTACTTGACGATAACCGGTGCACTTGCCGGAAGGAATTTTGCCGATCGTGCAATTTCCTAAATCGTGGCATAACAAGTTTATGCGCATCAAGTTTATGGCGCCGTTGCCGGGGATTGGTTTTCGATTGACAATTCTCCAATTGGAAGTTAACTAGATTGAGCAATTTTTCTTTTCTTTTGTTAATAGTTTTTGTTTCAGTTTATTACTGCTAATTTCTGCAAATTTTAATTTGTTTTCTTTGCTTATTCACTTGTTATCATACTAACCACTAGCTGTTTGTGATATTGCCTCACTATGGAATTTCCACTATCTTTGGATGAGTATTGTTTGAGACTGAGCACATTGCAAAAAAGAAAGGAGTATCCATCATCTTTTGGTCAATCAAAATTCATGAGAAACTCTCCACCACCACAGAATGATTCATGTTATTATGCTCATGGTGGGTGGGAGTATCAGGAACAGGAAACGGGGTACTTCCCAGAGCCACAAAATGGTCCATGTTTTGGTGAATTTGATCACTACTCAAGTTGTGGCTGGGAAGATCAAAACCAAAGAGATTTCACTTATTCACACCCCATTCATCAAGAGCCATCACCTCTGAATTATCCAACCTCACCTCCTAGTTTTACATATCCAAATTCTTCATCACTTGAGCATTTCTCAGCACAAAATTCCTTCTCAAATTCATACAATTCATTTCACTATCCACAAGACTCATTCCACTACACACAAGAGTCATACCACTACCAACACTCCAACCAAAGACTCTATCAGCCCACGCAAAACACATACTCCCAGCCACCATATCACAGCCAAGATAATCAACCTCATCAACCCAATCCGAACCAACAATTTCAAGATCAATTAAACAGGATAGAAGGAATGATTGCAACTATGGGCAGAGATGTGGCCGATTTGAAAAGATTTAAGGAAGAAGTGATATCCAACTTACAAAATCATGGTGCTGCCATTCAAAAGCTAGAAGCACAAATTGGATATCTATCAAAGCAAATCCCTACCCACAATTCTTCTAGTGATACCATGGCAAACCCAAGGGAGGAATCAGAAGAACAAGAAAGGGAGAAAGTCAATCAAGGGAGATCACACTCCAATGACACAGAGAGTTGCAAAGAGGAAGGGTTCATTGAACCACAAATTCAGGAAGCTTTTGATGAACAGGATACTCCAACTGTCCAACAACAACCAAGTTCTGAGATCAAGGATGTGAAGGCAGTAGAAACAAGCACCAAAATGAGGATTGTGACCGAGAAACAAAGGATCATATCCATGAAGAAGAGAAGGTCGAAGAACAATCCAACTCCTGAGCCAACAAGCAAGTTCACTCAAGCCAATCACAAGGGAAAGCTTGCTGGAAAGAAGCATTCACAACAAGGGGCACTAACTAGCTCCTTTATCCACTTGAAGTCATTCCTCTTAACAAACTGGAAGAAGAGGAAGAAAGTCAGGAACAGCATGTCAAGCTAATGACGTTAAAGAAGCGCTTGTTGGGAGGCAACCCAACCAAAGGTAGTTTTTCTTTTCTAGTTATTTCAATAAAAGAGTTAAGTAGATTTATCTGTATTGCAAGGAGCTGAGTTTGGTGTTGCACACCAAAACAATTCAAGGGTGAATGTGAGATTCTAAGTTTGGTGTTCCACCAAAAACTTCATTAAAAGCACATTTCTACCTCAGCATGACTAGTCACTAGCTCCAACCAATCAGGGAAACTACTTAAACAATAGTTTAATTTCTAGTTCATAGTTTCTTTTTCTAGTTCATAGTTATTTTCTTAATAAAAGCACATGAGGTTTTCTGCATATGATCCAAATTGCTGCATATGGCAAGGAACTAAGTTTGGTGTTCACACACCAATCTAAGTTCAGAGGCCTACAAACATACATGCATGCTAACCAATTCTCAAAGTGCTTGGGGAACAAGCAACTTCTAATAGCTTTGCAGGAAGACAATCAATCTCATGGAAGGAATATACATCATCATCAAAGAGAACACCAAGGCTAGGAAGGATGATGAACAACAAAGAAGATGCTAAAAGGTTGTATTGTCACTTAATTGCTTGTACTTTGAATTGCTGATATTGGAAGTTTGCATGCACCCCTACTTTAAGTTTGAGTCATTGCAGTTTTTGTTTGTCTGTTTGTTTAATTTCCAAATAAGTGATAGTCTAAGTGTCTGGATAAACTTCACTTGCTTAAATGTATGCTTGCCATGCTTGTTCTGTTTCCAAAAATAAAAGAAAAGTTTGAACAAAAGTAACTCAATTCCATTTAGTAAGAAATCAAATAAGATTAAGTGGTGGTATGCATGTTTGATTGAATAGTCAGCTCACTAAGAAATAAAGTTAGAATTGTCACTTTTAGTGGAAATTAGGATGCTGTCTATGGATCTTGATGAATAAATGTCTTTGGCCATGAAAAAGAAAGAAGAAGAAGAAGAAAAAGCCACTGAAAAAGGGCAACCAAAAAGCAAAAAAATTGAGAAAATAAGCTAGGCACCAATGGTTTGAACTTCTGAGACAAATGCCTGTGGTGTTTATGTATTAAGGATATGCTTGGATGAATAGGTTCTGAGGAGTGTTTCAACACTTGGTAACTTGGGTTAACTAACCCGGGATTATCAACCAAAAGTCCATTATCAAGAGCAACCTAAATACAAAACATTTAGTCACACAAAGAGGTGCTGGGTACCAATGTCTCAAGAAGAAATGTGAACTAAAATGCCTGGAGTGGATATGTGTAGTGCACTGATAAGAAAAAGAAAATGCCAAAGGCTTGAGCAACACATGACACTGAGCAACAAGGAGCAAATAAGCTCAAAGAAAAAGAAAAACAAAGAAAAGAAACTTGCCAAGGATATGTGAATAACAAGAGGCCATAAGCAGTGTTTTAGTGGAAACATAAAAAGTGACATTCTTACCTAAGAAACAATAAAGTGATGCTGCAACAACTTTCTGCATGAACACCCCATTAATCAATGTCAATTACTTACTGATATGGCTAATGAATTTACTTTCTGTTTCATTCTTTCTTCTCAATAATTCAGAACTTGCTTGGGGACAAGCAAGGATTAAGTTTGGTGTTGTGATGCCAAGGCATCTTAGGCTAGTTTCACTAGCCTTTTTCTTTTATTTTTAGTTGTTTTATGCATTTTCTTGAGCCTTAAGTAATCATTTGGGCCAAATAGTCATGCTTGTCTTAAATCATTCAACATGAAGATTTTGATGCAAATTCCATGAGTTTTTAGTTATATTACTTGAATGCTATGAATGGAAGATTTCTCATGAAATTTTGCAAGACTTTGATGCAATTGTTTGGATGATTTCAGGGAAGAAGAGGCTAGGCAAGGAAGCAACAAAATCAATAAAGGAAGCTTGAATATCACATGTGGAGTTTAAGTTCCAGTTTAAGCTTAAACTGGAACTTAAACTACCAAGCCATATAATGCTGGAATTGAAGTTTAACCTCCAGTTTAATCTTAAACTGGAGGTTAAACGCCAGAAGTGAGAATCTCACCAGGGGAGCATTTCCACGTTTAACCTCCAGTTTAACCTTAAACTGGAGGTTAAACGCCAGAAGTAAGAAAGGCACCAGGAGCATTCCACGTTTAAGCTCCAGTTTAACCTTAAACTGGAGCTTAAACGTGTTCGACTATTTTTCTCCTCCAGGGTTGCTTTCTCATTTCCACGTTTAATCTTCAGTTTAACCTTAAACTGAAGCTTAAACGTGCTCGAGCTTGTGCCTCCAGGGAGTGCCAGCGTTTAAGCTCCAGTTTAAGCTTAAACTGGAGCTTAAACGTGTTATATGGAACAGCTTGACCATGCCTTCTTCAAACATAAATAACTTGAGCTACAAAACTCCAAATGAGGTGATTCAAAATGCATTGGAAAGAAGACATCTAGAGCTTTCCAAGCATATATGGCATGCATGGTGGATACTAAAAATTGAGGGAGAAAACAGCCCCGTAATGTGCATAGAAGAGCATAGTACCAACATGCAATCAGGCCAGCTGACCTCTTCACCTTCCATGGAGTATAACTCGAGTTGTAGAAATCCAATTGAGGTGCTTCCAGTTGCGTTAGAAAGCTGACATCCATAGCTTTCCAACGAGGTATAATAGTCTATATTTGGCATCAAATTGGCAAGGTTGACAAGAGAACAAAGTGACGACTCAAGAAAGGGGGGGTGCAACGTTTGAGTGTAGTTTAATGGATCATTATCCTTTTTGGATCAATTATGTCACTCTACCCTTCAAGCAAGCAAGGCCCATCAACAACACCAAATCAAGGCCACAAGAATCATCTAGAATAGTTTATTTTCATTTGATTGTAATTTGCTTTGAATTTCATTTTCATTTTGTAATTTAGGGAGCCTATTTAAAGGCCTTAGTTCCTGCATTTGAAACACGGGGGGGATTGAAGGGGAATCCAGCCCCTGAGGGGGATTACTTTTTTACCTTTTCATTTAGCTAGTTTTCATATCTTTGTAATTGAATTCAGAGCTATGACTCACTAAACCCCTTTCATTGGGTTAGGGAGCTCTATTGTAATTCAATGAATCAATAATAGTTTATCTTCTTCTTCAATCTTTTCTCTTGAATTTTGTTAGAAAGCTTCTCGATCTAATTCCATTGGGTAGTTGTCTTGGGAAAGAAACTACCCATAATTGGAATCCTTCGGAACCTTGGGAAAGGAATGGAGGATTCATGCTAGAGAAGCTTTCTCACAGTGAATTGGATTGGGGTTTGGATGGATATTGTGACATGTAATCCTACCAAATTGTGGTTCATGAAACTGTGTGGTATAATCAGTGATCGAGCATCATCTCTTCTTATGAACATTTAAACCAAGGGATTGGGAATTTGTTTGTTTTTAGAGAGAATTGGTGAGCCAAGGGATTGGGATCCAATCATATAAGATTGCCAAGCAAAATTCAATGAACGCATTGGTTGAGGAAGAGATAAACATGTTTTGATTCGGAGATCTCAATATCTCCTATAACCCAATGAATTCCCATTTCTGATTTCCACTTTCTCTTTACATTCTGCAACTCAATTCATGCAATCACCCCCATCCCCTTTTAATTTCAGCAATTTAGCTTCTGCTCTTTAATTCATGCAATTTAAGATTCCGCCATTTAAATTTCTTGTCATTTACGTTTCCCGCCAATTTTACATTCCGCAATTCTCATCTAAATCTTGATTCCGCTCAACTAGAACACACTTCTAATCCGAATTGCTCACTCAACCAATCCTTGTGGGATTCGACCTCACTCTATTGTGAGATTTTACTTGACGATAACCGGTGCACTTGCCGGAAGGAATTTTGCCGATCGTGCAATTTCCTAAATCGTGGCATAACAAGTTTATGCGCATCAAGAAGTAAACAGAAAGTAAATTCAACTCAATTGCAAAATCAAAATTTAAGGTTGAAGATCTCAGGAAATCAATGAGACTAGAAAAAAAGTCTAGATCTTAATTCCTTCCTTGATCCAATAGCAAACAAGATGCATGAAAATTAAAGATGAAAGCAATGAAAAGAACTTTGATTCAAATCACAATTCACTTGAAAGTTTGCAGAAGAAGAAAACAGAGAGAATTCTCAAGGTGAGATTGAAACAGAATTTCTTCAATTCTCAACCCAAGATTCGAAACAAAAATGAAAACTAAGAGAGAGCTCTCAAATCCTAATGCTCCTTAGTGAAGCCAGCCTCTAATGCTCTCTATTAGAGCCAACCTTCAATGCTCTCTATTAGAGCCCCCCTCCCTAACAAAGATAAAAATGATGCCTTATATAGGCTTTACAAAATGAAAATAAAAATGAAATTGAAATTAAAAATAAAATACAATTAAATAAAATTTCTATTTTTAACTATCTCTTATGCCTTTGAGTGATGGTAATGGGCTTAGCTTGCTTTGGATTTGAGGAAGAATGGATCCGGATGGCCTTGATGGAATTGGGTTGAAGATGGCCTCAGTTGATTGCTCTTGGTGTTGGGAAGAAATCCACTTGTGAACCGGACCATGAACCATTCACGTTTGAGTCAACGTTTGAGGTAAACGTTGACTCAAACGTCTTCGTGAAACCAATTATGCAGCTCGGCCACTTTTGCTACCATCCATGTTTGAGCCAACGTTTGAGGTCAAACATGAGCTCAAACGTGGCTCCTCCCACTCAGCTATTCTAGCCAACGTTTGGCCCAACATTTGAGGCAAACGTTGGCGCAAACGTGGCTCATTGAATCATCAAACAGGGGTGTTCATTCATTCTCTTATGGTGCCAACGTTAGACCTCAAGTTTGAGGTAAACGTTGGTGCAAATGTTGCCAAGCTCCAGGGGTGATTTTCCTTGCTGAGATGTGGCCAACGTTTGACCTCAAGTTGGAGGCAAACGTTGGCGCAAACGTTGCATAGCTCCAGGGTGTGGTTGCACTCTTCCTCACGTTTGAGTCCAAGTTTAAGGCAAACTTGAGCTCAAACGTGAGTGCTTCTTCTTGCCCCTTGCTATCCCCTTTTCTTCAAGAGATCCCGAGACACGGAAGGCATCTTCCTCGCCGACCTCCTTGATGCACGCCAAAGACCCCAGCCAACGCAGAACCGTAGGAGAAAACGACAAAGAAGCAGAGTGGGACCTTGCAGACGAGGTCAGGAGCAAAGAAAATGTATGGGAGATAGTCCTAAAACAATGAATAAGCCTAAGGTACAATCGCGGCATGGTACAACGAGACTTCGAACCAGGAGACCTCGTCTTATGACGAAACGACATCGGTCCCCGCACTCCTGGAGAAGGGAAGCTCGCGCCCAACAAGGAGGGTCCCTATTGAATAACGACGGTAATCGAAAAAGGAGCCTACAAGCTCGAAAGACTAGATAGGACCGAGCTCCCAAGATCCTGGAATGCCACCAACTTACGGTGCTACTATACGTAGAAATATCCTTCCAAAGCAATAAGACCGAGGTCGTTTAAGACTATTTCTTTACCCCTTAGTTTTTTCTTTTTTCACTTTGATTTATTGCTTAAGTTGTTTAATAGTATATTTTCTCACCGGGAACTCTTTCTTAGCCACATCGGGTCGTTTTAACGAGGCCCAAACCTTAAATAAAATTCATTTTTTCAAAAGCATTGCCCCGTCTGATGGCACGAACTAAATGTGGCTGCTCCCGGTTATTGATCACCCCGAGTCCAATAAAATGAATATCCAAATAAATAAATGGCTACCCAAGAATCGATCATCCTGAGCCCAACGAAACAGATATCCAAATAACAAAAAAGGTGACCCAGGGATCTATCACCCCAAGGCCAACAAAACAAATATCCAAATAAGTAAACAACTACTACCCAAGGATCGATCACCCCGAAGACAACAAAACGAATATCCAAATAACAAAATGGATATCCAAATAAGTAAATGGCTACCCGGGAATCGATCACGCCGAGGCCAATTAAACAGACATCCAAATAACAAAAATGGCGACCCGGGGATCGAACACCCGGAGGCCAACAAAACCGATATCCAAATAAGTAAACGGCTACCCGGGAATCTATCACCCTGAAGCCAATAAAACGGATATCCAAATAATGAAACAGATATCAGAATAAGTAAACGGTTACCCAGGAATTGATCACCCCGAGGCCAATGAAATAGATATCAAAATAACAAAACGGATATCTAAATAACAAAAAATGGCGACCCAGGGATCGATCACCCTAAGGCCAACAAAACGGATATCCAAATAACAAAATGGATATCCAACTAAGTAAAAGGCTACCCGGGAATCGATCACCCCGAGGCCAACAAAACAGATATCTAATTAAGTAATCAGCTACTCAGGGATCGATCACCCCAATGCCAACAAAATGGATATCCAAATAACAAAATGAATATCTAAATAAGTAAACAACTACTCGGGAATTGATCACCCCAAGGCCAATAAAATGGATATCCAAATAACAAAACAGATATCCAAATAACTAAAAATGGTGTCCCAGGGATCGATCATCCTGAGGCCAACAAAACAAATATCCAAATAAGTAAATAGCTACACAGGGATAGATTACCCCGAGGCCAACGAAACAAATATCCAAAAAATAAAACGTATATCCAAATAAGTAAATGGGTACTTGGGAATCGATCACCCCGAGGTCAACGAAACAGATATCCAAATAACAAAAAATGGCTACCTAGGAATCGATCACCCCGAGGCTAACAAAATGGATATCCAAATAACAAAAAAAAGTGGCCTAGGGATCGATCACCCCCTGGCCAACAGAACAGATATCTAGATAAAAAAAATGGTGACCCAGGGATCGATCACCCGCGAAGCCAATAAAGCGGATATCTAAATAAGTTAAACGGCTACTGATGAGATATTTTGGTGAGAAACGAATCTCTTCCAAAACACCCAAAACTAACCGGCAAGTGCACCGGGTCGTATCAAGTAATAAAAACTCACGGGAGTGAGGTCGATCCCACAGGGATTGAAGGATTGAGCAATTTTAGTTTAGTGGTTGATTTAGTCAAGCGAATCAAGATTTGGTTGGGTGATTTGTGAATTGCAGAATGTAAATTGCATGAAATTAAAGAGAGCGGGAAAGTAAATTGCTGAAACTTAAAGAACAAGAAATTAAATGGCAGAAACTTAAAGTGCAAGAAATGTAAATTGCGGAATCTTAAAGTGCAAGGAATATAAATTGCTTGAAATGGAAAGGGAATTGGGATGTGGATTTGCAGAATTTAAACAAAGAAAAACTAAATTGCATCAAACAGAAGAGGGAAGGGGAATTGGGATTGAACCGGAAACAAAGCAGTAAAGTAAATGAACATTAAAAGTAAGAAACAGAGAATTGAAATGGGAAATTGAGATCTCAGGGCCCAGAGACTAGAAAACCAAGTCTAGATCTCAATGCCTTCCTAGATCCAACAAGAACAATAGCAAGGAAATTGTAAATTGCAAAGAAAAGAGATGAAGATCAAGTAACAGGAAATGAAATTCAATTAACAGTAAAGTAAAGAAACAAAGAGATCCAAAATTGAGATTGAAACAGAATTTCTTCAATTCTCCAATCCAAGATCCAAGACAAAAGTAAAATGAAATTAAAAGCAATGGAAACAAAGAAATTCAAGTTCACTCAGTAACAAAAGCTTCCCAAAAACTATTATGAAAATTCTAAAAGGAAAGCTCTCTCAATAACTTGAATTCTATCCTATTTATACACTTTCCAAAATGATCTTCAAGCCTTGAGTTGGGCCTTTGTTCTTGGTGGAATTGGGTTGAAAGAGGCCTTGGTTGATTGCTCTTGAAGATTGAAGAAGAACCGAAGTGAACCAATTGAACCGGTTTTTGAAGTTAGCCAAAGTTAGTCTCAACGTTAGGGTCAAAGTTAGGGGTCTAACTTTGACCCTAACTTTTCATATCAGCAAGCTAAATTCCCTGGTTTGGACGTTGGTGCCAACGTTAGGGGTCTAACTTTGACCCTAACGTTGGCAATGCTTGGTGCTAGTGGTGCCAACGTTAGCCTCCAAGTTAGGGGGCTAACGTTGGCGCAAACGTTGGCCTTCCTCCTTTGTGATTCAAGTGCCAACGTTAGCCTCCAAGTTAGGGGGCTAACGTTGGCGCAAACGTTGGTGCCCAGGGGAGAAACTCTCAAGTTCCAACGTTAGCCTCCAAGTTAGGGGGCTAACGTTGGAGCTAACGTTGGCCACTTCCAGGGAGTGATTTACATGCCCAACGTTAGCCTCCAAGTTAGGGGGCTAACGTTGGGGCTAACTTCATGCAACCCGGTTCAATTTTCACTTATTCCATTGTCCTCTCTTCACTCCTAGCCATTCCTCTTTGCTTCACCCTTTCTCCAAGCCTTCTTCACCTATCATTGATCAACCAAACTAATCAAAGCTTTGCTCAAAATCATGAGGTATTCAATCTTCCACAATATGCAACAAATATAGCACAAAACCTCATGAAATGGCATGAATTCACATATGGTTGGTTCAATCAAGGGAAACATGAAAATCTACTCAATTAGCTTGCTTGTAGCTCAAGAAAGTGCATAATTCTAATGAAAACTAAAGAAAAAGACTAGCTAAAATGGGCTAAGATGACTTGTCATCACAACACCAAACTTAAAGCTTGCTTGTCCCCAAGCAAGAAATAGATTTATGCTCCAAGGTTCTTTCAATTAAGATGGATTGAGGAACACTTGTAAAGTGCAGTGAGTGAAGTGATCAAGTATCAGTGGGGTGAACTCTAAATCATATGCTCATGCAAGGGCTTCAGTGCTCACTAGTCCTTACATATTGGGAGTCGTAGGTCTTAGGATTTTCATCCAAATGGTACCATGGAGATCTCTTTATGTGTAATCACCTTGAAGCAGCTTATAGTTTCTGTGCCTTGGTCTCGACTCTAAGTATCATGTCTCAAAGCGGCTCTTTAGATAAGCTTTCAATCAATACTCCTAAACCAGTTGGTTTTAAGGTATTAGGTGTTGAAGCACCCCTGAGGATTTACTTGCTCAAGCCTCTTTCCTTGACACACTTCAACCACAAGCATTTTACTAGGCTAACAACTCTTTGAGTCATTGTTTCTTCTTTCTTTTCTGCCTAGTAATTGATGCTCAGAGCCTTGGACCATGTTTTTTTTTTTTTTTTTTTTTTTTTTTTGATTTTGTATTTTCTTTTCTTTCTTTTGTTTTGTTTGCTGCTTCTTGGATCAATAGATTTTTGAGAATCTCCACAATACTTCTTTGAACTTCATGTCCCGCCTATGAGCTCCCATGCAAGTTTTCACAAGCATGCAACCTCAATACATTATCACACAACCAGAACCACCACTTTTCTTAATCTTTTGCTTGCCTCAAAATTGTTTAATTCCTCAATCCTTCTTTTCAAAGAACTTTCATGTGATGCATTTCTTGAAAATTGAGTGCAAACAAGTTTTGAAGATAAGAATGTTGTGAATGATCAGACACCTTGCTTATTGACTTATAAAGAAAGACTATGCTATGCAGGCAGGCAGGGGTAAATAAAAAAAACTATGCTATGCAGATAGGCAGGATAGATCAGGATACAATCCAACTTTCAATCACAGCAATATTTGATGTAAAACAATCACTTAACAATACAACCTGTTGGAGTTCACTTGCTTTCCTTCTTCTCATCATCATCATTGCTGTCCTTTATGTTCATCTTTTGCTTCTTTGGTTGATGATGCTCAATCCCTCCAAAGGCTTGTATGATATTCTGCAATGATATTGAAAGTTGCTTGTTCCCCAAGCACTTAGAACACTGGTTAGTCTTCATGATTTATTTGTGGGCTTTTTGAACTTACTTTGGTGTGGAAACACCAAACTTAGTACCTTGCCACAGGTTCTCATTCATCAAATTAACCATGTGTGATAATCTTTTTCTTTTTCAAAAGTAATAGAACTAAAAACTAGAAAATAGCAGAATAATTAACTAGTTTGTCTAGATGCTCGAAGCTAGCATTATGGCAGAAAGTGAGAATGTGTTTTATGATAGGATTTTGGTGGAACACCAAACTTAGAATCCTTCATTCTCCCTTAGATTGTTTTGGGGTGTAACACCAAACTTAGCTTCTTGCAATCTAGATAAAACTAATTAACCTTTTTATTTAAAATAACTATGGAAAGAAAACTACCTCAGGTTGGGTTGCCTCCCAACAAGCGCTCTTTTATTGTCACTAGCTTGACATCTTGCTCTTTGATTATGGAGGCTGGAAATCATAATGCCTCAGTTTTTCTCCTCTTGCTGTAGGATTCCTTTCCTCCATGACCTGCACAATCACAAACAATCCAAATGAAAATTGGATATTCTCCTGCCAGAATGTAGTCAGAGGATTAGTTGACACCATGTGTCAAACAGTTGGTAAACTTGAGAGATGAACGAAAATCACTTCTCTCGTTTATTTATCAAGCTATGAGAATCATATTCAGCAAGATAAACCAAGGAAACTTCACTCTATTGCTAAAGTGAGGTTTCAATTAGCTCAGGCAAAAATTCAAACAGTTAGTGTGTCAGTCAAAAATTAAAGAAAAAGTGCTTGATCTAAATTGCCACTTCACTTAATCATTGTCAATCTGATCAATCCCCGGCAACGGCGCCAAAAACTTGATGAGATATTTTGGTGAGAAACGAATCTCTTCCAAAACACCCAAAACTAACCGGCAAGTGCACCGGGTCGTATCAAGTAATAAAAACTCACGGGAGTGAGGTCGATCCCACAGGGATTGAAGGATTGAGCAATTTTAGTTTAGTGGTTGATTTAGTCAAGCGAATCAAGATTTGGTTGGGTGATTTGTGAATTGCAGAATGTAAATTGCATGAAATTAAAGAGAGCGGGAAAGTAAATTGCTGAAACTTAAAGAACAAGAAATTAAATGGCAGAAACTTAAAGTGCAAGAAATGTAAATTGCGGAATCTTAAAGTGCAAGGAATATAAATTGCTTGAAATGGAAAGGGAATTGGGATGTGGATTTGCAGAATTTAAACAAAGAAAAACTAAATTGCATCAAACAGAAGAGGGAAGGGGAATTGGGATTGAACCGGAAACAAAGCAGTAAAGTAAATGAACATTAAAAGTAAGAAACAGAGAATTGAAATGGGAAATTGAGATCTCAGGGCCCAGAGACTAGAAAACCAAGTCTAGATCTCAATGCCTTCCTAGATCCAACAAGAACAATAGCAAGGAAATTGTAAATTGCAAAGAAAAGAGATGAAGATCAAGTAACAGGAAATGAAATTCAATTAACAGTAAAGTAAAGAAACAAAGAGATCCAAAATTGAGATTGAAACAGAATTTCTTCAATTCTCCAATCCAAGATCCAAGACAAAAGTAAAATGAAATTAAAAGCAATGGAAACAAAGAAATTCAAGTTCACTCAGTAACAAAAGCTTCCCAAAAACTATTATGAAAATTCTAAAAGGAAAGCTCTCTCAATAACTTGAATTCTATCCTATTTATACACTTTCCAAAATGATCTTCAAGCCTTGAGTTGGGCCTTTGTTCTTGGTGGAATTGGGTTGAAAGAGGCCTTGGTTGATTGCTCTTGAAGATTGAAGAAGAACCGAAGTGAACCAATTGAACCGGTTTTTGAAGTTAGCCAAAGTTAGTCTCAACGTTAGGGTCAAAGTTAGGGGTCTAACTTTGACCCTAACTTTTCATATCAGCAAGCTAAATTCCCTGGTTTGGACGTTGGTGCCAACGTTAGGGGTCTAACTTTGACCCTAACGTTGGCAATGCTTGGTGCTAGTGGTGCCAACGTTAGCCTCCAAGTTAGGGGGCTAACGTTGGCGCAAACGTTGGCCTTCCTCCTTTGTGATTCAAGTGCCAACGTTAGCCTCCAAGTTAGGGGGCTAACGTTGGCGCAAACGTTGGTGCCCAGGGGAGAAACTCTCAAGTTCCAACGTTAGCCTCCAAGTTAGGGGGCTAACGTTGGAGCTAACGTTGGCCACTTCCAGGGAGTGATTTACATGCCCAACGTTAGCCTCCAAGTTAGGGGGCTAACGTTGGGGCTAACTTCATGCAACCCGGTTCAATTTTCACTTATTCCATTGTCCTCTCTTCACTCCTAGCCATTCCTCTTTGCTTCACCCTTTCTCCAAGCCTTCTTCACCTATCATTGATCAACCAAACTAATCAAAGCTTTGCTCAAAATCATGAGGTATTCAATCTTCCACAATATGCAACAAATATAGCACAAAACCTCATGAAATGGCATGAATTCACATATGGTTGGTTCAATCAAGGGAAACATGAAAATCTACTCAATTAGCTTGCTTGTAGCTCAAGAAAGTGCATAATTCTAATGAAAACTAAAGAAAAAGACTAGCTAAAATGGGCTAAGATGACTTGTCATCAGCTACCCCTAGAAACTGATCATCTTCGAGGCCAACAAAACGGATATCCAAAAAAGATAAATAAGCAATGGATCGAAATTGGCCTTCCAAGAGGCCGAAAATAAGTTCATAATAACGGTCCAAAAAGGCCACACAAAACAAGCATGAGCTGACATCTTCCAACTTGCGAGAAGCCGAACTCACCAATATCCCCCCAAACGGCATAGGATGATGCCACACCCTGTCCAAGCCCCTCACGAAAACTCGATAATAGAAAACCAAACTCATCAACAAAAGCAGCATTAAGCTGTAAGCTAATGAATTTCCAACTCGCGTAAAGCAGAACTCACCAACATCCCGCCAATTGGTGCAGGATAATGTCACGTCCTTTCCAAACCCCTCACAGTCTCCTGAACTACAGAGAACCAAGATCCCCAACAACTCATCATTGAGACCAAGCAAGCATGCTCCCATGCTCTAGGGGCAACTAATCTGGACCTGATCTCCGGGTCCTTCCTCAGAACGGTCACCGAACCCGGCCATCCTCACAGCCGAAAGATGGATCAATAACTTTCAATATCCTGACCCAACATTTGAATTCGAATACCTCCCTTATCTTAGCCAGATAAGATAAGATGATGGTGGTTGATGCACGGAAACTTGTCTCTCAACAGATTTCCCTCGGCAAGTATACTGAATTGTCGTCAAGTAAAAACTCACAATAGAGTAAGGTCGAATCCCACAGGGATTGATTGGTCAAGCAACATTAATTGGAGGAATGTTCTAGTTGAGCTAAGCAGAATTTGATATGAGAATTGCAGGAAATTAAATGGCGGGAAAGTAAATGACAGAAAATGTAAATGCTGGAAATAAAGAGCTGAATATATATGACGAAAAGTAAATTGTAGAATCTTAAATGGGGAATGGGGAATTTAGCATGAAAGTAAATGACAGAAACTAAAGAGAATGGGTAAGATCAGAAATGGGGAATTCATTGGGCTTAGGAGATGTTGCATTCTCCGGATCAAGTTCATTTTCATCTCTTCCTCAATCAATGCATTCATTAATCTCCTTGGCAATCTTAAGTGATTGAATTCCAATTCCTTGGTAACTCAATCTCTCAAATCTTGATCAATAGCCAATTCTTTGGTCTAATTTCTCATGAGAAGAGATGAGGTGCGGTCACTAATTATACCACATGTATTTCCAAATCAAACTATTGGGAGAATTATATGTCACCATATCCGCCCAAACCCCAATTTGGTCCAACATGAGAAAGCATTTCTAGCATGATCTCTTTATTCCTCTTCCAAGGTTCAGAAGATATCCAAGTATGAATAGTTTCTTTTCCAAGACAACTATCCAATTTGATGAAGATTGAAAAACTTCAAGTAAAATCAAGAGAAAAGAAAGAAAAAGAATAATGAAAACTATTATTGATCCATCAAATTACAACAGAGCTCTGATGAGCGGATAATTTATACGCTTTTTGACATTATTTTTAGTATGTTTTTAGCAGAATCTAGTTACTTTTAGGGATGTTTTTAATAGATTTTATGTTAAATTCATATTTCTGGACTTTACTATGAGTTTGTGTGTTTTTCTGTGATTTCAGGTATTTTCTGGCTGAAATTGAGGGACTTGAGCAAAAATCAGATTCAGAGGTTGAAAAAGGACTGCTGATGCTGTTGGATTCTGACCTCCCTGAACTCAAAGTGGATTTTCTGGAGCTATAGAACTCAAAATGGCGAGTTTCCAATTGCGTTGGAAAGTAGACATCCAGGGCTTTCCAGCATTATATAATAGTCCATACTTTGGCCAAGAATTGACGACGTAAACTGGCGTTCAACGCCAGCCTTCTGCCCAAATCTGGCGTCCAGCGCCAGAAAAGGATCCAAAACCAGAGTTGAACGCCCAAACTGGCACAGAAACTGGCGTTCAACTCCACAAATAGCCTCTGCACGTGCAACACTCAGGCTCAGCCCAAACACTCACCAAGTGGGCCCCGGAAGTGGATTTATGCATCAATTACTTACTCATGTAAACCCTAGTAGCTAGTTTATTATAAATAGGACCTCTTACTATTGTATTAGATATCTTTGGACGCCTGGTTCTTAGATCAGAGGGGCTGGCCATCTCGGCCATGCTTGGACCTTCACTTATGTATTTTCAAACGGTAGAGTTTCTACACTCCATAGATTAAGGTGTGGAGCTCTACTGTTCCTCAAAGATTAATGCAAAGTACTTCTGTTTTCTATTCAATTCATCTTATTTCGCTTCTAAGATATCCATTCGCACCCAAGAACGTGATGAAGGTGATGATTATGTGTGACGCTCATCATCCTTCTCCCTTATGAACGCGTGCCCGACAAACACTTCTGTTCTACATGAATTAAGCTAGAATAAATATCTCTTAGATCTCCTAACCAGAATCTTCGTGGCGTAAGCTAGAATGATGGCGGCATTCAAGAGAATCCGGAAAGTCTAAACCTTGTCTGTGGTATTCCGAGTAGGATTCAATGATTGAATGACTGTGACGAGCTTCAAACTCGCGATTGTTGGGCGTTAGTGACAGACGCAAAAGGAGGGTGAATCCTATTCCAGCATGATCGAGAACCGACAGATGAATAGCCGTGCCGTGACAGGGTGCGTAAGCATATTATTCACTGAGAGGAGGGGATGTAGCCACTGACAACGGTGATGCCCTTGCATAAAGCCAGCCATGGAAAGGAGTAAGACTGATTGGATGAAGATAGCAGGAAAGCAGAGGTTCAGAGGAACGAAAGTATCTCCATTCGCTTATCTGAAGTTCCTACCAATGATTTACATAAGTACCTCTATCCCTATCTTATTAATTATTAAATTTCAAAAACACCATTATCCATTTATATCTGCCTGACTGAGATTTACAAGGTGACCATAGCTTGCTTCATACCAACAATCTCCGTGGGATTCGACCCTTACTCACGTAAGGTATTACTTGGACGACCCAGTGCACTTGCTGGTTAGTTGTATCGAAGTTGTGACAATTATGAATTAAGATCAGAGCACCAAGCTTTGGAGCCATTACCAGGATTTGTTCGAGCCTGGAGATCACAATTTCGTGCACCAAGTTTTTGGCGCCGTTGCCGGGGATTGTTCGAGTATGGACAACTGACGGTTTATCTTGTTGCTCAGATTAGGTAATTTTCTTTTTGTTTTATTTTCAAAAAAAAAATTTTTCAAAAACTCTTTCAAAAAAAAAAATTTTCTTTTGTTTTCAAAAAAAAAATATATATATATATAATAAATATAATAAAAAAATAAATAAATAAATTATTCTATGGCTTCAGAATTTTTAAGAATGAATTCTAGTGTTTCATGAAGCATGTTGAAGCCTGGCTGGCTGTAAAGCCATGTCTCAATCCTTATACTCAAGAGAAGAGCTTCTTTATCTTTCTTAGCCAATTGGCTGTTGAATGTAAGGAATGTCAGGCGTGTCATGTCTGAGTTACATACTAAAGCTTGGCTGGCTATTAAGCCATGCCTGACCCTTTGATTGGAGCTTTAGAGCATAAGATTCCTGGAATTCATGTTGAAAATTTTGGAATCCTTATTTTTTCTTTTTCATATAATTTTTCGAAAAATATAAAATAAAAATCCAAAAAATTTAGAAAATCATAAAAATCAAAAATATTTTTGTGCTCTTGTTTGAGTCTTGAGTCATATCATAAGTTTGGTGTCACTTGCATATGCATCTTGCATTTTTTCGAAAATATCATGCATTCATAGTGTTCTTCATGATCTTCAAGTTGTTCTTGGTAAGTCTTCTTGTTTGATCTTGATGAATTTTTGTTTTGTGTCTTTTCATGTTTATCATATGCATTCTTGAATTCTTAGTGTCTAAGCATTAAAGAATTCTAGGTTTGGTGTCTTGCATGTTTTCTTTGCATTAAAAATTTTTCAAAAATATGTTCTTGATGTTCATCATGACATTCAAAGTGTTCTTGGTGTTCATCTTGACATTCATAGCATTCTTGCATGCATTCATTGTTTTGATCTAAAAATTTCATGCATTGCATATTTTTCATGTTTTCATAAAAATTTCAAAAATCAAAAAATATCTTTCCTTTTTTTCTCTCATCAAATTCGAAAATTTGGATTGACTTTTTCAAAAATTTTTAAAATCAAATTGTTTCTCATGAGTCAAATCAATTTTTCAATTTGAAAATCTCATCTTTTTCAAAATCTTTTTCAAAAATCAAATCTTTTTCAAAATTCTTGGTTATTTTCGAAAATTCCAAAAATAATTTTCAAAAATCTTTTTCTAATTTTTATATCAAATTTTCGAAAATACCATAATCAATTAATGTTTTGATTCAAAAATTTTAAGTTTGTTACTTGCTTGTTAAGAAAGATTCAAACTTTAAGTCCTAGAATCATATCTTGTGATTTCTTGTGAATCAAGTCATTAATTGTGATTTTAAAAATCAAATCCTTTTCAAAACTAATTTCTATCATATATTTTCAAAAATATCTTCTCATCTTATCTTTTTCAAAATATCTTTTCTAACTTCCTAACTTCTTATCTTTTCAAAATTTGTTTCAACTAACTAACTAACTTTTTGTTTGTTTCTTAACTTTTTCAAAACTACCTAACTAATTCTCTCTCTCATTTTTCGAAAATATCTTCCCCCTTTTTCAAAATTTCTTTTTAATTTATTAATTATTTTAATTTTTAAATCTTAATTTTCGAAAATTACTAACATTTTCCAAAAACTATTTTCAAAAATCACTAACTCTTTTTCAAAAATTATTTTCGAAAATTCTCTTCTCTCTCATCTCCTTCTATTTTTTTTATTTATTCATCTACTAACATCTCTCCCTCATTCAAAAAAAAAAAAAAGGGATCTCTATTATTATTATTTTTCTGTGCCTTCTTCTTTGTCATATGAGCAGGAGCAAGGACAAGAATATTCTTGTTGAAGCAGATCCAGAACCTGAAAGGACTCTGAATTACAACTAACCAGTAAGCACCTGTTAGGAATTTTCAAACAAGAAGAGGAGATGGCAGCTGAAAATAATAATAATGCAAGGAGGATGCTTGGTGACTTTACTGCACCTAATTCCAATTTACATGGAAGAAGCATCTCCATTCCTGCCATTGGAGCAAACAACTTTGAGCTGAAACCTCAATTAGTTTCTCTGATGCAGCAGAACTGCAAGTCTCATGGACTTCCATCTGAAGATCCTTTTCAGTTCTTAACTGAATTCTTGCAGATATGTGATACTGTTAAGACTAATGGAATAGATCCTGAAGTCTACAGGCTCATGCTTTTCCCTTTTGCTGTAAGAGACAGAGCTAGATTATGGTTGGATTCTCAACCCAAAGACAGCCTGGACTCTTGGGATAAGCTGGTCACGGCTTTCTTAGCCAAGTACTTTCCTCCTCAAAAGCTGAGCAAGCTTAGAGCTGATGTTCAAACCTTCAGACAGAAAGAAGGTGAATCCCTCTATGAAGCTTGGGAAAGATACAAACAGTTGACCAAAAAGTGCCCTTCTGACATGCTTTCAGAATGGACCATCCTGGATATATTCTATGATGGTTTATCTGAGCTATCAAAGATGTCACTGGACACTTCTGCAGGTGGATCCATTCATCTAAAGAAAACGCCTGCAGAAGCTCAAGAACTCATTGACATGGTTGCTAACAACCAGTTCATGTACACTTCTGAAAGAAATCCTGTGAACAATGGGACGCCTATGAAGAAGGGAGTTCTTGAAGTTGATACTCTGATTGCCATATTGGCTCAGAATAAAATATTGACTCAGCAAGTCAATATGATCTCTCAGAGTCTGCATGGAATGCAAGCTGCATCCAACAGTACTCAAGAGGCTTCTCCTGAAGAAGAAGCTTATGATCCTGAGAACCCTGCAATAGCAGAGGTAAATTACTTAGGTGAACCTTATGGAAATACCTATAACTCAACATGGAGAAATCATCCAAAATTCTCATGGAAGGATCAAAAGCCTCAACAAGGCTTTAATAATGGTGGAAGAAACAGGTTTAGCAATAGCAAACCTTTTCCATCATCCACTCAGCAACAGACAGAGAACTCTGAACAAAATGCTCCTAATTTAGCAAATCTAGTCTCTGATCTATCTAAGCCCACTGTAAGTTTCATGAATGAAACAAGGTCTTCCATTAGAAATTTGGAAGCACAAGTGGGCCAGCTGAGTAAAAGGATCACTGAAATCCCTCCTAGTACTCTCCCAAGCAATACAGAAGAGAATCCAAAAGGAGAGTGCAAGGCCATTGACATAAGCGCCATGGCCGAACCTGTGAGGAGAGGAGAGGACGTGAATCCCAAGGAGGAAGACCTCCTGGGACATCCAGTGATCAATAAGGAGCTTCCCTCTGAGGAACCAAAGGACTCTGAGGCTCATCTAGAGACCATAGAGATTCCATTGAACCTCCTTATGCCCTTCATGAGCTCTGATGAGTATTCCTCTTCTGAAGAGAATGAGGATGTTACTGAAGAGCAAACTGCCAAGTTTCTTGGTGCAATCATGAAGCTGAATGCCAAATTATTTGGCATTGATGCTTGGGAAGTTGAACCTCCCTTGTTCATCAATGAACTAAGCGATCTGGATCAACTGACATTGCCTCAGAAGAGACAGGATCCTGGAAAGTTCATAATACCCTGTACCATAGGCACCATGATCTTTAAGGCTCTGTGTGACCTTGGTTCAGGAATAAACCTCATGCCCCTCTCTGTAATAGAGAAACTGGGAATCTATGGGGTGCAAGCTGCTAAAATCTCATTAGAGATGGCAGACAGCTCAAGAAAACAGGCTTATGGACAAGTAGAGGACGTGTTAGTAAAGGTTGAAGGCCTTTACATCCCTGCTGATTTCATAGTCCTGGATACTGGAAAGGAAGAGGATGAATCCATCATCCTAGGAAGACCTTTCCTGGCCACAGCAAGAGCTGTGATTGATGTTGACAGAGGTGAAATAGTCCTTCAATGGAATGAGGACTCCCTTGTGTTTAAAACTCAAGGATCTCCCTCTGCAACCATGGAGAGGAAGCAAAAGAAGCTTCTCTCAAAGCAGAGTCAACCAAGAGCCCCCACAGTCAAACTCTAAGTTTGGTGTTGGGAGGCCACAACCAAACTCTAAGTTTGGTGTTGAACTCCCATATCCAAACTCTAAGTTTGGTGTTGGAGAGTCTCAACAAAGCTCTGCACATCTGTGAGGCTCCATGAGAGCCAACTGTCAAGCTATTGACATTAAAGAAGCACTTGTTGGGAGGCAACCCAATCTTTATTTATCTAACTATATTTCTCTTAGTTATATGCCTTTGTAGGTTCATGATCATGTGGAGTCACAAAATATACAAAAAGAAATCAAAAACGGAATCAAAAAAACAGCAGAAGAAAAATCACACCCTGGAGAAGCATCTGTCTGGCGTTCAAACGCCAGAACAGAGCATGGTTTTGGCGCTGAACGCCCAGAATGGGAGCATCCTGGCGCTAAACGCCCAGAACAAGCATGGTTTTGGCGTTCAACGCCAGAAATGGCAGCAAAGGAGCGTTGAACGCCCAAAATGGGCACCAACCTGGCGCTGAACGCCCAGAGTTGTGTGCAAGGGCATTTTACATGCCTAAATTGGTGCAGGGATGTAAATGCCTTGACACCTCAGGATCTGTGGACCCCACAGGATCCCCACCTACCTCATCATCTCTCTTTCCATTCATGATCATCCCCTCTGTTTTCCATTTACCACTCACATCCATACACCCACTACCTTCAAAATTCAACATCTCTCTCCCACCCAATCCCACCCATATTGCCGAATACACACTCCCATCCATCTCCTCCATATCTTCTTCATTCTTTCTTCTTTTGCTCGAGGGCGAGCAACATTCTAAGTTTGGTGTGGTAAAAGCATAGCTTTTTTGTTTTTTCCATAACCATTGATGGCACCTAAGGCCAGAGAAACCTCTAGAAAGAGGAAAGGGAAGACAAAAGCTTCCATCAAGGGTCTATAGCTCAGTGGTAGAACATTTGACTGCAAATCAAGAGATCCCTGAGATACCTCAGGGGATACATTTTCTTCCACACAATTATTGGAAGCAACTAAGGGTGGAACATCAAGAGCACTCCTTCATCCTTCATGAAATCAGAGAAGATCTAAAAGCAATGAAGGAGGAGCAGCAAAGACAAGGAAGAGACATAGAAGAGCTCAAGGACATCACTAAAGTGGACTCATTCCTTGTTCTTACTTTCTCTGTTTTTTTCGTTTTATATGTTATGTGCTTATCCATGTTTGTGTCTTCATTACATGATCATTAGTAGTTAGTAACTTTGTCTTAAAGTTATGAATGTCCTATGAATCCATCACCTCTCTTAAATAAAAACTGTTTTAATTCAAAAGAACAAGAAGTACATGATTTTTGAATTTATCCTTGAACTTAGTTTAATTATATTGATGTGGTGATAATGCTTCCTGTTTTCTGAATGTATGCTTGAACAGTGCATATGTCTTTTGAAGTTGTTGTTTAAGAATGTTAAATATGTTGGCTCTTGAAAGAATGATGACTAGGAGACATGTTATTTGATAATCTGAAAAATCATAAAAATGATTCTTGAAGCAAGAAAAAGCAGCAAAGAACAAAGCTTGCAGAAAAAAAAAATAGGCGAAAAAAAAAATAGAAAGAAAAAGAGAAAGCAAGCAGAAAAACACAAAAGCTCTTAAAACCAAGAGGCAAGAGCAAAAAGCCAATAACCCTTAAAAACCAAAAGGCAAGGGCAAATAAAAAGGATCCCAAGGCTTTGAGCATCAGTGGATAGGAGGGCCTAAAGGAATAAAATCCTGGTCTAAGCGGCTAAACCAAGTTGTCCCTAACCATGTGCTTGTGGCGTGTAGGTGTCAAGTGAAAACTTGAGACTGAGCGGTTAAAGTCAAGGTCCAAAGCAAAAAAAGAGTGTGCTTAAGAACCCTGGACACCTCTAATTGGGGACTTTAGCAAAGCTGAGTCACAATCTGAAAAGGTTCACCCAATTATGTGTCTGTGGCATTTATGTATCCGGTGGTAATACTGGAAACCAAAGTGCTTAGGGCCACGGCCAAGACTCATAAAATAGCTGTGTTCAAGAATCATCATACTGAACTAGGAGAATCAATAACACTATCTGAACTCTGAGTTCTTATAGATGCCAATCATTCTGAACCTCAATGGATAAAGTGAGATGCCAAAACTATTCAAGAGGCAAAAAGCTATAAGTCCCGCTCATATGATTGAAGCTCTGTTTCATTGATAGTTTGGAATTTATAGTATATTCTATTCTTTTTATCCTATTTTGATTTTCAGTTGCTTGGGGACAAGCAACAATTTAAGTTTGGTGTTGTGATGAGCGGATAATTTATACGCTTTCTGACATTGTTTTTAGTATGTTTTTAGCAGAATCTAGTTACTTTTAGGGATGTTTTTAATAGATTTTATGTTAAATTCACATTTCTGGACTTTACTATGAGTTTGTGTGTTTTTCTGTGATTTCAGGTATTTTCTGGCTGAAATTGAGGGACTTGAGCAAAAATCAGCAGAGGTTGAAAAAGGACTGCTGATGCTGTTGGATTCTGACCTCCCTGCACTCAAAGTGGATTTTCTGGAGCTACAAAACTCGAAATGGCGCGCTTCCAATTGCGTTGGAAAGTAGACATCCAGGGCTTTCCATCAATATATAATAGTCCATACTTTGGCCAAGAATTGACGACGTAAACTGGCGTTCAACGCCAGCCTTCTGCCCAAATCTGGCGTCCAGCGCCAGAAAAGGATCCAAAACCAGAGTTGAACGCCCAAACTGGCACAGAAACTGGCGTTCAACTCCACAAATAGCCTCTGCACGTGCAACACTCAGGCTCAGCCCAAACACTCACCAAGTGGGCCCCGGAAGTGGATTTATGCATCAATTACTTACTCATGTAAACCCTAGTAGCTAGTTTATTATAAATAGGACCTCTTACTATTGTATTAGATATCTTTGGACGCCTGATTCTTAGATCAGAGGGGCTGGCCATCTCGGCCATGCCTGGACCTTCACTTATGTATTTTCAAACGGTAGAGTTTCTACACTCCATAGATTAAGGTGTGGAGCTCTGCTGTTCCTCAAAGATTAATGCAAAGTACTTCTGTTTTCTATTCAATTCATCTTATTTCGCTTCTAAGATATCCATTCGCACCCAAGAACGTGATGAAGGTGATGATTATGTGTGACGCTCATCATCCTTCTCCCTTATGAACGTGTGCCCGACAAACACTTCTGTTCTACATGAATTAAGCTAGAATAAATATCTCTTAGATCTCCTAACCAGAATCTTCGTGGCGTAAGCTAGAATGATGGCGGCATTCAAGAGAATCCGGAAAGTCTAAACCTTGTCTGTGGTATTCCGAGTAGGATTCAATGATTGAATGACTGTGACGAGCTTCAAACTCGCGATTGTTGGGCGTTAGTGACAGACGCAAAAGGAGGGTGAATCCTATTCCAGCATGATCGAGAACCGACAGATGAATAGCCGTGCCGTGACAGGGTGCGTGAGCATATTATTCACTGAGAGGAGGGGATGTAGCCACTGACAACGGTGATGCCCTTGCATAAAGCCAGCCATGGAAAGGAGTAAGACTGATTGGATGAAGATAGCAGGAAAGCAGAGGTTCAGAGGAACGAAAGTATCTCCATTCGCTTATCTGAAGTTCCTACCAATGATTTACATAAGTACCTCTATCCCTATCTTATTAATTATTAAATTTCAAAAACACCATTATCCATTTATATCTGCCTGACTGAGATTTACAAGGTGACCATAGCTTGCTTCATACCAACAATCTCCGTGGGATTCGACCCTTACTCACGTAAGGTATTACTTGGACGACCCAGTGCACTTGCTGGTTAGTTGTATCGAAGTTGTGACAATTATGAATTAAGATCAGAGCACCAAGCTTTGGAGCCATTACCAGGATTTGTTCGAGCCTGGAGATCACAATTTCGTGCACCAAGCTCCCTAACCCAATGAAAGGGGTTTAGTTGTTCATGGCTCTAGGAGTGAAAATCAAAGATGGAGAGTACATTCTGAAGTAAAACTAGAAGTTGCAGAGAAAGTAAAATTATACAGAGAGTAGTCCTCTCAATCCCCAAAAAAAGCTCCTCTCTAGTTCGAAACTACCCCTATATATACTACTCTTCTGATCTTCCATTTGGCTCTACAAGTCTTGGATATGGGCCTTTGGATCTTTAGTTGAAGCAGTTTGGAATCTTCAGTGGGCTCAGCTTTACTTGCAGAGAAAGTGTGAAGTAGGCATGGACTTTGGCTAGGACATTAGTGGCGTTAACGTTAGGTGAAAATGTGGGTTTGAGAACGTTAGTGACAATCACCTTTTGCAGTAACGTTCCTAGCCCAAGATGAGTTACGTTAACTTCAACGTTAGTGGCACTAATGTGACCACTAACGTTGCCTCTTGATCCATCGCGAGCGTTATTAGCGTTTACCTTTGCCAATAACGTTGCCCTTGGCCCCTTTTTCCCTACGTTAGAGTCCACGTTAGTGTAGCTAACGTGACTCTTAACGTGGGTATGCCTTAATTTCGAGAGCGTTAGTGACACTTACCTTTGTCACTAATGCTCCAAACACCTTTCTTCCCACATTAGAGTTCACGTTACATAGGTTAACGTGACTTCTAACGTGGTAGTGATAGCCATCTCCAACGTTAGTGACAAAGGTGAGTGTCACTAACGTTGGCTCATCATTCTTTTCCTCCACGTTAGCTTCCACATTAATGCAATTAACGTGGCAACTAACGTGGCTAATAGAGGCTTAGTCCAACGTTAGTGACAAAGGTGAGTGTCACTAACGTTGGCTCTTCATTGCTTCTCCCACGTTAGAGTTCATGTTAATGTAGTTAACGTGACTCTTAACGTGGCTAAGTGTGCCCCTCTCCCCAACATTAGTGGCATTCCCTTTTACCTCTAACGTTGGAGCTTTACTTCTCTTCCACGTTAGCTTCCACGTTAACGTAGTTAACGTGGACACTAACGTGGGCTATGATGGCTCACGAAAGCGTTATTGGTGTTCACTTTTCTTGTTAACGTTGTAAGCTAGCCTCCTTTCCACGTTAATGGTCACGTTAGTTGGACTAATGTGGCTATTAACGTGGCATCTTCCTTGCTTCCTTTGTCCTGAAATCAAGCAAATAAAGTGCATCAAAACTAGGTTCTAACCCATGAGATCATGCATCATTCAATTTATCATTCAATTCATGCATAATTCTCATGAAATCATATAAAATTCACAATATTTGCTTGAATCAAGATGTAAATGATTATTTAACCAAAACTTGCTTATTTCCTAAGAAAGTGCATGAAACTACCTTAAAACCATAAAGAAAAGGTCAGTGAAACTGGCCAAAATGCCTTGGCATCACAACACCAAACTTAAAGCTTCCTTGTCCCGAAGCAAGTACTGAAACATGAGAATGATGAATGAATTGTCAAGAGAAATGAATCATTATTGTAGAAGTCATGTCCTTGGTTTTATGGGGTTTCATGCATAGCAACTTAGGTTCATTCCTTTATTGGCTTTCAGACCTTTACCATGCCCTGGAATACTCACTTGATTGCACCCTTTGAGACTTTTATTTATTGATCCCTTTGTCTTTCCACGGTTTATTGCATCCTTAGGCTAAGTGTTCTGTGAGGGGGCGACTCTTTAAGATAAGCTTTCAGCCAACACTCCCGAACCAGTTGGTTCAAGGTGCTAGGTGTTGAAACACCCCTAAGGACTTACTCCCTCAAGTCTCTCTCCCCCATACATGCACACCACAGGCACATGGTTTGTTATTTTCTTTCCTTGAGGCCTTGGTGTCCAACACCTCTTTGGGTTACTAAATGTTCTGTACCAAGTGATGAAGCACTCCTAAGAACTTATTCATCCAAGCAGATCCTTGGTACAAGAGCACCACAGACATATCCCTCAAGATTCAAGCCCTTGGTGCCTAGCCTTATTTCTTATTACTTTTCTTTCTGTCAACTCTTATTGTTCTTTTCCTTTTTCTTATTAGGATCTTGTTATTTAGCTAGTCTCATGGGGTGTGTTTCAAGCATATGATTCAGGACAGATAGTTGCCTTCCTACCTTGTTGGTAAACCAACTTAGCTAAGTGATTACTACACCACAAATTTAAGGACCTACTCCACAACTTGAACATCACTCTGGTCTTTCATACCATCTCTTTTTATTTGGTTTAAAAGGACAAACATACAATAAGCAAGATGCAGATAAAAACAGGTAACTTGAACCAGCACACATATGACAAAAGCAGGGAAAGCAATTATTAAATTCTAGTGGTTTAAGCTAAAGAGTAACTATTAATCAGGGTCACATTCAGACTTCCAATTTTTAACATTTCCAAGCACAATGAATCAAGTAACAATACAACCTTTTGGTGGTGCTTTCTGTCTATCTCTTTGTTGTCATCATCCATAGCTTCTGCGTCCTTCTTCGCCTCATTGGGTGGTGGTGCACTGTTTTTCCAGAAGGTTGATTGAATTCCTGCAAAGTTATTGGAAGTTGCTTGTTCCCCAAGCACTTGAGGGATGGTTTGCATGCATGTATACTTATGATTTTTTGAACTTCATTTGGTATGCAAACACCAAACTTAGTTTCTTGCCTAATGCACAGATTGAATACATGCAGAGAGCCTCATGTGCTTTTATTAATAAAATGACTGTAAGATAGAAACTAAACTATTGTTAAGTGGTTTCCCTGATTGGTTGGGGCTAGCACTTGCCATTGAAGAGGTGTAATGTGATTCTAACTGAAATCTTTGGTGGAACACCAAACTTAGAATTACACATTCACTCTTGGATTGTTTTGGTGTGCAACACCAAACTTAGCTCTTCACAATAGGGGGACTTACTTATACCTTTTATTGAAATGATCATGAAAAGAAAACTACCTTAGGTTGGGTTGCCTCCCAATGAAGCGCTCTTTTAGCGTTGCTAGCTCGACGATTTCTCCATCAGTTGAGATGATATTTCATTTTGGGGCTTTCCCCCATGTTGCCCATGTAGTGCTTGAGCCTTTGTCCGTTCACAGTGAACGTCCTCCTTGAACTTTCCTCCATGATTTCTATGTGTCCATATGGTGAGACCTTTGTGACAAGAAAAGGTCCTGACCACCTTGACTTGAGTTTCCCAGGGAAAAGTCTTAATTTGGAGTTGTAGAGGAGCACTTGCTGTCCTTTCTCGAAGCTTTTGGGTGTCAGATGGAGGTCGTGTCTTCTATTTGCCTTTTCTTTATAAATTTTGGCATTTTCATAGGCTTGAGATCTGAATTCCTCCATTTTCTGCAGCTGCAAGACCCTCTTTTTACCAGTAGCAATGCTATCAAAATTTAGTAGCTTGAGAGCCCAGAGGGCTTTGTGTTCCAACTCCAATGGTAAATGACAGGCCTTTCCATACATCAGTTGATATGGGGACATCCCGATTGGTGTTTTGAATGCCGTTCTGTATGCCCAAAGAGCATCATCCAACTCTTTCGACCAATCCTTTCTTGATGCTCCTACAATCTTTTCCAGGATCCTTTTTAGTTCTCTGTTAGATATCTCGGTTTGTCCACTGGTTTGGGGGTGGTAAGGTGTGGCAACCTTGTGTTTCACTCCGTATCGTGGAGGAGAGCTTCTAGTGGTCTGTTACAAAAATGGCTCCCTCCATCACTGATGAGTGCTCGTGAGACTCTGAACCGGCTAAAGATGTTCTTTCTAAGGAAGTTCATGACCAATTTGTTGTCATTCGTTGGGGTTGCAATAGCCTCTACCCACTTGGAGACGTAATCCACTGCTACCAAGATGTACTTGTTTGAATATGAGGTTGGAAATGGTCCCATGAAATCGATTCCCCACATGTCAAACAGTTCTAGTTCTAAGATGAAATTCTGTGGCATCTCATTTCTTTTGGGTAGGTTTCCATCTCTTTGACATTCATTGCAGTTCTTTATTAGTTCTTTGGCATTCTTGAATAGGGTGGGCCAAAAGAATCCGCTTTGTAACACCTTGGCCGCAGTTTTATCCCCTCCAAAATGGCCTCCATAGCACGAGCCGTGGCAGTTCCACAAGACCTCTCGTCCCTCTTCTTCCGAAACACATCTTCTCAGGATTCCATCTGAACACTTCTTGAAGAGATATGGTTCATCCCAAACAAAATACTTTGCGTCGTTGATGAGCTTTCTTTTTTGATGTTTGTTGATTTCTGGAGGTAAAGCCCCAGTTGCCTTAAAATTGGCAGTATCTGCAAACCAGGGTGCTCTGTGAATCGTCATCAACTGTTCATCTGGGAAGAACTCATTTACATTTGTATCATGTGTTCCTCCTTTATCATGAGGGATTCTGGATAAGTGATCTGCTACCTTGTTCTTCACTCCTTTCTTGTCTCTGATTTCAATATTGAATTCCTGCAATAATAAGATCCATCTTATTATTCTTGGTTTTGATTCTTGCTTGGCAAATAAATATTTAAGTGCTATGTGGTCTGTGAAGACAATCACTTTGGCACCAATGAGGTATGATCTAAACTTGTCAAATGCAAAAACTATTGCCAGCAACTCCTTTTCAGTAGTGGTATAGTTTCTTTGAGTATCATTGAGGACTTTGTTGGCATAGTATATCACATGGACCAAGTTATCTTTCCTCTGTCCTAACACTGCCCCAATTGCGAAATCAGATGCATCGCACATCAGTTCAAATGGTAAATTCTAATTAGGTGGGGAAATGATAGGGGCAGAGGATAGCCTCTTTTTCAAGATTTCGAATGCTAGCATGCACTTTTCATCAAAGATAAATGGTGTATCAGATACAAGGAGATTACTTAAAGGCTTGGCTATCTTTGAAAAATCTTTAATAAACCTTCTGTAAAAGCCAGCATGTCCTAGAAAACCCCTAATTGCCTTAACATCACTTGGTGGGGGTAATTTTTCAATGAGTTCCACTTTAGCTCTGTCCACCTCAATGCCTTGGTTAGAAACCTTATAGCCAAGAAGTATTCCTCCTGTCACCATAAAGTGACATTTCTCCCAGTTCAAAACCAAATTAGTCTCTTGACATCTTTTCAATACCAGGGCTAGGTGATTTAGGCAATTAGAAAAGGAATCTCCGAATACTGAGAAGTCATCCATAAAGACTTCGATGAATTTTTCTATCATATCTGAGAAAATAGAGAGCATGCAGCGTTGGAAAGTTGCAGGCGCATTGCATAGCCCAAATGGCATGCGCCTGTAGGCAAACACTCTATATGGGCAAGTGAAGGTGGTTTTCTCTTGGTCTCTTGGATCAACCACTATTTGGTTATATCCTGAATAACCATCGAGAAAACAGTAATATGCGTGTCCTGCAAGTCTTTCCAGCATTTGATCCATGAAAGGAAGGGGGAAATGATCTTTTCGTGTAGCTTCATTGAGTTTTCTGTAGTCTATGCACATCTGCCATCCTGTGACGGTCCTCGTAGGGATTAGTTCGTTCTTCTCATTGGGGACTATGGTGATTCCTCCTTTCTTTGGGACAACTTGCACAGGACTGACCCAAGGGCTGTCTGAGATCGGATAGATCACCCCTCCTTGCCACAACTTCATGACTTCTTTCTGTACCACTTCCTTCATGACTGGATTCAGCCTCCTTTGGGGTTGAATGGATGGTTTGGCATCATCTTCCAACAGTATCTTATGCATCCATATGGCCAAACTTATTCCCTTCAAGTCAGCAAGGGTCCATCCAATGGCCTCCTTGTGCCTTTTTAACACTTGGAGTAGCTCCTCCTCTTGTTCTTGGCCGAGAGATGAGTTTATGATCACTGGATAACTTTCATTTTCCCCTAGATATGCATACTTGAGAGTGGGTGGCAGTGCCTTCAGTTCAAGTTTGGGTGCTTCTTTTTTTTCATTCTTCTCCTCTATTATGCCCTGAACCTGAACTTAGCTGTTGCAGCTTCTTCGCTTGATGCTGATTCCTCCTCTTCTGTTAACTCTCCAAGTTCTTCTTCTTCAAAAGTCTCTTGTACCATATCTTCCAGTGAGTCCAACCTCATACATTCTCCCAATGGTTCATGTGGGTAGTTCATGGCCTTGAACACATCGATCATCATTGTTTCATTGCGTAGTCTAAGGGTAAGTTCGCCCTTTTGGACATCGATGACAGCTCCAGCAGTAGCTAAGAATGGTCTACCCAAGATGATAGAAGCCTTAGCTCCTTCCTTCATGTCTAACACTACAAAATCTGCTGGAAAGATAAAGTCTCCTACCTTCACTAGCAAGTCTTCCACTATGCCGTGAGGAAACTTGAATGATCGGTCTGCCAGTTGCAAGGCCATTTTTGTTGGTTTGGCCTCCTCAATCTACATTTTTCTCATCATAGCTACAAACATCAGATTTATGCTGGCTCCTAAATCACATAGAGCTTTTTCCACTGTTATTTCTCCTATAATACAGGGAATCTGGAAGCTCCCAGGAACCTTCAATTTCTGGAGCAGTATATGCTGAATGATAGCACTATATTCTTCGGTTAGTATCACAGTATCGTTGTTCTTCCAGCTTCTCTTCTTGGTCATCAACTCCTTCAAGAACTTGGCATAGAGCGGCATTTGCTCTATTACTTCAGCAAAGGGTATGTTAATCTGTAGTTTCTTAAAAATTTCTAAAAATCTGGAGAACTGACTGTCATCCCCCTTCTTCCTCAATTGTTGAGGATATGGGGCTTTCGGAATATATGGCCTCAGCTCTTCTCCCTTTGGATGTGCATTGGAGGTGGGGACTTGAACTTCATTTTATTCCTCCTTTCTTCGAATTGCATCTTTCTCTTATAGTTTCTTGGAAGTCTCCTTCAATTCCTTTCCACTTCTGAGGGTGATAGCATGACACTCCTCCCTCCGATTTGGTTCAATGTTACTGTGAAGGTCATGGCTGGGAGCTTGCTAAAATAGGTAGCCAATTTGTGTCTCAAGTTTCTTGATGGCAGCGTCTTGATTCTGCATGTTGGATCGTACTTCCTCTCGGAACACCTTACTATCTTGGATTTCCTTGCATATGCCTTCAAGTAGAGTCTCAATCCTTGATAGTCTTTCTTTCGATGATGGAAAGTTGAGATTGGAGGGATGAGAAGGGCCATTTTAGCTTTGGTATGGATGCTGAGATGTGTTGTTAGAAGAGTGCTGATATGATCTCTGTGTGGAATGTTGGTGAGCTGCATTGTTGTTGGGATTGTGGCGTCTCTGATCTTGGCCTTGGTCTTGTTGATTTCCCCACCCAAAGTTTGGGTAGTTCCTTCAGCCAGGATTATACGTTTTGGAGTATGGGTCATGGTTCTGCCTAAGTGAATTTCAAATGTAGTTGGCTTGCTTCTGACTATCCTCTGCTTCTTCATTCACTCCTTCTTGAGTTGCTGCTGAAATGGTGATTGCTGCTACTTGATTCCTCTCCATCTTCTTGGTGAGGTCAGCCAATTGCTTGGTAATCATCTTGTTTTGAGCTAGCAGTGCATCCACATTGTTTACCTCCATCACTCCTCTAGTGCTGCCTCTTTCAGAAGCATAGAAGTAGTCATTCTCAGCTACAGTCTCAATGACATCTATGGCTTCTTCAATGGTCTTCTTCTTGTTCAGAGATCCCCCGGATGAGTGGTTTACTGCCTTCTTTGATTCATAAGAAAGACCTTCATAGAAAATGTGTAACTGCACCCATTCATTGAACATATCTAGTGGGCACCATCTTGTCAAGTCTTTAAACTTCTCCCATGCTTCATATAGAGTCTCACCATCTTGCTGCCTGAAAGTTTGAACCTCAACTATCAACCTGTTGATGATTCTTTGAGAAGTATAGAATCTCGCCAAGAATTTGTTTACCACATCTTCCCAGGTTGTTAGGCTCTCCTTTGGGAAGGATTCCAGCCATTTAGATGCCTTGTCCTTGAGTGAGAAGGGGAATAGAAGTAGTCTGTAGGTGTCAGGATGAAACCATTAGACTTCACAGTGTCACATATCCTCAGGAAGGTGGTTAGATGTTGTTTGGGATCTTCTTGCACACTTCCTCCGAATGAACAGTTGTTCTAAACAAGGGTGATGAGCTGTGGCTTTAGTTCAAAGTTGTTGGCATGTATAGTTGGCTTTTGGATGCTACTTCCACAGTTTCCTGGGTTTGGATTGATGTAGGATCCTATAACTCTTCTCTCTTGCCCAGCATGATGCACTACGCCTTCTCTACCATGGTTGTGAGCCTCTTCTTCATGATGGTTCTCCATATTCTCATCCATGTTTGGTTCAAAATACTCCTCTTCTTCTTCCGTACCAAGTACTCTCTTTCCTCTTGCTTCCCTCCTTAATCTAAGGAAGGTCCTCTCAGGTTCAGAATCAAAGGAAGTTGAAGCCCCGCTTCTTCTACCGTCATACAACCAACAAGGAAAAAGCAAGAAGGGGGTAGATGCAGAGAGTATTCTTGTTAGAAATGTTGTTAGTGTGAGTGGTGCAATATATCAAACAGTTAGTGGGTTAGTGAACTGAATTGTAAACAACTAAAAAAAATATAGGGGGAAAAGGAAGAAAACAGCTAAACTGAAAGTGAATTACTCAAATGAAATCAAACAAAATAGAAAAAATGCTCAATCTAGTTATCCACCAATGTAATCATTGTTGATGCAAAATCAATCCCCGGCAACGGCGCCACAAAACTTGATGCACGAAACTTGTCTCTCAACAGATTTCTCTCGGCAAGTATACCGAATTGTCGTCAAGTAAAAACTCACAATAGAGTGAGGTCGAATCCCACAGGGATTGATTGGTCAAGCAACTTTAATTGGAGGAATGTTTTAGTTGAGCTAAGCAGAATTTGATATGAGAATTGCAGGAAATTAAATTGCGGGAAAGTAAATGGCAGAAAATGTAAATGCTAGAAATAAAGAGTTGAATATAAATGACGAAAAGTAAATTGCAGAATCTTAAATGGGGAATGGGGAATTTAGCATGAAAGTAAATGGCAGAAACTAAAGAGAATGGGTAAGATCAGAAATGGGGAATTCATTGGGCTTAGGAGATGTTGCATTCTCTGGATCAAGTTCATTTTCATCTCTTCCTCAATCAATGCATTCATTGATCTCCTTGGCAATCTTAAGTGATTGAATTCCAATTCTTTGGTAACTCAATCTCTCAAATCTTGATCAATAGCCAATTCCTTGGTCTAATTGCTCATGAGAAGAGATGAGGTGCGGTCACTGATTATACCACATGTATTTCCAAATCAAAGTATCTGGAGAATTATATGTCACCATATCCGCCCAAACCCCAATTTGGTCCAACATGAGAAAGCATTTCTAGCATGATCTCTTCATTCCTCTTCCAAGGTTCAGAAGATATCCAAGTATGAATAGTTTCTTTTCCAAGACAACTATCCAATTGGATGAAGATTGAAAGCTTTCAAGTAAAATCAAGAGAAAAGAAAGAAGAAGAATAATGAAAACTATTATTGATCCATCAAATTACAACAGAGCTCCCTAACCCAATGAAAGGGGTTTAGTTGTTCATGGCTCTGGGAGTGAAAAGCAAATATGGAGAGTACATTCTGAAGTAAAACTAGAAGTTGCAGAGAAAGTAAAATTATACAGAGAGTAGTCCTCTCAATCCCCTAAAAAAAGCTCCTCTCTAGTTCAAAACTACCCCTATATATACTACTCTTCTGATCTTCCAGTTGGTTCTTCAAGTCTTGGATATGGGCCTTTGGATCTTGAGTTGAAGCAGTTTGGAATCTTCAGTGGGCTCAGCTTTACTTGCAGAGAAAGTGTGAAGTAGGCATGGACTTTGGCTAGGACATTAGTGGCGTTAACGTTAAGTAAAAATGTGGGTTCGAGAACGTTAGTGACAATCACCTTTTGCACTAACGTTCCTAGCCCAAGATGAGTTACGTTAACTTCAACGTTAGTGGCACTAACGTGACCACTAACGTTGCCTCTTGATCCATCACGAGCTTTGTTGGCGTTTACCTTTGCCAATAACATTGCCCTTGGCCCCATCTTCCCTACGTTAGTGTCCACGTTAGTGTAGCTAACGTGACTCTTAACGTGGGTATGCCTCAACTTCGAGAGCATTAGTGACACTTACCTTAGTCACTAACGCTCCAAACACCCTTGTTCCCACTTTAGAGTTCATGTTACTTAGGTTAACGTGACTTCTAACGTGGTAGTGATAGCCATCTCCAATGTTTGTGACATAGGTGAGTGTCACTAACGTTGGCTCATCATTCCTTTCCTCCACGTTAGCTTCCATGTTAATGCAATTAACGTGGCAACTAATGTGGCTAATAGAGGCTTAGTCCAATGTTAGTGATAAAGGTGAGTGTCACTAACGTTGGCTCTTCATTGCTTCTCCCACGTTAGAGTTCACGTTAATGTAGTTAACGTGACTCTTAACGTGGCTAAGTGTGCCCCTCTACCCAACGTTAGTGGCATTCACTTTTACCACTAACGTTGGAGCTTTACTTCTCTTCCACGTTAGCTTCCACGTTAACGTAGTTAACGTGGACACTAACGTGGGCTATGATGGCTCACGAAAGCATTATTGGTGTTCACTTTTCTTGTTAACGTTGTAAGCTAGCCTCCTTTCCACGTTAATAGTCACGTAAGTTGGACTAACGTGGCTATTAACGTGGCATCTTCCTTGCTTCCTTTGTCCTGAAATCAAGCAAATAAAGTGCATCAAAGCTAGGTTCTAACCCATGAGATCATGCATCATTCAATTTATCATTCAATTCATGCATAATTCTCATGAAATCATATAAATTCACAATGTTTGCTTGAATCAAGATGTAAATGATTATTTACCCAAAACTTGCTTATTTCATAAGAAAGTGCATGAAACTACCTTAAAACCATAAAGAAAAGGTCAGTGAAACTAGCCAAAATGCCCTGGCATCAGCGGTCCAAACCGGCCCTACAATTTCTAACTAACATTCGAATTCAAATACCTCCCTTATTTTAGCTAGACAAAATAAGATGAGATAACTACCACCGGCTATATAAAGGGGAGCCAGAGGCCCCCTCAGGTACGACATTCATTCTACACACCTTATACCTCTCAGATCTATTCTGATTTGAGCAACGGAGAGTCTTTGTAGGTACCACCCCATTGCTCCAGCCAGATATTCCGGTGACCGTCTTGACTCGCAAGTCCTCGATGCATCTCACAACTCGTACCAGAAATTTCTAGTACAAAATTTTATTTTTATTTAGAAAATAAAGACAATAAAGATTAAAATTTAGACAATTAAAAATTTGAATATCATGTCAAAAGTTTAAACTATTAGCTATAAAAACATAAATGATTATGTATAGAACCATTTTCATTAAAAAGGAATTATCTTTTTATTTTGTAAAAATTAAGTCATATTATTATTAAATTCGAATTTAAGAGGTTATTTAAGAGATAAAATAATGAATCACTTTAATATGAGAAATAAAAATATTGGTAAATTTGTACTTGAAGATAGATTTTCTTTCACTATAAGAAAAACATTGAGTACTGTCAAATTTATCGACAGATTTAGCGTTGAAAGTTAATGGCATATTTACTGGCGAGTTTACTCTTAGATTTGACAATAAATTTGTCGGGCAAAATATTTACCGATGAATTAGAGTTTCTAATGGTAAAGTCACCCGTAATAATTGGAGGAAAAAGAAAAAGTTTGGCACATTAATTACCATCGAATTCAGGGTTGGATTTTTTACAACAGTATGCTAAATCTAGTTCGTGCAATGCTGTGTTTTGTTTACTTACTCATTCGTTACCGGCATCCGATAGTAATCGTATCCTAAATTCAAACTGAAAACCTTCTCTCTCCTTATTTCGAATTACAGTCTCTCTCTCCTCACCCTCTCAACTCTCTCCCACCACCTTCTCGTCTCTGGCTTTCTCTTTCCCCATTAAAGACATCTCGGCAACTCCCTCCGGTAGTGGCCTATCATATTTTGTCTCTCTGGACAGGCGAGCTTTGACAAAACTCTGACCTCTCCCATGTCTTACTCTCTCTCTAACCCTTCCGTCTCCCATAGTGACATCTCTGGCTACTTTCCACTCTGGTAGCCTCCTATCGACGTCCGTCTCTACTTCAAGTGAGCTTCTACGCGGCTTTGGTAACTGATGACAAAAAAATTAATTCTCTATAATAACTACCGGCAAGTATATCGGGTCGTATTAAGTAATAAAACTCACAAGAGTGAGGTCGATCCCACGAGGATTAAAGGATTAAACAATCAATAGTTAGTTGATTATTCTAGTTAGACAAGCATAATTGGGTGATGATCAAACAAGAATTGTAAATAACATGAATGTAAAGGAAAGAAATAAAGAGCAAGAAAAGTAAATGACAAGAAATGTAAAGTGAAAGAAAGATAAAATGCTTGAAAGTAAATTGCAAGGAATAGAAAGTGCAAGAAAGTAAAGTGCAAGAAGATAAATGACGGAAATTAAAGAGAGAAAACATAAGGGATTGGAGATGTTGATTCCTTTTGAATCAATGAGTGTCACTCCTTCTCAATCATATGAAGTAGATCTATGGCGGATTGTAAAAAATTGAGTTCCAATTCCTTGGCAACCCAATTTCTCTTAAAACAATCAATTGTCAATTCCTTATGTTTTCTCTCTTTAATTTTCGTCATTTATCTTCTTACACTTTACTTTCTTGTACTTTCTATTCCTTGCAATTTACTTTCCAGCATTTTATCTTTCTTGCACTTTACATCTCTTTTCATTTACTTTTCTTGCTCTTTAGTGCCTTCCTTTACTTTCATGTTATTTACAATTCTTGTTTGATCATTAGTGCGGAATTTATAACCTGCAAACTGATAAACCACTATTTTATGGTTTATCTTATGCTTAATTGAATGGTTTTTATCAAGTCTTTGCACACTTATTCATACTAATTGCATGGTTTTACAATTCCTTCCTGATTTTGTGCTATGATTTAAAACATGCTTCTATTGGCCTTTAAATTACTAACTTTAATCCTCTCTTATTATCATTCGATGCCGTGATATGTGTATTAAGTGATTTCAGAGATTACAGGACAGGAATGGCTTAGAGCATGGAAAGGAAGCATGCAAAAGTGGAAGGAATACAAGAAGTTGAAGAAATTGCTAAGCTGTCCAGCCTGAACTTTTGGTACTAAATCAACCATAACTTGAGCTACAAAAGTTAAAATGACGCGGTTCTAGTTGCGTTGGAAAGCTAACATCCGGGGCTTCGCAACGATATATAATTTGCTATAGCTTCCCCGAAGCCAGGCGACGCGAACGCGTAGATTACGCGAACGCGTGACCTGGCAGAAACGCAATGCACGTAAACGCGTGGACGACGCCTCCGCATCACTTTCCCGCGACCTGTACGTATTAGAATACACTGGGAGAAATTTCTGGGCTGTTTTTGACCAAGTTTTTGGCTCGGAAAACACAGATTAGAGGCTATAAAGTGGGAGAATGCATCCATTCATCGGAGAACACTCATTATTCACTTTTAATATTTTAGATGTAGTTTTTAGAGAGAGAGGTTCTCTCCTCTCTCTTAGGATTTAGTTTTAGGATTTAGGATTATTTCTTCTTTATCACAGGTTCAATGTTCCTTTAATTTATGTTTCTCTTTTACTTTTATATACTCTAATGATTTTATTTGTATTTGACTTATGTTGCCCAATTGGCTTATGAACCCTTCATGTTAGGATTTTCTTAATTAATAATTTGAGGTATTTTAGATTTATGGTTCTTATTTAGCTTTTTTTATATTCTTGGCTTTAATTGATTAACTGGAGGCTCTTGAGTTATTAAACTCATCGTGATTGTTGATTAATTCCTCTAATTGACTGGAATTCCACTAACTCTAATCTTTCCTTAGGAGTTGGCTAGGACTTGGGAATCTAACTAATTAGTCCACTTGACTTTCCTTTGCTTTAGGTTAACTAAGTGGGGTTAAACTCAATTCTCATAAGAATAACTAGGATAGGACTTCCGAATTTTCATACATTGCCAAGAGTTCTTTTATATTATTATTAATAATTTATTTTTCTTGTCATTTAAATTACTTGCTTCTCATTTCAAAAACCCCCAATTTACAAAACTCATAACCAATAATAAGAACACCTCCCTGCAATTCCTTGAGAAGACGACCCGAGGTTTAAATACTTCGGTTATCAATTTTAAAGGGGTTTGTTACTTGTGACAACGAAAACTTTTGTAAGAAAGGAATTCTTGTCGGTCTAGAAGCCATACTTACAATGGGAATTTATTTGCAAAAATTCTAGATCGTGCGAGAGTTTTGTTCTGCACAAACTAACCGGCAAGTGCACCGGGTCGTACCAAATAGTACCTCAAGTGAATGAGGGTCGATCCCACAAGGATTGATGGATTAAGCAAAAATGATTGCGTGATTTGCTTAGTTAGACAAACAGAAAATGATGTTTTGAGAGTTCAATAGCATTAACAGTAAATTCAGAGAATTAAGTAAACAAGCAGTAAACAGGTTGTGAAATATATGGAGAAAACAGTTAAGGGTTCAGAGATATCTATCTTCTGGATTGGCTTTTCTTACTAACAATTTTAATCATGCAAGATTCAATTAATGGCAAACTATATGTGACTAAACCCTAATTCCTTAGACCTTTTTAGTCTCCTCTAACTTTCTTCAACCACCAATTCTTCGGTCACTTAATTCCAATTAAAGGGTTAAGTTCAATTCTAGTTTATATGCCACATAAACCTTAATTACCAAAATATAAGAGGATTATATGTGACGTATCCCATTAAGTTTAGATAATTAGAAGTTTAGGAGAAATTATTTTCAAGTTGTTGTTCAAGTAAAGAGCTTTTCCAAGTTATACAAGAACTTAATTAGAACAAGGGTCATGCTTCCGTTCCACCCAGATTCATAAGATAAAGAGCGAAAACAACTCTTGAAGCAGAAATCAGTACATGAATTAAAATAGAAAAATAATAGTATCAATCCATACAATAGACAGAGCTCCTAACCTTAACAGTGGAGGTTTAGTTGCTCATGGTTCAGAGAGAAAACAAGGATTCTGTAAAATTGTAAAGCGCGGAATGAGGTCTGAGAGAATAGAACCTGAAGGGCTGATTTTTTTTCCTTTTATATCTAATCATAATTAATGTAAAAATGTCGTTTCTAAAACTAAATAATATCTTTTCCTATTTATAAATAAATTAAAAGTTTAATCATAATTAAATGAGGATCTTCGTGGCTTTGCAATTTAGACATGGGGACCATTGGGAGTTATAAGGTTGGTGCCTAACTTCTTGGACTTGGCGCCTAACTTGGGCATGGTGGTAAGGAGTGGCGTGATTTGCTTGACTTGGCCCCTAATGATGGTGAGGATTATCGTCGGTTAGGAATTTCGCACAAAATATTTCCGTTATAGTATATTTCCCAACCAACAAATAATACTCAATCGAAGTTTTAAATTTTGGTTGTCACAAGTACAAACCCCAATGAAAATTAACTGAAGTATTCAAACCTCGGGTCGTCTCACAAGGAATTGCAATGAAGTAATCAATTATTGGCTATGAAGAAATAAGGGGATTTGATTTGGTATTTTGACAAGAAAATATAAAAGAAAGTAAATGGCAATTAACTAATAAAGGAAAGAAAAGAACTCTTGGCTAAGGCTTGAAAAATTAAGATCACCATCCTTGTCTGCAAACCATGTATTGACAATAATGAGGAACCAAGCTCATTAAGGCTACTTCTATGCTTGAAGTACATATAATGTCTACTTCTAAGCTTGAAGTACGTCAAATAGAATTTATCAATATCAACCCATAAGTCCCAACCTATTTACTAATTGACTTAGTAGTAGGCTAGTGTTAATGGTTATCAAATTGACCACATAGGGTTCTCAAATCACCAATTCAATGAGACCCAATGACTCAAGATCACCCTATTCCCTTAGCCTAGGCCAAGAGTGAAGAAAACTACTAAAAAATGAGTGAAAACATTTTATCAAATACCTAGAGTGCAATAAAAGTAAACATCACAAATTGCAAGAACTAATGAATCCCATAACTAAAATAAGCAAGAATTCAACAATAGCAATTAAGGTAAACCTAAAAAAGACATGGAAACATAAAATTGCATTAAAAGGAAATTAAAATCAACACAAGTGCATGAACATAAGAGCAACAAAATAAAGGAAATGACAAGTAAAACTAGGAGAGTAAAGATGTGATAACAAGAAATTAAAAGGGAAAACTAAATCAAAACAAGAATTACAAGTTGGATCTAAGAAAATTTAGCCTAAACTACCCTAAATTCTAGAGAGAAGGGAGAGCTTCTCTCTCTAGAACTCTAACCTACAACATGATAAAACCTATACTATGACTTCTCTCCCCCCATTCCCTTGCAATCCTTGGGTTCAAAAGCATCAGAAATGAGTTGGATTTGGGCCTCCTTGAGCTCAGAAATCGCCCCCAGCATATTTCCTTTAGTGAGGTTACGTGCTGCTTGTCACGCGTACACATGAGTCACGCGTATGCATCACATTACAAAATTCATCTTCACGTGTGCGCGTGGGAGACGCGTGCGCGTCGCTGGCGAATCTCCATCCCACGCGTACGCGTGGGTGACGCGTGCGCGTAGCCTTGCGTTCACCAAATCCCCATTTCTTCATGAATTCTTCATTTTCGCATGATTTTTCTTTATTTCTTCAACCCAATCTTTGCCTTTTAATCCTAAAATCACTTAACAAACATATCAAGGCATCGAATGGAATTAAAGTGAATTAAAATTAACGATTTAAATTCCTAAAAAGCATGCTTTTACTCTCAAGCACAAATTAGGAGAAATTCACAAAATCATGCTATTTCATTCAATAAATGTGAGAAACGTTGATAAAATCCCCTAAATTTAACACAAGATAAACCACAAAATTGGGGTTTATCAAACCTCCCCACACTTAAACTAAGTGATGACTTGCATCATTTACCCCTTTCTCCTATCTAAAAGGACCATAAAAGAAATGTAATCTCATTCAATCAATGCAATTTCATGAGTTAATGGTGAATATTATGGTACATTGCTTTGATATGAGTTTTTGTTGAATTTCAGGTGAAAAGAGCCACAAAAAAAGAAAGAAACAAGAAAAAGATGCTGGGCGTGTGAAGCTGGGCCAACGACTTGTTACAAATGCCAGCAAATAGTATGGACGTGGAATGCTAGCAATAGGGCGTGGCACGCAAGTTGACAATTTCAGAAAGGATCCATGGAACTTTAACATGGGCGTGGCACGCCAATTATACTTTTTAGAGAAGCACTCTTGGAGCTTTGACAGGCGTGGCACGCCAAGTATATTTTCCAGAGAGTAATTTTGAAGACCAAAAAGGGGGCGTGGCACGCCAAGCTGGGTGTGGCACGCCAACCCCCTCAAGCACAAAGTGCGTGCCACTTGAACTCGAAGGCATGGCACGCCAGTTCATTGCTCCAGAAGGGGGACTTGAAGGCTCAACACTAGGCGTGCCACTTGATGTCTGGTGCACGAAATTGTGAATCACACTTTTCACAACTCGTACCACTAACCAGCAGGTGCACTGGGTCGTCCAAGTAATACCTTACGTGAGTAAGGGTCGAATCCCACGGAGATTGTTGGTTTAAAGCAATCTATGGTTATCTTGCAATTCTTAGTCAGGAAGTCAATTATATTTATCAGTTGAATTGCGAACAAACAAGAGAGCATGGATTAAAGGTTACTTGTTATGCAGTAATGGAGGATATGTTGGAGTTTTGGAGATGCTTTGTCTTCAGAATCTCTGCTTTCCTCTGTCTTCTGATTCACGCACGCACGTCCTCCTATGGCAAGCTGTGTGTAGGTGGATCACCGTTTTCAATGGCTACCATCCATCCTTCCAGTGAAAAGGGTCCAAGTGCGCTGTCACCGCACGGCTAATCATCTGCAGGTTCTCAGTCGTACCGGAATAGGATTTACTATCCTTTTGTGTCTGTCACTACGCCCAGCACTCGCGAGTTTGAAGTTCGTCACAGCTATCCAATCCCAGAATCCTACTCGGAATACCACAGACAAGGTTTAGACTTTCTGGATTCTCATGAACGCCGCCATCAATCTAGCTTATACCACGGAGATTCTGATTAAGGAATCTAAGAGATATTCATTCAATCTGATGTAGAACGGAGGTGATTGTCAGACACACGTTCATGGATTGAGGAAGGTGATGAGTGTCACTGATCATCACCTTCTCCATAGTTAGGCGCGAATGGATATCTTAGGTAGGAACACGCATGTTTGAATGGAAAACAGAAATACTTGCATTAATTCATCGAGACACAACAGAGCTCCTCACCCCCAACATTGGAGTTTAGAGACTCATGCCGTCAAAGAGTACAAAGTTCAGATCTAAAATGTCATGAGATACAAAATAAGTTTCTAAAAGTTGTTTAAATACTAAACTAGTAGCCTAGGTTTTCAAAAAGTGAGTAGACTATGACAGATGGTGCAGAGATCCACTTCTGGGGCCCACTTGGTGTGTGCTGGGCCTGAGACTTAAACATTTCACGTGCCTAAGGCTGTTTTGGGCGTTCAACGCCAGGTTTGGATCCATTTCTGGCGTTGAACTCCAACTTTTAATCCTTTTCTGGCGCTGGACGCCAGAATTGGGCAGAGAACTGGCGTTGAACGCCAGTTTACGTCGTCTATCCTTGAGCAAAGTATGGACTATTATATATTTCTGGAAAGCCCTGGATGTCTACTTTCCAACGCAATTGGAAGCGCGCCATTTCGAGTTCTGTAGCTCCAGAAAATCCACTTTGAGTACAGGGAGGTCAGAATCCAACAGCATCAGCAGTCCTTTTTCAGCCTGAATCAGATTTTTGCTCAGCTCCCTCAATTTCAGCCAGAAAAATACCTAAAATTACAAAAAAACACACAACTCATAGTAAAGTCCAGAAATATGAATTTTTCCTAAAAACTAGGGGAAACAAACTAAAAACTCACTAAAACATACTAAAAACTATATGAAATTAACCCCAAAAAGCGTATAAAATATCCGCTCATCAATGTCGAAGGCGTGGCACGCCAGTTCAAATGAGTAAAGAGGAATAGAAGGCTAAGCAACACTAGGGCGTGCCACTTGATTCCGAACGCGTGGCACGCCAACCTTAATTGTGACTTGGGCGTGCCACATGGGTTCTAGGCATGGCACGCCAAACTTGAAACGATGCAGCTCAAACCATGGGCGTGCCACTTGAATGCTGGGCGTGGCATGCTAGTAGAATTTTCCAGGAAAGAAAATGAAGCACTCATCAAAGGCGTGGCATGATGAACGTGTAACAACCCTGATTTTCGAGTACATGAGATCTTTTCTGAAAGTACGGATTTCTCCGGAAGATCAGTAAAGGGAACACCTCTGCTATATCATCAAGCATCTCAATCCTCATTACCATTATGCCATCCTTAAGCCAGAACCTCCTTTGAGGCAAGCCTGATAATGCAATCGCGAAGAACCTAGTTTTTGAACCGTATCAGTTAGCAGTTTTGATTCTGATTTTCGTAAATAGTCTCTGTTTGACGAACCAGACTCGATTCATGAGAGGAGAGAGATAATAGTATAATATTATCATTATATTAGTATTAGAAAATGCTTGAATGATATTATAAGGTTACCTGGTCTGTTTTTGTTAAAAACAGAAAATCGGTTTAACCGGGTTTACGGTTTACTGGTGCAGCTTAGCACCAGCACTCTCTGATGAATTTAGCAATGCTAAGGCCTCATTATACATGTTCTATTCTCATAATAAATATGTTACTAGTGTCATTTATGCTAGTAGCTCAGAAAATAATTTTTAGAGATATTTTTACGAGTGTTCCGGTACACCTAGTTTTAGTAGTTGTACACCAGAGATATTTTAATATTATTTTAATCCACCTCCAAGCCAACCAATCAAAACTCACCTTACACCCCCAAGACCTCCAAGGCTATCTCATTTTATCATTTTGGCCGAAAATAACAAGAGAGAAAAGAGAGAAACTTTCATGAACACTTAATCTTCAAAGCTTGATTTCTTCTGAACTAAAACTCAAATCAAAACTCCGATTTCACCAAAATGATCCTCTCTTCTTCCTCTACATAACCATGTAACCTATCAAGGATGGAAATAAGGTGAGATGGCTGTCTCCCTCCCATTTTAATTCGGTTTTCAAGGAAAACCATGCAAAACATGTGTTTTCTTGATGTTCTTCCTTAGGAATCATGCTTAACTTGACTTGAGGGCCAAGAAACGTGAATTTCCAGCAAGTCTAAGGTGAGATATCTCTTCCTAACATACTGAGTGAGATTTGGTCAGTTGAGAGTTTTTGGATTTAAAGTTGTTCTTGATGTGATTTAGGAGGAAAAAGTGCTTAAGGACCACCTGAAAGTTTAACCGAATTAGGAGCAGCAAAACCAGGTAGGGATTGACGAATTTAATCTTGATTGATTGTTTTTGAGTTGTGTGATTATGATATGGTTTGGCTGTGCTTGAAATTGATTGTTTGTATGAGTAATTCTTGTTGAAATTTTGGTGAAAATTTGATGAAATTTGATGAAATTCAAGCAATGAATGTGTGTTCTTGTGGCTGCTGAAAAATGAAACCCTAGAGCTTAAATTGAGGTTCAATTTGTGTTAAAATCATGTAGAAAAGATGGGATTTTAGTGGCTGCAATTTTGTTTTGAATTATGGTAAAAATCGGTTGCTGAAAAGACTGAAAAACGGATAAAAACAGAGAAAGAATCTGAAGAATTTATGAAGAACATGAAGAACACTTTGAGTATGGTGAAGAACAATCAAGAACACCTTTTTGATTCATAAAAGGGCAAGGAAGTAATTAATTTGGTGTTTGAGGGGTGATATGGTAATTTCTGAAAGTTAGGGTGGTTAAAGTAGAAATATTAAAAGTTATGGGTGGTAAAAAGTGAATTTTTAAAGGTTAAAAGTTAAAAAGGGGTAATTTTCGAAAATTTAATAATAAAATATTAAATAATAATATTTAATTAAAAATAATATTTTAATAAAAATAATAAAATAATGCAGAAAAGGCAGTTTTCTGTAAAAGCTTTAGAAAGACAACTTTAAGCGCAGAATCTCATAGTTACCTTCATAAAACACTTAGGGAGTGGTAAGAACATATTAGTGAGGCAAAGATAAAAGAAAGATAAAAAGTTGAAGAAAAGATAAAAACTAAAGAAAAGTCTGTAAGGTTTTAATAACAAAAAAACAGACAGAAATTAGTGAACGAACTAGGGCAACATAGTTAGTCCTTGAGTTGCGACTAGGGTTAGGTATTATATGAAAAGTTAAACTGTTTCAGTATAGACTTAATGAACCTATACTTGGGACAGGCGAACTATTCATACTAAAATTTACATAAACTTTAAATACATACGTTAAGCAGAGAAATCAGAGCAGAGTAGAGAAACACAGAAAACAGAGTAACCAGAGTAAAGTAAAGAGATAAAGAGAAAAAGAGTAATACAGATACAGATGAAAAGAGTAATCAGAGAAGAGAAAAGAGATACAGAGAACAGAGTAATTAAAACAGAGTAAAGAGATACAGAGAACAGAGTAATTAAAACAGAGTAAAGAGATACAGAGAAAAGAGAAACCAGAACAGAGTAAAGAGATATAAAGAGAAGAGTAATATAATAAAGAGATATTTATATATATTAGTTGCTTGATGCAACCCAGAGCTATACTTATATATATATTAGTTGCTTGATGCAACCCAGAGCTATATTTATATATATATTAGTTGCTTGATGCAACCCAGAGCTATATTTATATATATATATATTAGTTGCTTGATGCAACCCAGAGCTATATTTAATATATATTAGTTGCTTAATGCAACCCAGAGCTTCTGTAGGGAAACTAAGTTACCTACAACTATTTTCCGCTTCCCCAGAGCAGAGCAGAGTATATATATATTTTCCTGCAGTAAGCAGAGGCTGTCTCAAATGAGCGGCTATTATTATATGCGCATTTATTTAGGAACGGAAAATCGTATTTGGGAAATCGGGATTACTCGTGACCGGATAAATGTCGGGATTGCGGGCAGCCAACCGACACAAGAGCTCATGGCCTGCGCTAGGGCTAGACATGCATCATTCTTGTCTGCGCATCATTCTCTGTTGCATTCCTTTCTGTGTGTGATCTACTTCTTTATGTTTGTCTGCTTGTATGCCATTTCTGTGTTTTATTTTCTTGTATTCTTTTGTTTGTGTTCTGCTTTCTGTTGTCTCTACTTTCTCTTTCTATCTTTATCTTTTGTTTACTGCTTCGCTATATTATGTTATTCGTCTACTAATCGACCCCAAATAAATGAACATAACTAATAACACCGACCCTACCAAGAACTCCCCAGTTCTTACCCCTTCTCTCTCCCTTTCCCCTTCAGATGGAAGTAAGAGTTCCTTTCCGTAGTTCGCTGACGATTGTAAGCAAAAAGGGATTCCACTCTAGGCAGTCTTCTGAGTCTAGGGTGAATATCGTTCTCTGATTATATGTATATACTGTGAGACCAGCTAGCGTCTGCACCCCGTTCGTATGCGCACTTTAACCTAAATCCTGTGTACGAGATTCCTGTTGTGTGGCTACTTCATGAGGTACCAGAGAGACGTCCTGTGGAAAAGTCTGATCGTGCAGAGGAGTAGCAGATGATGTTCTATCTTTTGATGACGTTCCACCTGACTTGAGTTGTGAAGACTTAGAACGTACTTTCCCTCGCTTTAGTAGTTTAGAGGGACTAAGTGAGTATAGAGTCTAGGCTAGCCTAGGTGCCAGCTTAGGGACCTCTTAAACAGGTCAGGACCTGGGATGTTGTATGTATATATATGTATATAGATATTATTTAGCTATATCTAGGGGTGTTCTAACTAACAGTCTATATGCTAATAAAGGCTGAATCACCGAATGTTGTCAACTACTTGTGATGTATTTTTGTGTGGTTGTTTATAACTGTTTTATCTGTTATTACTTGTGAATTGATTATAAATGATTCTGTCTATTAATCCAAACGTTTTATAAAAAAAAAAATACACCACGCAAATTAGCTACGCGTTTAACAACGAATCAGGCTCATATGATAAATAATAGATAATAATTAGGAAGACAAATTGGTAGCGCTCAGTTTTCGGTATGATTTGGACATATTGAAAATTGGGGCGTTACAATTTGGTATCAGAGCAGTTCGTTCCCAGTAGAGCCTGGGGAGTGGACTGACTATGCTTTATTGCATACTCTGTTGTGTGTCTCATGCGTATAGGATATCCCAGTGATATATGTTGCATGATTGTCTCTGTGTTTTCATTTTGGGAATGATCACACTTGACTTGAAGTGTTAAGACTGATCACCTTAACAATGATTGTTTGGTGTGAACAAGATTACAATGGGTTCACGGAGACAAGGCGTACGGGAAGGAATTCCTAATGTTAACTACGAGAGGGAACAGGAAACGTTTATGGCTACCATGAGCAACGCGGCTGAAGTAGTGCGTTAAGCTGCGGTAACAGCGGCTAGGGCTGTTGAACGTCTTGGAGTGAGAAATGGGAATGATGACAATAACTTGGGGCATTTCGAAAGACCTATGACCCTTGTGACTTTTCTGAAGGTTAAACCGCCTAAGTTTAAAGGCACACTCGTTGCGACAGATGCTGACAACTGGTTTCGAGCTATTGAATGATCACTGCGAGCGCAACATGTTCCAGAAGGACAACACGTGGAGTTTGCTACTTATATGCTCGAGGGAGAAGCTGAGTACTGGTGGCAGGGGATACAGCGACTGCTACAACCGAATGAAAATGACATTCCTTAGGATATCTTTAGGGACGAATTTTATAAAAAGTGTTTTCTGAGAGCAGCACGAGATGCTAAGGAGATGGAGCTTATGCAGTTGAAACAAGGGGATATGACTGTTGCTGAGTATGCTCGTAATTTCGATGACTTGTGTCATTTCTCTAAGATCTGTCAAGGGAATCCTGCTGACTTTGAAGAATAGAAGTGCTTGAAGTTTGAAGGAGGCCTTCGTGATGATCTGATGAGTTCAATAGTTCTGCTGGAGATACGTAATTTTGCTGAATTAGTCAACAAGAGCAAGTTAGTGGAAGAATGTATTAAGAAAGTGACTGTGGCCAAGGTGAGTCGCCAAGGATTTCCACCAAGGTGTCTTAGCAATCATCAGGCAGTTGGGAGAAGGGTGCATTTTAAAGCGCGTAGCATACGACAGCATAAGAACCTACAAGTTGGTAACATTACTGCTCGCCGTACGGGTAAGAATGGAGGTAAAGTAAGGCAAGGCAATGGTAAACAAACCCATCAGGCTTACATAAACCCTGCATGTAAGCAATGCGGAAAAGAGCATAGTAACAGGTCTTGCCAGTTTGGATCACCTAACTGCTATGCTTGTAGAGAACTTGGACATATTGCCAAGGATTGTCTGAAGGGATTTACTCAAAATTCAGTTAGAACCCAGCAACAAGGACGAGTGTTTGCTATCACTATTGACGATGTTGTGCAATCGAACGCCCTCATTCAAGGTCAGGTTATGTCAAGAATCAATTTCTAACTGTACTGTATGATTCGGGTGCATCGCATTCTTTATTTCTCTAACTATTGCTCACGAGTTAGGATTATATTTCTTTAAATTGAATTTTTACTTGATTGTCCATACACCTGCATCCCAAAATGCTTTGACCAGTTTAGTGTGCCTGCGAGTACCATTCGCTATTAGGAACAGGACTTTTATACACCATCTAATCTGTTTGCCTCTATATGGTTTTGAAGTTATTTTAGGATTAGATTGGTTATCTAAGTATCATGTTTTCCTTGATTATTTTAAAAGAACTGCTGTTATTACATCTGATAGTCTATGTACTAAACCATTTATGTCTCACACCTTATATCTGAATTTTGTAAGAGTTACCTTAGGCGGGATTGATTGTGAGGGGTACGTTCTGTTAGCGGCTAGCTCGAATGATAGTGAATTAAGCTTAGAACGAATCCGAATGGTGAAGGAATTTCCTGATGTTTTCTTGGACGACATACCTGAGTTTCCTCCTCAGCGAGAGATAAAATTCAGCATTGATCTAGTACCTGGAACCAGACCAATTTCTATAGCACCACACCGGATGTCACCATTGCTTGCAGAGCTGAAGAAGCTATGAGACAGGATCGTAGTGGCCTATAGAGGTACAAGAACATAATTTGTGTGCCTAACTCTGGAGACTTGCAACAAATGATTCTTGCTGAAGCTCCCCAAAGTAGACTTTCTATGCATCCTGGGTGACAAAGATGTATCGAGATTTGAAACAAATGTTCTGGTGGCCAGGCTTAAAGAAAGAAGTAGCTGATTATGTCTCAAAATGTTTAACCTGCCAGAAGATGAAGGTGGAACATCAGAAGCTGTCAGGAACCCAGCAACCCTTAGAAATACCACAATGGAAATGGGAGTAGATTTCTATGGATTTTGTCACGGGATTGCCAAGGACCTCAACTGGACACGATGCCATCTGGGTAATTGTGAAGAGGTTGACAAAGTCAGCGCACTTCCTTCCGATTCGAGTTGACTATACTTTAGAAAGGCTGGAACGAATATATATTCAAGGAATCGTACGACTACATGGGATACCTTCATAAATTGTCTCAGATCAAGTTTCGAGGTTTACTACTAGATTTTAGGGAGCTTTTCAGAAAGCGTTGAAAACAGAATTGCACACGAGTATAGCATACCATCCTCAAATAGATGGACAATCAGAGCAGACAATCCAGACATTAGAAGACATGTTACGATCATGTATGATAGACAACCAAAGCAGCTGGGATAAGTATTTGCTATTGGTTGAATTTGTCTACAACAACAGTTGCCAATAAAGTAACGGGATGGCACCATTTGAAGCTCTCTACGAAAGAAGATGTCAGACACCATTGTGTTGGAATGACGATGGAGAAGCTAGTGTCTTAGGTCCAAACTTAGTGTAAGAAACTACTGAGAAGATAAAGGAGATTCGTTAGAAGATCCAGATAGCACAAAGCTGTCAAAAGAGCTATGCCGATAATAGACGTAGACCCTTAGAGTTTAGTGACGGAAACCGTGTCTTTCTAGAAGTAACCTCGATTACTGCAATAGGTAGAGCCCTTAAGACTAAAAAGCTTAACCCACGATACATAGAACCTTTCCAAATACTTAAAAGAGTCGGTCTAGTAGTTTATCAAATAGTCCTTCCTCCTTATTTATCAAACCTTCATGATGTTTTTCATGTCTCGCAACTTAAGAAATATATTCCCGACAAGAGTCACGTTTTACAACCAGAGACAGTACAGTTATGAAATGATTTGACATATCAAGCATCACCAGTTCTGATAGTAGAAAGAAGTGATAAGCAGCTAAGAGGCAAAGTTGTACGCTTAGTCAAAGTAGCATGGGAACCAAGAGGAGAAGAAGAGCACACTTGGGAACTGGAAGATAAGATGAAAGCTAATTACCAACATTTATTCCTAGGTAACTGAAATTTTGAGGGCAAAATTTTCTTTTAGGAGGGTAGAATGTAACAACCCTGATTTTCGAGTACATGAGATCTTTTCTGAAAGTACGGATTTCTCCGGAAGATCAGTAAAGGGAACACCTCTGCTATATCATCAAGCATCTCAATCCTCATTACCATTATGCCATCCTTAAGCTAGAACCTCCTTTGAGGCAAGCTCAATAATGCAATCGCGAAGAACCTAGTTTTTGAACCGTATCGGTTGGCAGTTTTGATTCTGATTTTCGTAAATAGTCTCTGTTTGACGAACCGGACTCGATTCATGAGAGGAGAGAGATAATAGTATAATATTATCATTATATTAGTATTAGAAAATGCTTGAATGATATTATAAGGTTACCTGGTCTGTTTTTGTTAAAAACAGAAAATCGGTTTAACCGGGTTTACGGTTTACTGGTGCAGCTTAGCACCAGCACTCTCTGATGAATTTAGCAATGCTAAGGCCTCATTATACATGTTCTATTCTCATAATAAATATGTTACTAGTGTCATTTATGCTAGTAGCTCAGAAAATAATTTTTAGAGATGTTTTTACGAGTGTTCCGATACACCTAGTTTTAGTAGTTGTACACCAGATATATTTTAATATTATTTTAATCCACCTCCAAGCCAACCAATCACAACTCACCTTACACCCACAAGACCTCCAAGGCTGTCTCATTTCATCATTTTGGCCGAAAATAACAAGAGAGAAAAGAGAGAAACTTTCATGAACATTTAATCTTCAAAGCTTGATTTCTTCTAAACTAAAACTCAAATCAAAACTCCGATTTCACCAAAATGATCCTCTCTTCTTCCTCTACATAACCATGTAACCTATCAAGGATGGAAATAAGGTGAGATGGCTGTCTCTCTCCCATTTTAATTCGGTTTTCAAGGAAAACCATGCAAAACATGTGTTTTCTTGATGTTCTTCCTTAGGAATCATCCTTAACTTGACTTGAGGGCCAAGAAACGTGAATTTCCAGCAAGTCTAAGGTGAGATATCTCTTCCTAACATACTGAGTGAGATTTGGTCAGTTGAGAGTTTTTGGATTTAAAGTTGTTCTTGATGTGATTTAGGAGGAAAAAGTGCTTAAGGACCACCTGAAAGTTTAACCGAATTAGGAGCAGCAAAACCAGGTAGGGATTGACGAATTTAATCTTGATTGATTGTGTTTGAGTTGTGTGATTATGATATGGTTTGGATGTGCTTGAAATTGATTGTTTGTATGAGTAATTCTTGTTGAAATTTTGGTGAAAATTTGATGAAATTTGATGAAATTCAAGCTATGAATGTGTGTTCTTGTGGCTGCTGAAAAACAAAACCCTAGAGCTTAAATTGAGGTTAAATTTGTGTTAAAATCATGTAGAAAATATGGGGTTTTAGTGGCTGCAATTTTATTTTGAATTATGGTAAAAATCAGTTGTTGAAAAGACTGAAAAATGGGTAAAAACAGAGAAATAATCTGAAGAATTTATGAAGAACATGAAGAACACTTTGAGTATGGTGAAGAACAATGAAGAACACCTTTTTGATTCATAAAAGGGCAAGGAAGTAATTAATTGTGTGTTTGAGGGGTGATATGGTAATTTCTGAAAGTTAGGGTGGTTAAAGTGGAAATATTAAAAGTTACGGGTGGTAAAAAGTGAATTTTTAAAGGTTAAAAGTTAAAAAGGGGTAATTTTCGAAAATTTAATAATAAAATAATAAATAATAATAAATATTAAATAATAATATTTAATTAAAAATAATATTTTAATAAAAATAATAAAATAATACAGAAAAGGCAGTTTTCTATAAAAGCTTTAGAAAGACAACTTTAAGCGCAGAATCTCATAATTACCTTCATAAAACACTTAGGGAGTGGTAAGAACATATTAGTGAGGAAAAGATAAAAGAAAGATAAAAAGTTGAAGAAAAGATAAAAACTAAAGAAAAGTCTGTAAGGTTTTAATAACAGAAAAACAGACAGAAATTAGTGAACGAACTAGGGCAACATAGTTAGTCCTTGAGTTGCGACTAGGGTTAGGTATTATATGAAAAGTTAAACTGTTTCAGTATAGACTTAATGAACCTATACTTGGGACAGGCGAACTATTCATACCGAAATTTACATAAACTTTAAATACATACGTTAAGCAGAGGAATCAGAGCAGAGTAGAGAAACACAGAAAACAGAGTAACCAGAGTAAAGTAAAGAGATAAAGAGAAAAAGAGTAATACAGATACAGATGAAAAGAGTAATCAGAGAAGAGAAAAGAGATACAGAGAACAGAGTAATTAAAACAGAGTAAAGAGATACAGAGAACAGAGTAATTAAAACAGAGTAAAGAGATACAGAGAAAAGAGAAACCAGAACAGAGTAAAGAGATATAAAGAGAAGATTAATATAATAAAGAGATATTTATATATATTAGTTGCTTGATGCAACCCAGAGCTATACTTATATATATATTAGTTGCTTGATGCAACCTAGAGCTATATTTATATATATATTAGTTGCTTGATGCAACCCATAGCTATATTTAATATATATTAGTTGCTTAATGCAACCCAGAGCTTCTGTAGGGAAACTAAGTTACCTACAGCTATTTTCCGCTTCCCCATAGCAGAGCAGAGTATATATATATTTTCCTGCAGTAAGCAGAGGCTGTTTCAAATGAGCGGCTATTATTATATGCGCATTTATTTAGGAACGGAAAATCATATTCGGGAAATCGGGATTACTCGTGACCGGATAAATGTTGGGATTGCGGGCAGCCAACCGACACATGAGCTCATGGCTTGCGCTAGGGCTAGACATGCATCATTCTTGTCTGCGCATCATTCTCTGTTGCATTCCTTTCTGTGTGTGATCTACTTCTTTATGTTTGTCTGCTTGTATGCCATTTCTCTGTTTTATTTTCTTGTATTCTTTTGTTTGTGTTCTACTTTCTGTTGTCTCTACTTTCTCTTTCTATCTTTATCTTCTGTTTACTGCTTCGCTATATTATGTTATTCGTCTACTAATCGACCCCAAATAAATGAACGTAACTAATAACCCCGACCCTACTAAGAACTCCCCAGTTCTTACCCCTTCTCTCTCCCTTTCCCCTTCAGATGGAAGTAAGAGTTCCTTTCCGTAGTTCGCTGACGATTGTAAGCAAAAAGGGATTCCACTCTAGGCAGTCTTCTGAGTCTAGGGTGAATATCGTTCTCTGATTATATGTATATACTGTGAGACCAGCCAACGTCTGCACCCCGTTCGTATGCGCACTTTAACCTAAATCCTGTGTACGAGATTCCTGTTGTGTGGCTACTTCATGAGGTACCAGAGAGACGTCCTGTGGAAAAGTCTGATCGTGCAGAGGAGTAGCAGATGATGTTCTATCTTTTGATGACGTTCCACCTGACTTGAGTTGTGAAGACTTAGAACGTACTTTCCCTCGCTTTAGTAGTTTAGAGGGACTAAGTGAGTATAGAGTCTAGGCTAGCCTAGGTGCCAGCTTAGGGACCTCTTAAACAGGTCAGGACCTGGGATGTTGTATGTATATATATGTATATAGATATTATTTAGCTATATCTAGGGGTGTTCTAACTAACAGTCTATATGCTAATAAAGGCTGAATCACCGAATGTTGTCAACTACTTGTGATGTATTTTTGTGTGGTTGTTTATAACTGTTTTATCTGTTATTACTTGTGAATTGATTATAAATGATTCTGTCTATTAATCCAAACATTTTCAAAAAAAAAAATATACACCACGCAAATTAACTACGCGTTTAACAACGAATTAGGCTCATATGATAAATAATAGATAATAATTAGGAAGACAAATTGGTAGTGCTCAGTTTTCGGTATGATCTAGACATATTGAAAATTGGGTCGTTACAGAACGGATTTTTTATGGTATACAATTTCACAATTGAAATCTCGTTGCAAGTATAGTTTCTAAACCAACAAATAATCCTTTCATACAAAAGATTGTTTTGGAACCTCGGGTCATTCTCCCTATGAATTGCGATAAAGTGTCTTGTTATTGGTTATGAGATATTTTGGGGTTTTTGGGATGAGAAATAAGAAATATAAGTGGCAAAGAAGTAAACTAATAGCTAAAAAGGTCTTGGAAAGGTTTGGTGGTCAAGAATCCCTATCCCTATCACTAACCACAATATGAGAATTGGCAAGGGTCAATCCCATTAAGTCATCTCATAACTAGTAGTAGAGGAAAGTCAAATGAGCTATATCAATCCAAGTCCATAAGTCCTAGCTCTCCACCAAATCAATTAGTGAGAACTAGAGTCAATGGCTCCCAATCATCAACCACTTGGACATTAGTAACTCAAGAGTTTCTAAGTTACCTTCCCAAGCCAAGAGCACTAAAATTAACTCTAACATCTTCTCAAGCATTTTGACAAATACTTGGAAGGCACAAAAAAACATAGTAAATCAATAACAAGAGCAAAATCTAACAACAACTAATTGCAAAGAATTAACAACAACAATCAAAAGGAACACAGTTATTATGAATTACCTCAAATGAAATTCAAAGAAAATAGATGAAACAAGAGTAGATCTACAACAAAGCATAAAAACAACATAAAGGAAATTACAACAAAAGAATTGAGGAATCAAGAATGTAACAACAAAGAATTGAGAAGTAGAGGAAGAAGAAAGCATGAATTGAAACCTAGATCTAAGATTATTGAACTAGACCTAATCCTAATACTAGAGAGAAGTGAGAGCTTCTCTCTCTAAAACTAACTCTAAACTAATCCTAATGTGTGTGAATGAGCTAAAGATGTGAATGATGATCAATTGATGCATTCACCTTCAATCCTTGGTCCTTTTATGCATTTTGGTGCCAAAGTTGGTTGTAAACTGGGCCCCACAGCTCTCAGAATTTGCTTGTCACGTTTTCTATTTAAAAATCACGTGCGGCCACTGACACGTACGCGTACAGCACGCGTGCGCATCCCTGAAGTTTTTGCGATCCACGCGTGCGCGTCTAGTGCGCGTGCGCTTGGAAGGGTGCAACCAAATTTTTGGCTTTTTCCATGATTGCTCCACTTTGCAATCTTTCCTCTCCATTCTTTTGATCCATTCCTAGCCTTTTCAATCCTGAAATCACTTAACAAACACATCAAGGCATCTAGTGGAATCAAAGCTGAATTAAATTTAGCTAATTAAGGGCCTAGATAGCATGTTTTCACACTTAAGCACAATTTAGGAGACAATCGTGAAACCATGCTATTTCATTGAATAAATGTGGGCAAAAGGTCACAAAATCACCTAAATTAAGCACAAGATAAACCCTAAAAGTGGGATTTATCAACCTCCCCACACTTAAACTAAGCATGTCCTCATGCTTAAACCAAGAGAAAGCAAAGGGTATCAACATTTATTTCAATGTAAACTAATCTAAATGTAATCTACCTTTATGCATCTATCTACATGAATGCAATTGCTTGGTCAAAATAAATCAATTCCCAAGAAGCATATATACACAAGGGCTAAGGACTAGAAAGTCTAATCCACAATTGAATTAAGTTATTAAATATTTTTATAAACTTGCATGAAGAGATGATCATAGGTGAAAACATGTAATTGAGCAATCGAACCCTCACCGGATGTGTTTGCTCTCTAGTCGCTCAAGTGTTTAGGGTTGATTCACTCAATTCTCTCCTAATCATGCTTTCCAAGATTTGTTTTTCTTCTAACAATCAACAAATATTTCATGCATGCATACAAGTATCATGAGGTCTTACTCATCGGTTGTAATGGGGCTAGGGTCAAGGTAGGATGCATATTTGGTCAAGTGAGCTTGAAATTTGAATCTTTGATAAGCTTAGACTTCCCACCTAACCTATGACATCCTATACAATTCAAAGCTAACCTAGCTACCCATTTTTTCACTTTTTCACATACTCATGCATTCTCTCTTTCACTTTAACAACACATGCATTGATCTTTATTGAGCTTCACTTTGGGGCATTTTGTCCCCTTTTTATTTCTTTCTTTTTCTTTTTCTTTCTTTCTTTTTCTATTTTTTTTCTTTTCCATATTATTTTTTTTCCTATTGTTTCTTTTTCTTTTTCTTTTGTTTTTCTCATTTTTTCTTTCTTTCAAACCATATACAAGAACATCAATGCATATCTATACATTTAATCAATACATGTGCATGTACCCAATTCCTAATATTTTCAACAAAAATACAAAACTACCCTTTTATTCAACCAATGTCCCATGTTTTCCCACACTTGAATGATACACACACACACACACACACACACAATAGCCTAAGCTAATCAAAGATCCAAATAAAGAATATTTATTGTTTTCTGCTTTAAGGCTTGTAATGTGCTAAAATTAAGAACAAAGTGGGTTAATCGTAGGCTCAAAGTTGGCTAACAATGGAAGATCAAATGTAAGGCTATTTGGGTGAGTGAGTTAAATGAAATGATGGCATCAATCATATAAATGCATGAATACACAAAATAATGGACATAAAGAATCAAACAAATCAAAGATTACAATCATAGAAAGAGAACAATTGCACACAAGAAGGAAAATAAGTGGTTATAAGATGTAACAACACTATTAGGCTCAAATCTCAAAAGATTGTTTTCTTAGCTCAAAAACATGCTTCACAATATATATATATATATAATTCAAGCAAGTTCAACGAAAAGTTTTCACTCAAATCAATTGGGGCCCTATAGATAAATTTCTTGAAAATTTTCATTATTTTGACTAAGTTTATTATGTATATATATATGCAAAATAAGAAAATGCAACGAAAATCCTAAAAGACCTAAAATGAAGTGCAAAAGTGTTGGGATTAGGAATTTGTCACCCAAAATCGCTGCATGGTTGGACGACCTCCCCACACTTAAAAGTTTGCAAGGTCTTCGGTGCACTCAAAGATGAGCAAGGGGGTATGGCGACTCTCCGGATTGCCACCTTCAGTTGGCAGGTCAACCGGTGCTGTGTGTTCTTTGTCTCGCTTTCATTTTTGCTTGTGGTGCATCAATCATGAAAAAATAGAAAATAACACCATAAGATGAGAAGATACCAAAGCAAGGAAGCGTAATTGTTGAAATGAAGTAAATTACTGGAATTGAGTGAGTGAATTAGTGTGACATTGATGAAAAATAAGTGTGTGATTCTAAATTAGGCACCTTTTAGAACACACTAGCATAAGAAGATAAGTCACAATAGAAGCATGCACGTCACTCATACTAATGCACTTGAAATACTTTAAGTAAGCTTGTAAGTTGAGACAAACTATAAAGAGGCACAAAAGTATCCAAGCCAAACATATATAGATGCATATGATCAAGAAGTACAATGCATTTAAGATAAATGCTCAACATCAACCATCAAGAAATTGCCTAGTCAAGGAAAAGGATTCAAATCACATGGTGGCTAGCTACAACATGCAATTCATGAAGAGTTACAAGCTCGAAGGCGATTCTCATCACTTGGTATTCTCAAAAGGTAAGCATGAAGAATTCAAAAACGAGTAGCAAAATTTGATCTCAAAAATAACATCCAACAATGAATATCTAAGAACATTCATGCTAAAATAGCATTTAGGCAATAAGAGGCAGCAATGTATAGTAAACAAAATCCGTAATCCAATACTCATAATGAAAAAAGGAGAAAAGAAGATGAAAACTAAACTAAATAACTAACTAACTAAAAGAAGCGGTTATAGATGGTGTTTGGAAGTGTTAGATGAGGGGTAGGAGGAGGGAAGAAGGAAGGAGAAGGAAAGAAATGGAAAGTGGAGAAGAAAAGAAGTGTAGTGAAGGAAGGTCATCCACGCGTACGCATGCATGGTGCGCGCGCGTGGATGATGGTGCAATGGACACGACGCATACGCATATATGGCGCGTCCGTGTCGATTGCTTATTTCAAGAGTGATGCGTACGCGTCATGTACGTGTACGCGTGCGTTGGTTTGTGCAAAAGGCACAATGCATGCGCAGTGTTCACACAACTCTCGGGTCTTTGGCTGGGGGTGGGATTTTGGGATCCACGCGTACGCGTACATGACGCGTGCACGTGGATTGGCGAAAATGCTTGATGCACGCATACACGTGAGGTGCACGTACGCGTGGATGGTGCTCTGTTTTTCAAAATTTTTCTGTGTTTTTCCACCAAACCAAGCATTCCAAACCTCCAAATAGCTACCAAAATATCATAAAGCCTTATTTAACCTACTAAACTACCGAATAAATTCAACAAATCAATCAAAACATGAATTTAACTAATTCTATCAATATGTACAAAAGAGGAAAATGAAAAGAGTTTACCATGGTGGGGTGTCTCCCACCTAGTACTTTTGTTTTAAGTCCTTAAGTTAGACATTTGATGGGGTCCTTGCTTTGGTGGCTTATGCTTGAATTCATCCTTGAATCCCCACCATTGTTTGCATCTCCAATGACCACCGGGATCCCAAATTAGGCGCATAAAGCCTTCAAGTAAGCTTGAGTAAGTAACAAGACCCCAAGAGTGTTGATTGAAGAATTGAATTCCGAGGTCCCAAATTTTGTTCTTGCACCCATCTTGTTGTTGATTACCATCGTTAGATCCGGGTGACAAGGTTTGTGAATTCTCATTTAGGCATCCAAATATTCTCCTAGACCCATGCGATTCGGTTCCACACCAACCATTGCTCTTGAATTTTGAGCATGCAACTGTCATGAGCTTAGAATGATGTTTCCAACCACTACACAACTCTTTCCTACTCTTAACTCCACAAAGAGCTCTAAGTTGACCATCATTTTCAATCAAACCATATTCAAGTGAGAAAGTAAAGCTTAGGGATAAGAATGTTACCCACTTGAAAGTTGTGTAGGATGGTGACTTAGGAAGGGGTGGTCTTAATGATCTTGCAAGCTCCACTCCTTTGTGCTCTTCCTTGACTATCTCCACCTCTTCGCAAACTTCTTCAATTTCAACCTTTCCCCTTGGTAGCTCTCTTCTGATTCACTATCTTCTTCATTACCCACCAATGGTATGGGAGGTTGTGCACATTCTTCTATAATTTCAACTTCATGTCCAATGGGAGAGGCTTCAATTGTAGATAGAAATTCTTCCATGATTGAATCCATCTCTTGATAAACCTCTTCCAAGTCTCCAACGATGATATGCCTTGGAGGTTGTGCACCCTCCTCAACATCAATATCAAGCTTCTTGGAAGAGTGCTCCATGATGCTACATTCCCATGGACTTTCAACATCTCCTAAATCTTCAACCACTTCTTCCTTTTCTTCAATGATCATAGGCTCCTCCAATTGCTCTAATACAAAATAACATCCCTCATTTTTCACCAGAGTTTCAAATCTCTCCTTCATGCTATGCTCTTCAATTGATTCTTCGCATGTGGCTATGGGAGCACCTTGAGTGTTCAAGCATTGGTAGGCCAAAGTATTCACTACCTTGGTCAAGTTAGTCACAAACCTTAGGGTGTTCCTTTGCATATCCGCTTGTCCTTGAAGTAGCAAGGTAAGAGAGTCATCTATTGGGGCTTGGGGTGGATAAGAGGGTTTATCATTTTGGAAAGAGGGTTCATAGTAGGAAGGTGGTTTTTCTTGGTAGGGGTATGGAGATGGTGAGTATTGAGGTGGTTCATGGTAGTAATCTTGATAGGGTTGTGGTGGTTCTAGAGGTTCTTGCTCATAATGGTCATAAGAATATGGTATGGATGATTGGTCATATGATGGATATGGATCATAGGAAGATGCTTGGTATGGAAAGGCTTGTGAGGATGGTTGATAGTCACATTGAGGATGAGGTTCATAAGCATATGGTGGTGGTACTTGATTATCATAAAAAGATTCACCACAGCCATCAAATTGACATGTATTAGGATAGTGGTTATACCTATAAGTATCCAGAGGTTGTTGCCAATAGGAGTGATCAATTCCTTGAGGCTCCTCCCATCTTGAAGTGTTCCATCCTTGGTACATGTTGTCATTAAAGTCCACATTTCCTACAACATAGTTAGAATCAAACTCATAGCCAAAGTGAGAATTCATGATAGCAAAGACAAAAATGAAAAGCACAAAAATAAGGACTAGCTACTAAATCAAACAAGCAAACTATTCACAATATTCACATATGTACAATAACCAATAATATAACACCATTGCAATTCCCCGGCAACGGCGCCGTTTTGATGAACGGATTTTTGATGGTATAGAATTTTACAATTGAAATCTCGTTGCAAGTATAGTTTCTAAACCAACAAATAATCATTTCATACAAAAGATTGTTTGTCACTAAAATAAACCCCTAAAATTATAAACCGAAGTATTGGAACCTCGGGTCGTTCTCCCTAGGAATTGCGATAAAGTGTCTTGTTATTGGTTATGAGATATTTTGGGGTTTTTGGGATGAAAAACAAGAAATATAAGTGGCAAAGAAGTAAAATAATAGCTAAAAAGGTCTTGGCAAGGTTTGGTGGTCAAGGATCCCCATCCCTATCACTAACCACAATATGAGAATTGGCAAAGATCAATCCCATTAAGTCATCCTCTAACTAGTAGTAGAGGAAAGTCAAATGAGCTATATCAATTCAAGTTCATAAGTCCTAGCTCTCCACCAAATAAATTAGTGAGAACTAGAGTCAATGGCCCCCAATCATCAACCACTTGGACGTTAGTAACTCAAGAGTTCCTAAGTTACCTTCCCAAGCCAAGAGCACTAAAATCTAATCTAACATCTTCTCAAGCATTTTGACAAATACTCGAAAGGCACAAAAGAAAAACATAGTAAATCAATAACAAGAGCAAAATCTAACAACAACTAATTGCAAAGAATTAACAACAATCAATCAAAATAAACACAATTATTATGAATTACCTCAAATTGAATTGAAAGAAAATAGATGAAACAAGGGTAGATCTACAACAAAGCATAGAAACAACATAAAGGAAATTACAACAAAAGAATAAAGGAATCATGACTGTAACAACAAAGAATTGAGAAGTAGAAGAAGAAGAAAGCATAAATTGAAACCTAGATCTAAGATTATTGAACTAGACCTAATCCTAATCCTAGAGAGAAGTGAGAGCGTCTCTCTCTAAAACTAACTCTAAACTAATCCTAATTTGTGTGAATGAGCTAAAGAAGTGAATGATGATCAATTGATGCATTCCCCTTCAATCCTTGGTCCTTTTATGCATTTTTGCGCCAAAGTTGGTTGTAAACTGGGCCGCACAGCTCTCAGAATTCGCTGGTCATGTTTTCTATTTAAAAATCATGTGCGGCCACCGACGTATATGCGTACAGCACGCGTGTGCATCCCTGAAGTTTTCGTGATCCACGCGTGCGCGTCTAGTGCGCGTGCACGTGGATGGGTGCAACTAAATTTTTGGCTTTTTCCATGATTGCTCCACTTTGCATGCTTTCCTCTCCATTCCTTTGATCCATTCATAGCCTTTTCAATCCTGAAATCACTTAACAAACACATCAAGGCATCTAGTGGAATCAAAGGTGAATTAAATTTAGCTAATTAAGGGTCTAGAAAGTATGTTTTCAAACATAAGCACAATTCGGGAGAGAATCATGAAACCATGCTATTTTATTGAATAAATGTGGGCAAAAGGTCATAAAATCAACTAAATTAAGCACAAGATAAATCCTAAAAGTGGGGTTTATCATGGCACGCTAGCAACTACGCGTGGCACACCAGTGTTATATTCCAAAAGAAAGAAGAAGATCCTCACTAAGGGCGTGGCACGCCAGACCTGGGCGTGCCACGCTAGTGCAAGTTTCCAAAAGAGGATGATCAAGCTTACTATGGGCGTGGCACGCCAGACCTGAGCGTGCCACGCCAATTCAAGATTCCAGAGAAGAAGGGCAAAGAGAAGAGCCTAGGCGTGCCACTTGAGCTCGAAGGCGTGGCACGCCAGGCTAACTAAGCAAAAAAGAGAGAACTTAGGCGTGCCACTTGGGCTCGAAGGCATGGCACGCCAGGATGGTCAATGAGAGGGCGTGCCACTTGGGGAGCTAGGCATGGCACGCCAAGCCAAACTACAGAGCTAGGCGTGGCACGCCACTCAAGCGCCAATCACACGCCAAGCACATGGGTCACATTTTATGAGTTTTTCCGTTTCCTTCTAGCTGTAATTTTCTTTTCTCTTTTGTAATTTCTTAATTCTAGTGATAGGAGTAGTATATAAACCCCCTGAGAGTACTGAAAAGGGGGGATTGGCAAGTTAGTGTTAAGTTTTAACTTTTACACTTCACTTCATCTCTTCCATTTCTTGTACTTTTCTCTAAGCTATGAGTAGGTAAACTCCCTCTCTTTGGGAGAGAGAGCTCTGTTGTACTTGATGAATTAATGATAGTGAATTTCTTCTTCTCTTCATCTTCTCTTTGATTCGCTAGAAGGAATTTCATTCTTCATGCTAGTGTTCAATCATTTAGGAAAGAGCTTGAATGCAAAATTAGTTTCATGGGAACCTTGTAAAAAGAAACATGAAACCATGCTTGAAATCCCTTCTCACACTTGAGTAGATCTGGGTTTTGGGATTAGATATGGTGACATGAAATCCACCCACTATTTGGATCTATGAGGATGTGTGGTATAATCAGGGACCAAGCATATCTCTCTTCATGAGCAATTAGACCAAGGAATTGGCTGATTGTCAAGATTTGAGAGATTGAATCACCAAGGGATTGGGGTTCAATCAATCATGATTGCCAAGAAGTCAATGAGTTGCATGATTGAAGATGAGATGAGCTGAATTTAATCTAAAGAGAGCAACATCTCTTGATCCCAATGAATCTTCCCTATTCTTATCTTCCCTATTCTTTATAGCTTTCTTTAATTTCTGCTATTCCCTATTCCCATTTACAATTCGGTCATTTATGTTTCAATTCTATACATTCTAGCCATTTACTTTTCTGCACTTTATTGCTTTTCTTTAATTTTAAGCCATTTACATTTCTGCTATTTAAATTTTTGCACTCAATATTCTCTACATTGATTAGCTTAACTAATTCACTCACTAACTAAAGTTGCTTAATCAATCAATCTATGTGAATTCGACCCCACTCCATTTTGGGTTATTATTTGACGATAATTTGGTGCGCTTGCCAAAGAACGGATTCATTTTATATGGGGAGTGAATTCCATTCATCAAGTTTTATGGCACCATTGCTGGGGATTGATTTTGTATTGACAATGATTAGGTTGATGAGTATTTAGATTAAGCATTTTCTTTATTTTGTTAGTTTCTTTGATTTCAGTCCTTACTTTATCCATTCCTTTTAGTATTTTAATTCATAACTACTGATTGTTTATATATTAACTCTAACAAGAAGCACACTAACTGTTTGATACTTTGCATTAATTAATTTTTGACTTACCCACCCTTCTTCCAAAGGGTGCTAATCTCTTGTTTAGATTTTATTTTATTTTGTGTATGACAGGGAGAAGAAGAGTTGAAATCTCCTACGATTCTGAACTGGAGAGAACATTTTTGAGATTGAAAAGAGAAGTAGTGGCAAGAGGCAAAAGGGTGGTTGGTGAAGAAGAAAAAGAAGAGGATCCAACTCAAACCATGGAGGGAGAAGCACACAATCACCATGAAAAAGCAGTTGGTAACCACACTCCACCACAAGAGAGAAGAGTGCTAGGCTCTTACATAAATCCCAATCCTGGGAATTATGGTAGTAGCATTTTGAGACCCAACATACATGCCAACAATTTTGAGCTCAAACCACAACTAATCACACTTGTTCAAAATAATTGTTCCTTTGGAGGAAATGCTCAAGAAGATCCCAACCAACATCTAACCACATTCTTGAGGATCTGTGACACTGTGAGGTCAAATGGTGTTCATCCTGACACCTATAAACTGTTATTGTTCCCTTTTTCTCCCAGAGACAAGGCATCAAAGAGTCTAGAATCATTCCCTAAAGAAAGCCTTACCACTTGGGAGGATGTTGTTAACAAGTTCTTAGCAAGGTTTCACCCTCCACAAAGAATCAATAGGATGAGAGCTGAGGTGCAAACCTTCAGTCAACAAGATGGGGAAACTCTCTATGAAGCATGGGAGAGATACAAGGACTTGACAAGGAAGTGCCCTCCGGACATGTTCAATGAATGGGTACAGCTGCACATCTTCTATGAGGGGCTATCGTATGAATCAAAGAAGACTCTATATCACTCTTCAGGAGGCTCTCTCAACAAGAAAAAGACAATTGAAGAGGCCATAGACATCATAGAAACTTTTGCTAACAATGAGTATTTCTATGCCTCTGATAGAACCCAAAAAAGAGGAGTAATAGAGCTCAATCCCATGGATGCTCTGTTAGCTCAGAACAAGTTGATCACATCTCAACAAGTAGCTCTAACCAAGCAAATGGAGAAAATCAAGTCTATGCTATCCAAGCTCAAGCACCTCCACAAGAAGAAGATACACCAGAAGTTGAATGTGAGTGGGAGCAAGCCAACTATGTGAACAATTCCTTTAGACCATCATATGATCCCAATGCCAAAACATACAACCCAGGTTGGAAGAATCACCCAAATTTTGGGTGGGAAAACCAACAAAACCACAACCAAGATCATAAGACATACCATTCTAACCAATACAACCACAATTCCAATCACCAATCAAGCAACAATAGACCCTACCACAACTCACAAAATGCACCCTATCATTCCACCCAACAACCATACAACAACCATTCTCAAGATGTGCCACCCTCACCCCCACAACCATGTGATAACAGTAACAACTTTGTATGTTTAGAGGTTGTTATGTCACAATTGGCAGAAAGTATTGCCACTGTTACAGAGAGACAATTGCAAGCTGATAAGAAGATAGTTTCTTTCCAAGAGGAGGCTAGGTCCAATATGAGAAATCAAGGGGCAGCAATCTCAAAATTAGAAGTACAAGTAGGAAGCATGTCCAAACAAATACCAATACCCACACATACATTTCCGAGTGATACCATGGCCAACCCAAGAGGGGAATGCAAGGCCATCACACTAAGAAGTGGGAAGGTGGTGAATGAGGCAACCTCAAGTCATAACTTGCAAGAAGAAGAGGCTGCAATTGACTCAGAAACCAAGAAGGAAGAAGAGACACCTACCTGATACGGAATAATTAATTTCACGTAATTACCACCGGCAAGTGCACCGAGTCGTATCAAGTAATAAAACTCACTGAGAGTGAGGTCGATCCTATGAGGATTAATGGATTAAGAAACTTTAGTGAAGTGATATGTCTAGTTAAGTGATAAACCACTATTTTATGGTTTATATTGTGTCTAATTATGTGGTTTTGTCATGATCCTTGCCCACTTATTCAGCAATTTAGCATGCAATTAGATTTCCTTCCTAAATTCAGTACATGTTTGAAAATTACTTCCTAGAGACTTTAATTATTTATTTTTAATTCTCCTTTATTCCATTCGATGCCGTGATCTGTGTGTCAAGTGTTTCAGGCTTTATAGGGCATGAATGAGATGGAGATTGGAGAGGAAGCTAGCAAAAATGGAAGGAACACAAGAATTTGAGGAGATAACCAGCGAGAAGTGACGCGGTCGCATGGCTCACGCGACCGCGCGAAGGAGCACAAATCGCAGTGACGCGGCCGCGCGGATTGAAAAGCGCAAGCGACACGGTAGCGTGGACGATGCGAACGCGTGGAGAGGAAAAAGCGCAAGCGACGCGTCTGCATGGGCGACGTGATCGCGTGACATGTGCGATCTGCATAATCTACAGAATCTGCTGGGGGCGATTTTGGACCTTATTTCAGCCCAGTTTTCGGCCCGGAACAGCAGACTAGAGTTAGAGGATATGCAGAAACAATGGAGACATTCATTCAATAGTTTTAGATCTAGTATTTTTACTCTCTTAGGTTTTTCTCTCTAGTTTTTAGGATTTTAATTTTCAATTGATCTTAGCATTGGAACATTGAGAAGATTTATTTCCTCATCAAGACTTCATCACTCTAGTTTGTTCTCTTAACTTGGTTTTATTCTTCCATGTTCTTTGTTATGTTCAATTTTGTCATTCAGATACTTTTATGATTAATTAATGCAAAGATTATTTCTCTTTAATTTAATTTCAATTTCAATAATCATGTCTTCTTTTAATTCCCTTTCATGTGCCATGGATTCTTTATTTATAATGTGTGAGTAGTTTCATTACTTGATAGGGAGTTGATTAAAAGGAATTCTTGAGTTGGAAGGATTGAAGGAGAAATTTATAGTTGGGTTAAATGTTGGATTGCTATCCTGTCACCAACGCCAATCCCTTTGAACTAAGTGGATTGTAACTCGTGGATAGATCTGACAGTCCAGCTTGTTTGACTTTCCCTTACCTAGTAAAGGATAACCAAACAGAGTAACCGTTAATTATAAATCAATCTTAAAAAAAATCACTCCATCAATGATAGAGATTCTAAATAATCAATTCCCAGTCAAGGCTTTTATTTATATTATTTAAAATTTCTCAATTTAAATTCCAATTTACTTAGCTCAACTATTTGGAACATCTGATTAATAAAACAGCACACTTTTCTGCAACTCGTTGGGAGACGACCTGGGACATAAAACTCCCAGTAATTTTAATTTAAACTCTCTGTGACATATTTCTAAATTGATAGGCAGATTTTCGGTGAGTTAAGAACTATACTTGCAACGTAACCATTTTAATAAATTTTTAATTCACCAGCTTCTGCTTCCCATTAATTTTTGGCGCCGTTGCCGGGAGTTGCAATAGAGTGCTAATTTTATTAATTAGAATTTATTTATTTGCAATTTATTTAATTTTGCTACTATGATCTGCATGTTTCTTCCGTCAAATGACCCGTTCATTTCCTGATCCGCGCTTGCTAATATTCGATCCTGAAATTGAAAGAACAATTTCACGAATAAGGCGAGAACAGCGTAGGTTAGTCCGCTCTGAGGGCGGATCTGAAAGTGAATTTGAGGAAGAAACCAGCCCCTGTTCTACTGATTCGGCTGTTTTACGCACAGAAAACATGGCAGCTAGAAGAGTTACCATTCAAGAGGAAGGAGCCCCTGATTTTACAATGCAACCGTTTCAAGCGCATCATCCAGCGGTAGCTACAGACTTTGAAATAAAGACCGCACTGCTAAATTTGATGCCCAAGTTTCATGGCCTACCCGCTCAAGAGCCTATCAAGCACTTGAGAGATTTCCAGGCAGCCTGTTCTACTGTCAGGCGTGATGGCACTGATGAAACTTCAATTCTGCTGAAAGCTTTTCCATTTTCTCTTGAGGGAAAAGCAAGAGAGTGGTACTACACTCAACCTCTAGCAAATTTATCCAACTGGGATACACTCAGAAAGGAGTTTCTGGAGAAATTCTTTCCATCTGAAGTTACTGATAAACTGAGGAAGGATATCTCTACAATTGTTCAGGACAACAATGAGACTCTCTTTGAATACTAGGAGCGCTCCAATAATCTTCTGAAAGGATGCCCCCACCACATGATTGACAAGATCGTGCTACTCAGCTATATCACACAAGGTATGAGACCCCAAGACAAGACCACGTTGGAAAGTGCCAGCAATGGGTCTATGAAGAAGTACAAGACCACTGATGAAGCTTGGCAATTGATTAGTGATTTAGCTGAATCTACTCGGAACCACAGACAGAAGCAAGGTCGTTCAAAAGCCGTTGCAGAAGTATCTTCTGGCATAGAGACTGCTGCTCTAAATTGAAGCATCTGTGAGATGACCAACCTACTAAAGCAAATGCAGCTGAATCAACAAGCTCAGCAAACTCAACCGCAGCAAAACCAACAACTAGTTCCACAAAGAATTTGCGGAATTTGTGCTGATTACAGCCACTACACTGATGAATGCCCGCAGCTCCAACAAGAAGACAACATGGTGGCATCCACTCACAACTTCTATGACCGCCCCAACCAAGGGTACAATCAAAGTGGAAATAATAACCATGGATGGCAGGACAATTCAAACCAGAATTGGAGAGACAACAATAATAGGGGAGGCAGAGATAATTAGGGAAATCAGAGGTAGAATAATAATAACAACAGGCAGCAAAATTAACCTTACCGAGCACCTCACCTGAGGCAAAACTAAGGACCACCGAACAATCAGCAGCAAACCTCTCAGTTTACTCATTCTTCTGTATCTTCTAATGAAGATTTATTACAAGCTTTTGAGAAAAGACAACTGGGCATGGAAAATACCATCGTGAATAATATTAATGCCAGTCTGAATGGTTTCACCTCTACTCTACAAGCTTTATTGACACAACTTGGTTCAACACAAAATTCCAGTAACCAACCATCAAGCACCACTGGAATCCCCTCTCAACCATTACCCAATCCGAAGGGAGGGATTAATGCCATCACCCTGAGGTCCGGAACCACACTGCAGGAGAGGAATCAGGAGGAACCAAGCTCACTAGAATACGCCTCAGCTGAAGAGGTGGTGGAAATCGAAGATGTTGAAAAGGAAGAGGCTATACAGGACATGGCTGAAGAAGAGATAGCTCAACCACAGGAAGAAGCACCAAAAGGCACAGGCAACACAGAAAACACTACTCCCATTCCATTTCCACAACTTGCAAGGAAGCCCAGGAAGCAGCTGGAACCTGATCCTAAAATGGTAAAAATATTCAAAAAGGTTGAGGTAACTGTTCCTCTTTTTGATGTTATTCAGCAGGTACCTAAATATGCAAAGTTTCTAAAAGACTTATGTATCCATAAAGACAAAATTAATGAATTAGAAACTATTCCTTAAGGTAGTTCTATATCTACTTTAATGGGAGGATTACCTGAAAAATGTAGTGATCCAGGTCCTTGCATAGTTAGTTGTACTATTGGTGGTGTAGTAATTTATGATTGCATGTGTGATTTAGGAGCATGTGTCAGTATAATTCCTGTGTCTATATATGATATTTTAAGGCTCCCTCCCTTAAAAAGGTCGGCAGCTCGTTTTGTGTTAGCAGATAAAAGCATTATTACAGTGGCTGGAGTTGCTGAAGATGTTTTGGTGAACATTAAAGGGCTCACATTTCCCACTGATTTTTATATCTTGGAGATGCCCCATAATGATTCAGATAAGCCATCATCAATCCTACTTGGAAGACCATTCTTGAAGACATCAAAATTCAAATTGGATGCTTTTTCAGGAACATACTCCTTTGAAATAGATGGCCGCATAATGATCTTCAATCTGAATAGAGTCATTGACAACCCCCCAGAAGATCGTTCTATCTTCCAGTGTGATGTCATAGACGAGAGTGTGGCTGAAGTCCAAAAAAAAGAGTTTGAAGAGAGGCACACTGGACAAGATCCAAGTGTGGGGACCCTCTTAACTGACAATGAGGACACTTCGCCATTTTCGCAAGCCCCAGATAATCCAGAGCCTACCCATGATCAAAAGTTAGAATTGAAACCTCTCCCTTCACATCTCAAATATGTCTACCTTGTGGATGAGCAGAAGCTTCCGGTTATTATTGCAAGAGAACTGACTTCTCAACAAGAAGAGCAGTTACTTGATGTGCTGAGGAAGCATAAGAAAGCAATTGGGTGGAGTTTGGCAGACATAGTGGGAATCGACCCTCAAGTATGTGAGCACATAATATTTTTAGAAGAGGGAGCAAGACCTGTCCGTCAACCCCAGAGAAGATTGAATCCCACCATCTTGGAAGTTGTTAAAAAGGAAGTGACCAGATTATTGGAAGCCGGTATCATATATCCCATTTCAGACAGTGAATGGGTAAGCCCAGTACAAGTTGTGCCCAAGAAGTCCGGAGTTACTACCATGAAGAATGAGCATGGAGAGCTCATAGCAACTAGAGTTCAGAATGCTTGGAGAGTCTGCATTGATTACAGGCGTCTCAACCAAGCTACCCGTAAGGATCACTACCCACTTCTATTCATTGATCAAATGCTGGATCGCTTGTCAGGTAAATCACATTATTGCTTTCTAGATGGTTACACAGGTTATTTCCAGATTCATATAGCTCCCGAGGATCAGGAAAAGACTACTTTTACATGTCCTTTTGGGACTTATGCTTATAAGAGAATGCCCTTTGGCTTGTGCAATGCACCAGCTACTTTCCAAAGGTGCATGATGAGCCTTTTCTCTGATCTTATTGAAGACTGTATGGAAGTTTTTATGGACGATTTCAGCGTTTATGGTGATTCTTTTAACCTTTGCTTAGATGGATTATCTAGAGTATTAGATAGATGTATTAATACAAACCTTGTATTGAATTTCGAAAAATGCCACTTTATGGTAAAGAAAGGGATTGTATTGGGACATGTGGTATCTAATAATGGCATTTCTATAGACCCAGCAAAGGTGAATGTTATTTCTAGTTTACCTTACCCCTCTTCTGTGAGGGAAGTCCGTTCGTTCCTTGGCCATGCAGGTTTCTACAGGAGATTTATTAAGGACTTTAGTAAGGTGGCACTTCCCTTATCCAGATTACTACAGAAGGACATTGAGTTCGAGTTCAGTGAAGATTGCAAGCAAGCATTTGATAAGCTGAAGACTGCTCTAACTCAAGCCCCAATTGTGAGAGGACCCGACTGGAGCCAGCCATTTGAAATCATGTGTGACGCTTCCAACCATGCGGTAGGAGCAGTGCTGGCTCAGCGTGAAGGTAAGGATCCTTTTGTTATTGCCTATGCGTCTAAGACTTTAGACACTGCCCAGTCCAATTATACTACTACTGAGAAAGAGCTACTTGCTATTGTTTTCGCTCTGGATAAATTCTGAGCTTATTTACTTGATACTAGAGTAGTAGTGTATTCGGACCATGCAGCTCTAAAGTATTTATTAGCTAAAAAGGAATCCAAACCAAGACTTATACGTTGGATACTGCTGTTACAAGAATTTGATTTAGAAATAAAGGATAGGAGTGGTAATCAAAATTTAGTAGCGGACCACTTGAGTCGCCTTGAACATATTAAGGATGATTCTACTCCTATAGATGATAATTTTCCTTTTGACAACCTGCAAGCAGTATCTGAGGTAGTCCCTTGGTACGCACCTGTTGCTAATTATTTAGTTAGCCGCATATTTCCTCCACATTTCTCTAAACATCAAAGAGACAAGCTGAAAAGCGAGTCTAAATATTATATATGGGATGACCCATATTTATGGAGATGTGGCGCTGACCAGATAATTAGACGTTATGCACCTCAATCAGAATTCCAGTCCATTTTAGAGGCCTGTCACTCATCTGAGAGTGGAGGACACTTTGGCCCTCAAAGAACAGCTAGAAAGATCTTAGACTGCGGATTTTGGTGGCCTACTCTTTTTAGAGATGCCGCTGAGTTTTTTAAATCTTGTCACCCATGCCAGAAATTTGGTAACATATCTAGGAGGGATGAGATGCCTCAACAATATATGCTTTTCTGTGAAATTTTTGATGTCTGGGGCATTGACTTCATGGGTCCATTTCCAATTTCTAGTGGATATTTTTATATATTGTTAGCTGTGGATTATGTTTCCAAATGGGTGGAAGCAATTCCTACCCGCACTGATGATACTAACACTGTTGTTTCCTTTGTGAGAAATCATATTATATGCCGCTTTGGATCACCACGAGCGATTGTGAGCGATCAAGGCACCCATTTTTGTAACAGGAGACTAACAAGATTGATGAAGAAGCATGGGATAATCCATAAAGTTGCAACAGCTTACCATCCCTAAACTAATGGGCAAGCCGAGGTGTCAAACAGAGAAATTAAACGTATCCTGTAGAAGATAGTGAAGCCTCATAGAAAAGACTGGAGCACCAGACTACAAGATGCACTGTGGGCATATAGAACAGCATACAAGACACCCATTGGGATGAGTCCCTTTCGCTTAGTTTATGGAAAAGCTTGCCATCTTCCAGTTGAAATCGAACACAGAGCCTTCTGGGCAGTTAAAGAGTGCAACATGGAAATTGAGAAAGCCAGAACTGAAAGAAAGTTGCAACTACAGGAACTGGAGAACCTTCGCCTAGAAACTTATGAGAACTCTAGAATATACAAGGAAAAGATGAAAGCCGTGCATGATCAAAACATCAAGAAGAGAGAGCTCCAACCTGGAGATTTTGTTCTCCTTTACAAATCTCGACTGAGGCTCATGCCCGGTAAGTTGAGATCAAAATGGGAAGGTCCATACAGAATAGAGAAGGCTGAACCGTACGGAGTCTATCACCTAAGCCATCCTTCAAGTTCTGAACTTATTAAGGTTAATGGACACCGCCTAAAGCTGTACCTTGGTGAGAAGGTGCAGAGAAATAAGGAGCTTGAGATCTTCCACTTGGAAGATCCCTACATAGCAGCAGATTGAGCTACTGGAGCATCCAACTTACGGACGTAAAAGCAAAGTGCTTGGTGGGAGACAACCCACCGCGGTATGATCGTTCCTTTCTTCACTTTTAGTTTTTCTTCTTTAATAACTCTTCTCTTTATTAATGCTTCCGTTCTCTTTCAATTATATGTCTTTATCTTTCCTAAAAAAAAAAGAAAAAATTTCGCCGTGCGACGCGATCGCACCAGCGACGCGTCCGCGTGGCAGGAGGAGTAAAGAAAAATAAAAATGAACAGAAAGTTATGCAGGAGGAGCGCTGGAGTCGTGTCAATGGCACAAATTACTCCACGCGACCACGTCGCATGGAAATCATGGCCTCCCACGTGACCGCGTGCCTCACGCGGCCGCGTGCCCTGCATTTTCGACGTAAAAGGGTGCACAATGCTATATTGTGTGAGAGTGGTGCTAGATTGGTGCTGGAAGCATAATCCTTGTCACGCGACTGCGTCGCCGACGCGGCCGCGTCAATTATTTTCTGACACACACTCACGCGATCGCATGACCCACGCGATCGCGTCACCCAATTTGACAATTGAAATGAATCGAACAGAGAGTTGTGCTGGAGCGAGGCTGCACTCGCGCCAGCAGCGCAACATAGGTCACGCGACCGCGGGCCCGACGCGATCGCGTCCCCTTCCCTGACGTGCCCCCATGCGAACGCATGCCCCAGGCGACCGCGTCGCATGCGCCGCACAGCTAAACCCCAATTGCCAAATTATCTTATGTTTCTTTCCTCCAAATCCTAATTTTTCTTTTCCCTCCTTCTTTCTTCTTTCCCCCTTCTCCTCTCTATCTCACTCTCTCTCTCTCTCTCCTCTATTAACAAGGTTTTACCTTCTTCTTCCTTCTTCTCTTTTCTATCATTCTTATTATATTATGTATATATTCTTATTTTCTTTTTCTTTTCTTTTTCTTTTCAAACTTTTATTTCTTTATTCTTCTTTTCCCTTTTTTCATGGTGTTAGAAATTTTTTGAGTCATTATCCCTCACTATATGCTTGTGACTTGTTACAATTTATTTGACAATTTTTATTATCATTTTTTTAGGGGATTGCTTGCATGTTCAATTTCATACTTTTTACATCTTGTTTAACATGCATGCTATGTGTTTGTGAAAAAGCCCATGTGGCATTATGCACTTCTCTATATTCCTACACTATTCAATGCTTGCTTTTCACAACTTTCCCCTATTATTTTATTAAGTGAATTCAATTGTCATTACAAACGTGATGGTTTGTTACAAAGTAATGCTTGGTCTATGCTACTCATGCCCTTTGCCAGCATGCCAATAAACACCTTGTATTCACTTGTCTTTTTATGCACTAGCTATTTCGCATTGATGGCTTTTCATATGTACTCGAGAGCATATGTTAATGTCATCTACATTTTACTGTGCATCATTCACCCTCTTTTCCGTTTCCTTCCTTGCTGTATCTCTCTTTGCATTTAATTTTCTTTCTCTTCCCTTCTTTCAGGATGGCCACCAAGAAAGGAAAGGAGAAAGCAACTTCCAGACCACCAGCAAGAAGAGGAACTAAAAGAGCATTAGTGGCAGAGCCTTCTTCAACCGCAGTCAAGCCCTCAACAAAACGAGTCAAGAGGATAATAAAGGTTGACGAAAAGGAGAAAGCCTTTCTAGCAAAGGACGCTGTGCGATTTTCCAATCGCTACTGTGAGCAGATGTTCCCCATCCTGGCAGAAAGGAACTATAACAATGAATACCTTCTTATCCTCCCGTCCAATATTGCCACCTTTGTTGAGCCGCAAATTGAGCGAAGACAATGAGGTTTCCTACGGAAACAGCCACGGCAGGTCCATCTTTCTTGGGTAGTTGAGTTCTACTCCAACTTCTACATGCCGACCCTGCAGTCTGTTTATGTCCGGCAGAAGCAAGTCCCCATCACAGAAGAAGTCATTCAGCAAGTTCTGAGTCTTCCCTTATTCCTGCAGGAATGGACGCTTTTCAAGAAGCCACCCTTCAGCGCCAGAGATACCAATTTGACTGGGACTCCATTCTCGGAGTCATCGCTTTACCTGGCAGCCGTTGGATCTACGGATACCACCGTTCCCGCCCTAAGGAATCTTGGCTTCCGCACTTACCTTGGAGGCTCGCGTATGGGCACAGATCATGTCCCATTACGTCTTTCCGAGCACTCATGAGTCATCCTTCACTGCAGACATGGCTGTTATACTATGGTGCATCCTTACAGACCAACCTCTGAATCTCTCAAGACATATCCGGAATGCTATGGAACACGTACAAATCGCGGGCAACCTACCTTTTCCCGCCTTGGTCTCAGATCTTGTCTCAGCAGCCGGAGTCTCCTACAGAGCTGGGGACACCAAAGCCATGCTTCCACGGGATGATCAATATGTCCCTAACGGGAAATACCTCAGACTTTCCGCAGCCACTACAAGCCAGCCTACTGAGCCAGTTGAAGATATTCCTTCTTTAACACCACAAGCATCTACCACTGAGAAATTGCTCCAACAGCTACTTGAAAAGTTGGATCGGCATGAACAGAAAGCTAAGATGAGAGAGCGCCGTAACAAGCGCCGATTCACATACCTCAAGGAGCTGATCATGGGCAAATTCAAGGACTCAGACACTCCGGACTCCACTTCTTTTACCAGCACCGGGAGCCATGATGGTCCCGACTGTGGAGATACTGCTACCAGCCCACCCCTATTCCTGACAGATGGCACCGAGGACGGTGCAACGCCTTAAGTGTGGGGAGGTCGGTCATTACCTGACTTCCGGAGGTAAATTCTCTTCTCTGGCACCAATAATTAGGATATTTTAGTTAGATTTTCCTTCTTTTATAGAATAGAATAAATTGCATAGGTTAGAATAGTTGCATGCATATTCTACTTGATTGAAAAGACAATAAGTTTCTTTTAAAAATCTATCTTTGGAACAAAATTTCACTAATTTTTCTAAATTTTTACGATAAATCTGCTTAAGTTGTATTTGGAACATGATGTTTGAGCTAAAGAACACACAACGTGTGAAAGATTTGAGCCTTTATGTATGGTTACACTATTTAACCATAATCATTTTATTCTTGTGTGTTTACTTCTCTATGATTGTAATCTATATTTTGTTTTATCTTATATGTCCAATATTTATTATATTTACATGCTTGCACATGATTGAGGCCATTATTTATTTAAACTCACTTATCCAAATCAAGCCTACCCTTCTCAATTACCTTTGTTAACCACTTTGAGCCTTTAATTCCCATTTGTTCTATATTTTACCACATTACTAACCTTAAGCTGAAAAACAATTGCATATCCCAAATTGAATCTTTGGTTAGCTTAAGATAGAATTGTGTGTACTAGTTAAGTATGGGAAATTGTGGAAACAAAAGTTGTTAAGGGAATATGTCATGAAAATTTAAAGGGAATTTGGATACCTACTCATGTGAAAATATAAGAATGAAAAATCTATGTGCATTGATAAGCTTTATTTATTCAAAAAAAAATAAATAAATAAATAAAATATATATATATATATATATATATATAATAAATAAATAAATAAATAAGGGGACAAAATTACTCCAATGTTAAATTCAGAATTCAAAGATCATGATGATAGAATTAAAATACAAGTTGAAACATGAGTGTGGGTTGAAAAAGGGAATTATGGGTAGCTAAGCATTAATTTAAAAGTATATAGAATATATGTATATTAGGTGAGAGCTTAGGTTAATTAAAGATTCAATTTATAAATCTCACTTAGCCATATGTATATCCTTACCTGCACCTTGGCCCCATTACAACCCTAAAAAGACCTCATGATGTTTGCATTGGTATATTAACTGTTGTTGATTGGTTAAGAGAAAAACAAAAGTTAGAAAACATGACTAGAAAAGAATTGAGTGATTACCCTATACACTAGAGATTAGAGCGTACATACATTATCAGTGAGGGTTCAATGCTTAAAATTTCATGTTTCCTACTTTCATAAGCTATCTTCTTGCACTTTTATCGGTTTTATTGTATAATGATAGAATTAGTGGAATTTGATTTGTAACTGTTTTGAAGGCTTATTTACTTTTGATCAAGTGGACGATAATCATATAGTTGCATTTATTCATATATGTAGGTTGCATGCATTTCATGAGTTTCTACATGTACATACTTATTTCCTTGTCTCCTCAATTTAGCATGAGGACATGCTAATGTTTAAGTGTGGGAGGTTGATAAACCACTATTTTATGGTTTATATTGTGTCTAATTGTGTGGTTTTGTCATGATCCTTGCCCACTTATTCAGCAATTTAGCATGCAATTAGATTTCCTTCCTAAATTCAGTACATGTTTAAAAATTACTTCCTAGAGACTTTAATTATTTATTTTAATTCTCCTTTATTCCATTCGATGCCGTGATCTGTGTGTCAAGTGTTTCAGGCTTTATAGGGCATGAATGAGATGGAGATTGAAGAGGAAGCTAGCAAAAATGGAAGGAACACAAGAATTTGAGGAGATAACCAGCGAGAAGTGACGCGGTCGCATGGCTCACGCGACCGTGCGAAGGAGCACAAATCGCAGTGACGCGGCCGCATGTCTTGCGTGGCCGCGCGGATTGAAAAGCACAAGCGACGCGGTAGCGTGGACGACGCGAACGCGTGGAGAGGAAAAAGCGCAAAGCAACGCGTCCGCATGGGCGACGCGATCACGTGACATGTGCGATCTGCATAATCTGCAGAATCCGCTGGGGGCAATTTTGGACCTTATTTCGGCCCGGAACAGCAGACTAGAGTCAGAGAATATGCAGAAACAACGGAGACATTCATTCAATAGTTTTAGATCTAGTTTTTTTACTCTCTTAGGTTTCTCTCTCTAGTTTTTAGGATTTTAATTTTCAATTGATCTTAGCATTGGAACATTGAGAAGAATTATTTCCTCGTCAAGACTTCATTACTCTAGTTTGTTCTCTAACTTGGTTTTTATTCTTCCATGTTCTTTGTTATGTTCAATTTTGTCATTCAGATACTTTTATGATTAATTAATGCAAAGATTATTTCTCTTTAATTTAATTTCAATTCCAATAATCATGTCTTCTTTTAATTCCCTTTCATGTGCCATGGAATCTTTATTTACAATGCGTGAGTAGTTTCATTACTTGATAGGGAGTAGATTAAAAGGAATTCTTGAGTTGGAAGGATTGAAGGAAATTTATAGTTGGGTTAAATGTTGGATTGCTATCCTGTCACCAATGCCAATCTTTTGACTAAGTATGTAACTCGTGGATAGATCTGGCAGTCCAGCTTGTTTGACTTTCCCATTACCTAGTAAGGATAACCAAACAGAGTAACCGTTAATTATAAATCTATCTTAAAAAATTACTCCATCAATGATAGAGATTCTAATAAATCATTCCCAGTCAAGTATTTTATTTTATATTATTTAAAATTTCCTCAATTTAAATTCAATTTACTTAGCTCAACTTCTTGGAACATCTGATTAATAAAACAGCACACTTTTTTACAACTCGTTGGGAGACGACCTGGGACTTAAAACTCCCAGTAATTTTATTTAAACTCTCTGTGACATATTTCTAAATTGATAGGCAGATTTTCAGTGATTAAGAACTAACTTGCAACGTAACCATTTATAATTTTTAATTCACCGCTTCTGCTTCCCATCAGGGTAATTGAGTCACATCAGTAGCAATGGAAATAAAGTTCATGTAATATTCAAAAAACAATTCGCCCAATAACACATTTACTTATTTTCACCTTTACCTATTCTAAACCCTAGTTTCACTACAATCATTCCACCGCCGTAGCCCTTGTGACAATGCTTATCGCCGCCTCCCCTATGACACTGCTCACTGTCGTCAGCACGAAGCTTCTCAGCGTCGCATTCGCTCGCCATCACCGCAATGATGCCACCTTCTCCTTTTCTGTTCAGCCGCTGCCCCGACGCACCTCTGCCTAGCATCCTCCCCAACGCCACGTCCCTGCCGCACGTCTTCAATGGCCAAGCCCCGATCCGGTCCATCACTACACCACCACCTTTCCCACTGTGAGTCTCGTGCGTTTTTATCGCGTTCGTACCTGTTTCTTTTTTCAAATCATATATTGGAGGGAGAAGGAATTGGGGGTTTTCTTTGAGTGGCATAGTAAAATGAATATCTTGCTAAGCATGTGCTTGCAAAATTAGACAAATAAAGTAAAATATCAACGATATACTCAAATAAACATCCACTTTCGAATGAAAAGAACTATCCATATACATAGTAAAATAAACATCCGACTAAGTTAATAAGAAATAAGTAACGAGACAGCAGCTGCGAGGGCACTAGAATCGCGATACAGTAGCGACGACTGTGGCACAGGATTATGAGAGAGCGGTTGTAGCAAAAATTAAAAAAAAAATTCAAAATTATTAAACCTAAGTAATTTAAAATTTGATTTTTTTTTAATCTATTTTTTTCGTTATTCAAAAAATAATTTTCCTATATTTTTTCAAAAAAAAAAAAAAAAAAAAAAAAGGAATGAAATCGCTGACTTTGGGCTAAAGTTGTCCTGGTCCGTTATCAGTTTTTAAGATCCAAACCTGTTCGAACCCACATTACACAACCTCATTAATCGGGTCAAATCCAAAAACCATTCCAAATCGATAACAACACGTTCCACTACCCGGAAAACGGCTTTCACGCTTTCACACCTTCACCATCGTCTTCACTTCTTCCTTCCTTCGTTCCCTCTCTTCGCAAAAGAAACAGCATATGACCTGAGCTGATAGATAATACCAAAAAATAAAAATAAAATCACACTTCCACTCACATATTCTCCTCCTCCCAAACCTCAAATCTCAAATTTCTAAAATCTTATACTTCCACTCCAATCCTCCAATTCCCCCAATACGTCACCGTTTCGAGATTAGGTTTTTCACCTTTTCGCACTTTTGGATCGAAACGGCACCGTAGCAGTAGCAAGAAGGAGGAGGCATGAAGGGCGGTGGGCGATCGAACCGCCCGCAGAGCTCGGACCCCCCTCCGCCGCCGGACGAGTGGTGGACGGGTCGTGGACGGTGGACTGCATCTGCGGCGTAACCTTCGACGACGGCGAGGAGATGGTCAAGTGCGACGGTGCGGCGTCTGGGTCCACACCCGCTGCTCTCGCTACGTCAAGGAGACGACACTTTCTCCTGCGACAAGTGCAAGTCCAAAACTGCAGCCACCACCGCTAACGCCACCCCAAACCACCACATTAACCACCAAATCGACACCGTCGTTAACGGAACGGAAGAGACCGAGGTAGCTCAGTTTCTGATTGAGCTCCCAACGAAGACAATCTCCATGGAGAACGGCAACATCAACAATAATAATAACAATAACAATGAAACGGTTCTTTATCTCGGCAGGCCATTTAAGCTTTGGACTGATATTCCATGGAGGAGAGGGTTCATGTTCCAGGTGTACCCGGTGGGGACCCTGCGCTCTTTGGTGGTCCGGGTTGTCTTCGATTTTTGGGCCACAGCTTTGGAAGTGCAACTGGTTATGTTCCCAAGAAGTTCAATTTTAGGTATAGGGAGTTCCCTAATTGGAACGATGAGGATGATGATGGGGAAAGGGTGCTGGGGTTTTGTTTTCCTTCTCTAAGGAGACTGCTGCTGCTGCAGCTGCCGCCACTGCTACCA